>NC_141685.1:197061738-197769509 GCF_964263255.1 Lissotriton vulgaris
ATCACCTCGACAATGATTCAGCACCTAAAGATTGTCCGCAACACCACTGTGAGGGGTGTTCATAAAACCCTAGGATGAAAGAGCTAGTCATAGCTTTCAAGTTTGTGCAGAAAAACTACAGGCAAGCAGTTAATGCAGAGAAGTTAAGAACCATTTCTGGGCGATCCTCTTATTTGAGAGTAAGAAAGCTAACTCCAGGAACTTTTGGGCCTTGGTGAATATGCATGTGAACGGACCCGGTAGGCCTGGCTGTGCATACATCATGAACCAGAATGGTCATCTTTCCTTTCCAGGCACTTCTCATCAAGTGGGGATGTAGTCTGCATATCGGAAGGGCTCCCATAGCTCATATGCAATCACCATCTTAGCCTTGTACCAAGACTAAGATCGCCCGTGCTCTCTGTCTTGGACTTGCCATCCCTGACGAGCCGGCTGGAACAAGTAATGTTGAAGGCAAGAACGGATATCACTGGACCCAATGGCCTCCCCAGGCCCTTTTCAAACAGGACATTCCCTTCTTGGCAGGCAGGCTTTCATCACTTTTTGATTACTGCCTGGGGAGCTCGACAATACCTGAATCATGGCGTTTGGCCATAGTACATCTTATCCAAATAGAGGGTTCCAGATCAGATCCAAGCAAATACAGACTAATTGTGCCTCTTGATAACAAAGATAAATTCTACACCAGTTTACTCCTGAAGGACCTACAGCAGTGGGTAGAGATGAAGCGACTTATCCCCCCCCAAAAAACAGGTTTCACGGCAAAATGTGGACCATCATCCAACCTGTTAGTAATATCAATTTTAGTGGATAAAGCAATCTCTGCGCACTCCCTGCTGCACTGCTGTTTAGCTGATTTTAATGCGGCGTTTGACCATGCACCATGGGGGTCCTTTGATCTAAACTAATGAAATGGTGCCTCTCCACAAAGCTTCCGAAGTCCATTATTCAACTGCCCTTCAACACCTGGATCCGCATCGAGCTAGGTGATAGAGCCTGCATGTCTAGAAATATCCCTACCACGAGGGGTGTAAAACAGGGGTGCTTGTTAGCGCCCCTTCTCTTCAACCTGTTCATAGCTGATCTGTCTCAATCCCTCAACTCCATCAACAGTCACCCCCAAAGATTGGTGAGTGGATCAGTAACCTGTTATATGCCGATTACCTAGCTCTATGTGAGCAAAATAAGGTACCCCCTATTTAATTTTGGGTTATAGAGGAGGGGGGGAAAACTGAAACTATGAAAAAACCTCTAAACTAACCCACTTTGTTTTACTGCTGACTGAAAGCTCTTCTTATAGATATGTCCCCAGAAACACAATCCTATACAACTGTACAACTGTATACAACTGTATTTTATTGTATATAAAAAATATATTTTTAATTTATTCTTAAACTTTTTTACCATTTTTCACAGGTATATTAGTTTTATTATATTAAACAAAATGAATGTTTACAATTTTAATATAGACATTGTCCTGAGACACAATTTGAAAAATTGTTCATAACCCCACAGAACACCCATCAAACCTGCATTCACACCTCTCAAAACTCTACAAGTTTTTTGCATTCACACAACAAAAACAATGTAAAGAAATTCTAAAACATATGTGGGATCCTATATCCTTCTGACAGAGACAATTGAAGGTTAGATTCCTTTCTGCAATTGTTTTCCATCCAGTTCTTCTCTTGTTAATGTCTCTGGTAGGATCCCCCTGTATCTAGAAAAGGTCTACGCACGTTTCAGTGGATATTGTATTAAACCACCTTCATCAGGACCAAATATGTACTCGGTCAATGTCAACAGACACGTGGACATGGGGTCATCTGAGCTCCTCCGACAGATGTAATTGCGCCGCATGTAGCACACAGTGTATACAGGACCATATATTTATATTTGCTTCCGAGATGTTGACCAGTTATTGGATTACGTGATAAAGAGTTTTTGTTCTGCCTCTGGAATAGGTCTGGCGTTCTCACCCCAATTTGGGTGCATGGTTGTGACTCAATTGTCAATCGGGTTTAATCTTTGCCACTCGAACCATCATGAATATGGTTCCAAAAAGTTGAATTTTACATCGTTATGGCTTGAGGTAATGCTTTCTAGTCCAACCATGGCCTCCACCGGCGTTTACCCAGAGATTACCTTGCTCCATTCAGCTACACAAGAGTAGATTTTCAGCAGTTGCTAAACCCGTTGCACTCCTACACAATTGGCAATAACCCAGAGGTCAACAAGATTACGAAAGAAAAATCATATAAGTATCTAGGGATCCATATCCATGCAAGAGGTTCCTTTGCAAGGCAACAGAAGGAAGTCAAAGAAAACTCCATTGCCCTCCAGACAACTTTATCCAACCAGTCACACTCCTTGCTGGGGCCAGGCTGTTCTCCCCTCTTGGAAGTTATGCGGGCTAACATTACTCCATCCTTGTCCTATGGCAGTGAAATATTACTGGGTAAAGATTGCAGCTCGCTGAACAAACTTGTTATTAGGATATACAAATGTGTACTGCGCCTGTCAAGGTCTTCTTCTTCCTTCCAAATCAGGCTGGAATTGGGCTGCCCTGCCTAGCAGGCAGTCAGTGCTGGCACCTATCTCAACCTGTGCCATAAACTCTGGGTGGCCAGGTGTGGCTGATTAAAGGCTCTACTCTGGTCCAAAATTAACACCGGCAGTCCAAGGCAATCGCACTATCAGTTCCTTGAAGAAGGTCAGTGGTCCCCGGAGGTGAGAGAACTCTGGGCTACCAATCTCAGCCAACCCACCTTTAAACAAGCATTTACAATGCAATAGGTCTCGCAATGACATTGTTTTGAGCTATTGGCATTGTAAATATTATTGTTTTTTTTTTTGCTTTCGTGAAGCAGTAATCAAATGGTGTAAAACAAAATGAGTTTAGAAGAAAAAAAACAAGAAGCTGCGACCTCGGAGGGTTGTTGTGGGCAGGAATTGACTGTTGTCAGAGGGGTGAAGGGGTGTGGGGAAGGGCACTGGGACATTAACGCCGGCACTGCGAGCACGGAAAAATGAGGCATACACAAGTTTTTTTGTGTACAAGAGCATTTGCCAATACAAAAGCAGCACACATTTCAGATGCTGACTGGTGATATCAGCACAGACCCTCCGCCATTAATTGCTGCATTTGAGCAGTAAACCTGCAGCCTTACAACCCTAGAATAATAATTTGCTCTTGACATTTTCAGTTTAAGGAAGAAATTTAGTTTCAGGCGCTGGAAATGGTTTGTTTGTTTAAGCCTAGAACTACGTGGAGGTATCATAATGTGAAGAACTGTAGTTATATGGATTGATTCGCTTTCATTCTTTGGTTTGCCATATTTTCTCTTCCCAGAATCTTGTGACTGAAAACGCAGGCATTGAGTGGCATAGAGTAAGGTGCCTCCATGATCTCACACTTTCTCCCATAGGCACAGACGACGACATGCCACTGGGACTCCACTTTGCCATTCCTGACCTTATCACTTATGAATAGAAATTTCCCTAGCCTACGAGAAGGTAAGTTTTAATTCTATTAAGGACGCAGAGGCGAGGATTATGCTCTGTCTTTCTTCGCATTTATTAACAAAATTTCAACAGCAACTCATCACCACATTAAAACAAACTACATTTCCCATAAAACCAGGGAAAAGAAAAACGGTCTCTTATATAGTCCATTCACTATTTCCATGACTCTCTGGAGGGTCTCTCTCATGGTTACGCATTATTTTCGCATTTTCGTTTCCTGAAAGAAACCACAGCAATTACTCACAGCTTTATCGCTACGAAAAACAATGCAAAAAAACTACCACTTTGATTACTATGTTAATAGCCTTGTATCATAAACCAATAAACATTCATTTCATAAAAATTCTATAGATTAAAAACAATTACTTACATCCATACGGGGCGGGACAGTGACCAACGTGCTTGCCGGGAGGGATAATCCTCGCCTCCGCGTCTTTAATAGAATTGAAACTTACCTTCTCGTAGGCTAGGCAAATTTCTATTCTATGTCAGGACCGGAGGCGAGGATTATGCTCCTTTAAAGCTTGTCCATGACCACTTGGGCCATATTTAGCAGTGGCTTAAAGTAGAACCTTTTAAAGGTAGAATCCGACGACCAATCCGCTGATCTCATTAAATCCTCCAAGTGCTCTCCCAGGCTGAACGCTTTTGAGGCCATTGCCCCTCGAGCGGAGTGCGCAACGAAAGCTCTTGTATTAATGCCCACCTCTTCCATGATCCACCGCACCCAACGGGTTATAGTGGGAGAGGAAACTGCCCTGAAAGGCTTTTTGAGGGCTATCAGGAGTTGTCGCTCACCTGGAGGACGAACTTCCTCTGTGGCAACCTCATAGGCTTTTAAGCATTGCACCACACAGAGCTTCGGTGACTCCACAAAAGCAGGATAAGAAATCGTGCGAGTATTGGACTTAGTGCGTCTACTCACCGTGAAGGCAACTCCCTCAGGGGAAAAAACTCTTGCTGTAATGTCCAAAGCTCGGACATCAGATACTCTCCTGCATGACACCAAACATAACAACATCGTCAATTTGGCCGACAACTCCTTCCTAGAAAGGAAACCATTCGGTTGCCAGGATAACAAAAGGTTCAAAACCTGGTTCACGTCCTAAAGAACGGAATAGCGGGGCTCCGGTGGTATCGATAAGCGAATGCCCCGTAGCAATTTGCAGACAAAAGGGTGTTCCCCCAACGTGGCTCCATCCACTGGGGCATGTCCCGCCGAAATCGCCGAACAGACCGTGATCACTGACCTATACGCCAGACCTTTCTTAGCCAACTCCGCAAGGTAATTTAGAACCTGCGTCAGATCTGCGACCTCAGGATCCACTTCCGGTTGCAAACACCAACATATCCATTGCGTCCAGGCCGACCTGTAACACTTTGACCTGCTGTCTGCCCATGCTCTGGACAATAAGAGCTCAGCGTGTCTCGAAAGGCCCGGCAATCTCCAGCGCTGCCTGTAATCCGCCACCAGCTGGAGCAAGCTTTCCTCCACCAACGGGTGAGGTGTCCCCTCCAGACTCAATAGGAGACGGGGAGTTAGGAGGAGTGGGATTGGAGAATCCCAAGAAAGTTCCAGAAGAACTGGAAAGCACACTTGCGACCACGGTGTTATCAGAACCATGGAGGCTCCCTGTCTGCGGACCTGAGCCGCCACCCGAGCGATCATGTAGAAAGGCGGAATCCGGCCTTCAACTGAAGAACCGGGGAAGTTGTCGATCTAGGTGACAAGGAAAGAGGTCGATGGAGAAAAGACCCCAACGATCCTGCAGGTACTGAAAAATCTCCGGGTCCAGCTTCCAAACACTGGCATCCAAGAGGTAGCGGGAGTGCCAATCCGCCACCGAGTTCTCACTCCCCGGAAGGTACTCCGCTGTGACCGATATGTGATTGGATAGACAGAATTCCCAAAACTGTTTCGCCATGTTCGCCAAGGCCTTGAACCGAGTGCCACCCAGGTGATTGATATACCTGAATGCCGACACATTGCCCATTTTCAGAAGGACCGAGGCTTGCACACAGTCCTTGGTCCAGCACCTGACAGCAAAGGAACCCGCCAGAATTTTGAGGGAGTTGATATGAAGTTGCTGTTCTTGAGGAGACCAACTTACTCCGGTGGAGAATTCCCCACACCGCGCTCCCCAGCCTGCCCGACTTTCGTCCGACTATCACCAAATCGGGGGCGGAACCGAAGATCGCCCTTCCGTTCCAGGCCTCCACGTGGTCCATCAACTGAACCACCTGAGAACACGTCAGGCCTCTCCTCAGATGGTGCGCCTTCAAGCACTGAAGGGCCCGGTAGTGCAATGGGCCTGGAGAAATGGCTTGAATAGAGGCCGAGAAAAGCCCTACCAGATGGGCTATCTGTCTTAAGAAATTCGTGGCGGATCTTCACCACCTTCCTGGAGGGCAGACTGAGCGTAGCAGAGATGGAATCTATCACAAAACCTAGAAAAGACGCCTTCTGAGTCGGAACCAGGAGGGATTTCTGTTCTTTGATTACAAACCCCAACTCCTGAAGTAAGGACACCGCCATCTGCAGGTAAACTCGCAACTGTACGGGACACTGGGTTAGGATGAGAATATCATCCAAGTAGACGATCAAGCAGACCCCGTGCGCTCTCAAGTATTCCACCGCTGGCTTGAGGACCTTGGTGAAACACCACGAGCCGAGGAAAGTCCGAACTGAAGGCACCGAAATTTGTAAGCCTGTCCTTGCCAAAGAAACTGAAGGAAACACCTGTGCTGAGGAAAGATCGGCACCACCAAGTACACGTCCTTCAGATCCAGCATCACCATCCAATCGAGTGGCAGGGGTACGCCCCGGAGTAGATGGATGCCTTCCATCTTGAAAATGTCTGAACACCAGCCACTCGTTGAATTCCCAAAGATTGATGACCGGTCTCCGACGCCCTCTGCCTTGTCCACCCAAAAGATTTTGCTGAGGAATCCCGTGGGATGAACCTCCGTTCGACACACTTCCCCTTTGCGGAGCAAATCGTTCACTTCCTCGTCCACTCTGGCCACATCTGCCGCACAGAAAACTATTGGCCAGGGATGAACATCCTGACGGGGACAATTGTAAAACTCTATCTGGAAGCCCCTTACTGTTTGCAGTACCCAGGCATCCCCCGTAAGAGCTTCCCAAGCGGGGAAAAACTGCGCCAGCCTGCCCCCAACTTGCAAGTGCGCTGCGCACAAAACACTCACCGTTGGCATTACCGTCATGGCCTCTGTAACCTCCCCAGCAGCGAAAGCGTTGCCCTCTGGTCGGGTAGAAGTTGGTGAATCGCTGGTCAGTCTGGTACTGTCCGCGTCCGGAGCCTTGTCCCCTGCCCTGGGGATGCTGGGTCTGAGCACGGCCAGGTGGGCGGCTCCTGCCCTGACCGGCCCCGTGGAAAACCCGAGGGGTAAAAACCCTCTTGATGTTCGCCTGTGCCTTATCCAAAGACGTGAATGTGGCGACAAACTTTCCTAACTCTTTAATAAAAGGTTTGCCAAACAAACCCTCTTGAGCTGACGCCACGGGCTCTGAGCACGCCAGATCACCCAACTTGGGGTCCACCTTTATTAGGAGTGGTCTGCGACTCTCCGTCGAGAGAGCGCAGTTCGCATTGCCCATAAAACAAATTGCGCGCTGCGCCCAAGCTGACAAGACTTCCGGGTCAATTAGGGAACCGGAGCTACGGGCCTCCAATGCCATGTCCAATATTTTAGTCATTGGGGCGATGGAATCCAGTAATGTTTTGTGGCATGCGTGCCACAAACGATCTATCCCTTTCTTGGGATCCTTTATAAACTTAGCCAGAAAGGTAGCCATCTTCCCCTATCTCAGGCGTGACTGACACCTTACCATCTAATGTAGGCCACGGACACTCCGCTCTCAATCTACTTCTAGCCTCGTTCTCCAAGGGCTTCCGAAGGCGAGACGCCACATTCAAAGCCGCCTTCTCAGCGGGGACCCATTCCGCTGACCAATCTCATCTGGGTCCAACATATTCGCTATCCCCGCCTTCGGAGGGTCCGTAGACCATGATGGCCTCCAAGACCTCGAGGAGCCCGCCTCATCGTCTGAACGATCTGGGGTGTCCCCTTGCTGTGTCTGAGGTGACGCCGGCTGGGGTTCCTCACTCTGAGGAGTGGGATCCTGGGGAAGTACAATGGAGCTGTATGCTCTAGAAAAGCCTGCTTTAACGCACCAGTGTCCACCCCCCTTGGCACCTCTGCTTGGGGGAGGGGGCCCCTCACCATCAACTTGGGCTGGCCCTGACACTCCTGAGGGACCCAGGCCCACCAGGGTGGAAGTAACCACCTTCGCGCACAACTGCTCTATTTTGTCAGCCAACCGCTGCTCCATCGGAGTCATGAGCTCCGTGACTGTCCTGTAGATTGAGTTGTCCACCTTCTTGTAGAACTCATCATCCTATTGTAAATATGCTAAGGAGTCTTTCTCCTCAGAATATTCGTGTTCCATAGTGATATCTCACCCACACTAACAATACTAAACAATAGGTGAGTATCACACTGAACAACCCCAAGGGGCACCATCACGCATAGCGCAAGGAAAATATTAACTGAGGGTCTCTCAGAATGCTTTTAAGGGCCCAAGGCACCACTTTAACAGGGCAACCCCTAGGACACCTATACTCCCACCAGTACACCGGGATCCTCCTGCCTGCTACAGGTGTCCTTGTGGGAGGCAACCTGAAGCCCCACACTGTCAAGTACCTACCTGTATCACCGGGCGTGAGGAGAGAGAACTCCGAAGGTGCACCGCACCACTACCGACCCGCGATGCGGGCATGTATAAATCTTTGGGGGAAAATACAGACCCAGGCAAACTGGGCGATTGAAGCAGGCAGAAAACCAGGTGCGGACAGTATATGATGACCGGAGCGTGTTTCCACTGATTTGTGACTGAAACGCGCTCCGGGAACCACTGAGTCGCGTCGCCCACATAGCGCCCTCTAGAGAGTGGAAGACCGCACCGTAGTCATAACAGAGTAAAAAGATGCTGCGTAAGGAGCACACCAGCGTTCCCGCGGCAGCACAGGGAATCTGTGAAGGAAAGAGCCTCCCCTTGCATACAACCCCCGTGAAGGTACAAAAATTAATCCTTTATACTAAAATACCAAGAAACAGAGAAACGCACTTAACTCTAGCTGCCGAGCAGCGAAGAAAGAGAAGGTGCAGGAAGTGCATAAGGATTTATTGGCTGAGAGTCATGGAAATAGTGAATGGACTATATAAGAGACTGTTTTTCTTTTGCCTGGTTTTATGGGAAATGTAGTTTGTTTTAATATGGTGATGAGCTGCTGTTGAAATTTTGTAATTAAATGCGAAGAAAGACAGAGCATAATCCTCGCCTCCGGTCCTCAATGTTCTCATTTGTGAAACTAAAAGACGGTACTGGAAAGGTTGGGTCATGATGACATGAAGCTATTTAGTCACCATACCTCCTTTGGGATATTGCTCAAAGGCGGGTGGACAAAAACTAGAAGGTACTTGCACAACATGGGAATGGCATCCCATAAACCTACGCATAAACATTAAGACGCTAGGTATACATTTGTTCTTTGGAGGCAGCTAAAAGTTTTGTAAATGCGAACAGCACTCCAAAACAGTGTAATAACAGCAGTTACAATATTTTGAGCTATTGTCATTGTAAATGTCATTGTCTTTTTTCCTTATTTTTGCCCTCACCCTCAGGGTTAAAAAAAGATATTCAACTCAGCAGTGCCACCCTTCACTGCCTTTGATGCAACTCTAATGACACTTGTTGTAGGTCTATCACAGTCTTATCTTTTCAGAACAGAAGCATTTCCAATAATCTATATACAACAAATCCTCAGTTGTTGCTTATTTAGGGGTGCCGCTTCGCAAGTGGCGAAAGAGCGGACTGTGCTGCTGGGTCCGTTGTGGGGGCCGGTTCTATAAACTTTTGGCAGAACACTGCAGGTGACGCTATCATCAGAAGGAGGATGTTCCAGAAGCCTGTGATCCCCCACACTACCTGCTAGCTTCAAGGACTACCTGCCCCATCGGCCCCTCTCTACGCTACCACCCCCGGGAGCACCTGAGGCTCGTTAGCCCCGCCTGCTTGCATAAAACAGCTTGCAGCACCCGCTATCGCGGGTGCCGCTTCGCAAGTGGCGAAAGAGCGGACTGTGCTGCTGGGTCCATTGTGGGGGCTGGTTCTATTGAATTTTGGCAGAACACTGCAGGGGACGCTATCATCAGAAGGAGGACGTTCCAGAAGCCTGTGATCCCCCACACTACCTGCTAGCTTCAAGGACTACCAGTCCCATCGGCCCTTCTCTACGCTACCACCCCCGGGAGCACCTGAGGCTCGTTAGCCCTGCCTGCCTGTACTATATTAATATCCACTCCAGACGCAACGCGGGACGCGCACGGGCGGTCGGGCAAAGGGCGGGCCGTCTGTGGCCGTCCGGAGCCGGTAGAAGCCGGGCTTGGCCATACCATTTTTGCCGCCGGACAGGATCTCATGGACGGTATTGGTATTAGCTGCTGGTGAAACTAAGAAATTGCCCCGTGTTTGCTATTGTTTTGGCCCATTCCTTTCTTTCGTGAGTGTTGAGTGTTACTCCCCCTTATTAGCTTGCTTTTGGTACTGTTACTGTAGCCAGTTTAGTTCTACACATGGCCAAATTGAATTCTAAAGTTTGCCCAGGGGTTGGGGGTGTAGGGACCCTGGACGCCTACCTCAGAAGGGCTGAGCATGAGGTGGCAAAAGAGATTGCAAGTGTCCAAAGGAGATTATCACTAGACACCCTAACCCACTTATCTCCCCAATTAGCTAACACAGAGCAGTTAAGCCCCACTGCTACCCCATCTGATTTGACTAATGGCTGTGCCATATCCATCAATCCCATTGACCCCATCCAGGGGGAAACAAAGTATGTAAGCCTACCATCCGGTGGAGTCACACGTGCCGGTCCTAGCTTATCTCCCTCTCCCCTAGCAGCCCATACTAGGCACTCGTGGGCATTAGCACCTGGGCTGGAGCACCATCTGGGTAATTAGGGCAATGTTGTAAATCTGGATCTCGAGGTTAGTACAACTTCAAGCAATGTAAGAGGGTTAGTGCCCAATACACCTAACCCAGGGGGGAATAAGCCTGACCTTATGGATTACATTGAGGGTAGGCTTAAGGCACTTATTTCCCCTGTTTTAACCAAACTTGAAGAAATAGGTAATAGACTCACCACTATCGAAACCAAATTACAGCAGCGGGTAGTTTCATTACCTACCCCAAACCACCTGAAGTACCTTGTTCGAATACTATTCCGCCAAATTTAACTAATCAGGTAACCACCACTTTAACCACTGTCACCCAGGCTAAAGCTATTAATGCCCTGTCCATAGCTCAAAACACAATGAGATCTAAGCGAGTAGCCAACTCGGGCCCTGTTGGCCCAGTGGGTAGATTATATCCCCCGGATCAGGCATCTCCCTCAGATTCTCCATTACATCTTCCTCCAGAGTCATGCCCTTACACAGTCATTTTGGCAAATGTCCCAAAATTAGAAGATGGAAAAGCTGAACACTGGTCCGCCCTGAAAAATAAGGTGCTCCATTTTTTAAGCAACAAAACCGTACTGGGTGAGCGTCTGTTTGATAATTTTAAAATGGTGAGAAGGGTTCCCTGGGTAGGGAAAACCAAGAAGACGTTGATTGGGGATTGTGTGGTGGTTAACTTTGGCTCCCCCAAACTAGTGAATCACATACTAAGGCAAACTGGTTTAGTTCTAATTAACCACGATCACGTCAATGTCCTTCCACTGGGGTATTTCTACCCCCCTCCTAATATTAGCACCATTTCAAATGTTGAACGCCCTCCCCCAAGCGAACCCATTGGCCACATCTCTCTAAGTAACAGGTATGAGTTATTATGCTCCCTAGACCAAAACGACTGACTGACTGGCTTACAGTCACCAGTAAAGGACACTTCCCCTGTTGCCAGTAATGGGATCTGTCCATCAGTTGCCCTAGTGACACAACCTTCAAGTTTGTGGATAGAGGGGGGACTCACAGCTAAGTCTGCCATTAGCGGGTTGTCATGGAATGTGGCGGGCCTTCCATCTAAACTGAATAATCCCGAGTGGTGTCTATTTATTGAACAGTATGATGTATGCATGTTCCAAGAGACTTGGGCCAGATCCAAGCCTGCCAGTATGGGCTTTGCTATATTTGATAAATCAGCTATCCACCTGGGCAAGGGGCGACCGTCAGGAGGTTTGTCTATCTGGGTTGACACGTATTTAGGGTGCAAGGCTAAAGAATTAGATACCCAGTCCATGGACATTTTGTGTGTGGTTCTCACTTTGCCCGACGAACTACCTGTTGTCCTGATTAATGTCTATTCCCGACCTGCTGCAAGAGATGCAACCTCTTTAACTTTGGACGCATTGTGTGCCTTTTTAGAAAAAATTCCCCCTAACACCAGGATGATCATTGGTGCTGATTTTAATACCCAATTCGAACCCCTTAAGGGTTTGGCACCTGACACTATATATGATGAAGACCATTATTGGTCAATTCCAGAATCTAGCCTTCCGCCTGTTATTGCCTGGACCCCCACTAGCATTGCAAACAAATGCCCTTTGTTTAAAATTTTCACTCCGGGCTTGCAGCGGCCGGTTCCCAGCAGGTACTCCCTCCAACATCACATTTAATAGACTAGGATCTAATTCAATTATCGACTATATTCTTGTTAATACTGGTAGTTGGGATAGAGTCCTTGAATTCAATATCAGTCCCCGCAGTGATAGTGACCATAATTCCCTGCATATAAACATCTGCTTATCAACGGGCAAAAATCATGTTTTAACACCTGGGAATGTGGTCCCCAATCTAGTCCAAGTAAACAGAGGGAGAAGGGTACTTTTGGGGGACCTCACACTCTCCCAAGAAAAGCTGGCCAGCCTGTATCAGACTGCACTCCCCTTTCTTGCAAAAGCAGACTCCCTAGCGACTGAAACATGTTCCCTGGATTGTAAGCTAACTATCTGTGAAAAACATAAAGAATTAATGGATACTTTGGCTCCCTTTTTTGTTAACCATAGTAAACCAAGGGATAAGCCCAAACCCAGTCATCAATGGTTTAATAGTAATTGCAGAGTTGCTAAGCAAAACTTACTGAATGCAATTAAGAGTAATACAAGGATAGATCTGTCGGAAGCACGGGCCGCTTACACTTGGGAATTGAAGCAGGCCAAAACATGCTGGGAAAACCAGAAGTGGGAAGATATCAGGGCAGCCCTACTAGTACGGGACCTTAGAGCCTTTTTGGAATCTGGTCAACGAGGGCACTAGGAACCACAAATCTGCCATTGAGCCAAATATTAGTAAGGATGTTTGGGTTGCTCATTTCGAACCCCTTTACGCTTCCCCAGTTAATGGCTCCTATAGCATAAGGGAGGGAGGCCAAGAAGAACCAAGAGGGGCCACTGGGCCACGTATTCAACTAAGTGAAGTTAAGTTTGCACTGGCGAAAATAGCCCCGAATAAAGCACCAGGGCTGGACAGAATTCCTGGAGATCTTTTCCACAGTGAAGTCTCAGTCTGGGGTCACTATCTTACCTTGTTCTTTAATGCCTTATTGGAGGGCATCCCCATGCCCCCTACGTGGGCGGGGGCTGAAATTATACCCATTTTTAAAAAAGGGTCCCCACTCCTGCCATCGAATTACCGGCCCATAAGCCTTTTGGATGTAACCCAAAAAAAATTTGCTCGTGTTCCCCTTGAGCGCCTACATGGATGGATGGAGGAATTCAGCATTCTAACACCACTCCAAGCTGGGTGGAACTGAGACGCGTTGACCTGTGGGATGAGCCCCAAACCGTGTCCCAATCATTAAGTAGGAACACATTGGTGACAGCCTACAGGGAATACCGGCTGTCCAAGATGATGCGTAGCTCTACATCGGGATGGCTGACAATTGAATTCCTTACAATTAAAAATACTTATCAGGCAGAGTCCATCCTGGATAGCATCCAACCAGTGCTGGCAAGAAAATTGTTTCTTCAGTTTAGGCATGAGTGCCTCCCCCTACGATCGTCTGTTAAAAAATGGGGGGGACAGGTTACGATTGAATGCCCTGCTTGTGGTTTAGTGGATGAAACTAAGGTGCACGTTTTTTCCAATGTGATTCCTATAGATCGCCAAGAAGACGCTGGCTTATACAAATCTGTAAGAACTTGGGCACAAGACACGTTAGAGAGGCCTATAGAATATTGAAAACTGAGCTGCACCTGCCAATAGATTACTCTGTTTCCCGTTTTTTGTTCTCAATGTGGTGAATGAGGAGGAAGTTTCTGGAGCCTTCCCCTTAGTGGCCGAATGTAGTATACGGTCTGCTCAGGCCTGCTAACACTATTTTGACCTATGGTATATAATGTTTAACTGTGTTTATTTTAAAAAGAGCCTCTGCTCCTGTTTTATAAATTATTTGATTACCCTTAGTGGCTTTTAGTATGGTTTTAATCTTTTTCCATGTGTAAAACTATCGACAACACACACCTGCACTTTATTGTAATTGTTTATTCTATGGCGACTGGATGTAAAACTGTACCAATGTTTGTTGATTTCTGTGGAAATGATATATGTTTTATTTATTCTTGTGACGCTTTTATGGTCAATGTACCGAAATAAAGCTTTTAAAAACGAAACGCTTATTTACCAGAAGCATTGTCAATAGTCTATACAACGAAGCCACAGTTGTTGCTTGTTTATCTCATGCATCTAATAGCCATTGACAAAGCCAATAGTCCTGGCTTGTCGTGTTATATATCTGGATGCAACAACAGA
Source organism: Lissotriton vulgaris (assembly GCF_964263255.1). Taxonomy (NCBI): domain Eukaryota; kingdom Metazoa; phylum Chordata; class Amphibia; order Caudata; family Salamandridae; genus Lissotriton; species Lissotriton vulgaris. The sequence continues at coordinate 197,076,094 of NC_141685.1, forward strand.
AGCAGCAAAATACCAGTCCAGAGGGACACTATGATAAGCACAGATTTTTAGCTTGCGTGTTTATTTTGAAGCCAGGCTCTTAATTACATCATCCACGCTCCTTTGAGAGCCCCCCCGCTTTAGTTTTTCATCTCATTCAAAGCCCTGCCTAGGGGTGCATCTGGTTTTTATGCCTTTGGACTGGTCAGTGATGCTGTGTCAAGCTCAAGGCAGACCCATGACAGGGGCTAACCTGAGCAGGCGCGAGCGGCTCCGTGCATGTTCTGCTGTAGGTGGGGGGGGGGGGGGGGTGCACAGGTGGAGGAGGGCAGGGTAGTGGAGAGAAAAAGTAGGGGGCAGGCACAGCTAAGGCAGAGGCTGGGTGGGGTGGGGCTGGTGAAAGAGCTTGCACTGAGAGGGGCGGCAGTGGTGTATGGTGTTAGAGGGCTGCCCTGTGCCTTTAAGCGGAACCACACCCATCTGTTATTGATGCTGCAGGCCGGCCGGGGTTCCTGTTTCCTCCTGTCGTACCAACCGCTTCTGGCATCATCCCTCAGCATGCTGTCTGCACTGCCCTCCCTCATGCCCCCTCTGCCCACTTAATGCCTCACCATGACCGGGGCACCATGGGAGGGTGACGGAGAGAGGGGCAAGCAAGAAGAACGGAAGGCGAGAATGAGTATTCAAACAAACAACTCTGAAAGCATGCACAGAATGCCAATGTTTGTCCCCCAAAAAACTTCAACTAATAAAATGATCAACTCCATACACGCATGTGTTGTCATTGCTTGCACGAAGTTGAGAGCATGCGTGACTAACACATCAATGAATGTTCTGCCTTTCCCACAATACAAAAACCACAGTTGATGGACAGAATGCAGAACAATGTCATACATTCACCCCAGTACAGAGATCTGGGCCTAAATCCATCGTTTTTTTGCACTCCACATCACCCCAGTTCAGACATGGCCATATGCAAATCAGTATAACCCTGTGCCTCATGGGAACAGTCCAGCCCGAACTGCCGAGCCATGCCTTCCCTGTACCGGAAACAAGCTTCCGAGGACCGGTTTCTGGCATTCCAGCCGTCTTCAGCATGGCTTGCTTGAATCCAGTGGTGTGGAGTGCATGGGACTCACGTCTGAGCATACCCATCCCACTCGGGGTGACAAATGCAAAAACAACAATTGATGGACAGAATGCAGAACAATGTCATACATTCACCCCAGTACAGAGATCTGGGCCTAAATCCATTGTTTTTTTGCACTCCACACCACTCCAGTTCAGATATGGCCATATGCAAATCAGTCTGACCCTGTGCCTCATGGGAACAGTCCTGCCCGAACTGCCAATCCATGCCTTCCCTGGACTGGAAACAAGCTTCCGAGGACCGGTTTCCGGCATTACTGCCGTCTTCAGCCCGGCTTGCTTGAATCCAGTGGTGTGGAGTGCATGGTACTCACGTCTGAGCATACCCATCCCACTCGGGGTGACAAAATGCAAAAACCACAGTTGATGGACAGAATGCAGAACAATGTCATACATTCACCCCAGTACAGAGATCTGGGCCTAAATCCATCATTTTTTGCACTCCACACCACCCCAGTTCAGACATGGCCATATGCAAATCAGTCTGACCCTGTACCTCATGGGAACAGTCCAGCCCGAACTGCAAAGCCATGCCTTCCCTGGACCGGAAACAAGCTTCCGAGGAACGGTTTCTGGCATTCCAGCCGTCTTCAGCCCGGCTTGCTTGAAACCAGTGGTGTGGAGTGCATGGGACTCAAGTCTGAGCATACCCATCCCCCTCGGGGTGACAAATGCAAAAACCACAGTTGGATGGACAGAATGCAGAACAATGTCATACATTCACCCCGGTACAGAGATCTGGGCCTAAATCCATCGTTTTTTTGCACTCCACACCACCCCAGTTCAGACATGGCAATATGCAAATCAGTCTGACCCTGTGCCTCATGGGAAGCTTGTTTCCGGTCCAGGGAAGGCATGGCTTGGCAATTCGGGCTGGACTGTTCCCATGAGTACTGTTTCTTCACCCTGGTTGTAGGCACCACTGATCTTTAGATGGTGTCCTTTTTATGTATAAAGACTGTATATTGTGTTAGTGTATGTATTAATTGCATATAATTTTACTGTACTGTCATATAAATTCAATTTCCTTGTTCTTTATATGATTTTTATCAAATATATTAAAAACATGTTTATTTTTAATTAATAACTGTTTGATCATTTTTAAATTGTTTGCCTTTTCCTATTACCACTGGGTCCACATAATTTGTTGTCTACTATTGAGACTACCTAGGAATTTTTTACATACATTTATTTACCCTGCCCTAGTTTCAATAATCACTACCCAGGGGGTCCTTGTTTTTCTCATGTTCCTGTGCCTCATGGGAACAGTCCAGCCCGAACTGCCAAGCCATGCCTTCCCTGGACCGGAAACAAGCTTCCGAGGACCGGTTTCTGGCATTCCAGCCGTCGTCAGCCCGGCTGACTTGAATCTAGTGGTGTGGAGTGCATGGGACTCACGTCTGAGCATACCCATCCCACTCAGGGTGACGAATGCAAAAACCACAGTTGATGGACAGAATGCAGAACAATTTCATACATTCACCCCAGTACAGAGATCTGGGCCTAAATGCATCGTTTTTTTGCACTCCACACCACCCCAGTTCAGACACGGCCATATGCAAGTAGTCTGACCCTGTGCCTCATGGGAAGCTTGTTTCCGGTCCAGGGAAGGCATGGCTTGGCAGTTCTGAACTGGGGTGGCAGAGTGGGCTAAAGAACGGTGATAGATTAAACCCAGATCTTTTGACTGGGTGTGAGTGTTTGATTGGTTCAGATGCTCCGTCCATTACCACCCCCTTTTGTACCGCTTTTGGCCGCCATAAGTGTGGCATGGTATGCTCAGATGTGAGTTCCCTGCTCACTCTGCCACTGGATTCAAGCAAGCCGGTCTGAAGACGGCTGGAATGCCAGAAACTGGTCCTCGTAAGCTTGTTTCCGGTCCAGGGAAGGCATGGCTTGGCAGTTCGGGCTGGACTGTTCCCACGAGGCACAGGGTCAGACTGATTTGCATATAGCCATGTCTGAACTGGGGTAGCAGAGTAGACTAAAGAACGGTGATGGAATAAACCCAGATCTTTTGACTGGGTGTGAGTGTTTGATTGGTTCAGATGCTCCGTCCATCACCACCCCCTTTTTTACCGCTTTTGGCTGCCATAAGTGTGGCAGGGTATGCTCAGACGTGAGTCCCTTGCTCACTTTGCCACTGGATTCAAGCAGGCTAGGTTGAAGACGGGTGGAATGCCAGAAACCGGTCCTCGGAAGCTTGTTTCCGGTCCAGGGAAGACATGGCTTGGCAGTTCGGGCTGGACTGTTCCCATGAGGCACAGGGTCAGACTGATATGCATATAGCCATGTCTGAACTGGGGTGGCAGAGTGGGCTAAAGAACGGTGATGGATTAAACCCTTATCTTTTGACTGGGTGTGAGTGTTTGATTGATTCAGATGCTCCGTCCATCACCACCCCCTTTTGTACCGCTTTCCCATGATACAACAGAAGTTTCTTTTCCAAGGTCTGTTGTTGACACAGCAAAGTTATTTGTGCCATAGCACTGATTAACAACTCGCCTTTACAACGCAACGCAGGAAGGAAGACAAAACTAGAGGTAAAATGCACAGCATAACACCACTCCTCTTCCTCAACGGACAGCTAGGCAAATTGCTCACTATCCCCGAGCCTAAAAATGTATGCGTCCATCTGTAATGCACCGCTTATGTAAAGCGCTCCGATAACTTTTGGGTCAGGTTTGTGCTATTTACAACAGCAAAAAAAAACAAGTGACCTGGTTACGGAAACAAACAAGCGGCGCTTGGGAAGGCCAGAGCCTGGGGACAGGAAGGGCAGCGGTGCCAGGGCTCAGGAGAACCAGCTGGGAAGCGGCTTCCACAGCAAATAACGAAATGCCAACGCAGCCCCTGCCTCTCCTCCAGTCGCAGGTCACCTGCTCCCTCCGGAGGTCCATTGTCATGGCAACAGTAACGTGGAGGAGTAAGGCAAGAGCTGCCCCACAACTCCCCTCCCTCAACACACACACACAAACTCTCCACACAGCACTTCCAACATCTAAACATCCAGGAAACTTTACACGGCATGAGGGAGACTTATCAGTGTAGGTATATTTTCATTTTTGCGAACAGAGGCGACACTAGTGAAGAGAAGGGCGACTCCACAAGTAGTTTAAAAGGGCTACAACGCCACCCATTCAAAAACATCGAAGCACTGTCACCCCCAAAACACTGAGTCATTGTGAAACTCTCAATTTATTTACATCTACCATGAAAGTGCCTCACAGAACTTAGCGAGTACCAACATGCTACGCATTTTATCACCCTCCGGAAGATGAGCGATTGAGTGAGCCCTGGCACATTTTACCCTAAGCTTCCGTCTGCGTTTCCTCCTCTCACATGGTGGGCTTGTGTTTAGTGGAGAAGTTAGAGAGTAAAGCACACCGCCCCCCACTTGAAAGTAGCACAATGTTGCCCTTGTGCAGAAAGGTACGTGCCCTCCACACTAACCAGGGCTCGAGTCGGGGTACCACGCGGGTAGACGGTGTCCCCCCACTTATTTTACAGGGGGAACACCATCCCCCTTGCTAAACAGCTGGACTTCACTCTTTGGCCTCTCTGGGACGAAAAGCTCGGCACCTTTCGTGACGTCACTTCCTGTTGTGGCGTCACTTCCGGTGACAGCGTCCCCCCCACTGCTTTTTTTACGACTTGAGCCCTGACACTAACCACAACATTAAAAGCATCACGTTCACTTGCCGGCAGGCTAACAAGTGGCCTTTTGGCACAGATTAGAGGCAGAACAGTGGGTCTGCTGGGAAACAGAAGGCTCCGTAGGGGGGAGGGATGCCAGGAACACTTGCACCGTTCAGTGGGCACACGGCTGGGCGGCACTTCCAAAACCCGGCCTGCCTCACAGGTGGTACAGGGATAGTTTCCACAACCCTACAGGTTGGTTAAAGGCGTGACGATTACCTAACATGGATTACAAATGTCCATTACTTATGCTTGAACAGGAGGAAAGCAAGACAACTTCATACATTGCATTTGTTTGCAGATATCAAATTAAGTGCAATGTTGTGCTTCAAATTCACAGCGAAAAAATCTGATTAACTCCATTGGGGGAAGCGATGTCTGTAAATGTACTGTGTGTTTTTATGCAGGCGGCGGTCTCTGCCAAACGCCGGTTACTTTGTTCACCCTCATGCAGAATGTGTACTGTATGGGGATCTGAGTTTACACACAGACCTGTCCAAGCACAAAGACACTGCCGCCCCCCCCACAAACAGACGAGAAAGACGCACAACAGCAGTTAAGATCCATGCATCAGCAAGCCAACGAGGGTCGGTGTTGGGTGCACATCAGTGGCCCCTGGAGGGGGTTGTTGCAGGCCTGGGCAGCTCTGACCCCGTAATTGCGTGAAGAGAATGAACCACCGATGAGCACCCTGACGTGCCCATCGGGCCCTCTCCTTTCCCAATAGTACCTGCTGTAACAAGTGCAAGAAAAGGGTGCAATTGGCCGGCTCTTTGGGGCTGAGTCTTGCCAGCGTCAAGCGCTACAGCACAGCCGAAGAGCCACAGGTACCGACCGGCGTGCTCACTCGCCTGCATGAGGGTGCGGGGGAGCCGCCTCCTCCCTTGGCCAGCGCGGACTTCCATCTGGGTCCTGATTTCCCCCTCCCCCGGGCTGCCAGGCTCTAGCAGAACGGCTGCAGCGGGATGGGGTTTGCCTGGAGTGGGCGCACGGCACAGGGCAGTTTGAGTTCTGGGCTGTGGCGCTGGACCCTGGCGTCGCTGTTGTGTGCTACACCTTCAAAGAGTGGCTTTCATTTGTAGACGCGGAGCCCGAGGGTCCCGGTGATCCGCAGGACGGGGGCAGCCTGCACCTGAGCTCCACCCTCAGGTCACCACCCTGTCTGCAGCCAGGCACTTGCCTCCATTTCACCCTCTACTACCGACAGGAAGAAGGCTTACCTTCAAGGCGCCTGCAAAACTCAACAGCATCAGGGGGGTATGGAGAAACATGAACACGCAACGTTGCTGCCCATGAGACAGCGAGTGTACTGCGTGTCTTGCTCACGCTGTCTGCACGTGCCAGTTGGCTCTCTAATTGATTGACAAGGTGCGCCAATCAGAAAGCTTATTTGGTAGTTGCCAACCAATCAGAGAGCTGACTAGCCCATGCAGACAACGTGATCAAGGCACTTGTAGACTCGCCGTCTCATGGGCGTGTTCAAAAAACCCACAGGGCAGTAACCGAAAACGCTGCTAACAAATGAGAAGACAGCGTTTAAAAAAAATATCCACGGTGCCCAATTGCAAGCATGGGCGTTAACAAAAGTCCCTGTACCGAAAATAACTTTATCCCAATAAATCCCTCGCTGCGGGAGCAATGCTGCGCACTGCAACGCTAGGCGCGAGACCAAAAAAGGTATCAAAGAATGTGCAAGTCTCTGATCATGCCATTCTGACAGGGCCATTCTAGCCAAGCGTAAGCATGCCTGGGCAGTCATCCACACCAGCATTACCCTCACCTTACCTCACCTGCACCTACTCCAACCTTTTGAATCTAAGATTTATGGTTCAATGAGTGATCATTCTTAAAATATCTCGCCAGTTGGCGTCGACCCTCGGAAGAAACAACTTGCAGAGGCTGTGGCCAGTGAGAGGAATCACTTGAGTAAGTTGTCTGCCTTCGCCCAGGTCTGTTGGATGAGTGTAAAACCAGTCTAAGGCAAGAGTGACACAATTAGGGAGTCCGTTCCTATCATCAGGCCGCCATTGCCCCAGACAACACCTCTTTAAACATTCTGCTGACCAAATTTGTCACTTTCGTTATTAACAGGCTCAGCCACCCAAGGGTATTGCAGCGGGGTTCTGCTTCCTCCTTCAGCACCACCTCACCAGGCTCGACCCAGCCGGTAGGCTCCCTTGTCATGTATAGTCAACTGTATGCTCTTCTTTGACTGGAGTTCTGGTGTGTCTGTTACTAAGAATTTCTGTCTCTTTTTCTTTGACTGCTGTAAGATTTGACTCCTCATTTGAGGAACAACAGCTGTTTTATGGACTTTAGTGTATTCACTATTATGAGTGTGTGCCATCTTTGCTACAAACTTTGTGAGATTGCATTTCTTTGCCCTGCTGCTATTATCTGGCCCTTACCTATGCTGTTGCTTACTGTGATGCTGTAACATGAGTGTGTTTTTCTTTATGACTTGAAACTTTTTTTATCATGTATGTGTTTTTGTATAAATGTGTAAGGGTTTTAATTAACCACACATAGTAAATGAATAAATTAATATCAACCTCCTACTCACAGCTACAAGGTATGCAAAGCAATCATTAGAATTTAACTTAGGTAGAGTTGCAAAAAAAACTTCCATGTTGAATGAGATTAATAAATCACAGAAACTCACTAAACAAGCATTTACAATGCAATGATCTCGGCATTATTAAAGGTAGAGCTATTTGCATTGCTCATGACATTTTTTTTTTTTAAATCATAAGTAAATGGCATTGTCATTTACATTGCCAATAGCTTAATCGTTTGCATATGCCAGACCTATTGCATTTGCACCCACACACAGAGTAAGTAGTAGAGTAGTACAGTGAGTAGTTGATAGTGAGCAGGAGAGTTATTAATTAAGAGAGTATTAGAGATCGAGTTGTAAAAAGTGAAAGAGTGAGTATTAAAGAGTGAGAGAGTTAGTAGTAAAGAGTCCTAGAGCCACACAGATTTACATGCACAGCCACACCCTTATATAGAGTGAGTAATTATGAGTGAGTAATGTTGAGTAGTAGAGAGTTTAGCAGAGTGTGTAGTACAGTATTACAGTAAGTACTATACATTAGATACTATTTACTACAGTGAGTAGTAGCGAGTAGTTGATAGTGAGTATTACAGTTGTTAGACAGTGGTAAGGAGTTGTAGAGTAAGTAGTTGAGCGAGTAGTGATAATATTTGAGAGTGAGTAGTAAAGAGTGAGTATTTGAGTGAGTATTGGTAAGTAGTAGAGAGTGTAGTAAATGGCATGTAGTAGAGTGTGTAATAGAGTGTTATTGTGAGTACTGCAGAGTAGTGTTTTTATGCCCTAAAGTGAGTAGGGAGTATTAGAGAGTTGTAGAGTAAGTAGTAGAGTAGTAGAGTGAGTAGTTGATATTGAGTAGTACAGTGAGTATAGAGTATTAGATATTTGTAGAGTAGTAGCGTGAGTAGTTAGCGGTGTGTGCTGGGAGGGCACACATTTACAGAACATACACAACTTGTAGAGAAAAAGACAGATACATTTGTTCTGAAATGACCAGCATTAGAAAACATACACACAAGACGCTGTGATATCAGAACTTGCCAGCCTTGTGCTGGTAGCAACCAGCAGCACTCAAAATGACTTTCTAATTATTTTGATGAGATTGCATACTATTCTCTATCAAGACTCTTGTCTTTTTTGTCAAAGTTATTTTTATTGAGAAATTAGGACAAAAGAAACAACTTTCCACACGGGGGTTGAATTGAAAGCAAGTTAACAGGAGGACCCCTGCTTCAGAGCGAAGCTACTGGTATCATCAGCAAAACTACCTCAAACTAGAAGCAGTAGTGGCACGTCCAGGCCGCCTGCTAAGGAACGGAATGAGATAAGCTATGTAACGGGTTGGGTAACCATAACGAGTGCTTAAGCAAATATTTCGGTGCGGCTACCGCTTGTGGGAAAAGCTCCGCAAGGCCCTTTAAATTGGGACTGCGTGGAAATATAAACAGAAAGCCCCACTCAACCTCCTCCCTCCCCAGTGGTGGTAGCAGTTAGTAAAATAAAAAAGAGAAAAGAGAAGCAGGCCGGGGCATGGGGCATGTCACTCTGCTCCCTCACTCATCTACACTCGCTCCTTTCTTGTCTCTGCTCATGATCCTGCCCTCCCCCCCCCCCTCTCCGTACCGAAACTGCTTCTTCATAATCTGGTTGCGACCAGAACCTCGTTCCCGGAAATTTCTCCTATCTCTTCCGATAAAGGCGTCCATACTCCAAATCTTGCGTCCCGGTCCCAGTCACTCCCTCGCTCTACTTCCTCCCCATTGTCTGTGATGTATCTTAACACCCGGTCCCTGGTCTGTCATCAATCAGAAATATTTCACCTTTTGGATTCGGAACAGCCTGATGCCCTGTTCTTGACCGAGACCTGGCTCACTGACGATTCATCTCCTGACGTTCTGGCGGCCATTCCCCCAGGCTACTACATCCTGCAGACCAACCGCCCTGCTGGTAAAGCGGGCGGCGGCGTTGCAGCCATCATCAGACACCCCATTAGGTTCTCCCCAGTGTCCTTTCCTAGTATCGCCTCGACAGACTGTCTCGTATTAAGACTGGAGCAGCCTGGGGCTTCACTCATCTGTGTGTTGACCTATCGCCCCCCTCAATCTATGCCTGACTTTCCTATCCTGTTCGGTAACATGATCACCCAGCTTACCATCAGCAATTCCAACGTGTTGATCATGGGTGACTTTAATTATTGGCCATCAGACACTCATGAAACTGCTGATTCGCGCGCTTTTTCTGACCTAATGTCGAGCCTTAACTGCACTCAACATATACATGCACCCACACATGCTAAAGGCCACATTTTAGACCAAGTCTGGACCACCTCTCTTGCCATCTCTGTTCCCCTCATCGCCCCTTGTCTTTGGTCTGACCATCACCTCATTACTTTCTCCTTATTCCTGTCTTCCCCTATCACCGTTGCCCGCCAATCTAATTTCCTGGCGCGTAATTGGAATAAAGCCGACCTCAACAAACTTACGGCTCTCTTGAGTTCTTCACCCCCACTCATGACTGGACCCAACATCTCTACCGATCTTCAGTCCAAAACCCTCACACACTGGCTTACCGCTGCGGCCGACTCTGTGGCACCACTCAAACCGGTTAAGACAAGGCGCAGGCACGATGCCCAAAAGTGGTTTACCGCTGAGCTCTGCGCACACAAACTTACTCTCCGCCAGGCAGAGAGACGCTGGCGCCGGGATTACTCCCCCGAATCGAAAATGATCTTCTCGTCTCGGCTGAAGGAGTATAAGAACGCTATTACTGTGGCTAAATCATGCTACTTCTCAGGCAAAATTTTAAACTCATCCAATAAATCCAAAGATATTTTTTCCATAGTGGATGAATTATCCAACCCGGAAAGAGTCACCTTAGCCCCTCTCCCTTCCCAATCCTTGTGCGACTCCCTTAATCAATTCTTTGTGGAGAAAATCACCAAAATTAAAACTAGCATTTCCACCTCTCCACCTGCCCCTACATCTTTTTGTGTCCCCAGTTATTCTCCCACACACACCTTTACTCACTTCCCTCCCATTTCCAAGGATAACTTTCTCTCACTCCTACACAAAGTCTCTTCTGGCTCTCCCAGCGATTGTTGCCCCCCCTCGGTCCTTCGAGAAGTTTTTACCTCCTGTCCTGACCCCCCCCTTGCTCTCTTGAACAACTCTCTAGCCATAGGGGAGGTTCCTGGACCCTTCAAACAGGCCGAGGTGGTTGCCATCCTCAAAAAACCTTCGGCTGACCCTTCCATCATGAGCAACTTTCGCCCAATCTCTCTTCTTCCCTTTCTTAGCAAAGTTCTAGAGTCGCACGTCACTCACGCTCTCAGCTCCTTTGTGGAAGACTCTGGTGTACTGGACCCCCAGCAGGCTGGATTCAGACCTGCGCACTCAACAGAAGCCGTCATCCTTTCTGTTATGGAGGAACTACGCAGGGGCGCGGACGCGAACATCTGCCAGGCCTTGGTCCTCCTGGACTTGTCGGCCGCCTTTGACACGGTCGACCATCAAATTTTGGTCGATCGTGTCAGGGAGGCTGGCATCCGGGGCACCGCTCTGGCCTGGGTCCGATCTTTTCTGACCCAACGCCATCAAGCTGTCAGACTATCCCAGTTTACTGCCTCCCAGGTCAAACTGTCCTGTGGTGTCCCACAAGGCTCTTCCCTCTCCCCCCTCCTTTTTAATTTGTATCTTTCCCCACTCATCCGTGCCCTCCGTCAGTTCAATGTCACAGCATTCAACTATGCTGATGACATACAACTAATCTTCAACATCAACTCCTCTGCTGACTCTATTGCCACCTTTCAAAATACCCTGTGCTTTATTAGCAACTGGATGAGCTCAAACCATCTGAAGCTCAACCCCGACAAGACCAAACTCGTTCTTGTCGGGGGTTCCCTCAACCCTTGGGATTCTTCTTTTTGGCCTCTCAGCCTTGGCAGTCCACCTAGCCCCGCCAACTGTGTTAAAAGTCTGGGAGTCGTCATCAGTAGTAATCTCTCCATGACGCCCCAGATTAGCGCGGTAGTCTCCTCCAGCCATTTCCAATTAAGGAAAATTAAGAAAATCTCCCGGTTACTTACTTCCGAGGCTCTTACCTTGGCCCTGATGGCGCTTGTAATATCGAGGTTAGACTACGCCAACGCGCTCTATGTAGGCATCCCAGCCTACCAACTCAGGCGGCTTCAGCTGATCCAGAATCAGGCTGCCCGCCTGATCCATTTCCTTCCTAGAGATCATCATGTCCGCCCCCTTCTGAAGAGCCTTCATTGGCTCCCTGTAGCCGCCCGCTGTAAGTTCAAGCTGGGTTGTATCATTTCTAAATCTCTAGCCGGCCAGGGCCCCCTCTTTATTTCTTCCCTTCTTCAATCCTACGTCCCTTCCCGCACTCTCCGGTCTTCCCAAATGGTCTTGCTTTCCATCCCTAGATATAAGAGGAAGAAACACGGCGGGCTCAAGTTCTCCTTCCTGGCCCCCACTTTTTGGAACTCCCTCCCCTTGTCCCTCAGATTGACCACTTCGTACCCCAGCTTCAGATCTGCCCTTAAAACTTTTCTTTTTACAGAATCTTATCAATAAATGGCCTTTGCTTTATCTTCTGCTCTCTTTACTTTGGCGCCAAGAAACCTAATGGTGTTAGTTGCGCCCTTATAAATTTATTTAACATAACATAACATAACAAGCATAGTGGTAATCACATTTGGAACAAGTGAAATGCTCGTACACTAGGTGGACAGACCGCGGAGGGAAGACCCTTGGAAAGGAACTAAACCAGGGGGCCCCAACGAAATATAAAGTTTTTGAATTCATCACGGAAAATATCAGCCATTCTCTCCACACTCAGCAATTTCCATAACCTTGCGTGCCAACGCGAGAACGCGGGGCCTCTTTCTGCTTCCAGGCCGCCGCAAGGGTGAGTTTAGCCGCCCCCACACACAACCATAGTATCCTCTTATCAGCTTTCATTTGATGTTCTAGCTCTGGGTCTCGAAGGCCTAGCAGTATATGGGCTATGGAGTCATCGATGTGGTAGCCCAGTATCTCTTTAATGTGGGATAAGATCTCCGCCCAGTAAGGCCGGATGATGGGGCAGTCCCACCAAATATGGCGGAAGTCCCCCAGCAGTCCGCAGCCTCTCCAGCATCTGTCTGAGGAGTTCGGGAAGATCCGTCTCACCTCGACAGGGTAGAGGTACCAATCCATTAACGTTTTGAGATGGGCCTCCCGTAGCTCTATCGAATGGTTGTGTTTTGCTACATCCGACCATAGACGGGACCACTCCACCTCTGTGATGTCGTGGCCAATCACTCCCTCCCACATAGACATGTATCGAGGTCTGGGGGACATGGTAGTGGACAATAGAAGGCTATAGTGGAAGGAAATCGTCCCTCGCATAGTGGAGGTCCTCAAGAGGAAGGACTCAAATGGAGTTGGTGGTCGGGTGGCTGCCTCCCTCACCGCTGGGGACAAGACCCAGTCCAGTAGCTGGGTGTGGTGGTACTGCTCGGATCGTTGGACACCATAGTCCCGCATGCAATTATCAAATGTGAGAGGCGCAAAGCCATGGAACAGGTGTGTTGGGGCACGACACCCTCCCTCCCTCCATTTGTCAAAGGGCCCCTCAACGGCCGCCGGGGGGAAGGCCGGGTTAAAGTGTATAGGAGTAAAAGGAGAAGGAAATGTCGTCCATCGGTCATCACCAGAGATCGAGTCCCACACCTTAAGGGTAGTTCTAGTGGGGGTGCTAATGTAAGCATTCCTGGGCCTGTCACCTTTGGGCTTCCATACCAAGTCCCATATCGACCTCCGCGCTATGATCCTGTCCATATGTAGCCAATGTTTTTCCGACTCTTGCTGGGACCATTCCACCAAAACACGAAGTTGTGCTGCCTTAAAGTACAAGTGCATGTCAGGAAGGCCTATTCCCCCCTCCTTCCGTGGGCGGCGAAGGGTAGTGTAAGAGAATCGAGCTTGCCCCCCTGCCAGATATAGCGGAGCATCTGTGTTTTGACACGGCGGAAGAAGTCCCCGTCGGGGTGATGGGCAAGACTTGAAAGAGGTAGAGGAATTTAGGGAGAAGGGTCATCTTAACTGCATGTATGCGCCCAAGTCAAGAGATAAACATTGGTTTCCATCGAGCCAGGGTCTTCTGGATGGAGGCAAGCATCGGTGGGAAATTAGCGGAATACAGCTTCTCGACCGTGGGGGTCAGTTGGATCCCCAAGTACTGTCTAGAGGTGTGAGACCACGATAGGGCCGTGGAAGATTGAAGACGCGTTACCTCCGTCTGAGGCAAAGTGAGGTTAAGGACCAGGGATTTCCCATAGTTGATTTTAAAGCCTGTCACCTCTTCAAAGCGGAGCAGAGCATCTTGAACGTGGGGCAAGGAATGGGCGGGGTCCGAGAGGGAGAGCAGGACATCATCCGCAACCAGAGTAATTTTGTGTGGTTCACCCGAGAAGGGAATGCCACAGATATCTGGGTCCTCTCTCACTGCTACCGCCAGTGGCTCTATACTCAGGGCAAAGAGCAGAGGGGAGAGGGGGCAGCTCTGGCGCGTGCCTCGGGAGTGTAGGAAGGGCGCGGAGACATGGCCATTGATAACTACTCTGGAGCGGGGGGCGTTAAAATTGGCTTGAAGCATCGTTATAAATTTAGGAGAAAAGCCGAAGGATGTCAGGGTTAGAAACAGGAAGCTCCAATCCACCCTGTCAAACGCTTTCTCAGCGTCCAGGCCCAGCAGAACAGCAGGGATCTTGAACTTGTTAGCTTTTTCAATGAGGTGGACCACTCGTCTGGTGTTATCGCGGGCCTGGCGGCCCTTGATGAAGCCGGACTGGTCCGGGTGGACAAGTGCTGGCATCAAGTCCTGCAGCCTCCCCGCCAGTATGGATGAGTAAAGCTTGGCGTCTAGATTGAGCAAGGCTATTGGTCTGTACGATGAGCATGACGACAGATCCTTCCCAGGCTTAGGAATGACTGAGATTAATGCTTCAGCCATGGACCCGGGGGATACCCCTTCGGCAGACATGCAGTTGAATAATTGGACCAGAAAGTCGCTCAGTTCCGAGGAAAAGGTTTTATAAAAGGTTGCGGTAAATCTGTCAGACCCTGGGGACTTGTGAGGTTTCAGGGCCTTGATGGCCGTTAGGACCTCATCTCTGGTAAAGGGGGCAACTAGTTGATCGTTCCATTCGCTGACACCTGAGGGAGTGGGAGCGTCCTCAAGTAAGTCTCATGCACCCGGACGTTGGCGGAGTCTCCGGTATAGAGAGCTTCATAGAAGTCTCCGAAGAGCCCCGCCTTGGTGCTATCTTTGTAGATGATGGATCCCCTCGCATCCCGTATGCCCCCTATATAGTCCTTCTCCCGTTTGTCATGGAGTTGGCGTGCCAGGTGCCTCCCCACTTTATTACCCTGGGAGTATGAGAGCTGCCGCAGTTTCATCAGCGTGAGCTCAGCTATGTTGTTATAATGAGCTCTGAGTTTCCCCCTGACCGCCGCAAGTGCCGCTCTGCTCTCCGGGTGGGGTTCTGCTTGTGGGCGGATTCCAGTGAGGAAAGATCATCCTCCAACTGGTCCCGCTCTTTTTTTCTGAGTTTGTTAAGGGCAGCTTTGAGGGCTATGCAGCTGCCGCGGATAGAAACTTTAAATGCGTCCCATGTGGTGTATATCGACTTGTCTCCTATAGCATTAAGTTTGAAAAAAATGTGTATAGCTTTTCTCAATTCCTGGCAGGAGGTAGCATCGCGAGTCAGAGAGGCAGGAAAATACCATCTGCGGTAGGCGGCATCCACTGTTTCCCAATGAAGACAGATAGCGAGCAGGCTGTGATCCGAGACGGATAGGGGGAAGATCTTAGCGTCGCGCAACTCCCCTCATAGAGATTGGCTAAGGAAGAAGTGATCTAAGCATGAGTATGAACGGTGAACATGCGAGAAGAAGGTAAAATCCTTAGCGTGCGGGTTCAAAGTTCACCACCCGTCCACTAGTCCCATGTCTGAGATCATTTGCTGGTTGTCGGGGGAGAATATGCCGGTATCTGATCTCTGGTGATGGGTACTATCCATATCCCTCTGACAAAAAATCTCCCACCAGGAATGACTGAGATTAATGCTTCAGTCATGAATGAACCCGTTCTGGCCTACATTAGGGGCATAGAGGACCAGGAATGTGCAAAGTCTACCCCGAAGCATCCCCTTGACCCCCAGCCAGCACCCCTCTTTGTCAGTGATAACCCCCCTGGGCTGGAAGTGCAGGCTCGCCTTGAACATAAGGGCCACTCCCCTGTGTTTTGTGGTGGCCGAGGACCTATAGATGAGGGGGAACTGTTTATGTTTGAGGCGGGAGTCGTCTGTCCTGGACAGATGGGTTTCCTGTAGTCCCACCACATCTAAGTGATGGTCCTTAATGTACTTCCAAACTTTCTGGCGCTTTTGGGGGGAGTTAAGCCCCTTCACGTTCCAAGTCCCTAAGGCGAGTGGCATCGTAGAGGCGGGGAATCTGCGTGCACTGCCTGGGGCCCACGGGTTCGTCCAGCCCCCCATCCCTTAGTCAAAGACAAAACAGCCAACAATTCTGCCTCCCTCACCCGCTCCGGGCCACCACCCACGCCGCCTGTCAATAGCAAAGAAAAGAACAACAAGCCCCCCCAGCTACCACCACTACCCCCCACACTACCCCTCTCCCCTCCCCCCTTACCCTCAACAACCCCCCCCTCCCCTCTCCCCATCCCCAAAGACCACCCGGCCTAGCCAGGTAACCCCTTCACAGGAGGGGCATGAAGGTGACCATAGGGGTCGAGTCACTTGGACCATGGCTGCCAAAGTCTCAAGGTCTCTGCAGGGTCGTGTCCCAGGGAAAGACATAAAGTACCTGTTGGGACAAACGGTCCGCGTCCCTCCGACGCCGGCCTCACTTACTCCTAGGGTCTCATTCAGCTGAGGGGTCATCTTGCGGGGAGGCCTCCGACACCAACGCCACAGTGGCGACTGCCACCCCCCTTTCCTGGTGGCTAATCGCTGGATCTGGCTTCCCCCCGGGCACTGCCTGGCCCACCCTCTGCCAGGCCGGGGAACGCTGGCGTCATCTTGTAGGTGTGCCGTCACCCCTGGGGGTTGTGGTCGAGTCCTCAAGACCCAAGAGCTCCATGGCTGCTGCAAGAGATCTGACCTGGACAAGCTTGTTTTTCCAGCGGAAGATAAGGCGAAAGGGATGGCCCCACGAGTAGGCCACCTTCTGGTCTCGCAAGAAGGTGGTGACTGGGCGGAACTCTCTACGCTTCTGCAACGTTGATGCCGCTAGATCCTGAAAGAGTTGGGGATGATGGTCACGGAACAGTAGGGGTCCACTTTCTCGAGCCTTCCGGAGTATGCGTTCCTTGAGTTGAAAGTCATGGACACAGACTAGAATGTCGGGGGCAGTGACTTCGTACCTCTAGGTAGGCCCACCCGGTGGACTCTGTCCATGCGTATGGTCTGAAGATCGTCTTCATCCAGGACATGTTTAAAAAGGCTTTCCACATATTCCCGAAGATCTGTAACCTCCCCCGACCAGGGCACCGCCCGGATACGAATGTTGTTCCGGCGGGAACGGTTCTCCAAGTCGTCGGCAAGCGCCTGGAGTTCTACGTTTTGCTCTGTGAGTCGAAGCAAATCTTGCTGGAGTTGGTGTATGTCCTCCGCCATCCCCAGGTCGTGTTCCTCCAGGGTCGCCACCCATTCACCCACTTCGTCCATATCTCTCCGCACCTCTCGGAGATCCAACGCCAGTCGCGTGCGTAGTTCTGAAATGTCCTCTTTGATTGCAGAGAACAGTTCCCTCATGAAGGCCTTCGTCGACCGGCACCTCGTCGTCTCCCGGGGGGTGTCTTGCTCGGTCCCGGTGGCGTAGTGGTCGTTATACCCTTGGGTAGGCCGTCCTTGCTGGGTTTATCTTTATGGGTTCTGCCCGCCATTTCTCCTTGAATCAGGGGCCCGTAGGTCTGGAGACGGTCTTCCTTTCTGGCCCCCACCGAGTGCGTTCAACTCGACTCTGGACCACCACTCTGAGGCCGTCAGGCAGGGGGGATCTCGCCGACTGGGCTTCACGACACCTCTCCCGGTCTCCACACCACTAGGCCATGCAGCCCGCGCCAGAGGGGCACCTCCAGGGCCCAACGCGTGGCGTCAGGCGGCAGCCTCAGCTGAGAGCAAGGGGAGTCACCACCAGGCCCCTTCAGTTGATCCCAGTCGTGTTCACCGGTGCCGGTGGACCCCGCAGCGTGTTGGATGGGCAGGTAAAACTATGGATCCCGTCGATCCCAGCATTATTCCTCCAGGTCCCAGGTCGCGTCCTCTTGTGGCCCCACTCCAAGGCGGCGGTGCGTCGTGCATGAAGGGCCCCGCGAGCTCCGGGGCGCGGGCACCACCCTTCTCCAACCGCGTGTGGGCCGCTACGCAAGGAATGTGCAGTTCGGCTGCGGGGGGGGGGGGGGAGTCCGCGCTCAACAGCCAGATGCCAGGTCTCTCCTGAGCTAGCCTCACTGGGCTCTGTTCCAACGGGTATCGCCTCTTGCCACCTCCGTAGCCGGCCTCTGTCAATGGCCAGTTGGAGTGCCACAGATCACCGCCGCAGCCCGCCTTAAGTCCGCTCTCTAAGAGCCGCAAGAGGGCCCTCCGCTTCCCTCCTGTGGTCCGCCCCCGGCCGTGCGCGCTCAAGCTGCGGCCTACCTGGGCCCCGGAGCCCCGGGCCCTCCTCGATGCAGGCCATAGAGCGTTGTCGTCCTCTCGCCTGCAGGTGGGCCCCTCAGCGCGGAGGCAAGCCACGGCCCTCTCAGGTCCCGGAGTCCCGAAGCCTCGCACTCTCCCAGCCGCCGCTGTCAAACCGCCGGCAGGTGGGTCCCAGGCTCGTCGGGTGCGGGGGCGGCTCCTCCGCTGGCTCTTCACCCTCCGATTGAGGATGCGCGAAACAGGGCCCCTCGGGCGCCGCACCTCGGACCTCCCCTGCTCTCGTGGCTGGGCCGTCCCCACCAGGACCAGGCGTCCGACTTCTGCTTCTGACCCCCACCGGAGGTCACTATGTCACCGGCGCCACTCCTGCCGGTTCGGCCCCCAGTATGCAGTGGACAGGCCGTCTGGTGCAGGCGCCGGCCCCCTCGGTCCCGCCCAGCTCTGCTCTCTGAGCCACTCCGCCCTTAGCAGCCGGAGGTTCCCGCGCGCGGCCACCGCTTGGCAGGCCGCGGCTGTAGGCTCCGTCACAGGGCACCGCCGCGGGCAGTACAAAGCCCCAGACTTCGCCAGTCGTCTCCGGAGCCCCTGCAGTACGATGGGCGACAAGTTGGAGTTCCCAGGACCAGCTATACAATGCTAAGAAGGCCTATGGCGCCAGAGGGACTGCAAAGTACATCTCACTCCGTCGCCATCTTGGCCACGCCCCCCGACTCTTGTCTTTAACTGTGCATCCCTGATGTGCCTCCTCTGACAGAGGGTACCTGCACTCCTGTTTCTCAACTCAACGTGCGGGCACCCTCAGATGCGATTTATTGTGAGAGGGTCAGGTGACTGGAGTAAGGAATGTGCACCTGCGCTTTAACCTACATGGCAGCAGCAAGCAATTGTTTAACCCCAAACACTGGGAAGAGGGCCCAGGTACATGAAAGCTGGAATTAGTGTGTCCTTGGCAAATGTAATCCGGACGAAAAGTCAGAGCCTTGCGCATCCCGCTGCCTCCACCTGCAACAAGTAACAGCATCAACGCCTTGCAGCCATAAGGTGCTCTGATGCCTGTTGGAGACAGGCACAGGGGAGGAAGAAAACAGGGGGGGAGGAAGAAAACAGGGGGGAAGGGAGAAAACAGGGGGGGAGGAAGAAAACAGGGGGGAGGAAGAACACGGGGGGGGAGAAAATAGGGGGGGGAGAAAACAGAGGGGTGGCAGAAGAGGAGGCAGGAGCGTGCGTGGGACAGCCCAGACTCCAGGAGCCCCGATGGCGAGATGGCTCGAGGTAAGCCCTCCTCACACTCGGCTGGTTGCAGCAAGGGTTTCTGCAGATGAGGTTCCCAGCCCGGTACTCGTCATGCCCCCAGCCCCAAACCCTGTAGGTAAGTCTACCCGCCAAGTGATTGGATTCGGAGCCCACAGAAACAGCTGCCTAGAGTGAAATGCTGCAACTAGCGGTACCTTTGCCACTGTTATTCCGTAAAATTTTACTTGCAGAGACATTCTCTATTTATAGAAATGGCCCGCTCCCCTTCTCCGCATGGGAACTGAAATACATTTTTAAAGGGCACAAGCTAATGTGAGATTTGCCCAGACTCACACGTTGAGTCACAGCCTGGACTTGACCCGTGGTTCCTCAGACTCAAAGACGGCAGCTCTGCCACAAAGCCACGTCCTCCCTTTGGTTACAAGATGGTGCGTAAGGAAACACAACAGCGAGATGAATTGGCTATAACTTGAAAACCTAACACCGCCAACACCCCCAAATTATGGGTTTAGCCGCCGCAACGTGCGGCTGGGAAAGAAAACCTTTCAGTACACCGTAGTGGGTGGTAGGGCCCGTGCCTAAAGCAAAAGGGAGTGCAAAAGCAGCGCGGCCCCAACCGACCTCCCACTGTTGAAACACGTCCCGGCAGCATATCTCCAGGTGTACCTCCCTACTACTTGTGCATGGGAACGGGCTTACGTTCAATGGGGGCAGCGCTACTCTGGGTCCAAATGAAAGTGCACAAGTCTCGAGAATCCTGCACAATCCAGGAAACAACCTTGCAAACATTGCACCATACTTGCACCTACTGGATCCCGCCATCTGGCCACCCATGTGGCGCCGGATGCAGCACCCTCCCTCAAGACTCCGCATGGGTCCGCCGGGAACCCACACACTCCGATCCCAGCCAAGAGGACCCAGGAGGGCTGGTAGGGAAAGCGCGGAAGAAAAACCTCCGGGGCTGCCTGGCCCGGGTGAAGGGAGGTACCAGGGCCTAATTTCACAGATGGGACCAAGGGAAGCAAAAGCAAAGGGCTCCCAGGGCGGACGACCCCGGCCAGATCCCCAAAAGGCTCGCTTAGTGTTATGGCCTCAGGGTGACCTGCGCGAATGATTGATTTGAACGGGCTTTCCTCACCCGCCGAGGCGGGCGTGGGTGCCAAACGTTTATTGCCCACATTAGGCCATTGCATATGCGGCTCGTATGAAGCCCAAACTCTTCACCAGCCAGTCCGCTCGGGCCAAGCTACCCCACCACAGCAGCTTCTCCAGGCGGCCTCACCCAGCAGGGCTCAGGACGCACCAGCGCCACAGCTAGGAGCGAGGTGGTGGGGTTACAACACTCACCTCGCAAACAACGGCTTGCTCCGCGACGGATGGCCAACGATGCCAGAGGCTTGTCACGAGGTCCGAGTGCAGCAAGGGGTTGTGGCGTGCACAACGACGAAACATCCCTAAGGGGGCATGTCAGACAGAAAGAAGGAAGACCGGAAATTGGAAGGAGGCTGATCTGGAGAGGGAAAGACAAGGCTTTGAAGAACGAGTGCTGAAGACACAGCTGTGCGCAGCTAGTTAGAACTTTAGGGCAGACAGGAGCTAGGACATGGATGTAGGCAGAAATGGAATTAAGAGAGGCGACCACGTTTCTCCGAGGCGAGGCAGAAATGCCTCGGAGAAACGCAGCCTCATTTTCGCATTCGGGGGCGTGTTTTCTTTCTCTCCTCTTCCCATAGGCTGGAAGGTAAAATTCCAGCCAATGGGAAGAGGAGAGAAAGTAAATAGAAAGAAGCTTAAAAAAACACCCCCGAATTCGAAAGAGACAGGGCTAAATTGGAGTGACGGCTCTCTCCTCTAATGGCTGTCCTCCGTTTAGGAAGCCAGCCAATGGAGAAGAGAGGCGGCTTAAACCACACTACTAAGAAACATAAGATCTCCTACCAGAAGCTGGCAAGCCAGCATTTCCGGTCCTCGACCTAAAAAGCAACCAAAGCATAAAGTGAAGTTGTTCTTCAAACTTTGGATAAATCATTAATTTCCTCCCATTTTCTGAGGGGAAAATATGCATGGAGCTACAAAATCCTTAGCACCCAGCATCCCCACACTTTTCCCAATAAAAACAGTATTTTGTGTGGCTGAACCTTGGACTTGTGTGGACTACCCTGTGTGTGGAGGTGGCAGAACAACTTTATTTCCCCTTCTGGGGTGGGAGTAAGGCAGGTCACCCCACCTCATCACTTTTTTCCAACATGCGCAACTCCCTGATGTCTAGTGGCCTTTCAACCCTCCCTCCCCCCCTTTCAGGGACTCTGAGAAGTCGGGGGTTGTTAAATATTGCAGGGATTTATTGGCATGAGCTGAAAGCCATTTTGTATTTCTGGCAGCCATCTTGTTTGCCATGTGCTGCTGCATGCTCACCATGTGCTCTGTCCTCCCTCAGTGTTGACTGCTCTTGTAATCTGCCTTGAAACAAACTATATTTAGCATCTTCCACCTTCGCACATGCTCAGTTGAGCTTGCAGCTGTCCTTGCAACTGTTTCTAGTCTGTAAATGTCAGGATGTGTTCACCAGAATTAGCAACTGTTAGCTCCTCCCACTTTGTTGAGCAAGCAGATCTTGCATGTCCACATTAGTCATTTTGCATGCTTATATGAGCCAGGACTGCCCCTTGGTCTTATGCTATCTATGTAACCTTAAGCATATATAAGGCCCCAGTTTTCTGTACTCCTTGGACTGCCTCATTCAGTTGCTGAGGTTTCTGTGTGATGTAGTCTCTCTCATTTGAGGCTAATAAAGATGTTACTTTTATATAACAGCTTCTGTGCCAATTTCTTCTTTGTTGGTTTAAAAGGATCAAGTATCAGTGAGACCCCTGAGAAGGTTTCTATTTTCTACAAATGGCGCTCCAACATGGACCTCATCAGAGAAATGGCTATCTAAGGGAGTGATTTTGTCAGGAGACAGAAATCTACTGAGGAGGACAGGACAGGATTCTACTAAGGAGGTACTCTGTGCACGGAGATTCTGGGGATTGTCTGTCATTGCAGCCCAGTATATTTCTGGTCTTCCTGATTTTGATCCTCCAGATGATACCACACCTGAAAGAAGTGCAGGTGCTGTCCCTTGAGAATGAAAGAAGTGCAGCTGCTGTCCCCTGTGAATGATATAAGTGCTGTCCACTGTGAATGAAAGAAGTGCAGGTGCTGTCCTCTGTGAATGAAAGATGTGCAGGTGTTGTCCTCTGTGAATGAAAGAAGTGCAGGTGCTGTCCTCTGTGAATTAAAGAAGTGCAGGTGCTGTCCTCTGTGAATTAAAGAAGTGCAGGTGCTGTCCCTTGTAAATGAAAGAAGTTCATGTGCTGTCCTCTGTGAATGAAAGCAGTGCAGGTGCTGTCCCTTGTGAATTAAAGAAGTGCAGGGACCCTACAAACGCCGAACCTGACCTGGGTGCTGCCAGTGTGCTTTCCTACTGTGCAGCGGGACCTTCCAAACGCCGAATTACACCTCATAGGAGCCTACCCTTATCCCGGGAGGGATCCGCCGCTTCCGCCGCTTCGTCAACTGCTTGAAGCACCCGCTTCGCGGGTGCCGCTGCGCGGCTTGTGGCGAGGGGTAGAGGCTGCCAGGGCGCTTGGTGTCTGCAGTGAACCGGAGGTAGAGTTGGGAGACAGCAGAGGGAGCGCGCCAGCAGGGACTCTCAAGACCAGGAGTCCCTGCGCTGCACAGGTGGGCACGGCCGCACCCCCAGCGAGACACGCCCACCCGCCTGGCCAGGACTCAAAGGCGGGAGCTTCCTTGCTGCGTGTGGGACCCTACAAACGCCGAACCTGACCTGGGTGCTGCCGGTGTGCTTTCCTACTGTGCAGCGGGACCTTCCAAACGCCAAATTACACCTCATAGGAGCCTACCCTTATCCCGGGAGGGATCCGCCGCTTCCGCCGCTTCGTCAACTGCTTGCAGCACCCGCTTCGCGGGTGCCGCTGCGCGGCTTGTGGCGAGGGGTAGAGGCTGCCAGGGCGCTTGTTGTCTGCAGTGAACCGGAGGAAGAGTTGGGAGACAGCAGAGGGAGCGCGCCAGCAGGGACTCTCAAGACCAGGAGTCCCTGCGCTGCACAGGTGTGCACGGCCGCGCCCCCAGCAAGACACGCCCACCCGCCTGCAACGCCCCCTATTTAAGCTGAGGCCCGACGCAAAGCGGGACGCCGAGCGAAGCCCGAGCAAAGGGCGGGCAGTCTGTGGCAGTCAGGGGCTGTCAGAGGCTGGGCTAGGCCACCCCCCCTTCATCCACCATTTCTGGTCCAAGAGCTTGCAGTCTCCCTGTGGGATCAGAGGCCCACATGTCTACCCGTTCTGGCAAAGCACTGAGGGGTGGGGGAGAAGGTGTCACGGGGAGCTCACTGATAGGCACAATGGATACATTCATCTCAAGAGTAGCAGCGGTCATTGAAAAGGAGATTGTGATGACGGAACGTCGCCTCTCACAAGATTCTTTCCCTTCTAAACGCTCCTCGTTAGGAGCAGTGGCACATGCCCTGTCTCCTATCTCCACCCACCCTGCCTCGCCTCTTCCTGGGAATCTGTCCGAGCAGCCACGGATTGCAGCTATAGGGGCAAGTATTGACAGGTTGGAAAGTTTGATAACAGAACCCTTGCCCTCTAGCCCTAGCCCAGTGGCTACAGAACCCCGACCCGTCACACACCTAAGTACTTCCACTGGCCACAATTCTCAACCACCCCCTCAGGTCCCTCCCCCGGCTTACAACCCGTTGCCCTTGGCACGAGCTTGCCTGGTCCGTAACAAGAGGAAAAGGGTTACTAGTATACGGAAGGGGAGTCTTACTTCACTCCATAAGCGTCCGAGGAAGTACGTCCCTAGAGGCCCTACCCTACTCAATGGTGGAGGTCCTGAACCTTCTGGAGGAAATGCTCCTCTGGTACCTGTGGTTGAAACTCCTCTGGCCCATCACTCGGTCCCGGCATCACCCACATTACCACATGAGGCGCCCTCCCCCGAGCTCATTGAGAAATTGGTCAAGTCCTTGCTGGTCCCGCTTATCGACCAAGTCAAGAGTCTGGGGGACAGGCTAGATAGATTCGAACAGACCACCCGGGACAACTTCTTCTCCCTGAAAACTCTCATCAAATTACAGTCTAAACTCAGGGAGGACACTGCGGATGGGAATGATGGGAAAGGGGACTCAGGGGGTTTAATACAGGGAACATCATCGCCAACGTCTGCTCCTGCACTAGCCACAGGGAAGGCTTCGACATCTGCGATCCCTGCTAGTGTAAAGCCGACACTCACTACCCATGTTGCCCAGGTCCATGCTAGTACCCCCTCCAGTAGTGAGGAATGCAAAGCCCAAACCTGACCAAAAGAAGCTGCACGAGGGAGGGGCCTGCTCTAAGTTAAAACGACCAGCCGTCCCATCCACTGATGCCAGGGGAGTAGCCCCGGTATCAAAGGCAAAAACAGTTACTAGCCAACCTGTAATCCCCAGCCCTGCGGTTATACCACAGAAGGTGGCTCGAAATTGTCCCCCAGTTAATCTCCCCCCTGAGTGTCAACCATACGTTGTTGTCCTCATCAAGGTTCCCGCCTTGAGGGACGCTCAGCTGGAAACCCATCAGGCACTAAAGAATAAAGTCATCCACTGGTTGAAAGCCAACAGACCCCTTCCCTTGGGTGTGGATGGCTTGATTCTTGGCGTGCGCAGGGTGGGATGGATTGGACAGGGGAAAAAACGGTTCGAGGGTGACTGTGTGGTGGTCAACTTTCAAGACGTGAGAGCTGCCCACTCAATATGCAGTTTGGGGCAGGCCACGGTTGGTCCTGGTGTTGAAGCGGTTGACTTAACATACTTCTATCCGCGGCCGGTCACGAACTGCTCTGGCCAACCCCCGTGTATACCTCTCAAAACAGTGCCTGCGGCCAATGGCATTCTGTAACAACTCTAATCCAGCCGCATGCGGTTTGACCAAGGTCGAGCTGGGGTCCTATGGGGTACTGACTCGTCGACTCCCTTGTGGAGGCTCGGGTGGTCCGAACATCTGATGAACAGTCCTATCCATCTGTAAAGTTGATTGACCCCCCGACTCCATTAAGGGAGCAGGTTGTCCTAGTAGTTACACGGGAACCAGGTGAGGGGAGGGACCTAATCGAGCCTGCCATTGCCCATCCTCCCTTGCTAGAGGTAGATTCGGACGGCACTGTCGGGCCCAGTAGCATTGCAGCTGTGACGGACCCAACCATTAGGGTTCTCAGCTGGAATGTGGCTGGTCTGGACAGGAAGCTGGCCTTGCCCGACTGGAATGCACTTGTGGAGGAGTACTCCATATGTGTGTTTCAGGAAACCTGGAGTAGGGAGCCCTTACACAAGGTGGGGTACTCATCCCATCATATACCCGCTGTCAACTCAGAGACTGGCAGGGGACGTCCCTCGGGTGGCCTCCTTGTTTGGGTAGCTTCCTCGCTTAATTGCAGGGTAGAGGGGCACCAAACAAACTGCCCGGACCTCCTTAATATCATCTTAAAAAGCCCCAAGGGACGTGTTATTCTCAACATCTTTAATATTTATGCACGGGGTACCAAGGGGGGCAGAGAATCCCCCACTATAGCCCGCCTTGAGGGTTTGCTTTGATCTCCCCCCTACAAGTTTTGTACCCTGGTAGCGGGTGACTTCAACTGTACGTTTGAGCCCCTTGGCTCAGAAGTCACCCAAGACCAGGAGGATGATTACTACAGGAGGGGGATACCGGCTCTAGAGCTTAGCCCAATTAAAAGATGGACGGAAGTGGCACTCCAGGTTAATTCCCTAACAATGGCAGGACTAGATCTGATAAAGTGGGAGCACATACATATAATAGGCCCAACCATACGTCAAGAATTGACTATATTCTGCTTGATGCCCACCTATGGAGCTCGGTAAAAGACATGGAGATTATACCTTCCGTTGAGAGCGACCACAATCTGCTCTTGCTTGCCTTGTCTCCTTGGTGGCTAGAAGGTTTAGGGGGCCGGCCCCCATGTGCCACTGTCCCGGACCAGTCATCTGTCTGAAACTGTGGTAGACGGCTGAAGTGGGCCAAGCTGACGCTATCTGTTGAGAAAATATCCTCTATAACGCAGCTCCTAGCTGCAGCCTTAGATAATCTTGACTCTCCTGAGGGCAGGCCGGTGGAGGTGTCCGACAGGTTTTGTAATTTAACCCAGGCTTTAAGTAACCTTTTTATTGTTCCATCTAGTCTCAACGGGAAGAAATTACGTCCCTGGGTCAGAAGGGGCTGGTTTAACCATAAGTGCAGGGAAGCTAAGACACTGCTCGTTGAAGCAGTAAAATCTAAGTCACAAATTAGGACCAGGGAGGCCAGAAGGTTATACTCACATTGCTTGAAAACTGCCAAAAAGGAATGGGAGGATAGCTTTTGGCAGGACCTCTTGGCCTCAAGTCGAGGGAGAGACGTCAAAGGTTTTTGGGACCTGGTGGGCAGTAGAAATCGTCCAGATGACACCTTGAGGACTTGCACTATCACGGCCCAGGCGTGGTTTAACCATTTTAAGGCCCTATATTCTGCTGTAGAAGGTATACTCAACGACCCATTACCCCTCCCCCCATTCTCTCTGGACAGAGGTACTGACCTCTTTACCGCTCGGGAGGTTATGAACCTGATTAAATCTTTAACACCATTAAAAGCAGCTGGTCCGGATGGGTTGCCAGGGGATCTTCTTCGAGCCTAGCCGGGCGAATGGGGGGTGTTGATCTCTGCCCTTCTGAATGCTATTATAGAGGGAGGACCTGTGCCTGAGTCTTGGAAAGGGGCAGAGGTAGTCCCAATTTTTAAAAAGGGCTGTCGGGACCAACCGGGGAATTATAGGCCAATAAGCCTCATTGACTCAACCCAGAAGGTGGCGGGAAAAGCAATTTTAGGGAGGATTCTCCAGTGGGTGGATGAAAACCACATATTGTCCGACCTGCAAGCAGGCTTTCGTTCCGGTACAGGAACTATTGAGCAAGTCTTTAGACTCCTGCTACTTTACTGGAAGGTGGTGGAACTGGGCAAAGGCAGTCTTTACTTGGCCTTTATAGACCTGAAGACTGCCTTTGACCTGGTTCCTAGGGAGGAACTCTGGAGGGTTTTGTATGGTCTTGGGATACCCCCCTACATCTTAATGCTCCTCATCAAACTACACAATGCCAACTATGCTCAGGTGCGATGGGGACAGAACGGGGAAAAGACCAATAGGATCCCGGTTGTTAGGGGCGTCCGGCAGGGTTGCGTACTAGCTCCCACCCTATTTTCCTTGTACGTGAATGGGGTGGTAGAGCACCTGCTTGAAGAACCTGCAGACGCTCCCTCATTGGGGGGCGTAAGGATTCCAACCCTGTTGTTTGCCGACAACACCCTCCTTATCTCCAAAACTCCCCAGGGCCTCCAGAATCTTTTGAACCGCTTCCAGGACTTTTGTACAAAAAACGGACTTGTCATCAATGTGGACAAAACCAAATATCTAATCATGCACCCCCCCGTAAGCTTGGCCGCCCTCCTATACTGAATTCTATTCCCCTTGAAAGAGTATCAGAATTTGACTATTTGGGGATTCGTATGAGCGATGTCATGAGCTGGACTCCCCATATCAATAAAATTACCATCAGCCACAAAAGGGTGGGGGGAGCTTTGTTGAAGGAGTACAATAATTCATCCAAACAATGCGTAGCGCCAATAATTGACATTTACAAAGCCAGAGCTGTAACGGCATCTCTCTACGGGGCTGAGCTATGGGGCATTGGTAACATGGAGGTTTTGACCAAGGCCGAGAACAAATTTCTGAAGGACCTCCTGGCCATTCCGATGAGCACTCCAACAGTTCCGGTGCTTCTGGATGTGGGCTGCAAAGCAATCAAGGACCAGGCTCGCCTCCGGCCTCTTCTCCTTTGGGCTTGTCTCTGGAGGGTTCCTGAACTAAAAACATATGCAGACGGGTTGTCAGAGGTGATGGGTTTGGGTGGCTGGCACAAGATTAAATGGCTCGGGGACATTAAAAATCTCCTGGGGGACCTAGGTCTGGGGTCTTGCTGGTCCACACATTCTGCTCTTCCGAAGGCGACCCTAAAAAAACGATACTGGGAATGGGTCTCTGCCCAGCTCATCAGCAACCCGCGCCACTGCAATTCCACCGCAGCTTACCTGAAAATAAAAGACGTTGTTGCTTTTGAGCCTTACCTGGACATAATCACAATCTCTGTGGACCGGGCACTCTATATTAAATTTAGACTAGGCACTTTACCTCTAGCAGACCTCCTCTCAAGATGGAATATGCCCGCGCAGGCATCACGCCACTGCGCCCTATGTACAACTAGGCCCGAAACCGTGGCTCATTTCCTTTTTGAATGTCCTGACTACACCCGCCCAAGATCTCACTGGCTTAAACCCCTATGTAGACAACTGGGTACTCGCCAGCATATGGTGGCCTTACGGATTTTATTAACAGATACATCCTCTCCCATAGTTTGTGCTGTATCCAAATTTCTAAAATGGGCATGGTTGATCCGCTCAAAAAGACTGTCCATATCAATTTAATTCACTTTTTAACTAATGTATTTCTGATCAAATTGCTAGTTTTTATCTGCCTTGTTCTTAAATGTACAGTCTTTTACGATGTGCTGTTTTTATATACTTTTTTTGTAATGCTTTTATGATACTTGCATATCGAAATAGAGCTATCAACCAACCAACCAACCATATCATATGGTTCATTTCTGGAATTTTATTTAATTTTTATTTAACATTAATTAAATGACATTTTACATAACAGACTGATGACAGCAAAAAAACACAAACAAACACATTGAGCTCATTCTAGACATATACAGAATGGGTCATACACTCAGGACACACAATACAGCGCGCTTAAGGCTAGCAATCCTTACACAAAGAGGTCAATCGCTATTTACTCACAAAAGTGCCACTAATGGGAAAACCACAAACCACATAGACATTTAAACACACATTTAACCCACAGATCAATATTAGGACAGACACAAAGGACAACCCACTGACTGTACTTAAAACAAACCATTTGTAAATACTAGCTGTAAGTCATATTTACAAGAAGCATTTCTCAATAGTAATTCAAAAGACTGCAACTTCGGATCGGAAGGGTGGGAGGTGGACTCTCTGGGTTTTGCTGGAGAGGAAGGACGTGGTCCAGTCCAGGGGCTTTTTCTGGATTCCAGCTTCTTGGAGGCGTGTTCTTAGTGTCCTGTGGAAGACTGTGTCGAAGGCGGCTGACAGGTCCAGGAGGATGAGGGCTGAAGTTTCGCCGTTGTCTAGTTGGCGCCTGATGTCGTCTGTGGCGGCGATGAGGGCTGTCTCGGTACTGTGGCTTCATCTTAATCCAGACTGGGATGGGTCTAAGATGTTGTTTTCCTTGAGGTGGTGGGTCAGCTGTATGTTGGTGATTTTTTCGATGACCTTCGCCGGGAAGGGGAGCAGGGAGATGGGTCGGAAGTTCTCTAGGTCTTTGGGGTCCGCCTTGGGTTTCTTGAGGTGGACGTTGATTTCAGCATGCTTCCAGCTTTCTGGGAATGTTGCTGTGTCGAAGGAGATGTTGATGACCTTCCGTAGTTGGGGTGTGATGGTTGCGTGTGCTTTGTTGAAGACATGGTGCAGGCATCGGTCAGAGATCCTGAGTGGATGGAGTTCATGACCTTGCGTGTCTCGTCGTCATTGACGTGGGACCAGGAGGTCAGCTGGTTGGTGCAGGTGGTGTTCATGGTGAGGTCTGTCGTGGTCGGAGCGGATGTGGTGTTGAAACTGTCATGGATGTCGGCGATCTTGCAATGGAAGAAGGTGTCCAGTGAGTCGCACAGATCTAGCGAGGGCGGGATGTCGTTGGTGTTGGCGCTGGGGTTGGAGAGTTCCTTCACTATGTTGAAAAGCTTTTGCTGTTGTGTGCGTTGTTATCCAGGTGGGCTTTGAAGGAAGATGTCTTGGCTGTTCTGATGAGGTGGTGATGTCTGCGAATGGTGTCCTTGTGGTCTGCGTGGCTGTCTGGTGGGCGGTCGTGGAGCCATTTCTTCTCCAGCTTCCGGCATGTACGTTTGGAGGTCTGGAGTTCTTCGGTGAATCAGGCTGCTTTCTTGCTGGGGTGGTTGATGGAAGGTTTCTTGAGCGGGGCGAGAGTGTTGGCGCAGTCGTCGATCCATTGTCTGAAGTTAAGGGCGGCGGCGTCTGGGTCGGTGGGTGGTCTCTGGCCGAGGGTGGAGGTCAGCTGGCCCTCGGTGACTTTGCTCCAGCAGCGGCGGGGCCGCTGTTGGGTGCGGTGGTGCGTGGTTGGTTTCTTGAAGGTGAAGTGGATGCAGCGGTGGTTGGTCCAGTGGAGCTCGGTGGTGTTGTTGAAGGTGATGTGGGTGCTTGTGGAAAAGACGGGGTCGGGCGTGTGGCTGGCGGCGTAGGTGGGTTCGGTGACGAGGTGTCTGAGGCCGAGGATGGCAAGGTTGGCGAGAAGGGCGGCGGAGTTGTTGTTCTCGAGGTGGAAGTTCAGGTCCCCAAGGAAGATGTAGTCCATGGAGGCAAGTGCGCGGGTGCTGGCGAGGTCGGCGATGGAGTCACTGAACAGGGCCCGTGGTCCGGGGGTCTGTAGACGAGTGTTCCTCTGAGGATGATGATGGGGTCGGTGTGGATCCGGAAGTGGAGGTGTTCGGCGGAGTTGAGGGAGTTGTCTGCGAGGGTGTGGACCTGGAGGGTGGACTTGTGGACGATGGCTATTCCTCCTCCGACTCCGTTGGTGCGGTCTCTGCGGGAGATCTTTTAGCCGTCTGGGATAGCTATGGCGATGTCAGGTGCCGAGGAGTCTTTCCACCAGGTCTCGGTCAGTAAGGCAACGTCTGGGGCGGAGGTGTCGAGCAGGTCCCAGAGCTCAACGGTGTGTTTGGGTGCGGAGCCGGTGTTGAGGAGGATGCATTGAAGGTGGTTGGGTCCGGTTCTTAGAGGCTTGCTGGTTCTGTTGCAGGTAAAGTTGCAAGTGTGGCAGGAGAAGGGTTCGTGGGTGCGTTTCGGGGCGGCCTGGAAGCAGAGGTGGTCTCGGCCGGTGTTGAGAGCGTGAAGGGTGTTAGCGTCGTATCGGAGTCTGGCGTTGTGGAGTTTTCTGGTTCCAGGGGTCATGGCGCTGGGCGCGGTCTAGGCGCGGATGGGCTTTCCTTCGGCGCGCAATCAACGCGTCCACTGCGCGTCCACTGCGCATCTGCTGCACGTCCGAGCGGCGGCCGCCATTTAAGGAGTGGAGGGAGGGAGGGGCAGCTGGGAGGCGGGAGCGGGGCGTAGCCTCAGGGGCAGCAATGAAAAAAAGGAGTTGGAAGAAGAGGGAAAAAGTGAGGGTGAGGGGTAGTTACTAGAGCGAAGACGGGAGAAAATAAGTCACATTTTAGAACTCAGTCAGTCAGTCAGTCAAACAAGCTTTATTCGACATAGTTATAAAAGCATTACATATATAAATTTGTTATATAAGAATAGAGTTACATTTTATACAGAGGTTTAAAACAAGGAATTTATTATAGTAATAATTAAAAATAATCAGGTTAAGATACATCAAGTGCATTTTCAAAGACCTACCCCTTTACATTTTTGTTTCTAATAATCCAGGCCCATCCTAAATATTTCGCAACAGCTATATATTACAGGGCTTGGGTTTGTACAGATGATTCTAGTAGCCACAATTCCACTCCGAGTGCCTAATAACTTAGCCATGGGTCGCAGCCAGACTCTGCGCGGGGCAGAGTAGGCCGGACACACAAAGAGTAAGTGGCTAACTGTTTCTTTGGAGTCTAGGCAAGATGGACAAGAGCTACTTCCACCATTAGACCAGCTGGATGTGAAAGATCTGACAGGTATACTACCAATTCTCAATTGAAAGTAATGTTTTCTGTCCAGTGGCTTCGTGATGTCGTCCCAGAATGTCTCGAAACGAGTTTCATCCTTGAACTCCATAAACACCCCTGTAAGTGAGAGTGGGGGAATGGTCCTAAAGAGTTTTGAGGATATCATCTCCCAGTACAAGCCCTTGATGACCTTTTTCGAGGGAAACACAGCATTGGTTGGGTCTTCCCATGTCTCCGGCAGACCCAGCTCTCTGAGAACCGCTCTAATTCCAGAGAGCCATTTTATCCGGTGAAAGACATCACTTTTAATAATGTCCAGGAGTCCCATGGCGAATATTTTCAACTCCGGCGTTACCCATATTCGTCTCCAGTACAATACAGGACGGAGATTTTCAATAATCTCAATTGGTTTCATGCCTAGGTCTTGTAAGACCGGGCCCATGGGGGTACTGTGTGGGAGCATGACAAAGTTACGGAGGAACCTGTTTTCAGAGGCTGTTAGCTTACTCAGGTTCCCGTGCCCCCACATCTCAACCCCATAAAGTGCTGCACTCACGGCCTTTGCATTATAGACCGTAACTGCAGGTGCCATCGGTTTTGTCAGGGACTTTGCATGTTCACGGGTCAATGCCCCTGCGATTTGCCTAAGCTTAAGAGTGGCCAGGTCAACCTGTTCGTTCCATCGTAGATCATGCTGGATGGTAACACCTAGATATGAAAACGATTTTACTTGCTCCAGGGGTAAGTTATTCATCAGCACTTTTCCTCTGAATGACTTGTGTTGGTTAAAAGACATGAATTTGGATTTTGAGGCGTTAATTTCCAGGCCATGGTCAGTGCAGTATGTTTTGAAGATCCCAAGTGCTTTTTGCAGACCACTTGGGGTCTTAGAAATAATAAGACAGTCGTCGGCAAACATTAAGATTGGTATTTTGGCGCCTGCTAAAATTGGAGCATCAACATTTGCCTCTAACAGGGTCTTTGCGACGTTAATGTAGAGGGAGAAGAGGGTAGGCGCTAACACGCAGCCTTGGCACGCTCCTCTCTCTACCGGGAACTGATTAGTAACATGCCCTGGGGAGCCCCATCTTATCTGGGCGTAATTATGCTCATGTAATTTAACACCTACAACACATACATTTACAGAGGACCCAAGGGCAATTTAATGACCTGCTCTGAATACACGGCCTATAGACATATACCAAGAAGAAGTATCAGAAGGTCAGGAAATAAAAATGTAAATATTCAGGACAGTTAAAGTGAGATGCTACCTCTGACCATATAACTAGAAGACTAATTAGAGAGGCCAGGTCAGGTTAATATCTGGTCTCTGGCACCCATCAGTCACCACTCGGAACCGCCCTTCATCATTTGGGGCCCCGAGGACCAACACCGTACCTGATCTTAGTCTCCAACAGGAAAAACTGGGGAGACTAAGATCCATTGCTCCTTAAACCAATTTTACTCACCTTCTTTATATTTTTGGTATCACTTTATGTTTTGGCACTGCACACACTTTTTTACCCCGTCATTCACATCACCAACACTCAGTTCTCCAACTCTTAATTAGTATACACCGACTGTAAGGAAGACCCAGTTTTTCCTGTTGGAGACTAAGATCAGGTACGGTGATTATAATTCTGTTTGTGATAGTGGTCATTACTTTCTCCTGCTATCTGTATGTTAATGATGACCCGATGCTTTGTTCTCTTTGTATTCCTGCTTATACTTTATATATACACGCTTAATGAAATGTTTAGAATGGAAAATATCCACCTAGCAATGAATTAGGATATTGATAAATTTATGAAAATGAATGTGCAAATATTTTCTGTGTTCCTACTAGGTTATAGGAATGTCTTTAGCTCATGCTAAAAGGACCATCTGTTAAATATTGCAGGGATTTGTTAGGATGAGCTGAAAGCCATTTTGTATTTCTGGCAGCCATCTTGTTTGCCATGTGCTGCCACATGCTCGCCATGCGCTCTGTCCGCCCTCAGTGTTGACTGCTCTTGTAATCTGCCTAGAAACAAACTATATTTAGCATCTTCCACCTTCGCACATGCTCAGTTGAGCTTGCAGCTGTCCTTGCAACTGTTTCTAGTCTGTAAATGTCAAGATGTGTTCACTAGAATTAGCAATTGTTAGCCCCTCCCACTTTGTTGAGCAAGCAGATCTTGCATGTCCATATTAGTAATTTTGCAAGCCTACATGAGCCAGGACTACCTTGGCCTTATGCTGACTATGTAACCCTAAGCATATATAAGGCCCCAGTTTTCTGTATTCCTTGGACTGCCTCATTCAGTTGCTAAGGTTTCTGTGTGATGTAGTCTCCCTCATTTGAGGTTAATAAAGATGTTACTTTTATATTACAGCTTCTGTGCCAATTTCTTCTTTGTTGGTTTAAAAGGACCAAGTATCAGTGAGACCCCTGAGAAGGTTTCTATTTTCTACAGGGTGGCAGAAAGAATGTATTTCTGTGGGTGGGGAAAGAGAGCGCTAGCCCTTGTCCATGGGACAGCTCCCATCCCCCCAAACATAAATCCCTGGTATCTAGTGGGTTTTCTATCCCCCCTCTTCTGGGGGAAATCCATGGTGTCTACTGGGCTTTATACCTACCCGAAGGTGGAAATTGGTTGCAAACATTGTCCCCTTTCTAGTGCTATTTTCCCATAGAGATCGGTACTCAGGAGCCGCTTTCATTCTATTTTGCTGTTTTATTAGTTCAAAGATAGCAATGACATTATGCAAAGCCACACTGCACACTCAAATCATGGAGAGGGCAGGAAATAGCCCCCCCCCCCTCCCACGCTTCCTCCTTAGCTGCTCACAGTGTAATCACAGATTGACAGGTGTTGGAGTGCTTTCTTAGTGTTTATAGCTTGGATCATATGTACCTCTCACTTCACACTTTGTGTCTGTGTAATTTACAACACTTACACATCTTCTTCACTGCACTATTTATCACTACTTTGAAGACGTCGCAGGCCGGTCTCTTCCTCTGATATATACAATCTAACAAGCGGTCGAGAAGGCCTGTTATTGCAATGCAATAGGTCTCACATTTGCAAGAGTTTAAGCTATTAGTAAAGTAACTGACAATGGCTTTTATTTATGTTTTAAAGCCCAAAACATAAATAAAAGGCATTGCATTTACAATGCCAATAGCTCAAACTCACATGAATGTGAGACATATTGCATTGCAAATGCTTGTTCTATCTAATTTTCCATAGGTCACCTATCTCTCCTCTCTCTCTCTCACCCTAAGATGCTTACTCCTCTTTACCTCGTTCTCTACCTATACCACCCCCCCTAATGTAGTATTTTCCCCTGTCTGTCTTGTCTCTCTTTCTGTCTCTTGTGGCCTACCCTGAGACTAAACCACCACCATGCATTAATAATAATAATAATAATAATAATCCACATTTGTAAAGCGCACAATCACCCGTAAGGGTCTCTAGGCGCTGGGGGCCGTCGGGAAGATTAAGCAAGCTATTGCCCAGAGTCACATGGTGCTGGGCTTATCTGCCGCCGGCCCTGGGGATCGAACCTTGATCCCCAGATTCCGGAGTCAGTCACCCTGGCATTGTGTCATCTCAAGGAGGCCAGAGCGCTCTGCTGTAAGAAGGCACCTCTGTGCTGAGTGACCTGTGCATTGAATGCTTTTTATTTGGTGCTCGGTGATGCAGAGAGGGAAATGCTTCCGCAAACTTCTCAAAACCCATCTCTTTCAGCTAGCCTATGAATAAACCTCACTGCCTATCCCCCCTGCGTTGTCTATGAGCGCCATGAAACCATTTGGTGACCGTGCGCGGTAAAAATCCTTTTAACATAATATAACATAACATAACAGGGACATGCCTGACACAGTGAGTAATACAAATTGAAAGGGCCTCGACACCAAATAGCACAGGGGAAAAAGGGTGGTCGCAGGATCGTGTCAAATAATTAGATGCTTTAGGACATCTACCTACCGTGTGCCCCTGTTTCTGAAAGGTTAAGGAATAAATCAATATTGTTTAGAATAATTAGTTCTTGAATTATTTATGAAAATGGGAAATAAATGTAAAGTTGGTCCAAATGAGATCCCAAATTATGTCTTGTCTGGGATCCCAAAAATCCTTAAAATTTCCCTCATTGTGTCCACAAAAGCAACCCAATGTTTTGTGTTTTTACTACACAAAGACCAGCATGCCTGATTTATTGACCCCTTGACCTGAGGTTATGACGAGGTACATGCTTGAGAAACCCATCGTAAACAGACAGACTTGGAATATTTTAAGATACACTTTAATTCCGAAGAAGAGCAAACATGTGACAATGTTGTTATTGAACACATCTGTGTACAATATGTACCCTGAGGTGCAGCAGGGATTATTCCTGGAGACAGCGGCTGCCAAGAGCAAGGATTCGTACAAGATACCATAGGGAATGAGTGTCAAGAGGGGACGAGCACTGCGGAGAGCTGGGGAAACTTTCCAGAGGCAACAGATTGTTCACTACATCCTGTACCTCTGATTGCCCTGTTTTGTGTCTTTAGACTTATTCTCCAAAGGAAGGCTTCTGTCCAGACTATCATACCCCACCAAGTCACTCCCTCTCTCCCTCCCTACATCACTGACCATCTCTTCACAGTGCTCATCACGCCCTCCCTTATTCCACACAACACACTGTCCATCTCTTCACAGTGCACCACCACACCCTTCCTCACACCCCACAACAACAGACCCTAAACACTTGTTACATCAAAGCATTCACATTGCACGGGCACTAAATGAATTCCAATATGTCACAGAGGGACCACTAAGTGTGTCTTGTCATCTCCCCTGAGGCGGAAGCCGGGGGTTTAGGCTGCCTGTAAAATTTCAAAACTTTGCATTTCTGTTGCGCCGCATTTACATTTCTTTTGGAACTCTTTTAAACTTAGCTGCCCCTTGCTGGAATCGAACCTTGCTCCCCGCGCAGAGCGATTAAGGCTCTGACGCAGACTGAGACAGGGCCGGCAGACATTTTGGGGAGGAATTCAGGTGAGCGGACTAGTTGTTGTCCTACCTCCTGCCCACTGTACTTAAGGCGTGCTGGAACACGCCGGCACCGACTAAGTGTGTCTTGTCATCTCCCCTGAGGCGGAAGCCGGGGGTTTAGGCTGCCTGTAAAATTTTAAAAACTTTGCATTTCTGTTGCGCCGCATTTACATTTGTTTTGGAACTCTTTCAAACTTAGCTGCCCCTTGCTGGAATCGAACCCTGCTCCCCGCGCAGAGCGATTAAGGCTCTGACGCGGCCTGAGACAGGGCCGGCAGACATTTTGGGGAGGAATTCAGGTGAGCGGACTAGTTGTTGTCCTACCTCCTGTTCCCCTCCACCCTATAAATGGAGATTGATTCCCGACAGCGCAGCGGGCGGGCGCAGCGGGCGAGCCGGCGGCGCGCCGAAGGTGCGCCAAAGGTAAGCCCGTCTGGGCCCGTCCGGGCCTGCACGGGCCTAGGGGCTAGTCCCCTAACATCTAGGATGCACGATAATCCGTTAAAAACTTACGATAGGGATCAACTCCTGCTAGTTAGAAAGGAGCATAAGCCCACCTGTAACCTTCTATCTCCATACGTTAATGATCATACTCCCTGTAACGGCTGTAACTTTAAGTTTACTGCTGATATCGTAACTCCTGATGTAGGTTCCTACTCACTGGCATTAATAAATTGCAGATCTCTTCGTAAGCATGCGCTGGAAATCTCATTGCTCCTGGAGGAACGAGACCTAGAGGTACTCTTCCTTACGGAGACATGGACTAATGATAGCTCTGATCCAGATATAGTAAGAGCCTTGCCTCCTAATTATGCAATTGTGAGACAAGATCGTACTGACGGTAGGGGTGGAGGGATTGCCATAATTTATAAAACGTCAGCGGTTTGCAGACATGAGAAGGTTTCCATAGAAGGATCAGAAAGTTTGTCCTTTTCCATTACACTGTCCCCGACCTGTTCATGCACAGGGCTCCTTGTGTATAGGCCCCCTGGGCCTCTCGGCCAATTTTGTGAAGAGCTTTTGAGCTGTGCCATTAAACTCTCCTGCAATGCCCCCAACTTCACTATGCTTGGAGATTTTAATATACATCTTGATGAAGGAGACTCCCATGCTTGCCAAAGTTTGACCACAGCTTTAGAGGTGATCGAACCTAAGCAAATTGTTCAAGGCCCTACACATATAGCAGGTCATACTCTTGACCATTGTTATACTAATATGAACGCACTGAAGTTTGAAAACTCCACAATGGTTCCTTGGTCGGATCACACCCTCCTG
The DNA here is from genome assembly GCF_964263255.1 of Lissotriton vulgaris. NCBI lineage: Eukaryota > Metazoa > Chordata > Amphibia > Caudata > Salamandridae > Lissotriton > Lissotriton vulgaris. The sequence continues at coordinate 197,114,613 of NC_141685.1, forward strand.
TCCTTTTCCTTGACCCACCATAAGCAACCAGTACAGACCAATTTTTCTAAAAAAATGAGTAGGGTCTGGTCCAAACTGCCTGTGGACAAATGGATAGATGAACTTAGGAAAACCAAGCCAGAGCATAATAATGACCCAATAGAAGCAAATGCGCGTTTCAATCATTGGCTAGAGGAATCTCTTGAGGCGACTTTGCCTAAAACTGAACTCTCTCATCGGAAAGGGGCTAATAAAAAAACTTGGTACACCCCTGAATTGAGAGCTCTTAAACAGATATGTAAACATAAGGAGAGAAGGTGGAGGAAAGATTACTGTGAAGACAGCAAAAATGTTTACAGATTAGCCTTACGCAACTATAAGCAGGCTATAAAAGTGACCCAGTCCAACTATTATCAGGAAAAAATCTCTTCAGCTGCCAGTTCCTCTGGGGAATTTTTTTAAATTTTTAAATCTTTGGTTACCCCCCCTACTCCCATTATGGATCCAACTCTGGCACTCCCGCGCTGTAGGGACTTAGTAAATTTCTTTGCCGCAAAGGTAGCAAATATCTATGCATCCTTTCAGGTGACTGCCATAGGTCCACCCCCCCCCGGCACAAGACCTACCTACGCTTAAAGAATTCTCTCCCCTAGATGGCGCTAAGGCCCAAGTGCTTCTGGGGAATCTGAAATCTGGATCACCAAGTGATGTAGCTCCACCAACCATCCTCAACCTTGTCTCAGACACAGTGGCCCCTGTGATACAGGATGTGATTAATACATCCTTGGCCGCTGGAATAGTCCCACCTATGTGGAAACAAGCAAGAGTAAGAGCGTTATTAAAAAAGCCCAACCTCAACCCTGATGACTGTGCCAACTATCGTCCCATCTCCTTGTTGCCAACTGTTAGCAAGATTGCTGAAAAACATGTCAATTCTCTTCTATCCACTTTCATTGAAGTTAATAACCTACTACATTACACCCAGACTGGGTTTAGATGCAAACAGGGCACTGAAACGGCCCTTGTTGCAGTAGTTGAGGAAACAAGGAAGATTTTGGACGAAGGGAAATGTGCGGCCATACTACTATTAGACCTCAGTGCGGCCTTTGATACCGTTAATCATACGATTCTTACTCAGAGATTGAGTAATGTAGGTATCACTGGGACCGCACTGAGTTGGCTTCGCTCCTTCCTGTCCAATCAGACCTTCTCGGTGTTTGAGGATGATACAGTTTCTCCTCCAATACAGCTTCAATGCGGTGTTCCCCAGGGGTCATCCCTCAGCCCTACTCTATTTAATATCTACATGAGACCTTTGGCTGAGGTGGTGCTACCCTGGGGAGTACAATTGGTAACCTATGCTGATGATACTCAGCTTATCATCACCCTGTCCGGGCAGGAGTCGTCTCATAACAACCTATCCTCCTGTCTTAGCAAAGTCCATGAGTGGATGAATGACTCTTTTCTGAAGCTAAATGGAGCTAAAACAGAGGTCATGATGCTAGGACATAAACCACCTACCTCTGTGGATGTGTGGTGGCCGGACTCCTTGGGGCAGCCTCCGACCCCTAAAGGGCAAATCAAAAGCCTAGGAGTGTGGCTGGACCCAGCCCTTAACTTTCAGGTCCAAGCCCGGAAGGTAGCAGGGACTGGATATGCCCTCATGAGAGCACTCAGAAAAATTTCAGGACTACTTCCCTTTGAGGCCAGAAGGATCCTAGTACAATCCTTGATCTTATCACGATTAGACTATTCCAACGCAGTCTATCTAGGGGCTCCTAAAGGGACAATCAAGATCCTACAGACCATCCAAAATTGTGCTGCCCGAATGCTATTAGACATCCCACGCAGAACCTCTGCCAAACCAGCACTGAAGCAATTGCACTGGCTGTCTGTACAACAACGAATCGAATTCAAAGCAATGACTATTGCTCATAAAGCCCTGTATAATTCTGGACCAGACATTCTTGTACCTTTGTTCAGTCCTTATCAAACTTGTAGAACCCTAAGATCCAGTAATAAGAACCTACTGGTAATCCCCAGGATCAGGAGAACTCGCACCGGGGGCAGGCGTTTTTCTTTACAGGCTGCAAAACTTTGGAACAATCTTCCAGACGCTATCCGCTTGGAGGAGAACCACCTCAGGTTTAGAAAAATGTTGAAAACCTTCTTATTCTGCTAAAATTAATGGAGATGAATGGACCACTTAAGCGCTGGGATGCCTCAGGGTAACCATGCGCTATAGAAATGTGTAATCATTCATTCATTCATCTGCAGAGGAAACCCCTACTGCTGAATGTTAACTGAAGAACTCTAAAATACATATGTTGGTTGTTGTCCGAACTGCCTCCAGTGACCTAGAGCTGTGACTCCTGGATCCCCGGGGATCTTGCATAGTAGCTCAGTAAAATATCGGAGATTCAACAATTCCTAAACCTTAACAAGGACGAGGAAAGAGTTCCCCATAAAAAACATTTACCATATGATTCCTGTTGGACTTGGCCCTTTTGGCAGGTTCATCCTTATACTTTTTGGTTTTCTCCCTGCCTTATTTCTGATATGGTGTTGGTGGTTTTGGGCCTCTGGGCATAGGTACGGTTATGGGCAATGGCGGACGCAGTGACCGCACTCCCCTGCTGTGTTCCCTTTGTGTTTGTTTCAAAAGTCAATCTGTCTGAGTGTGCACAAACTACTTCAGCACCTGCCGTCATTGGCTGCCAGTTGCGATGCAGATAATGAATGAAACCAAACTTTGGAGTGGTCCACCACTCGTATATAAAAAAGATGGTTGGTCAATAAGAAAATAAGTCATATGGTTTTGTTAGAATTGTCTTGATCAATCCTTTATTTTCATAAGTGTCCAAATACAAAAAGTCAGCCAACGCGTTTCGTTCATATACAATGAACGTCTTCAGGGCTGTAAGTATCAATATAAAACACATAAATATATGTACACAAACACATATTCATATGTACATGACACAAGACTTTTGTGACAAAGTGGTGGGCAAGGAAAAGAAACAGTGATGCGGAAGGGGAAACGTGAGTGGTGATGAAAAAGGATTGTGATGCTAAAGTATCAAAAGGGCAGGGATGCAGGAAAAAGGGCGGAGAGGGAAGAGCAAGGGGGGTAAAATATGGAGTACGTTTGCTATGTTCAAATTCGAACCAGAAGGAGTTTGGAGTATAACGTATAATCATGTCCTTCTCTACGGTCTAAAAAGCTATTTCGTGAGGGCACCTAGGGAGCCTGCACCCAAATGGGTCCAAAATCAGAATACATAGGCCTACAGCAAGCACAAAGGGTAGCACGTAATACGGACATGTACATACCATAGAATGACGGTCCTGGGAGAGACAATGTATGTGTACAGGATAGCTGTGTTGGCCTCCTTGATAAGGGCCAGTATGCGGTGAGTCTGTAAGGAGAAAAGGAATGTGTGAATACATGCCCTACATGATACAAAAGGAAAGGAGAGTAGAGCCGCGAGAAAGGAGTGTGCACAAGGGGAGAAAAGCAGGTGGAGGAGTCCGGTCCCCTGATGAAAGCCAGTGTTGGCTGGCTTTTTTGTATTTGGACACTTATGAAAATAAAGGATTGATCAAGACAATTCTAACAAAACCATAGGACTTATTGACTTATTAATCAACCACCTTTTTAATATACGAGTGGTGCCCCACTCCAAAGTTTAGGCCTCTGAGCACTTTAGCAATGCTGTCCAGTGTAAAATGTGTGTGCTCTCTGTGTACATTTGGTAAAATTGGCCTGCCATTCCATAGGAATGCATTGGAGCATTACCTGATCAGTGTGTCAGTGGTAATTCCTGATATGAAAGGAGCAGCGTGGTCAAGTTTAGCATATTTGGTATTGTAATAATAAATGCTGCGCAATGGCTTGCGCAGATTTGTAATGACTATTTGGGAAATACCACTTTTAGAAGTTGGCATTTCTGTGTGCTATGTGTCAGCCTGCCTAATGTGAATTGCATGTCTGGCTTGTGAGTGACAGGGGCTGGGAGTTGTGTGGCTACAGGAGGTGCAGGGTGAGTCAGTACTAAGCTGAATGGGACATTTGCATTGGGAGTAGTGGGAGTAGTAATCCCCTGACCCTGAATAGGATTGTGCCCAGCCTGTACAATGCTGGCTCCGCCCCCTGTGGTGTGTCTGATCACCTAACCCCCCCCCTGACAAAGGGGAAGAGGAGCTTGGAAAACAAAGTGCTCCAAATCCCCCCTAAACCAGTTGCATCTGGTTCCCCCATGCCTTGTACTGCACACTAAGAGATGGTGTAATATAAATATAGGGGCTCTGACCCCATGTTCGGTTCTGTGCTGTTCCTGAACTTGCTGCTGCTGGGGCCCCAGGAGGAACCACCATGGGGGCTTGCCTCCCTGCTGGAGGGCCCTGTGTGCTGGCCTCCCTGGGCACAGCCTTTGCCCCCGTGGACTTTGTACTTAGCACCTTGGGAGCGCTATATCTTTATTGCTGAAGAGCGCTTTATTTTTATCCTGGTGAGAGCTGAAGTTTGCCTCTCTGGAGAAGAGCGTTGGAGCTTCGCAGTGCGGAGCTGGGACTTGTTTCGAGGGAATCCCGACATGGGGATTACCCCACATTTGTGCTTATCGAGCTGGCGCCCACCCCGCTGATTTATGCTGGTTTTGGCGAGCGGGTGCCCACCCCGCATTTGTGCTCTTAAGGGGAAGCCCACCCCACAACTGTCCATAAATAACCAGGGCATTTCTGACTCCAAACGGGACCATTCAACAAAATCCCTTAGGTGGGGAGATTAGTAGTAGTGCTGAAGGTCCAGGATACCCAGGCCTCCTTCTAGGGGGGGTTATAGCTAAGGTCGCGATGGAGGCGGGTATGCTTGTCCGACCCCGATTAATTTTTTGTTCGAGAAGGCCCAGAGTGCCTGGAGGTGACGGGACTGGGAGGACCTGAAAAAGGAACAGAATCTTGGGGAGGGTCTACATTTTGATTACGGAGATGCATCCTAGCCAGGATAATGAGTAGGAGCACCATCAACAAAGATCTGCCTTGATCTGTTGAGTCAGAGTTTGATCATTAAGAGTAACCATCTCTGCTATGGTAGCGGAGAGTGGAGACCTAAGTATGGGATGGATTTCGGGGCCCACTAGAGGGGGAGTGTGCGACTTAAAGTTTTGAGCATTAGTGGGCACAAGGTAAGGCCAAGGGCCTGCGATTTATGGATGTTTATTTTTAACTCTGCTGCAAGGCTGAATTTGTCTAGTTCAGCAATGACTACAGGACCAAAGGTCAGAGTCTTCTCTAGGGAGATTATAACATTGTCTGTGTAAAGGCTTATAAGGTGCTGCCCCCCAAATTGGATACCTTTTATCTGCAGATTTTGTGGGCCATAGGTTCCATGTAGAGGACCAACAGCAGGGGCGACAGCGGGCACCCTTTCCTTGTTCCTCTGGTAATGTCAAATCGAGCGGAGGAGCATCCATTAACTCAAACCACCGCCGTAGGTTGAGTGTAGCTGCTGAGGATCCAGTTTTTTAAAGCGGTTGCCTATGCCAAAGTGAGCCAGGGTTGCAAAAAGATATGGCCATTGAACTCTATTGAATGCATTGACTGATAAAAGCATCCTCTCTTGTGCAAACCTATGGGATTTGTCTATTAGGTGTAAAATACGTCTGGTGTTATCGCTACACTGTCTTTGGCGAATAAAGCTCGCCTGACCCAGGTCCACAAGTCCCGGGAGGACTAGGTCCAACCTGGCCGCCAAGATGCCCGTAAACAGCTTAAGATCTGTGTTCAAAAGGGAGATGGGTCGGTTTAGGGATTACCACTATCGCTGGCAGGAGCATAGAGGGGGAGAGTAAGATGAAGAGTCTAGTGAAGAGTGGCGCTAAGCTTTGACAAACAATCCTCTATAAGGAAGCCGTGAACCCGTATGGGCCCCGCGACTTTTGGCAAGAGATAATGGAAATGACTTCCTATATGCGGACCGGGCGATCAAGTTCCAGCGCCTGGTCGTGTGTCAGAGAGGAGACGTTGGCCTCTTCTAAATACGTTGGGATTGCGATTGCGTCTTGGGAAAGAGTCTATGCCAAGTAAAGCGTCAAATAGTAATCTCAGAAGGTATCTAGAATGCCCTCATCTGTAACCCAGCATCTTTGATGATCCTGACTCCTGTTTCCTGCTGTTGAACCCACAATCGTTTGGCCAAAAGTTGACCTGCCCGATCGCCCCCAACATTAAAGCGATGTCGAAGTCTGAGTGTCGCATATTCTGCTCTATCGCTGTCAAGGCCAGCCAATCGGGTACGAGCAGCTTGCACTTGTCTCCAAACCCGAGGGTTCCCTGTACTCTTGTGTATGTGTTCAAGTTCTAGCACCTGACGAGACAGTGTCTCCCTCTTGTCACGGCAAAGTATTCTTTCTGCAGCTGCTATCACTATAACCTCTCCTCTAACTACTGCGTTCAAGTCATCCCATGGGTAGAGACTGAGACCTCTGAAGTATTGTTAAGCACTAGTTAGTCTTTGATTGTCTTAGTGATTTGTGATACCACGTCAGGGCATTGGAGCAGAGCGTCTCTGAGTCACCATGTTCCGGAATAGGAGTTAACTGACGGGTTTGTGAGAGTCATTGTTACTGCGGAATGATCTGATAGGGAGCGTGATACACTCTCTGTAGATTGAATCATAGCTGCCGTCTCCGAGTCCCCTTAAAAATGATCAAGTCTGGCATATGTCCTGTGGGCGTGAAAGTAAAAGGTGAAGTCTCGGGAAAGCGGATGGGACGTTCTCCACAGGTCCTTCATTCTCCTGTCGTTCAACCAGTTCAGGCTCTCTAGAGAGATAGCCCCGATTTGGCCATGATGAAGCGTAGATCCGTCTATTTAACACGAGATTTAGGTCTATCCCCAGTAGTACCCTTCTATCTTGTGTGCCCATTATATCTCCACCTGCTGTACGGAGAAAGGACTCCTGCCCTTCGTTTGGGGAATATATAGTGTCAACTGTGATACTACGTGATCCCAGTGTTAAGGAGTATGCTAAAAGTGTGCCCTTGATCTCTGCCTTCTTGGGACCCACTTTACCCTTGAATGACCAGGGGATCAATAAAGGATTGAGCCCCGGTTCGTTGAGTGATTAAGACCCTTAACGTTGAGGGAAACGATCCACAATGTGCCAGTTATAGTGGATTACAATGTAGTGTCCTGTTTGTCCTGGCCGTGCAATGGCCCGCTCCACTCTTATAGAGGCCGGATATGAGAGGGAGATGTTCAAGTGCATAAAGGTAAGGATTAAGTTTTACGCATGCCAAGTCACCAGGTCAAAAGAAAATCCCAAACAAAGAAGCCAACTGGCCCAATAAAACATGAACAATGTGTCCTTCAGGCAGGAGTCACTGTCTGAGATATGAATCTCCATAGGATATTAAATGACAAAGGGGGTGATAGTGGCTCTGCTCCCAGCTCCCTGCCCAGCCCCCCGCTGGTGCACAATGGGGAAATGCGCAATGAGGACTTGGAGACATGCACGTATTTGCATCATGTCGCCAATGGCCCGCTGTATCTCCAGCCAGCGAGACGAGGACTGCCTGTCGCTCTCTGGCAATAGTCTCTGGATCTGGGCAATGGCCAGCCACGGGGGACCGGCCGCCGTCGCAATCCCTAGGTTTTTCCGAACAAATAGCCAAATCGGCCAACCCGGGGAGTGAGACCGTCAGATGTCAGAACAGAACTGATGCAGTTTCCCTTCCAGGCGGAACACAATTCTGAAGAGATGCCCCCATTAGTAGGCGACCCCCTTTTCTCGGAGATAAGAGGTAATGGGACTGAAGGACCTCTGTTTTTGCAAAGTGGACGCCGCTAAGTCCTGGTACAGTACTGGGGACTGATCCTGGAATTGTATGGGGTGTTTTCCGCTGGCGCATTGTAAGATCTTCTCCTTCAGGGTGAAATCGCGGACGCAGGTCAAGATATCTGGCGGCGGACCACGCTGAGCCTCTCTGGGTTCCACCCTATGGGCTCTGCAATTCTTGATCTCTGTATTTGGAGGGGTGTTCAGAAGGAATCTAAACAAATCCTGCACAAACGAGGTGCTATCCTTTCCCTCCGTCCCGGGCGCAACTCCTCAGATGCGCATGTTGTTACACCTGGATCTGTTCTCTAAATCCTCAGTGTGAGCTTGCAGGTCTAGGTGGTTGGTCTCTGAGGCGGAGGATCTCTTGTTGGAGCTGCTCAATTGCTTCATTGCTCCCGTGTTTGTGGTTTTCTAGTGTGGCAACGCGTTCACCTATTTCATCAATATCTCAATGAACCTCTCTGAGTTCTCGAGACAGCTCGCTTTTGATGAACCAGAGGTCCCCACGAAGCAAGGCAAAGAGCACTTCTAGGTATGGGCGAGTGACTGGCTCCTCCGCATGCATCGTGTCTGCGGACTCTTCTGTGGGCCCCGAGAGGCCTGTGTTAACCGCCTGGCCCCACACTGTCGTAGAAGCATGTCAAACATTTTTGTTCCTCTTGCCTTTACTCAAAGCCATAGTGGTAAGTAGACTCAGTTCAAGGATCCACCCTTTAAGTGTGAACAGCAATTAAGTGTCATCAAATAAAAGGGGCGAGAGCATAAAAATTTCAAAGACCGTCAAGAGTGAGCGTCCTGTACCAGTTCGGAGGGTGACCCTGTAGGGGTGGAGGGACCATTCATCCCATTGCAGCATGGCTCCGATGATCAAACACCAAGAGAATCCTCAGAAGGAGGGGTGTGCAGAAGAGTGTAGCCTAGTGGACTGGGATCTTGTCTACCCCCTTCTCTCCAAATAGGTTGGGCATCAATGCGACCCACATGCTGATGCGGGAGTCGGGGCTGCCCGAAATGAAGATTGAAGGTGTTGTGTGGCGGGGAAGGCCCCTTTGCTGCCCTAGGTGGTGAGATAGTGGTATAGGAAGCGGGGAAGGCATACACTGTAGTAGCTGTAGGCACAAGTCCCACCTCCCCCTCACCTTCTGTGTGTCAGCGGGGAATGGAGGGCCACCAAGGTCCATCACTGGGGTTTCTGCCAGGTGTGGGAGGAGGGAGCAGCAGACCCCCTAATTGTTCCCCTGGCAAAGCCGCATTTCCAGGACAGGGACTGTTCAGAGCCCAGCCAAGCTCTGCTGCACCCCAGTCACCTCCTGCACACGATGCCTAATCTCTGAGGGAGGCCCCCCGGGTAGCTCAGGGTCAGACTGATTTGCATACAGCCATGTCTGAACTGGGGTGGCAGAGTGGGCTAAAGAACGGTGATGGAATAAACCCAGATCTTTTGACTGGGTGTGAGTGTTTGATTGATTCAGATGCACCGTCCATCACCACCCCCTTTTGTACCCCCCGGGTAGCTCAGCCTTCTGGGTGCTCCTGGCGGGCCTCAGCAGCCTCGACCAGCCAATCGCGCCTGCTAACTTCTCCCGTGGCGGCCGAATAGTGGCGCTGCCGCGTCTTCTCAGGAAAGGCAGAGGGCCAAGGTTGGTGACTCCTCCCATGCGAGGCAACTCCCCGCTGATCCGTCTCCAAGGGTGTTCCGATAGAGGGCAGTCTGCGTGGGCCACCCACGCCCAGCCAAGCCAGGCCAAGCCGGTGTAGACCAAGGAGGCCCACACGACTCTGAGGGATGAACAACAGCTGTGTCGATCCCCAGGCCAGGCGGAGGGGCAGTTCCTCTCCCATGGTGCAGGTCCCGCAGAGCATGGACCTAGGCAGCCCATACGCCTCTGGTGGGTCAGGCCGGTGACTATCCAGGCCTCGACAGGCCCCCACAGCAATCCAGGACTCAGGAGGCAGGCACAGCTCACCAGGTACACCCAACCCTCCCTGGAGGCTCCATGTGACGTCTGGAGGAGCAGTTCGATCCCAAGAGATGCTTTTAGCTGTGGGGCATAGCGGCAGGGTGGAGAGAGAACCTAAAACGTGGCTCACTCGTCTGCCATCTTAGCCGTGCCCCGACATGGCAGTTTAAACTGCATGCACAGGCTCTGCAATGGAAGGACTGAGACATGTTTAAGATGCTAATGAAGTGGGTGGCACAATCAGTTCTGTAAGCCAACTAGTAGCATTAATTTGGATAAGCCAATGTTACCAGGTTTTAAGCAGAGAGAACATGCACTCTAGCACTGGGTAACATTGGGAAAGTGCCCAAAGTGCCAAAGCCAGCAAAAACAGGAGGTCTGAAGGCAAAAAGTCAGGGAAGACCACACAAAGGGTGCCAGGTCTAACATGTGTCCCCCAGTTGAAAGTGTGGAGAGGTACGCAACCCCTTGGTAGTTCTCTTCACTAAGATGGAAGAACCTGGAGCATCAGCATCGGTATGGCCTGTTACAGGTCGGTGTTCCACTATATAGTCAATTCCATGTAGGGAGATGGACCACCTAAACAATTTTGGATTCTTACACCTCATCTGCATTAGCTATCTGAGGGGTCAATGGTCTGTCTGAACCAGGACCGGAGTACCAAACAGGTATGGTTGCGGTATCTTCAGGACCAGACCACAGCAAAAACCTCTCCACCTCTGTTCCCTGGGAAGTGACCTCCTACTGATGAAAGCTATAGGCTGATCTAGACTCTCTTCATTCAGCTTTAAGAGTATGGCCCCTACACCATGCTCTGAAATATCTGTCTGCACAATGAATTCTTACATAGGGTCTGTGTGTTTAGACAACATAGACTATAGGTTTGGTGTCAGACTGGTTCTAGACATCCCTACCGGGTATGTTAGCCTGCATATCAGCTAGCTCACAGTGCCACTAGAAACTTCTCTTACCAAGGAGGGAATAGTTCCTGGCAGCTATCCAACATAACAACTCTGATCCCTCAGGACCATAGAAATAATGTACCACTTTTCGCTTGTGCTCCCTTTTTCAGAAGCTTTCTGGCACATCTCTGTGCAGACCACCTGGGGGGCTGCTTCCTGGACGTAAGCTCTGTCAAGGGGGCAACAATGGTGCCATATCCCTTAGCAAATCTCCTGTAGTAGCCAGTAAGGCCTTAGAAGGCTCTCACCTCTGTCTGGGTCTTGGGCGGATCCCAAGCCAGAATGGTTTTAATTTCGGCCTGGAGGGCTGCACCTTGCCATCTCCCACTTGGTGACCCAAGTAAACCATTGAACCCTGCCCTATCTGGCAATTACTGGCCTGCCTTTTTAGTCAGGCCTGCCTTCTGCAGAGCCTGAAGTACTTCCAGGGGCTCGCACAGCTGGTCCTCCCAGCTAGAACTGAAGACTGAAATGTCATCTAGGTCGGGGGCACTCAATCAATCAATCAATCAGGTATTTGTTAAGTGTGACTACTCACCCGTAAGAGTCTCAAGGCACTGGGGGTGGGGGTGCAGGGTCCAGTCCAGCAAGGAGGGTGTCTTACGAAGAGCCAGGTTTTGAGGTTTCCCACGAAGATGGGGAGCGATGTTGTCTGCCTGAGGTGGGGCGGAAGGGCGTTCCAGGCTCTGGCCGTGAGGAAGGAGAAGGAGAGGCCTCTCGAACTGGTCTTTCTGGTGCGGGGGACCATAGCGTAGAAGAGCTGGGCAGTTGTAGGGTCCTTTGGGGTGCGTGGAATTTGAGTTGGCTGTTCAGGTATGCTGGTCCGGTAACGTGGAGGGCTTTGTGACGTGGGTGAGAATCTTGAAGGTGACTTCAGCCTCGATGGGGAGCCAGTGGAGTGTGCGGAGGTGCTGGGAGATGTGGCAGTGTCTTGGCAGGTTGAGGACAAGTCTTGCGGCGGTGTTCTGGATGTTTTGTAGCTTGCAGTGAGGTTTTTGTCTATTCCCGCATAGAGTGCGTTGCCGTAGTGAGTCTACTGGTAACAAGGGCATGAGTGACGGTCTTTCTGTGCTGGAGAGTGATCCATTTGAAGGCACGGAAGTTCTACAGTCCAGCCAGGACCAGGTTGGGTAACCTGATGGACTCTGCCTGTCTGGCCTTGATGTCCAGCTCCTTAAGACTCCGCTCATGAGCCAAACACTCCATAGCAATTCTCTCTACCATGGTCAGTTTCCATTGCTCTGTCTCCATGGCATTATCCTCCTGGTCACTTGTTGTACCTGGCAATGGATGGGCCTCTGCCCATGCTCTCAAAGCGTCTTGGAACCCACTTTCTTGATATATTTAGTGGCCAACCCCCTCTCCTTGGAAATTCATTTGGCTCATCTACTGTTTAATCCTATAGGTTAGCAAGCACAAACTCCATACTTGCAGGCGAAGTCACAGCCACAATCAGGTAGAGAACAAATGAAATTTGAAAAATAAAAACGCCCTTTCGGGGAGAAATTAAACTCAAATTGGTCTTAGAAGAGGATAAGTACTGTAGACAAAGTCATTGTAAGGCACTGCACAAACACAAGTCCTATACTCATCACTGATCTTCTATGTTAGAAATTGGGTCCCTGGTTGACTGCGGTAGAAGCCCTGATCAAATAGTAACCACAATCCTTGTCAGGGTAAGCCACAAACATACCTTACAATAATCTGTGCTCACCCACTGGTAGCTTGGCACAGAGCAGTCAGGCTTAACTGAAGAGACAATGATTTAAGTATTTGTGCAACACTTAAAACAGTAAAAGAGTAATACCACCATACAAAAGGTTACCACACCTTGTTAGAAAAAGAGCTTAATTTAAATAACAAAACAAGACTAAAACTACAAACATCCAATAAGTGAAATGAGAGTTATGAATTTTTAAAGAATAAATGTAAATGTAGAGCTTAAAAGTATAAAGCACCTACCGGGTTCGTCTGCTCATGCAAAAATTGAAAAAATCCCAAAATTCAGGCTGACCATGATGGATCGCAGGTCGGACAAAAGCCCCAGGAATGGCCCGCTGAAAAATACCTTGGTTCGCGGTTGCTTTGACGTCGAAGACGGGATGTGAGGCCAGAGGAGGCGATGCATAGTCGTCAATCCTTAGGATGTAGGCAATAACTCGGCTATGAGCAATGCAAAGTCAGAAATGCGTTGGGAATGGAGGCGGTGCGCCACGCTGTCACGATGCGATGTCCTCGATCCTTGCAGCAGCACCGATGCGACAGTGTCAATGGAGATATGTCAGTTACTGAGAAGCTCAATAGGGGTTGATGAATGGATTCTGGCTGGAGCAGCTCTTTGTACCCACATCCAAGTACCCAGGACTGGATAGGCACCATTTGACAGGGTAAGTCTCACAGATGGCAGAGTCCAGGTGCTGTGGCAGGGTGAGGAGGAAGACTTAGATGTCCCCGAGACGTCAAAAAGGAGGCAAGCCAGCAAGCCCTTGGAGTCTCTTTGGTTCAGGGTTGGGGAGATGCAGGTCCAGTCCCTCTCATTCCGAGGCAAGAGGACAGCAGGCAAGCACAGCTAAGTAGGAGTCCAGCAAAGCAGGAGTCCAGCAGAGTAGCAGTCCAGGTAACAGCACAGCAGTCCTTCCTCCTAGCAGAGTATCATTAGGTCCAGAAGTGTACTGAAGTGGTGGTGTCAGAGGTCCAGTACTTATACCCACTTGTGCCTTTGAAATAGGGGAGACTTCAAAGAGATGCCTTTTAAGTGCATAGAGTCCCTGCACTTCCTCCAGACTCAATACAGGTTGGTAAACATCCCTTTGTGCAGGAACAGTACACAGCCTATTCAGGTGTGTCAGCTCCTCCCTCCCACACTGTCCAGGATAGCTATCAGTCACACCTAACCTCCCTTTGTATGTGGTTGCCTAGAGGCAATGCACAAAGCCCAGCTGTCACCCACCACAGACATATATTCGGAGGCAGACAGGAGGCACCAAATGGATAGAGTAAGAAGATGCTAACTTCCTAAAAGTTCCAAAAGAACAATTGATGGATGGAATGCTGAACAATGTCAAATATTCACCCCCAGTACAGACATCTGAGCCTAAAACCATCATATGCAAATCAGTATTGACCCTGCTCCCCATGGGAACAGTTCAGCCCTAACTGCCAGGCCAGATCTTCCCTGGACCGGAAACAAGCATCTTAGGACAGGTTTCGGGGTATCACCCCCTCATCAGCCAAGCTAGCTTGAAACCAGTGACATAGTGAGCAAGGGACCCACGTCTAGGCATATCCTCCCCACTCAGGGTGGCAAATGTAAAAAGAACAATTGATGGACGGAATGCTGAACAGTGTTGAACATTCACCCCTGGTACAGAGATCTGGGCCTAAATCTATCGGCTTTCTGTCCACCATGCCATTCCAGTTTAAACCCAGCCACATGCAAAGTTTAGCATTCCTTACATCATCTGTTCTTTTTGCTTTTGGTGCACACTGTGCCACTGGATTCAAGCTTGCTTGGCGGATGAGGGGTGATACTCCAAAACCGGTCACAGGATGCTTGTTTCAGGTCCAGCAATGACTTCGCTTGGCAGTTCGGGCTGAACTGTTCCCATGAGGAGCAGGATCAAGACGTATTTGCATATGGCTTGGTCCAAACTGGGGCAGCATGGTTAGCAAATAAACAGTGGATTCAACCCAGATCTGTGACTGGGGGTGGATGTTAGCATTTTTAGCATTGTTCAGCATTACGTCCATCCTATATTCTTTCAACTTTCAAAAAGTGATATTTTCAGAATCACAATTTAAAATCTGACTTCACCATAAATTGTGATTTTAAATTGAGATTCTAGAGAAATCAAACTTTGGGGTCCACTCTATTCCAAATGGGAATTTACACTTATGCAATGTAATAAGGTAATCCCAATGTTTTCCTATGGGAGAGGCAGGCCTTGCAATAGTAAAAAAAAGAATTTAAGAGTTTTTCACTACCATGACATGTTAAACTTAGAAGTACATGTCCTACTGTTAGAAGGTGGTTCTGACACTATGGGCCACCCGGATTTTTAGCTTTTTGAGCACCTAATTGTTGAGCTTTGACTGTGGGAGAGCCTCATAATCTGGGACTCACTCACAGTGAACTTATAAAGAAGGAGACTGCATGGAGATTTTACTGGTGTCCCCCTGGCTTGACTAGGCCGCTGCGCAGAAGCTGGAGTATGGGGCACCTTGCTGGTTACATGCAGACACATGTGTACATGCATGTCCACACGTGTAGGGGCTGCGCAGGGGAGATTCCTAGCGTGCGCAGTCCAGGAGCAGCTACAGAGTGAATGGTGTGGCAGGACTTATGCAGAATTGGGTGGTGACGTGGAATAGGCTTTATACACTGGAAGGAAACATGCCAGGGAAAGTCAGTGTGTTTTACTGTGTTTTTCACTTCATTATTCCCTTAAGGGGAGGTGGAACCCATGGCAAGAATAACTTCCACAAGGCCTACAGATTCCAGACACGCACTAAGGTCCAGTATAGCGGATGTGAAAAGAAGTATTCTGCAGAGTCCCAAGTCCCATTTATACTGCTTTTGGGTCATACAGAACTGTCATATTTCTATGAGCCAGCATGACCAGACCCAGGCTGCGGGTTGACCTCAGCTGGATGGATTGATATCCTTTCTTCCACAAGCTAAAGCCTCCTCTCCATGAAGAAGAAGATGGGTGGGGCTACAGGCTCATCCATTAGCAGCTGTCACTGGGTGCCAGGCACCAGGCTGCACCAAGGAGGGAAAGCAGTGAGGGGAGAAGGAGTTGGGTTTCAGAGGCCATGTGGCCAGAGACACTGGAAGACTCCATTTTGAACAACCCAGAGGCTGGACAAGAAGGAGGGAGCAGGGGCAGGGAAGTGATGTGTTGCTGTTTGATAGGACGCACAGAGACTTCCTACCAGCCCCGTCTCAACTTTTAAAAAGTACTTGCACAGGAAGAGAAGCTCTCTCTTGGGTGTGGTCTGCTGAGGTGGAACGTGCAGGAGCCTGGCGCAATGGGCAGTTGGAAGAAGCACCCTCCTGACTGCTCCCCAGGCCCCTAACAGCACCAGAGGAAGAGCCCAGGACCGGTGCGCAGAAGAATGGTGCCTCTGCGCAGGGAGACGAGAGGTGCAGGGAGCCAGTGAAGATCGCTCCCTGCCGAATGGGACCCTCTTGGAGACCCCGAGGACGAAGGAGAGTGCTCCCAGTGGCTGGGGTGGGACGCCACCAGGAGCAAGAAGAGCAGAAAATGGAGAAGACCGGACACCCAGGGGCTGAGATATGGCCCCTGGAAGGTAGGTGTCCTTTGACCTTTCATGGGACCAGTAATGAAGCGCATGGGGCTCCGCTGCCGGTCTGTAATGGGCCCCCGGGGTGGGTCAGGTCCCGGGGGCCGCCCCCCAAAGAAGTAAAGCCAGGGTACGCCGTCGCGCGCCCCATGAAGCTGCCCCCGTGGGGTGCCAGGAGCCCATCCTGACCCTCGCTGAACACTAAGCTGTCCCCCTGGAGAGTGTGAGGAGGAGGGGCCCAGGAGCCCAACTCCGGGCCTGTGTGAGGAGACAGCAGCGGGAGGCGCCGTCGCGCCCCCTCCCCCCCCCCGCGAAGAAGACTGGAGGGGGCCTGGGACCCCATCCCCAGGCCCCAAAGTCAAGCCAGGGCTCCCAGCGGAAATGCCCAACAGGGGGCCAGGAACCCACCATGGCCCGCTCTGAAGGTGGAGGACGGGGGAGCGCCGTCGCGCCCTCCAAAGATATCCCTCGACGATGAGGAGAAGGCTGGGGGAGTGCTGCCACCGCACTCCCCCGAGGTCCCGAAGGGACTGCGAGAGTCTGCGTCTGCCCGCCAGAGCGGGCAGACCAGAAGTGCACAGCTGGCTCCCGCGGCAGCACGCGAGGGTGCTGGCCGCGCGGGGACCCAGCGGTGGCAGCCGGGGGTGTGCTCCTTAGGCTGCCCTCCAACATAGAGGCAAGTGGGGATTCCTTGAGTAAGCCTCAGACTGCTCTGCAACGCTACCCTCTGAGAGTCAGGCACTACAATTGGGTGTTTGGTTCCCAGTGAAGGACAAATGTAGTCATGTTATTTGTGCAGGCCTCACAGATGCTGCCTCGTTTTCCAATACCTACTTTTTGCATACACTGCACCCTGCCCTTGGGCTGTCCAGGGCTTACCTTAGTGGTGACTTATATGTATTAAAATGAAGGTTTGGGACTGGCATTAGGGTTAACTTGCCAGGTCGACATGGCAGTTCAAAGCTGCACACGCAGGCTGTAAAATGGCAGGCCTGAGACATATTTAAGAGGCTACTAAAGTGGGTGGCAAAAGCAGTGCTGCAGGCCCACTAGTAGCATTTAATTTACAGGCCCTGGGCACACGTAGTGAACATTACTAGGGACTTATAAGTGAATTAAATGTGGCATTACAAATAAGCCAATGTTAGCATGTTTTAAGCAGAGAGCCCATGCACTTTTAGCACTGGTTAGCAGTGGTAAAGTGCCCAGAGTCTTAAAGCCACCAAAGACAAAGTCAGGAAGTAAAGGAGATCTGAAGGCAAAAAGTCAGGGGAAACCATGCAAAGGATGCCCATCTTTATGGTCAGCACAAGTATTTATTTGGAATGGCACTTCGAAGTTTTGTATCCTCTATTACCGGGTCCTCTTGAGGTGTCTTGCTGATAGCATCTTCCAATTATTTTCTAAGTGAGCTTCTCTTCCATTAAAGTAGTGGAAGCATCAGGTAATGCCTCTGTGTTTATGGAGGCAGGGTCGGGCCTAGGAACATGGTTTTTACAGCACTTATCATACTCAGCCCTGCAAAGTATCATGCATCAGTACTGGTGTCTGCATCACCACAGTAAAATGCATTAGTCGCATTGCTAAGTTCCAAGCAATGCACCAAAGCACTGAAAACAGCTGTGTCTGAGATCAAACAAAAACAGTCAACGTACTGTGCTGTATAATAAGTTGGTCCAGTAGGTGAACTCGCTGCTGCCTCATCCTATATCCCACCCTTGCTTTCAGTCCCCATCCTGTCTCCATCGTATGTTCTCTACCCCTTTCCTTCATGCCACCCCTGCTCTTGGCCAATGTCCCTTTTCGCTTTTCTGGCCGATCTGTGCCATATATTCCCTCTCTGCTGCTCTGCTTCCTGGCCCGGTCCTTCTGTTCTTCTCCTGTGCTCTGTTAAAGTGCCATTAAAGGTGTCACGCATAATGCAGGAAATGTCACACATAAGCATACTGAAAACATGAAGAAGTCATGCCAGCTATGCATACAGCAAAATAAAGCACCATTTAAAAAGAAATAATTATTTTCACCTGCTTAAACAAATTCTGTACCTGTCTCGTAGTCAAAACAGAGAGCTGCCTATAATCTTCAAAGATCCCCAGCACCACCATCCAGGCCCTGCTTGGACAAATCACAGGCATAGTGTGGACTGAGACACAGTGTGAAGAGTCTGCACCTGGTGCTGTGTTGATTCATTTTTACTCTCCCAAGCAGGGAATGCCCCCCCCCCCCCCCCCAGACCATTTGTTTCGAGATAGTCATACCCTAATGTGAAAATACGGGGGGCTGTTCCCCAGCAATCTGAGGCATTTGAAATAAGACCAGCGGAGCAGTGATGATGGCAGGGACCAAAAAAACGTTGCTCCCCAAAGAGAGTACTGGTGGGCCCACCGGTACAAATTAAGTACTATCATGCTAACCTGCACCACACTCTCAAATACATCCGTTGATTACTTTACCTGTGCCTTCACCCCAAGGCCAGTCTCAATTCACTGGGCATGCATGTGGGTGTCAATCAGAGAGGAGTTTTGGGCAGTGGGTAGTTCGAGCATGTCATGGGTGAAATATTACAGAGGACCAGAGGTTGAAGAGGGAGGGATCTGAAGGGCATGGCATTTTTTATTTGAGTAAAACAGTTCTCCTACTTTTCGTACAAGACAACTGTCCTGGGATGTTTAATTCCAACATTTGAGGTGTCTGAGCTGAAGTGGAAGGGAGTGAGTCTTCAGTGTTGTGAAGCGGAGGGAGGTGCAGACAGCTAAACAAGAAACAAGCCTTCTTGCCAGGGTGCCTGCAGCCTGAAGGAAATGTAAATATGCTCAATTGGCAAATTAGCAAAGGTAAAGGCTGCTGGAAGTCACTACTGGCTTTAATTGACGGAGCTCATTTGAAGCTTCCTGTGGACAAAGATGTACTCTTTTTGAAGGTATTCCAAGGGTGTCACCAACTGACCAATGGACTGAATGCTTTTAACAGAACGCTATGAAATAATATTTGCATTGGAATGTGTATTCTGAGGCAGCCTATCTTATACTGCGCACAATGCAAGCTTAAAATAATGACTTACATATTCACAGTGCTTTCTGTGACAGGCTGGGAGCTCATAACTCTTAAAACACACGTCACTATTACCCACTGGACCAACCAGAATTCAATTTTGTGGCTCTATGTTACATATTCAGATATGTGAAGTGATCACATTAACCATTAAAGGTTTCCTAATGTAAAGTAGTGCATCTCCACCGATTAGTTTAACTTGCATTTATTTTTCATTTAAGGTGTATATTATTTTACATGCAGTTACCTGAAGGTGAAAGACCAACATAATAGTTACACAACAGTTTGTTCTTTTTAGCCATGCTTTTGATCCAGCCCCCACTCACTGAACCACGCCCCCCCATTGCCCTCAAGGTTACAGTTTCCATACTCTTTGTAATGCTCACATCGAGTGGTGCAGAGGAGGCCCTGTTCTCTAAGTACGTATGATATCACAAATTTCAAGGTACCTACTAATTTTAAACGGAAAAGGGCATGCCTCAGAAAACATTACAGATGAATACATCCCCATTAAATTATACTTGAAAATGGATCGGTAAGTCCCCTGCAGCGGGTCTGAAGGTGCTTGTCTGCTAGAGTTGGGCCAGGCATCTGGTTCAGGGCAGGCTCGAACCAGATGCTTGGCTCCGGCTTCGAGCCCAACACGAGCCGAGCTTCCACGTGGAAGCGCACGCTCTGACCTGAGGCTATAAGAACAAAAGAAAAAACATCAACCTTTGATGTAAACCAGGGAGGAAAGAGGTCCTCTTCTGGTGGCTGAAGGGCGCAACGTGGCAGGGGCCTGCACTCGTTACGCTCCTGTTTAAAAACTCACTGTAAACATCTCCATGCAGAGATGCGTACTAAGTCACTTCTGCATGATAAAGAAATGCTTGTTTTTCTTTATTCTGCAGAGTCGTCATCAAGTATTATGTGGTTTTGTTGCACAGTTTTAATTCCAAACGTTTTCAGGCTCTGGTTGTGCACATGGGCCAGACTCAGAGCTCGGCCTTCCCTGGTTGGCTCACCTCTGTTCACACTTGCGCCACTTGGATGGAGAGAGCAGGCCTCGTGGGGGCCTCCATGAGCTCGGCTGAGGAGAGCAGTGCCGCTTCCCTCACGCTGCGGGCCCTCTGGGAGCCCCAGCCTCGCCGCGAGGCGAGAGACGTAGTGCCAATATTGGCTCACACACCAGCCCTCCTGGAGCAAAATACATGTAGCATAAATAAGCAGTCAAGACAACTTTTTGTTGGAGAAAATTGTTGCAGGTTTATTAGCATACACATATGCCAACATGGTGGGTTATCTTACAGGCGATCCAAAGGCAAGCCGCCCCTCGTGGCCTAACACCTGATGGTCCAACTTGCATCGTGGCCTTAGCCAATCGTTGCTTAGCGGTTGTGGTGAGGGGATAGCCACTCCCACTTCTGGTGAACCATCGGTCCACCCTCTTGACTGAATAATGGTTGTGCAGGCTACACATTCCAGCATACAAAGGATGCCAATAATCAAGCCAGCGGAAACCTAATACCCGGGTCTCATTAGGAGCTGGTGGTGCGAAATGGGCGATATGTTGACCCCTCGCAGCCCCTCTCAACACCCATGGAAGCACTCCCGCTGCTCACAGCCATCTGCTGCAAGCATCTGTTACAAGCATGGTCCCCTCTCACTGGGCCCCGGCTGGGTTGCAGAGCCGCACGTGTGAGGTTGTCCCTGGATGACTTTGCACTCTGAAATCAAGGACACCCTAACACAAACATGCCAAACTCCGATTTTCTATGCTTCCGTCACACAATCCCTAAATTGCGGCGCCACTGGCAGCCTGTGCCCCTCGACTCTGCATTCCAGCCAACGCGAGCTCCCGCTCCACTCTGGGAAGTGTGACGATGCTCGCATAACGGGAGACGGACGGGCCATCCCCTATTTACCACCACAGCTGGGGATCTCAACCCTCATGTGCCGGCAAAACCTACGGGGCACAAGCCATCTAACACCGGGAGCAAGGACAGAGCTCCCGGACCCGACTAGCGGGATAAAAGGCAGCGGCGTACCCGGCGCAACAGGAGCATTGCGAGCAACAGAAACTCCCGGGGGTGGGGGGGAGCAGGACTGCGTGCATTGGGCTCTACTCCCATAACCTGAGCTGATCACCCCTGCCCCCAAGCCGCTCTGAGGTGAGCCAGCTTCCCCCAGGGCCCCCGGAAGGGCGAGGGGGGGGGACGAGTATTGCGTGGGGACGCCGTGAACCAGCTCTTTACTCCGACATTATTGGCCGAACCTAGTTGAGTTGCCCCCCTACAAGGCGGACCAACGCAACGGCACTGGCCTGGACAACCGCCCCGAAGGGCTGCCCCGTAGCGGGCATTGGTTGTGGCACTATGAAACTTGCCAGTCGTGTGGAACGTTAGATACACCAAGACTGCCATAGAACCAGCCAACGGGCCGTGGGCTTAATCTCCTTAGGGAATAATCTCCCTGGAACGCCAACTAGCCCGGCAACCACAAACCCCACATCGAAACGCAGAACGGGTAGGGGCGTGGTGATCGACGATCAAACTCCGGGCCAGAGCCACTAAATGGCGAGGGAAAACTAACCTCTGTCCCGACGGCAGCATGGTTCACCAACCACCTCACAAGACGTCGTGTCCCGCTAGGCAGCAGACACGCGTGACCAGCGCGACGCCAGCCCAGGCCTCTGGACGGAGCGACCAGAAGGCACCCAAATGGCGACAGGGTGAGGGGGAGGAATTTATACCTCTGCCCGCCCCCACCCGGCCGGAAGTGATGAGCGGGACCCTAGCAGGGTCGCTGGACACTGGGCTGCCCCGTGTGCCATCTTGTGGCACTACGGGGGCCGCCCTCTTATGTGTGTCCCCTGCGGGGACCTGTCGGTTGCCCCGCACTCGCTCTGGTGCCTGTGGCCACGCTTCTAAGGTGAAACAGCATGGCGCCGTGCGGGTGGGAGAGGAAGGTCTGGGTCCAGATTCAAAGTGCGTCATGACGGCCCTTCACGAGCCATCTGCGTCATGACCCAAGCTGCTAAACCAATCGGAAGCCAGAGTAGGCACGGCATGGGCGTGCTGAACAGGTAACAGCCTATGACGCCATCTCTGACGGCAGCACGACGCCCTGATGAGCTTCAGGAGTGCGTCATGACGGCCAATCTCATTGCAGCTACGTCTTCAGCGTGGGTGCATGTGGCGTGGGTAGCAGGTTTATGACATCGTCACTAACGGCACGGCAATGGGTGCTCAATGCACCTGCAGGGCAGAGGCTTGGATGGCCCAGGGAAAACGTAAGGGTTCCGACGCCCGAGGGAGGACTCTCATCTTATGTTCTTAGTGCCAATATCGGCACACTCTCCATCCCTCCCACAGCAATAACTTAAAGATAAACAGACAAGACACATTCTTAGTGGAGGAAATTGCTGCAGGTTTATTTGCATTACAAATATGCCAACATGGTGAGTTATCTTACGGGCGATCCCAGGGCAGGCAGCCCCTCGCCGCTTGCCCACCTGAGGAGGCAAAATTCACAGTGGCCCTAGCCAACCGGTATTTGTTAGATTTGGGGGAGGGGATAGCCCATCCCACCGGTGGACCACCAGTCCACCCCCTTACTCATGCCCCCCCTAAGAGGGGCGGAGCGTTAAGGGAACCCCCGGTTGCTCAGGTCCACAACCGCCCGTAGGACTAACGGGGCGCCGCTGCTCCTCCAGGGTCCAACGCAAGGACCTCCCTGGGGATATTTGGCTTTAGCACCCTTACTGCGCTCGTGCAGAGGGTACCCTTCTGTACCTTACAGCCTCTGGCTCGCCCTGTAACTATGCCTGCAACACAAAATATTAAGTTAGACACCCCTCCCCCCTGCCTGTATGCCGGGTAAGCAGTGGGGAGGGAAACCGCGCCCCCAGACAGAATAAAAAAAAACAAAGAGGACAACCAGTGGGCGGGAGGGGTATAAGTACCTCTTCCCCCCACCCCCTCCTTCCCTGAAGTGACGTGGGCATGGGGGGCCCACAAGGGTCCAAAACCCTGGAGGGCTGACCCATTGTGTGCCATCCTGTGGCACTAAGGGGGGCAACCCTCTTAGGAGGGCCCCCTGCGTTGGCCCGGGGCAGCCCTGCATAGTGCCAATATCGGCACACTCTCAATCCCTCCCTCAGCAATAACTTTGAAAAATAAAAAGACAAGACACATTCTTAGTGGAGAAAATTGCAGCAGGTTTATTTGCATAACAAATATGCCAACATGGTGGGTTATCTTACGGGCGATCCCAGGGCAGGCAGCCCCTCGCCGCCTGCCCACCTGATGAGCCAAATTTCACTTTGGCCCTAGCCAATCGGTGTTTGTTAGATTTGGGGGAGGGGATAGCCCCTCCCAACGGTGGACCACCAGTCCACTCCCTTACTCAGGCACCCACTAAGAGGGGCGGAGCGTTAAGGCAACCACGGTTGCTCAGGTCCACAACCGCCCGTAGGACTAACGGAGCACCGTCGCTCCTCCAGGGTCCAACGCGAGGACCTCCCTGGGGATATTTGGCTTTAGCACCGTTACTGTGCTCCTGCAGAGGGTACCCCTACCCTTCTGTACCTTACAGCCTCTGGCTCGCCCTGTAACTATGCCTGCAACACAAAATATTAAGTTAGATAGACACCGTTCCCCCCTGCCTGTATGCCGGGTAAGCAGTGGGGAGGGAAACCGCGCCCCCAGACAGAATAAAAAAAAACAAAGAGGGCATCCAGTGGGCGGGAGGGGTATAAGTACCTCTCCCCCCCCACCCCATCCTGCCCTGAAGTGACGTGGGCGTGGGGGACCGATGAGGGTCCAAAACACTGGAGGGCTGACCCGTTGTGTGCCATCCTGTGGCACTAAGGGGGGCCGCCCGCTTAGGAGGGCCCCCTGCGTTGGCCCGGGGCAGCCCTGCATAGTGCCAATATCAGCACACTCTCAATCTCTCCCACAGCAATAACTTTGAAAAATAAAAAGACAAGACACATTCTTAGTGGAGAAAATTGCTGCAGGTTTATTTGCATAACAAATATGCCAACATGGTGGGTTATCTTACGGGCGATCCCAGGGCAGGCAGCCCCTCGCCGCCTGCCCACCTGATGAGCCAAAATTCACTTTGGCCCTAGTCAATCAGTGTTTGTTAGATTTGAGGGGAGGGGATAGCCCCTCCCAACGGTGGACCACCATTCCACCCCCTTACTCACGCCCCCCCTAAGAGGGGCGGAGCGTTAAGGCAACCGCGGTTGCTCAGGTCCACAACCACCCGTAGGACTAACGGAGCACCGTCGCTCCTCCAGGGTCCAACGCGAGGACCCCACTGGGGATATTTGGCTTTAGCACCCTTACTGTGCTCCTGCAGAGGGTACCCTTCTGTACCTTACAGCCTCTGGATCGCCCTGTAACTCCGCCACAGCACAAGCTGTGCCCACCATCACCCCAGGGCCCCCTACCAAGGTAGGCATATTTACCTATATCCTTCTGATTCCCATGCCTCTTCCCGATACAAGGTCCCTGTTCACTCTGAACAGGTGAACCCCTCATAATCAAAACGCCCTGAGTACTTGGCCTGCTAAAACCCCTGCCTGATAACGCTGCACGACCTTTGCTTAGTAAATTGTACGCATGGCAATGTCAACTTACATGCGCAAGCATTCCAGGCCTCCACTGGCCGGGCTCCTCACCATACTAGACGTGCAGTTATCCCCGACCCCTATAACTCATACGCTCCCCTATTAGCTGCTCATCTTACGCATGAAAGACTTCAAATCTTACAGCAGTGTCTTCCTACCCAGGAAAGTCACTCATGCTTCCCTAGCGTATGACCAAAAAAGAAAGGAGGGGAGAACAAGCCCCCCCCGGAAATTCCGAGGTGGGGAACCCATGCCTCCATTTAGTGGATTCCGCCCATCACGCCACACTCAGGACTCATGGACGGCCCTAGCCCAGACCTAGATCCTGGCAAAATTAAGATATGCTCCGTTGCTAGCATCCTTATTGTGCGCTGCACCCATATATACAACTACTCGTGCTTGCACCTAGTTGCACAATAACCCTGCACCCCGTCACCACAGGTGCCAACCGGGTACCTTCGGACAACTTAAAGTTAGACTGAACATGATGCACTTAACCTCTCAATCTGGCTACTCCACTGGGTGGACACTGACAGCTGTACCTATAAAACCTTGGGATTCTCCTCCTCCCCCTACATGGTGCGCTCTCCTACCAAGCCCACACAGAACGCTGTGACTACTGCCCCTGCTAAAGGAATGACCGCAAAAGCCCCTGTCATGACCCGCCTTGCCTACCATAATAATCATGCCCTCGTCTACCGCAAGCAGGACTATGGACTCAAGGAGTCAACATCAGGAGGCAAAGCCACTACGCTGGAAACGGACGTGCTCACCCAACCTCCCGATGCCCAAACTGTTTGCGTAACGCTCCCATTAATAAAATAAATGCAAAGTGCCATTGGAGTCCCCTCCCCGTTCAATCTAGCACATACCCAAGCTGAAGGTATCGTGGCGCCTTACATGCGCACCTGTCACGTTATCACAAGGCTTGCGCCTGGCTCTGAGCAACTGCCCGAACTGAATTGATATATATATATATATATATATATATATATATATGCCGTGCCAGATATGACCGCCTCTCTATTAAAATTGACTGACACACCACAACAGGCCCACCTGTGAACCATTGCAACGCTGGGTTGCTGAATTGATGCATGGTGTTACCCAAGATTGTCTCTGAATGTTATTTCCTCCTGTTTAGGAGATGAATAATTTTTTAACAAACAGCACTGAATGATTCACTCCTCAAATTCAGAGGGCCTATCAAACTGCTTAGGTCACCTCGCTGAGAAGGATGGAGCCATGCCCCTGATCGGTATTAGTTAATGAAGACAGAGTTCATTCATGCTCCCAAAGACAGAAACACACCCCCCCAAGTGGCCTCCCGACTTTATGGCACCCTGGCAGTACAAATTGAGTGAACGCCCAATAATCAACCCCAACTTGATATACTCTTTTGCCCCACCCAGGGCACCCCGCCCGGTTACCACCCAGGTAGACGCCCCGCAAGGCCAACTGAAGGAAGAGTGACACACAAGCGCTGACCTAAAACTGTACACTGCGACGCATACATAGAGCCGGCCCATGCTGCACGAAAATGGGTTCAGCCTAGGCCCACGCTACAGACAGCAAGGGGAGGATCGCCCTGGCCTTCTTGTCTGCATACCCAACCGCCCCCACTATTGCCTTAGAGAAGTAAGGGCATGCCACCAGCCCCCCCACGCAATTCGCAAATTTCCTTTAACTTTCCATTTCAGACTGATTGCTGATATGTTCACCCCGTGGCAACTTGGCGCAGAGTAACGCTGCCACCCAACTGAACGGCGCTTGAGTTGTTGACTTCCGAAGGATAAAATGCTGAGTGGATCTACCAGGTTCTGAACCTGCTAGCAGGATCCCCCCAACAGGATCAGTTATGCTCGACTTAACTGTGCTTATACCCTTCACTCGTGGGAAAGCAGGTCCCTTGCAAAGATGGGACCACGGTCCCGCCGTGCACATTACTGACTGTAGACGTAGGCCCCAAGTAATAAGCTGACATTGAAGTGACTGTGGATTCCACCACTTCAGTCAAATATGCCCCTTCGCACCGCAAGGCAGGGGGGATGAGAAAACATTCCTGACAAGCTTCCGTGGTTATGTAGTGCCATACCCCTGATCCATCATGTTCAGCCAAAGTGAGAAACACTGCCGCCGGGTAGCCTTCACATTTATGGCACCTTGGCAGTATGAAATAGTTACACACCCTTATTCCCACAAACTGATGGGCATCCAGTCCGGTTCCTTCCAAGGTGGACGCAGCGCCACGCAAACTGAAGGCAGTGTAAAACCCAAGTTAACAGCGACCCCAACCGAAAACGTCCAATTGTGCACCAAATTAGAACCCGCATTCGCCAGCGCTGCCTCACACATTAGTCAGGCGTCACCCAGATCGGCAATCCTACACAAGCACGTCTCCAACGTCACTGTTCGTTCTCCTCCCTTGATCTGAGAGACACGACCAAGGCGAGGCAAACCTGGAGCCCCCCCCCCCATCAAAAGCGATGAAAGAAAACACCTGTGCTTGCCACAGCCACCAGATGGCCCGGATACACTCAGTTCCCCAGCCGAGGGGACGCAATGTACGCAGTGGATCATTTCTAAGACTATGAGTGTCAGGGCTCTCGTCAAGCGGACAAGGCAGCGAGCACCCTCCCTTGACCCCTGCGAGCGCTGCCAATGATAGCAACGGCAAAACTACTAACCGTCACACTCCTATAAACTGCGGATTAAGTACTGGTGCCGAGCACCGGAAACCACCGGCACAAACTAACCCGATGTACACCCCCTCTGCTGCCGTCACTAAGCTCTTCATAAATATTATAATTAAAAGTGTAACCGTAATAGTATGGCGTTTATCCGGGTGTCGTCGGCTTTAACGCCACTGACCTACATGAAAACGAATTAACTGTGGACACACTGCTATTTCGCTCGCCCCCTCTTCATAACTTGAGATATTGTATGGCACCTGATCCTTCTATTTTATATTCTAAAATGAAACCTTTTGTATCCTGTTCCCAATTTGATATGTCTTCCAACCAGTACGCATTGTAGATGTAGCGACTATGCTCCCCGGGAGGCTGGGTCTGAAGTTTTGATCGTAGTATTGTGTTGCAATTGCTTAGCGGCCAGCCCTGGGGGTTGTAGGCCCGTGTCTGTATCTGGTTGAAAATGTCAAATAAAGGTTTTCAAAAAAAAAAAAAAAAATGTATGGACCCAAAACAGGCCCGACGTAACAGCACTGGAAACAGAGCACACCGTGTAACAAAGCCCCTCTGCACGAGTTTGGGGTACAGGCCTAGAACGGAAAGGGAGCGTGTGACATTCCAAGTCAGAGAGGCCCTCGAGAAGTCCGACTGTTCGCCTCAGTGCACAGCATCCATCGCATCTGCGGCCCTTGAGGCCTCCCTGACACTACCAAGAAAGAGGCTGCTCCAACACTCGACTCTGTAACCACTTCCTTTCTCGACTCAGCCCCCTGGCCGCCTAAGACCACTGCGGTCACCATTAGACAAAGATTACCAGGCACGTTTGAGATTCAAACTAGATGACGTGTGTACTGGAGCCTCCCTACTGGGTACTGGAAGCAAACTGTGGCTAAAAGTTCAATAGAATGTTGATAATTCACTTGAAACAGATCACAACGCGCGTGCATGGAACTTCATGTTAAGCCCGCTTGTTCCATAAGTATCCCAAAACCTCAACACCACTTATCTGCTATCCATTTCCATTCCCCGCAACCGGCAACTTGCCATGACATCGGCTTGTGCCCGACGAACACTGTGTGTATCGTGCCTCGCATGACATCAACTGTCTCTGCAAACCAGGGGCCTTATTTATGAAGGCCTTGCGCCGCCGGTGCGCTACTTTTTCCCATGTTAAAAGTGACGCACCGGAGGCGCAAGGCCTTCATAAATAAGGCCCCAGGGTTGTCCCTTTAACATGACAAATACCTTCCTATTGTCAGAGGGCTGGAGTACGGTGAGAGAGATTGGCCAGTCTTTTATAACAGGCACATTCCCCAAAAGGGCAGCGAGGCGCTGAAGCCAATCGGTATGTTGTAAAATAAAATCTGGCACTCGATAATATTCTGAACGGAGTAGAGGAGCACTAACAGAATGAAACGAAATTAAACTTCTTCTGAAAGCAACATGGGGTGAATGGTAAAGATACAGCGGCCGCTTGCTTCCTGGTTGGGGACCGTGCATGACGCCGGCGGTACCTCCCTCACCAATTGACACTCGGCAAACCGCCCAGGCATTAAACAACAAGCATTTACAATGCAATGGTCTCGGCATTATTAAAGGTAGAGCTATTGGCATTGCTCATGACATTTTTTTTCATTAAAAAAAACAACATAAATAAATGGTATTGTCATTTACAATGGCAATAGGTGAGCATTAGAGAGTAGTAGATAGTATTCACAGAGCCACACACACACACAGAGCTCCACACACACACATACAGAGAGCCACCCCCACACACACAGAGAGCCACCCACCCACACACAGAGCCACCCACACACACACAGAGAGCCACCCACCCACACACAGAGCCACCCACACACAGAGCCACCTACCCACACACAGAGCCACCCACACACACACAGAGCCACCCACACACACAATCTCACACACACACTGAAACACCTCTAGCTAACACAAAGCCTTTCCACTTAGCATACATTTGCACAGACAGTGCACAGCCACAAACTGTCTTATTCTGCAGTAGATCAATGATACATGCCGCATCTGGAGCACCTTTCCATTCAACATGCAGGCACGCAGAATGCAACTGGGGAATTTCAAGTGCAGCAAAGCATTGTACTGTACGGTACTAACGTATCGGGCATGTTGAGTACTAAAACATACCCATTCCATCCATCATCTGGCTACTGTATGCACCACCAGTGCCCCCTGCTGTAGAATTCAGGAACACTGTCACCAATGAATAACGTGCACTGCACTAGAGACAACCCCATAGTCACAAGTGTGCACTAATCCGCACAAGCTTTCTCGTGTCAGGTGAGCCCTGCCCCCCACACATACACACATACCCGTCGAGCAGGCACCTACAGCAGCATGTCAGTGATGTACGTGCAGAGCACCAGAAGCAGTAAGAAAACCCTAGTGATAGGAGTGCACTGCATAAGAGACAACCTCCGTTACCAGTTCACAGCACCAGCACATCAGTGACAGGAGAGCACTGCAATATAAGCAGCACCCAGTTTACAGGTGTGCACGTGACTCTGCACTAGAAATAATCCCCCCTCCCCCAGTGCCAGTCGTGATCTGCACCAGAGGCAAGCCTCGAGCATGGGCATGCACTGCACGATAAAAGAAGGGCACCCCACTCTGTTCTGCAAGCTAGGTTTTTTTAAATGAGTTGCAGGAGTACATGCATGTTCCCTTCAACATAAAATACTGAGGAAAAAAATAGTGGTGAGAAGACGATAGGCACCACTTGCACTGACCCGCCCATAGGAAGCAAATACCAGGGCAATTCAAAGGAGGGACGAGTAATAGTCGTAGTGCTTTAATTAACCTGCACAACATGACAAGCTCAAACACCACCCCGTAAAATGATGGCAAAGAGATGTCGAATTTAAACAGTCTAATCTGAAGGCCAAGTAGACAGTACAAATCGTGGACACCAATTATTTTAAACCTGCGATTTGTGCGTCAGCCAGGAGCCCGTCACAGTACCGGTCTAGATTCCGCTGCCACGCAGAACCGAACACGGTTTCTCAGGCAGATCACCTACCGGCGGACTGGTAGATTAACCCACAAGGAGGCTGGTCCAGGAAAGGGGACCACTGCAGAGCAATCTGTGCAGCGGGTGGAGATTTCCGCAGGAGCCCGACATAAATCAAGGACGAGTTCATATTCGGATGATTGGAAAATCTGAAACAGGACCCACCCGGCTGCCTCTGACAAGTCCTACGGCAGTATCACGCCTACCTGCAGCAGCACAATCTTCCCAGATTCAGGGTTGGCGTGAAGAAGTGAGGTCCAATTATCGGATGGAAGGGAGCACTTACACTTTCCGAGCATGAAGTCCCTTTACCCAGCCCAACATTAGCACAGTTTACGTTCCCCAGTTTTCAGGTCACAATATAACTGTCACAGGAACAAGCACTTGTTAATCACAATCACTCCAGTCTGGAACTCGTAGCAAATGTCCCAAGTTAACCCAGTAGATCATCCCTCCTCATAACAATAATTTGCATCCCTGTGCCATGGAGTCATAGGATAATACTGCTTAATTTATACTCCATAATGTGGGACCATCATAAACTACCACTTTTCAGCAGTGAAGCAACAGTGAAGCAACACAACGGCTAAACTAGATAAGCTACAAACATCATTTATACGTTACCATTCATGCCATTAACTAAAGTACCAGGAAATGATTTTGGTTTTGCAAGCTGGGCGACCCTGCGTCCATGCAATGCCCAGCCCTCCCGCATTACATACGACGCCTCCACCCTCCTAGCCCTTAACCCCGGCCGACTCCCCAACTGCACCCAAGCCGCTCCCGGACACACCCATGGACCCTTCACATGCTACTCCTGCAAGTTCGGCGACACCAAGATAAACTCCTCTTCCACGATCGCACAACAGATATCTGACTCCAACCACCTAAAATACATCCTGCTCAACACCCGCTCAGTCCACAGACACGCCATCGACCTCTGGAACCTACTAGACTCCATTTCTCCCGACGTCGCCTTCCTAACAGAAACACGGATGAACGCCTCATCAGCCCCAGACATCACCATTGCCATCCCGGAAGGCTACAAGATCATCCGTAAGGACCGCACCGACCAAACAGGAGGAGGCATCGCTATTGTCCATAAGAACTCCATCCGCATCTCAACCAGTTCAGACGTCAACCTTGTCAGCACCGAACACCTTCACTTCCAGATCCACACCGACCCCAAGTCCACACTCAGAGGCACACTCCTCTACCGACCTCCAGGACCCCGTGCACAATTCAGCGACGTTATCACTGACTTTATCACCCCACACGCCCTCCCCTCCGAGGAATACATTCTACTGGGAGACCTCAACTTTCACCTGGAAAAGAGCAATGACAGCAACGCCACCTCCCTTCTGGACAACCTCGCCTACCTCGGACTCAAACAACTTGTCACTACCCCCACCCACATCGCAGGTCACACACTCGACCCTATCTTCACCTCCAGCAAACATGTCTCCTTCAGTCACACCACTATTCTCCATTGGACGGACCACAGCTGCGTACACTTTACCTACAATAAGACCACAACTCACAACCATCCTCAACCCACTCTGCGAAGAAACTGGAACAAAATCACCATCGACCAGATCTTCTCATCGCTTCTTCAAAACCCCCCTGCCCACTCCTCAAACCCCGACCAAGCAGCCATTAACCTCACCCAATGGCTATCCAACAGTGCTGACATCCTAGCACCGCTGAAAAAACGTCAAATCAAACTAGGCAGCAAAAACGCCTCCTGGTTCAATGATGATCTTAAGAAATCAAAGAAACTCTGTCGCTCCTTCGAGAAGGCCTGGAAAAAAGACCCAAACACCAGCACCAGGGACGCTTTCAAAAACGCCACCCGCATACACCACCAACTTATCCGATCTGCCAAGAAAGCCGCATTCAAAGACCGACTAGACAACAACGCCTACAACAGCAAGGAATTATTCAACATCGTCAAAGAATTTACCAACCCCTCAGCCAACTCCAACGACATCACCCACTCTCAAGCCCTCTGCGACTCCCTAGCTTCGTTCTTCCACACAAAATCGCAGACATCCACAACAGCTTCGACAACCGACCCGGAGACCAACCCACCCAACCTTCTGCAGGACCTTCACCCCCCTTGAACATCCTTAATGATCGGAACCCAATCTCCACTGAGGACACCATTCGCCTGATGAACTCCATCCATTCAGGATCCCCCTCAGACCCTTGCCCTCACCACATCTTCAACAAAGCAGACTCCATCATAGCACCACACCTCAGAGACGTCATCAACTGCTCCCTCAAATCCGGCTCCTTCCCAGAAAGCTGGAAACACGCCGAACTCAGCGCCCTTCTGAAAAAACCCACAGCTGACCCCACCGAACTCAAAAACTACCGCCCCATCTCTCTCCTCCCATTCCCGGCCAAAGTCATTGAGAAAGCTGTCAACAACCAGCTCGCCGCCTTCCTCGAAACAAACAAATCCCTCGACTCTTCACAGTCCGGCTTCCGAGCCAAACACAGCACAGAGACCGCCCTCATCGCAGCAACAGACGACATTCGAACTCTACTGGACAATGGAGACACAGTCGCCCTCATCCTCCTCGACCTCTCCGCAGCCTTCGACACAGTCTGCCATAGCACCCTTCTACAGCGCCTCAGAAACATCGGAATCCAAGGAAAAGCACTGGAATGGATCACCTCATTCCTCACCGGAAGAACCCAGAGAGTCCGCCCCCTCCATTCCACTCAGAGGCCACTGAAGTCATCTGCGGCGTACCACAAGGGTCCTCACTCAGTCCCACCCTCTTCAACGTATACATGAGCCCCCTCGCGAACATCGCACGCCAACACAACCTCAACATCATCTCCTACGCGGATGACACCCGACTGATCCTTTCACTCACCAAAGACCCTAACACCGCCAAAACCAACCTACATGAAGGAATGAAAGATGTAGCCGAATGGATGAAGCACAGTCGTCTGAAACTTAACTCAGACAAAACAGAAGTCCTTATCTTAGGTACCTCCCCCTCCGCCTGGGATGACTCTTGGTGGCCAGAAGCCCTTGGAAAAGCACCCATCCCGACGGACCACGCACGGAATCTGGGCGTCATCCTGGACTCCTCACTCTCTATGAACAGATAAGTCAACGCCGTTTCATCATCTTGCTTCAACATTCTTCGCATGCTCAAAAAAACATTTTGCTGGATCCCCACCGAAACCAGAAAAACGGTCACCCATGCACTGGTCACCAGCCGCCTGGACTACGGAAACACCCTATACGCCGGTATCACTGCAAGACTCCAGAAAAAACTCCAACGCATCCAGAACGCATCAGCCAGACTCATACTAGACATCCCACGTAAAGACCACATCTCTAGTCACCTGAAAAACCTCCACTGGCTCCCCGTCAATAAGAGGATTACCTTCCGCCTCCTAACCCACGCACACAAAGCACTTTACGAACTTGGACCCGAATGCCTCAACACACGACTTTCCTTCTACACCCCCTCCCGCCAACTACGATCCTCCAACCAAGCGCTTGCTACCGTACCTCGCATCAATAAAACCACCATGGGAGGTAGATCCTTCTCCTACCTCGCAGCTAAAACCTGGAACTCACTCCCTACTCACCTTCGTCTCACTCAGAACCACCTAGCATTCAGAAAGCAACTTAAAACTTGGATATTCGACAAGTAATTCCCCACCCTTCTTCAAGCGCCTTGAGACCCTCCGGGTATGTAGCGCGCTATATAAATCTTTGACTTGACTTGACTTGACAGATGAAGCATGCTCACGCTCTCCATCATAAATCACAGGTAACAGGCCCCGTTTAGAAAGAACTTGGGGACTTCTGCCACCCGATCTGTTTCTGCACCGCGAGTCCTCCCTCCTAACTTTGAGATGGCTTCTCCTTCGTCACTTGCATTTCAAGGCTGCAAAGATCCGTGCAGTGAGATGCACCGTTTTCCCCTCATTTGAAGAAGTGAGGTCGCTTGCATTTATGCAGAGTGGTTGACTCGCCGGCTTCTGAGGACAGGGAGAGGGCGAACTCATGAGAAAAGAAAGGTGAAAGGTGTCTGGGAGTAGAAATGGTGGTCTTCCCTGCCGTGCCTGCTTCTGTGCCGAGGTGTTCCTGCAGACCTGTGAAGGGCCGAGCCCCATGCGGACACTCTGCGACCGGACCTCGGCCAGCTTTGCTCGGTGGCAGCGCTGTCCGCCCTCCCCATGGCCGGCGTGAGGGTGTTGCTGCCGATAGCCGTGCTGCTGGGGGCTGCTGCCGGGCACCGGCTCATCTGCTAGTAATCTCTATTGCGTTTTCATGTCCTCGGTTCAGGTGGTGTTAATATGTGGAAAAAAATGACAATTATAAAAGAATGCAATCACAAAATGAGCCACATTAGTTCGCATCATTTGCCATTTCTAGCCCCATAATGTTGTCCACCCTACTGCAAAATTTGGCCCACCGCTACCGCATAATTCCCGTGGCAATACCTCAGTGAATCATGCAGCAAGTACCGTACGTAAGTACTATGCAGAGGGTACCACGTATAAAGAATCACGCGTGGAGTGCAGGCCTTGTGCACCATTAAGAGAGTGGAGTTCAAAACTTTGGATGCACATTTGGGAATTGGAATGTCATCAACACTGAAGAAGGGCAATAGTTCCTAATACCTTGTAGGCTAGCGTGTGACAGGAAATGCAAATCTAATGCAATTTATCCGAGGTGGCAAAAGCGACGGCCTTTGGAATTTGGACAACCGCAGTCACCACACAAATAAGACACAAAATATATTTCTAGGACTTTTTTATTTTAAAAAAAGGCTTTGTAGCTGTTATAGTGAACAGTAAACCGCAAGCAGTGTAGTACGCTGTGGTGTTGACAAAAGGCAAGCAGTCAAATTTCAACGTGCTGTAGAAGTTATGTTTTTTCTGCGGTGGGGGCTCCGTCTATGGCGGCGCTGCAGGCTAGTGCTTCTCGCCGTGCATGCTCTCGGGAGGGAGGGCACACTCGAGCTGCAGAGGTAAGGGCAGAAGGGAACTTGGAAGGGGGATCGCGGGGACCGACGTGAGCCAGAGGTGCGGAAATATGACTCTGAACTGCACCGGAGACCGGACTGACTGGGGAGGGAAGGAAAGCAGAGATGCGGACTCCTCAACAGGGGAACCAAAATGGCGGCCGCAAAGCTCCGAACACTTTCGGATTCAGGGGCGTGTTTTCGCGTTCTGAGTGACGGGTGACGTCACAGGGCTAAAGAACGAAAAAAACAGGCCCCAGTATCCGAAAGAGATGGGGCTTTATTGGAGTGACTCCCTTCTCTTCCAATGGCCGGCCTCCGTTTAGGAAGCCAGCCAATGGAGGAGAATGGAGGAGAGAGGCGGGTTCAAAACTCCTAACTCCAAAACATTAATTCTTCGGGACTCCGCACCCTCACTGCTTCGCAGTGAGAGCTACGTCCCTCGACCTAAAAAGTAGGGTCCTGGACTGACTAGGTCACGGGCCCCCAAAATGCAGCTCTCTTACCCCCCGCCACCCACCAGACCGACCCCAACTCTGGCACAGTACTGTACTGAGAGAGGAGTGCGCTGCCCCTCCGACGATGCGGCCAGCGTGACCCAGGAAGCCAAAAGCCTGGTGTGGGGGCAAGGGCAGCATGCAAATGCTATACATTCTGGCTTCTTCTATAATACATGGTAAGGTCATGTTGAACAATTAATGTTGTATATATATGTCTGAAATGCTTAGTGCTATACATTCTGGCTTCCTCTATAATACATGGTAAGGTCATTTTGAAGTATATGCCTGTCAGATTATGAGCTAGACTCAGTGACTCCATTTTATGATCTATATTCATGTAACACTCTGTGTACGTAAGACCTCTCTGAAACTCTGGGTATGACTATTTCTTGCGAAAGCAATAACAAGAATAAATGTCCTTTCTATGGAGAAATTCTCAGTTACATAGAGGATAAGAAATCAAGAGTAAGAAATGCTCAACTTGTCTGATGTGGCTTATTATTATGAGACGATGAAATGTTAGGACCTGTACAGTATAAAATGAAATTTTAATTGTATATAATATAAAGATGAAATGAATATGTGTGTTGTTTCGATAAATAAGGACTAAGTATTACCAAGTTAAATAGATGTGCCCACTATATATATATATTCTGTGATGTATCGTATGTTTATAAGAATGTCCTTTGTGTTTTAATTATGGAGTCAAAGACGGGTCACCTGATGAAGGCTAAGGAGTCGAAACGCGTGTAGTGTATCTACCGCTTTGCCTTCATCATGTTCATTCATCTTCTTCTGTCTAATTTTATGTCTTGTCATATGTTTGTTTTTGCACCTTTGATGATGAATCATCATTGATTTAGAAATGCATAAAAAGGCTTCTTAAAAATTATTTATCAGCTATCTTCCACAAAATTCATATTTAAATAAAATATATATATTTTTTATAAAACCAAACAAAAATAATAAATCTTGAATAAAAGTACAACTATGTGGTCAATGATCATTTATATATAGTGGGTTCCTATATCACTATTCATTAATGTTTTATGTGTACTAGTTATAGACCTTTTTCAAACTAGATATTTTTTTCCCTATGTATAACTAGCGTATTTCATATATAGGGGTCCCCTACTTCCTAAACCAAGCATGCTGTCCCTCCTACAGTTTGGCCCGCGGGACACATAAAGCAGGGAACTGGGTTTGGGGCCCTGGCTGGAGAAAGGAAACACTTTTGCCGCCACCTGCTCTGAAAACTCATGAAAGGCCGGTCCGGGGGTGGAAACGGAGTGCGGTCGAGATCCCCGTGATGGGGCCCACCTCAACCAGGGAGCGCCCGACGGTGCGACAGAAGGGGCCGAAGCCCCGGGCACCAGAACAAAACCCTGGGGTACTCACACGGGAGGCAGCACAGGTGACTGACGGAGCAGCATGAGAAAAGGCGGCCTCCAGGAGCGTGCCAGGCCCACCACCCGGTACGCCGCTACGAAGCTAACAAAGACTTTCATGCCGCTGTGTTGCTGTATGACAAGGTTCATCCCCAAAAGTACCTCATACCAACGTGGCACCGATGAAACAAGCTGGGGGGCGCTAGTCCCCCTGGACAAGCGTCCTGCGAGCAGGGCACCATGCTACAATACCGGTGCCTAATGCACCGCGCCTCAAGATGACTCTCATACCTACACCCCCACTGAATGCCCCCACAACCGTTCACCCGCCTCCTCCTAACCCCCGATAACACATAGCAAAAAAAAGGGGGGTTCGGGAGCAAACACGCGGTCCGAGGCCTACTTGTCCCGACACAGGCCGACACCACGGGACCCCCGGGACCAGGAGCGTACCCCAGAGCAGGGGTCTTGTAGAGTGGCTTGTCAACTCCGACGAGAAATGCTAACATTCAAGGTATGCGGGAGCCAAGAAGGTGCTAATAGAGGGTGATGTCCCTTAACAAAGTCAGTCTGAGGGGCATTTAGATTTTAGGACCATGAGGAAAGGGGAGGATTAATGTAGAGTTACCAATGGAATCTACATCTCATCATCTCTTTGTTCCCTTCCGTGTAGGACTACATGGATTGACCCCCACTTCATTATGAAGCCTTAGTAACAGATGTCTGTCACCAAACCACCTTTTTTCTTTTTTTTTGGATGGATGGATGGAAGGTGGAGTGGCCCTACCAGGATCAGAACCTGCCGCAAAGAAGGTTGGACACAGGCCGCATAGTTCGCTAAGCCACTAGCTCCCACCCACGAGACCTGATGCCGGAGGAGACCTCCGTGTGACCCGCCACAAGTTGTAACTATTTCGCCTTGAGACATCCTAGTGTGCGGCCCCTCCCAGTCTCGGACACAGGCCCCCACAGAGGCACAATGTTTGCTCCTCCAAGGTATTTCACGTAAGTAAGATGTTGCAACAGAGGAAGTGCGGCCTCGCGTGTGTTGACAACACACTGTTTGTAGACATTGGTGAACAACACCGAGTCCAAACAAACATTGCACATTTTAAAGGTGCTGCACATTCACTTTGTGGCATCTCGTAGGGCAGCAGCGGCAAGACCCACCACCCCCGCAACGCGGGCAAACCCAGGAGGTATGGCCGGACCTGTGATTCCTCGAAGCGGTGGGAACGAACCCAAGCTACCAGAGAGACTGAGCCAAAATCTAGAGCCTATGCTAGCTCGGCCACACAATCACGGCAAAAACTGGTCGGAGCCCACGACGAGCATGGAGGTGGGGGGCACCGGATGCCTCCCCGGTCTGCCCGGTGATGCGCTTGACCAAGATATATGCGCTGCTGCCCTACCCCCTAGGAGCTGGCCTCACCCCCGAACGGCCTGCCCAAAGACAACGACAGGAGGGGGGGCTAGTGACACTCACCACACCCCCCTAACCCCCCACGCAGCAAATGGTCAGCGACGGCCGGGGACCCGGAGTCGGATAGGACAAAATAGAAGGCTTGGTGCGAAGCCTAAGGCACCATCCCCGGTCTGCAGTAAGATGACCACGAGGAGGGAGGGGCCCGCCGCCCTACGCAAACCGGGAGCTGTCCCTACCCCAACATGACACCCGCTGCCACGGCAATGGCAAGGCCTTGCAGCCATGCCCTGGAGGAGGGGGCGGAGGTGAACCGCCCTCACCGCAGACAACTCCCGAAGGTCCCACATCTAAACGGCGCCAGACAGAATAAAAAAAAACAAGGAGGGTAACCAGTGGGCGGGAGAGGTATAAGTACCTCTCCCCCCACCCCCTCCTGCCCGGAAGTGACGTGGGGGTGGGGGACGCACGAGGGTCCCAAACACTGGAGGGCTGACCCGTTGTGTGCCATCCTGTGGCACTAAGGGGGGCCGCCCTCTTAGGAGGGCCCCTTGGTGGGCCCGGGGCAGCCCTGCATTAACATGGAGGGAAAGTAAGCACCAAACCAGTTATGGGAACACACGGAGAGAAATATTGCCTTGCAGCTGGAAATGGTATAGTCCAAAGCTCTGTTTTTAATATAAAATTGGGCGCGTTGGTGGTCATATCACAGAAAATACAAGATTTGAATAAAAAAATATTATTGTCTGTGTGCTTGTGGAAGACAATTTCTATGGACTGGAATCTAGAGAATGCTAAAGTGATTCTGGTATTTTACTGACCTCTGCTGGTCGTTTTCTATCAAGACAGTTAAATAGAGGCAGTTAAACAGAAAAAAAATTCTCTAAGCGGAAGCAGACAAATCCCAGGGCTGATCCCCAGAGCCCACAAATAATGAATGAATGAATGAATGATTACGTATTTGTATAGCGCATGGCTACCCGGAGGCATCCCAGCGCTTGGACCACGTTCATTCTCAAAGTCTAGGCAAACAGGAGGGTTTTCAACATCTTCCTGAACCTAAGATGATTTACTTCCACTCTGACGGAGTCTGGGAAATTATTCCAGAGCTTTGTGGCCTGTAAGGAGAAGCGTCGGCCGCCCATGCGCACTCTCCTTGTTTTGGGAGCTGCCAGAAAGATCTTGTTGTTAGATCTTAACTTCCTACCAATATGATAAGGGCAGAACATTGATTGAATCAATGCCGGTCCTGTTTTATTAACTGCGTTATGGGCTTTGATCAAGGCTTTGAACTCAATTCTCTGTTGCACTGGTAGCCAGTGAAGCTGACGAAGTGCAGGCTTTGCAGAAGTCCTCCGTGAGACATTCAACAGCATCCGTGCTGCACAGTTCTGCACGGTCTGAAGGATCTTAATTGTTCCCTGAGGAGTGCCCAAGTATAGTGCGTTAGAATAATCTAAGCGCGACAGGATCAGCGCCTGCACTAAGATCCTCCTAGCTTCGAATGGAAGGAGCCTGATAATTTTCCTAAGTAGTCTCATGAGAGCATAGCATGTAGCTGCTACCTTCCGGGCCTGCACCGAGAAGTTAAGAGCTGGGTCCAGCCAGACCCCCAGACTCTTGATTTGCTCCTTAGGCTTAGGCGGATGGCCAAGACTGTCCGGCCACCAGTCCTCCACAGTGGTGGGTGCCTTGTGTCCCAGCATCATCTCCTCTGTTTTTGCTCCGTTAAGTTTTTAAAAAGATTCATCCATCCATTCACGTTCTTTGTTGAGACAGGTAGAGAGGTTTTCGTAAGGGGCATCCTGAGTAGTCAGGGAAATGATGAGCTGTGTGTCATCCGCGTACGTTACCAGTTGGACTCCCCAGGGAAGCACCACCTCAGCCAAAGGCCTCATGTAAATGTTAAATAAGGTTGGGCTGAGGGATGAGCCCTGGGGAACACCACAATGTAGACACATTTGGGGGGAGGAAGCATCGTCCTCAAAGACCACAAAAGTCCTGTCGGACAGGAAAGAGTGCCACCTTAGTGCGCGGCCCGAGACACCAACTTCTCTTAGCCTATGGATCCGAATGGAATGATTCACGGTGTCAAAGGCCGCGCTAAGATCTAAAAGTAATATGGCCGCACAATTTCCACTGTCCAGGATCTTCCTTGTTTCCTCAACCACTGTGATAAGGGCAGTTTCAGTGCCCTGGTTGCTTCTGAAGCCTGTCTGTGTGGAATGTAAGGAACTAATATCCTCCAGAAAGGCGGCAAGTAGGGAATTTACATGTTTCTCCGCAAGTTTGCTGATGGTAGGCAGAAGGGAGATGGGACGATAATTTGCCCAGTCTTCCGGGTTGAGGTTGGGTTTGTTCAACAAGGCCTTAACTTTTGCCTGCTTCCACGCAGGGGGGACCATGCCTGAGGCCAAAGAAGAGTTGATCACCTCCTGGATCACTGGGGCCACAGTGTCTGATACCAGATTCAGTATGGCAGGGGGTGCAGGGTCAGCTGGGGAACCTGTCTTTATGTTCTTTAAAAGAGCCTGGGTTGTCGGGACGTCTAATGGGGCGAATTCCTCAAGCCCAATTGCATCCATATGAGGGGGTAGGCTTAGTTCAGTGGGTGTATGTTGGAAGGATATGAATATATTAGCCACCTTTGTGGTGAAGAATTCTGCAAGTTCCTCACACCGAACATGTGCTAGGCCGGGGTCGCCAATAGGAGCAGGGGGAGTGACAAGGGATTTAAAAATTAAAAAAATGTCCCTAGGGGAATTAGCTGCAGAGCTAATTTTATCCTGAAAATAGTTGGATTGGGTGGATTTAATTTCCTGTTTGTACTTCCTTAAGGCAAGCATGTAGCTGACCTTGGCAGCTTCGGAGTAGTTTTTTCTCCACTGTCTCTCATGTTGTTTGCACACTAATTTAAGAGCTTTCAGCTCGGGCGTACACCAGGCTTTCTTGTTCTCACCACTCCTATGGGATAATTCTGTCTTTGGGAGGGTGAGATCCAGAGAAGCCTCCACCCACTGGTTAAAGCGCGCATCAGCATCCAGAGGGTCATTAGTAGTCTTAGGTAAAGTATTTTTGAGGTTAGTGTTCCAAATTTCCGTTGAAAGTTCGGACCAGACTTGGGTTACTCTCTTAGTAAAGTTAGCAGGTCCGATCTGTTCCTGTGGGGCCAGGGAGAAGAGCAGTAGTGAATGATCGGACCAAGGAACCCTGGTAGCATTGTCATAGCTAAGGGTGTTTACATTGGTATAACAATGGTCTAAAATATGTCCCGCTATGTGTGTAGGATCAGTAACTATCTGCTTCAGATGAAGGACCTCCAGGCCGGCGGTCAAATTGAGGCAGGCCAGAGAGTCTGGCTCATCTGAATGGATGTTAAAATCGCCTAAGATGGTAAAGCTGGGGGCATTACTTGAATAGTTTATTGCATTAATCGGGAGATCTTCACAGAATTGGCCATAAGGGCCTGGGGCTCTATAGAGCAAGAGTCCAGAGAGGGTGCAAGTTGAAGAGAAGGAGATAGCAAACATAAGGCTTTCAACCCCTGCTATTGAAGTTTTTTCTGTTCTGCATCCTAAGTTTTTTTTATATATGATAGCAATCCCTCCCCCCCGGCCGTCAGAGCGGTCTTGTCTCAGTATGGCATAATTGATGGGTAAGGCACGGACAATATCCAGCTGGGAGCTATCATTTGTCCATCTCTCCATCAGGAAGAGTACATCTAGGTCTCGTTCCTCAAGGAGCAAGGAGAGCTCAATGGCGTAGTGCAAGTCGAAACAGACGGATTGTATCTCCTGCGCCACTAAACTTGTCCGGGGTGAGTTGCAGCCAGTACAGGATTTGGAGGTGCTCGTATGAATACCCAATTTGATACAGTGGGAGCTTTCCCCCCTTCTTAGCTTAAGTATGTCATCACGGCTGTACCTTATCACGGGGCTAACTTGATCTAAAATAATATGGTCCATGGCCCCTACACGGATGAGTATAAAGTAAAGTATATACAAGAGGTCTTGAATATTTGACATAAAAAGGAGAGCATAGCTTCCAAGTTTTCAGATTCCTCATGTGTGACATTTTCATGTTTTTAGCA
This sequence comes from Lissotriton vulgaris, assembly GCF_964263255.1. Classification (NCBI taxonomy): domain Eukaryota; kingdom Metazoa; phylum Chordata; class Amphibia; order Caudata; family Salamandridae; genus Lissotriton; species Lissotriton vulgaris. The sequence goes on from NC_141685.1 coordinate 197,157,476, forward strand.
TCCTTATGTGTGCCATTTCGTGCATTATGTGTGACACTGTACCAGAGCGCAAGGTAATTTACCAGAACACGGGAAAACAGAATGACAGGGACAGCTATCATTAGGACAGATAGAGAACAGGGGGCACAGATCAAAGTGAGTAAAGATATAGGGACAGAGCAAAAAAGGAGATTGGACAAGAGAGGAGGATGGTCCAGAGAGCAAGGGAAGTATATAGGAAGAGGGTATATAACACTGAAAAAGATGAGACAAGACATGACTTCAGTGGGGGTGCGTAGAGCCGGCATATCTCACTTCTTGAGCTGGAGTCATTACTACAGTTCTCTGTGGTTTACCTGTCACTACTGACTACAACTGCAGCCCATACAGATGTGAGTGGGGGTATGCTGAGAGCCCTTTGGTTGGTTTTCTACCAGTATTTTAATGTCCCGGCTGGTAGGCAAATTTGAAAAATCACTGAAAGCCAGCATTTTACCTCCTTATTGGCATGTATTTCAAACAGTAGATGTGAGGAATAAGCACTCTAAACCTGCTCTGTAGCAACCCTTAATGATCCCTAACTGATAAGTAACAAAAAAACGAAAGGTTACATTAAAACTGAATACGCATGACTTTCTGAGAAGTTCACTTTATGTTTTAGGTCAGGGCCGTTGCATGCCCTTAGAACATTAACAGACGGAAATAGCCAGTTTTTTTAGTTTTTTAGAAAGGTGACAATCCTGCCTGAATGGAGGGCTGAGCGCCCAATAGTGTAGCCCCACCACCCCCCTCCAACATAAGAACGGCGCTTGCCGGAAACACATAAATCATATTGTCAGTTGCGGCCGCAGCGAGTCATGCAACACACACCAGAGGCAGTCAGATATCCTTTTGTATAATGATCAACATCTCATCATGATCCTGCCTCTGGGATGACTGTGCGACCTTAAACTGGCCAATGAATGCCTTCACGCATGACCAATATAAAAAAGAGCCTGCACTCAAAGAGACAGTCAACTTGTCGGCAAATGCCAGACACACAGGGGCAGATTTACAAGCCCGTACGCCACTTTTGAGCCACCGTTGCATCACTTTTGTGACGCAGCAGCGGCGCAAAGCCAGTGCCATGCTGCGGGGTATTTACAACGTGACGCATCTCCCTAGGGAGATGCGTCACGTTGTAAACCCCTGCGCCACATGTAGGTGTTCCGGCCCAGGAACGCTTAGCAAAAGTGGCTGAGTGAAATCTACAAGAGTTGACTCAGTCACTTTTACGGCCATGCTGCGTCAAAGCTCTGCGCCTACATAAAGCAGGCGTAAGGATTGAGGCAGCATGTTAGCCATAGGGGCACCCCCAAGCCTTGCGGGAGCCGCATCGCGCTTGCGACATGACTCCAGCAGTGCGCTGCCTTTCCGCCGGGGGATGCGACACGCATCTGACCATCCATGCGCCAAGATGCGCCACATTGTAAATGCGGTGCATCAGTGGTGGCGCACGGGTGGTTTTGCCTGTCGTACGTTACTTGGCGCATCCCTGCTGATTTGCAGGGATGCGCCATGTAACGTAAATCTGCCCCACACAGTTTGTTGCAATCACCTGATGCCACGTCACGAGAATGCAGCCAGCCACAGCAGCTGTGATAATGAATCCTGCAGCTAGTGCAGCTGAACCCCCAGGCCACTCCTGACCTGGCAATCATAAAAACTTACTTTGTACAGTGAGTGTGCAGTAGAACTCATCAGGAGAATGCTTGGATGGCGCTTTCCATCCTGCCTGGGTCTTTCTGTGTCAGGCACTAAAAATGTGTAGTGATGTGGACCACCACTCTAAAATGCATCCATTTAACCCCTGACGTGCAGTACTTGGCAGGTCTGAGAGTGAAGTGGACCCACCGCATACATGCCAATGTTTTAGACGAGGAAAATAATCAGGAGAATGTAGTTCTCCTATTGACTTCTATTGAAGCTGGGACAATTTCAGGCAGCGGGCAGGTAGAATAAAGCGCATCTATAGTTCTAGAATCGGGAATTGGGCCTCTTGGCACGTATGCCACTGGAGCCACCCGTACAAATCAATCACAGACGGAATTCTGTTCTGACGTTGCACTTATGTCCCCAGGAGACTGAAGCCTGGGCCCCCGTAGCGGTAGCTGTGGGGCCCTGTGTTACGCCTTTGGTGCTGAAGCATAGTGCAACCTGTCTGGAGGTTGGTCCAAAAACTATTCCATATAAATTTAGCACCATGATTGCTCCAACATTGGGCACAATTAATTGAAGTGCACCAGTGAGGCCCCGAAGGCACAGATGTGCCAGGGCCCCTCCACTCTGTTCTCAGCTACGTCGCACCAGCGCGGGCAGCTGCAACGTTTTTGCATATGTATTTAAAGGGCACACTGAGTGGCCACTGGCCAGGCCTCATTTGATATTTACAGCTGCCCAGCAAAGTGTGGGCAGCTGTCACGTTTAGGCCATCATTCCTTTGTGGACATTGGGAGAGATAGGAGTGAGATTCACTCCTCTGCCCCAGCGCGCTTGCGCACATGCATTCTCCTGCCTTTGCAGCAGCCCAGATATTTGGAACATAGGGCATTTGAGCCCCTTTGAGAAGGCCAGTTGGCCAGGGGGACTGTTAGGTTTGTAGGGTGACAGGCCCTAATGTGATTTATGTAGGTACGCAGGAAATGTAATTCATGTACTGTTTTACGCACTGGCATTTATGCCTCTAATGTAGTTTCATGATTATGAGGTTTTGCATACCTTGTTTATGTTTGAGTTATTTGCCTACTGTGGTTTATGCTAGTGAGATTATTTTCTAATGTGATTGATGCATAGGAGGTTATGGTCTAATATGTTTAGGCTTATGAGGTTGGCGCAGTATATATTTCACAGCTAAATGTGATACTGGGCATAATATGATTTGTGTTACAGGATGATGCCGAGTACAGTGTTTGCCAGTAATTACTAGTTGGGTTCTTTGTTTATTATATGTTCTACATTTACTATCTTTACTAAGTGATGGTTCTGAAAGTGGTCCAAGTGTCCCTGTCATGTGTAAATAATCCCCTGTAATTATTACCCAGTGCCAGTTGGCACAGTTTCTTTTTTTTTTAAATCTTTTTTATTGACAATTTTTTCCATTATATATATATATATATTTTTTTTTTATAAGCTTTTATTCGATATGCAAGATATCTTATAAGCGTACACACAATACAGCCATTTACAAATCTACAAAAAACATCATTTTTTAAAAAAAGGCAATATTAAATGCACATTTAAAAAAAATAAAAGGACATGTAATGCCAAGAATAAATTAGCTAAAAGTGAATTAAACCGTTACTGACAGTCTCTTGCATCGAATCAACCAAAACTGTTTTAAAAATTTGGCTATACCACATACAATAGGGGGGGAAGTATCCGTCATTAGGATGCGCAGGGCTACTAGATAACTACGTGTGCCCATATTCCGACAAAGGGGTTTAAGCCAAAAGCTCCTGGGCTTTGCATAATCCGGGCATTCAAATAGGATATGCGTAATGGTCTCTATCCTAATAGGACAACATGCACAATAAGGGGACGTGTGGGCACCAGATTTCCACTTTGATACCAGAGCCCCAAGTGGAAGCGAGCCCACTCTAAATTTAAAATACAGTGCTCGGTCAAATGGAAGAGTAATTAGGTCCAGATAGGGCTCGAAAACGACAACATCTTTTACTGTTAAAAAGGCAGCAGTGGACTTGCAATGTTCCGGGTTTATGACTAGCTGTTCCGCAACCCAATTCCAATATAGTCTCTTCAGCACCTCTTTTGGTGGAGCCGATCTTGATAACCTGCAGTCCCCCAGTCCAATTTTCTCCAGAAGTTTTTTAGTTTCTCTCAACCATCTTATTTTTGCCCAACCGCCCAAGCTCATTATCTCTGCCTGCCCAACAGCATACGATTTTAACTCTTCACCCCTCCAAATACGTGTCCATAGAAGGAGTGGGCGAAGCCGGGCTTGGTCTTTAATGTTCTTACAGCCTGTATCCAACAGCACCGGTACTGTTGGGGTGCTCGGAGGGATGGCAATTATGGATTTTAGGAGCTTACTCTCTACTGTTGCCAAGACGTCCAGACAGCAATGCCCCCACAGTTCGGCCCCATACAAGGCTGATGTTACTACCTTAGCCTTGTAGATGTCAATTACTGGGGTAAGCGACCTCCTAGGTGATGCCCGGAATTCCCTCAGGAGGGCTCCTCCTACTCTTTTGTGGTTGAGGACCATCTTAGCAATGTGAGGTGACCAGTTCATGCTATCCGTAATCCGAATTCCAAGGTAGTCAAATTCGGATACTTTCTCCAAGGCAACAGAATTAAGAATAGGAGGGCAGCCCAGTTTCCTTGGGGGATTTAGGACTAGGAACTTAGTTTTGTCCACGTTGATTACTAGTCCCTTCGCAGCACATAAATTCTGGAAACGGGTTAGCAGTTTCTGGAGGCCTTGCGGAGTCTTGGAGATCAAGAGTGTGTCGTCCGCGAAAAGCAGGGTGGGGATCCGCACTCCTCCGAGACAGGGGGCGTCAGATGGTTCTTGCTGGAGATATTCCACCACCCGTTCACATATAGTGAAAAAAGGGTGGGCGCCAGAACGCATCCCTGCCTCACACCCCTAGACACTGGTATTTTCTCTGTTAACTCTCCATTTCTTCCCCAGCTGACCTGAGCAAAGGTATGGGCATGGAGGCTAATGAGGAGAGACAAGATATAAGGAGGCAATCCCAGCCCATGGAGCACCCTCCATAACTCCTCCCGGGGGACTAGGTCAAAGGCAGTCCTCAGGTCTATAAAGGACAGGTATAGACTACCCTTGCAGAGCTCCACCACCTTCCACCCCAGGAGTGCCAACCTGAACACCTGCTCTATTGTCCCCATTCCTGCCCGAAAACCTGCCTGGAAGTCTGATAATATTTTATTTTCCTCCACCCAGTGAAGAATCCTACCAAGTATAGCTTTACCTGCTATCTTTTGGGTGGAATCTATCAGGCTTATTGGGCGGTAGTTACCCGGGGTTTCTCTACATCCTTTTTTATAAATCGGGACCACCACCGCCCCCTTCCAGGACTCGGGCACTGGCCCTCCCATCATGATGTCGTTAAGGAGAGCTGCAATAACCCTTCCCCACTCCACTGGGTGTGCCCGCATGAGATCCCCCGGAAGTCCATCTGGGCCAGCTGCCTTGCGGGGGGCTACCCACCCAATTACCTTTTCGATCTCTAAGGGTGTAAAGAGATCATAGGTATGGGGTTCGGATACTAATGGGGAGATCACCCTAACATTTAGTTCCCCATCAGCCGGGAGGTATAGAGCCCCAAAGTGTTTTACCCAGGCTTGTGGGGGGATGCTACAGGGTCTCATAGCTTCCTCGGGCCTATTCCGGGAGCCTATAAGGTTCCAAAAGGCCCTTGAATCCCTACTTTTGCTAGCATGGAGCAGGTCCTCCCAAAATTTCTCTTCCCACTCCTTCCTGGCGGTTTTAAGGGATCTATTGTAGGCCTTCCTTGCTTCCAGTATGCCACTATGGGATTTATGCTTCACTGCCTCAACAAGCCTTGTTTTATGTGCCCTACATGTTTGAGTATACCAACCATCACCTTGCTTTTTGTTTCGGTTATTTCCTGTCTTACTAGAAGGGATGGTGAACACTTTTGTCAAAGCCTCTACTAGAGAGACAAAGAGCCCACTCACCCTACCCACCCCTTCCAAAGGGAACCCCAGAGTTGTCACTGCTTGGATTAAGAGAGTTGAGATTTCTCCAACCCTTTCCTCGGAGAGGATCAATTTAGCCCATTTTAGGCGTCTTCCACAGAGTGAGACTACAGACTCATCGGGGGGAGCTAATACGGGGTTAATAAGGCCCTTTTTTACAAGGCGCCACCACTGGGCCATGGTTAAGGAAAGTGGATTGTGATCACTTTCAATCGTCGGGACCACGACCATATCCCTCACATGGTTCCAGAGACATACATCTAGTAAGATGTAGTCTATTCTAGAGGTGTGTCCTGGTCTATTATAAGTGTCGCCCCCCCCCCCCTATCCGAAATTGTCCTTCCATTCACTGCCCTTAGATTTAGTTCAAGGCTCAGGGAGTATAGCTGTAACGCCACTTCTGACCATCTCCTAATGGGTGGAATCTCTAGAACAGGAATCCCTATCCTAGTGTCCTCCTCGTCCTGGTCTAGGGCAACATCCGAGCCTAGGGGCTCAAACGTACAATTCATGTCACCCGCAACCAGGGTACATGACTTGTGTGGAGTTTTATTCAGAAGGGTCTCAAGGAGAGATAATACAGAGGACTTCCTCCCGCCCTTAGTCCCTCTGGCGTAGACATTATAGACATTTAAAACTATTCTTCCCCTTTGGTCTCTTAAAATAATGTTTTGAATATCCGGGCAACCTGTCTGTGGCTCCTCTATTCTGCAGTCTAAGGAGGCTGCTACCCATATGAGCAGACCACCCGAGGGGCGTCCTCTCCCTGTTTCCGAGGTTAACGCGGGTACAGAGTAGGAGGAGAATCCCACCCTATGTGCCGACTCCAAGCTCCAGGTCTCTTGAAAGATACATAAGGAGTGCTCATCAACCCAAGCATTCCAATCTGGAAGGGCCAACTTTCTTGCGATCCCTGCGACATTCCAGCTGAAAACCTTAAAAACTAGGTCCGTCACAGCTGGTATGTCACTGGTCGCGGGAACACTACTTTCTGTAGGCCTCACAGGGGGAACTTGCAAATAACAACAATCTAGAGGAATATCCATAGAGGCCACCAGGCCACTAGCGCTTACAATTGGGGGAGAGGTAGTTCGGGGAGGTGATACTACCATTGGGTCTGTTCTATTCACAGTTGCTTTCACTGCAACTGCATTTGTATATCCCCTTGGATCGCCCTCCTCCAGTCAGCAGCACCCTGGCACCCACGGAGGGTTCAGGCCATTGCCCGCAGGACCCCCAGCCCAGCATGTGTCCCAATTTTGGCAAAGACCAGGGGTACTTAATAGGGGTAAGAAATAGGATAGGTCCACTACTTTAACCCCTGCTACATTCATGTTTTTTATAGGGCTACAGATGGAGCTCACTACTCTGGGGTCTTGAAAGTTTATTATTATGCAGTCCCCTTCCTGAGTTTTTTTCCCCTGCCCTACCCACCCTACTCTGCGGGCACTTAGAATAATCCCATCCACACCTGTCGGAATTGGCTTGTTTGACTTTAGCCAGTGGATGCACTTATTCTTAAGAGATTGAAGGTTCTCCAATGGGCCTTCCTTCAGAGGGGGAACATTTACCAGAACAGCAACAAATGGTTGGCAGTCTGGCGGGAGGTTTACAGGGGGGATCCGGCGTGCGAAATTTCGAGGGGCCACTGAGGTAATAGCTGGTGCTATAGTTTGGGGAGCAGTTTTAGTGACCTTCCCTGTCGCTGTTCCCTGAGCTTTATCTTGTAAGCCAGGTGTTTGACTAGCTTTTGCTTTACCACTGCTAGCCTGGGGCTGTACTTGTGGAGGTGGCTTAGATGCAGTTTTGGCAGCCTCCATAAGTGTTAACGTTCCCTTGGGTTGGGGCCCTGCTTTAGGTGGGGAGGGGATTTTGGGTGCTAGAGCTTGCACTCTACTAGTTTCAACCTTTTTTGCCCTTTTTGGGGGATTGGAATCTGCCTGCGATGATAAGGAAGCTACTGGGGGGGCACTCCCCTTTGGTCCCATGTCCTGGTTATCACTCACTCTATTCAGCTGTTTAAATGTAGTTTTAAGTGAGTAGAACCCGTCGAGGGTTGATTGCTCTAGTTTATCTATTCTAGCCCCCAGGCCCTTAACCTGAGTCAGTAGGGGCATCAAGAGGCTATTTACCCTCTCAAAAATAATATCGATAGTCACGGGATCGATAAGCTTGGGGACATTATCAGTGCTATTACTAGTAGATGAGCAATTATTTAGACCCATGGGAGAGACCACAACATCCCCCTCTATCTCGGCCTTATCCTCTGGTAGCAAGCCCTTTGCGTCTTTCCCACCTAGGCCAAAGGGCTTTCTTATTCTTTTGTAGAGCGCGGCCTGACTCACCAGCCTGCCCTTTTTAAGGTTACCTGCCTTTTTGCTTTTAGCCCTTATTTTCTGCCTACTTACATCAGTTTCAGTTACAGAGGGCACCCCATCTGGATTTACTATAGTGGGGGTGGGCGATATTGGCAGTAATGGCTGGGTTATAGCTTTGTTTAGGGGGATAGGTAATACAGGTGGAGGTGGTGTGCTTGGGCCACCCTCTTCCTCAATGCCACTAGGAAAAAGCGCGGCCAGATGTTCCAACCTGTCTATGTTTTGCCCTATTTCTAGCAGCTGGGGGGGGGGTCTATAGAACAACCCGGGACATCCACAGGGGGGGCAGATTGAACCCGCTCACAAGCCGGTGTCAGGGCCTGTGCAGCGGCCCCCAAAGATGAGCGTCTGGAAGGGAGGTAGACCTCAGATAGGCGGCGCTCTGACATAGCAATCTCCTTTTCTATTACAGCCGCCACCCTGGTAATAAAGCGGTCCATAGTTCCAATCACTGGGCTCCCGCCAACAACTCCCCTTTCACCCTCACTCCTGAGCAATTTTCCAGAACGTGTTGACATGGTTGAGGGTAGACCCTACAGAGTCTCACACAGCCCACCTGTAATCGGCACTGGATGTAAGAGACGTGGCCCAGCCCATCCTCTGTCAGCCCCTGACTGCCACAGACTGCCCGCCCTTTGCTCGGGCTTCGCTCGGCGTCCCGCTCGCGTCCCGCAGAGCGACTGGCCGTTGTTAATGTAGAGGGCGTTGCAGGCGGGTGGGCGTGTCTCGGTGGGGGCGCGGCCGTGCACACCTGTGCAGCGCAGGGACTCCTGGTATTGTGAGTCCCTGCAGGCGCGCTCCCTGGGCCGGCTTTCACAGCTCCCTCCACGAACCAGGAAACACAGAAGCCCTGTCAGCCTCTACCCCTCGCCGCGCAGCGGCACCCGGGAAGCGGGTGCTGCAGGATGTAAAAAACAAGCGGCAGGCGGCGGATCCCTCCTGGGATAAGGGGAGGCTCGAACTGTGGATTGGCAATGAAGGTCTGTAGTGGTGGCACCCGGGTCAGAGTCACCGCAAAAGGCTCCCCATTATATACACAAACTCCTACATCCCACCCCTCCACCCCCAAAGACCAATAATATACAAAAAGACTTATTACATTCATAAATCTGAGGTTGATACATTAAAGTTCATTAAGACATATGAGGAGGCAACAGCTAAATCATAATAAATAGATAGTAATACGAAATAGTAAATACATGGCAGCCTATGTATGTCTCTGAATCCACTGCGGCAGCGGTTCCCAAATCTGCATACCCTTTCTTCTTTTGTTAGATCCTTTATTTTTATAGATTGCGATCTCAAGGCTGCAAGTCGCAAGTAACTTAGTTCTCCATTGTGGGAAGGCAGGTGGATTGGGATCGAGCCAAGCAGAGGCAATACAGAGTCGGAGGATTGCCATGCCCACAAAGATCAACCCCTGAATGTTTTCCTGACGCTCACAGTTTGCTACCCCCAACATAATTTCCTCGGTTGAGACATCCACTCTTATTTGGCACAAATTAGACAAGAATTCTGATATATCTTTGATCAAAATATTAAGCGTGTTACATGTTGCAAACATATGTGTAATATCAGCCCCAGATAATGCACAACGTGGACACGTAGTTCCCTTCCCTGTCACCCATTTTGCGATTTTCTCAGGTGTATAATATAGGCAAAAGAATGTTTTATAGCATTGTGCTTGTAGTTTTATCAACATTAGCGATGTTTGGGTTAATTCATAGGCGCGACGGGGAATAGTAGACTGTACTCCCAACTTAATCTGCCAAAAAGAATACTGTTTATCCATATCATCTGGAAAAACTGAGTTCAGGGACTCATATATTTCCCCAATCTTAGGTGTGTTTTTTTTTACAAAGATTATCAATCAGTTGATTGTTCTTGAAATTGCACCGCCCACCATTTTTCTTTGCTAAGAAATCTATAACCTGCAGGCACTTAAAAAAGTCCCTGTGGCTAATATTATATTCTACATGTAGATCTTCAAACATCTTAAAGCCCTCGGGTGCATAAAAACAGCCCAACTGTACCACTCCAGCCAGGACCCATCTATTAATACAGCTATCCAGAAAAATTTCTGGTAAATCATTATTAAGACTCATTGGAGTACAGTATGAGTATCGCCCAAACCCCAATAGCCTATGTACATTGCTCCACACTTTGTACACCCCTGCAATAGTTTTAAACTTAACTTTCTTAAAATAGCTATTATTTACATGCCACTAAAAGCAGCCAGTACATTCTTCTCCTAGTATAATTTCTTGTGGGGTCAGGATCGCTAGCCTGGTTTGATCGTGAGAGATCATTTTGACACAGTATTTTAGGATGGTGGCCCAATAATAAAGTTTAAATTTAGCAGAGATAATCCTCTTCTCTCCTTTGGTAGCATAAGCCATGTAAGTGCCCGTCTGGGTTTCTTATATCCCCAGATAAAGCTAGAAAACATGGAATCTATAGTTTTAAAAATATGGAGAGAAAACTCAAGACAAATAGTTCAGAAAAAATATAATAAACGGGGCAAAAAAATCATCTTGATCACATTATAACGACCACCAATAGTCAGATGTAAATTATTCAGTCGGATCAACTCTTTCTTAGTACGTAATATCAGTGGGGTCATGTTGTTCACAACAATATTTTCAATTTTGGCATTTATTTTAACACCTAAATATACGGCCTCCCTGGTCACTCCTGAGTCTCTCATTGTAATTTTGTTATTAGGAACAATCTCGGTTTTGTTGGAGTTCAATTGATAGCCCGAGATTAACCCAAACCGATACGCCTCTTCTTCTATCAAAGGCATGGTTAAATTGGGATCCCTAGTAACAAGTGCGATATCATCGGCGTATGCTAAGATTTTAGTATTATGATTGCATATTTGAATCGGTGGTATTGATACAAGATTCTCCAGCCATCGGATGAATGGGTCAATATATATCGCGAAAAGAAGAGGGGAGCAACGGCACCCCTGCCTTGTCCCTCTCGAAATCGCAAAATTCTCTGATAGAAGCCCATTAACCAATACCCTGGCGCTTGGTATATTGTAGAGCCTTTGGGTAGCCTTGATGAATCTGTTGGTGATTCCACAATGAGACATTGCAGCCCATAAAAATCTCCAGGAGACCCTATCAAACGCTTTCTCTGCGTCCCGCAGGATAAGCGTCATAGGGTCTCCTGTTGACTTCTTATAATCAAATAGAGAGATTACCCGTTGTATATGGTCAGTTGTTGACCTTCCTGGTATAAACCCATGCTGGTAATGTGATACTACTTTATTTACTTTTGGTGCAAGTCTAGTTGCTAAAAGTTTCGAGTAAATTTTGGAATCACCGTTGATCAATGTAATAGGACGGTAAAATCCTAAATCGAGAGGGTTTTTATTTTTTTTCAGGAACACCACAATCTTAGCCTCTGACCATGAGGCCGGTGGGCTCTCCCCCGGAAATATATGAATAAAGAGTTCTGCCATTATCATTTTTAATTGGTCAGCAAATTTCTTATAGAATTCTGCAGGGGTTCCCATCCAATCCTGCCGCCTTTCCACTAGATAGCGAATTTAAAGAATGGAGAATCTCAACCCAAGTAGGTAAATCATCCAGTATATCCTGGTCTTCCTTTTCAAATTTAGTCCCTGAGATTGTATTTAGATATAAATCAGGGTCCCCCAGCCCCACAGTAGGTTCTGTGTATAGATCGTGATAAAATCTCTGGAACAATGCCCTTACTTCTGACGGTTCCGATCTTAAGCCTAATCTTGGATCCTGAATTTCTTTTATAGTGCTTGTTGATATCTCCTCTCTTATACGTACTGCCAATTGATGTCCAACCTGTTCACTTAGCTCATATATTTTCTCTTTGTGTAATGATGCTTTGATGATGGCTTTTTCCACTAATATTTCTGATATCAGATTCCTAGCTACGGCTACCTGAGTCAAAACGTTATCTATCGCCAGGCCCTGTTGTGTTGCTGTAATCATGTCCTTCTCAATTTTACTCAGATTTTCTTGTAATGCTGCCATATGGAGTTTCCCTTTCCTATTTTATCTAATTGAAAATTGCAGTGTCTCACCCCTTATGCCGGCCTTCAGGGCGTCCCAAACTATTGCAATAGGCGCACTACCCAAATTGTCCTCGATAAATCCCGGGATCCACCCCCTCATGTGTTGACAATAGTTTTCATTCCTCAATAATGCCCTCTCAAATGTCCAGTTCATAAATGGACTGCTAGTCTGGGTGCATAATAAGTTTAACATTAGTGGATTATGGTCCGACAATACACGTGGGAATTTTACTATCGAACACAAAGATTTCAATGAGTTCGACATAAACATATAGTCTAACCGTGCATGTCGGGAATGAGGATATGAATAAAAGGTGAATCCGGGATCTCCATTATGATTATGTTGCCACCCATCTATTAGACGATGTATAATGCACAAATCTTTTAGTGCTTGGAAGACTCTTAGTTTCCTACCATGATATTTGTATTCAGGACCAATTGTCCAATCCCCTGGAAGATGTAAGTTGAGATCCCCGCAGATGATCAGGAGTAGGATATATCATTCAGCATCTCTGGTTCATCGGAGACGCTCCCATAGATGGTGCAAAGTGTCAGCTTGTTTAGCCCACTATTATACAGACATTCAGCAATTGCCCATCTACCGAATTTATCAGACAACACTCTATTGAATTGGAGCCCCCCCCCCTTTGCTAAAATCGCCACTCCCTTAGTTCGGACGCCCTGTGTTGAAGCAAAAATAAGTTTATATCCCAGTGTTTTAAGCAAATTTTGCTGAGATCCTTCAATGTGTGTCTCTTGCATACAAACGATATTAGCTTCCATTGATTTCAACCCCACTGCAACCTTCTGCCTTTTTTTAATATCATTGAGGCCACAGATGTTAAGTGATACTATTTTTAGCTTAGCCATATTATTATTAGCACTATTATGGATCGCCTAATGTCCTGATCATTATATTTTTTTCTGTCTCTATACCCCATGGCAATGTCTTTTCCAACCTTCCTGTGCTCGAAATCCCTTGGTCTTGTGCCCCTCCCTTCTCCCTCAACCCTTGGCACAGTTTCTATTGTGTGATTACTATTCAAAAGTGTTTTATGACAATACAAAAGCAATTTTTGATATAACCTTGTGAGGAGTTTCTTTTGTGGTGTGCCTAGTATGTTGTTGCTGTGTGTGTTGCGCAAACGCTTTACACATTGCCTCCGGGATAAGCCTGACTGCTCGTGCCAAGCAGCCAAGGGGGTGAGCAGGGGTTATCTTTGGCATTTAACTCCCTTGCCCTCAATAGAGTGGTGGTTTCTGCCTGCCTTTGGCGCAAGCCTTAGACATCCAGAAATCCCATTTCTAACACACAGTATAAATGACACTCTGTTGAAATAAATTAGCCCTGCCCGTATGTAAAGTTCTGCATAAAGTTAGTCAATTTCAGAGGCCCGACTTTATTGGGAGAGCGAAGAGCAACTGACACAGGACTGTAAGAGCAGTGACCAGGGACTTCATTGGAGGTATATTCACTGAGGATAGATGCTGTGCATGTAGCTCGAATATGTACATGGTTAGATGTCCCATAACAGGAGTGTGTATATGGGAACTTTTTAACAAAGGTCACCATTTGTACCTAGAAAACCACGCTGTTGTGCAATTGTTTAGGGAATTGTTTAAAGTGGACACTGTTGCTTGTGGCACAATTTGCTCTCACTGTAAAGGTTTCCCAAAATAGCTTGTTTGAAAAAAGCTTGAGAGGGGACAGTGCAGTGCCTTGCGTAGTGATAAACTGCTAGCTGTAAAATTTGTGGACAGGAGGGATGTCTAAATACTGACTACCATCACTGATGAAAGTACTTCACCTGTGACTGTCTGGAGTCAGGTTGCTGAAGTGCGCAAACTTGTGTGAATTGTAAACTACAATAAGCACGTCGGTGGTGTAGATAGAGTAGATCAGAGGTTGGAACCCTGGCCATCCAATTTAGCAAATTTTAATGCTTTTGTTGTGTCCAAGGATTGTTCTCCAGAGTCAAGGATGACTTTTGTTCAGTCTCAGGATTCTGTGATAGGGAGGCTTGTTGTAGTGGAACAGACAAGTGTTGCTAGATTTGGAACGGTGGAGGAGGTGGCTAGATTGAAAGATTGCCACTTTCCTGATTACATTCCTCCCACACCCAACAAAAACAATCCCTGTAAGAGATGTAGAGACTGTTTGGAATGAGGTATGCGTAAGGAGAGTCTTATGCACTGCGCTGATTGTCCTTCTCATCCTGGGCTGTGTGTGCCCACATGTTTCAGATTGTATCACACACAAAAGAGTTTTTGGGAGCAACCGTGAGTGTAAAAGTGAACTGCCTGGTCTGTATTGTTTTATATTTTTTGTTCAGTTTCCAAGTTGGTATTACTGTGATGTATTTAGTAACAGCTGTTGTTTTTGTAGTTATAGTTTTGTTTCTACTTCCAATTGGTTTGCATTTTCTTTTTTCTTTAAAAAAATGTGATGGAGGTGTGTGTGGACCAGCGTTTGGCTGGCAGTGCGCAAGGACTGGCGCTTAGCTGAGAGTGTGCCAGGACTGGCACTTGACTGACAGTGTGCTTGGACTAGCACTTGGCTGGTGGTGTGTGTGGTTAGGAGCTTGACTGGCAGTGTATGTGGTTTGGGACTTAGTTGGTGGTGTACATGGACTGGTGCTTGGCTGGGATGTACGTTGTTACAGCGCATGATTTTACCACGCATGCCTTTACAACGCAGGTTTTTCAACGCAAGTCGTTACGACGACTTGCATTGGGGGGTGCTGGATAGTGAATAGTTTAATTTACTATTCCAACTCCAGTCCCCGTGGATAGTAGGGAAGGTGTTGGATGGTAAATTAAACTATTACCTATCCTAGAGCGCCCCCCAGTGCAAGTCATTGTAATGACTTGCATTGAAAAACCTGCGTTGTAAAGGTACTGCGTGGTAAAAGTTGCATTGTAAAGGATGTTTCCCGCTTAGCTGGTGGTGTGTGTGGTTTGGGGCTTGGCCGGCGGTGTGCATTGACTGCTGTTTGGCTGGAATTTTGAATGGACTGGGGCTTGGCTGGTGGTGGGAGTGTACTGGGGATTACCTGGCGGAGTGCATGGACTTGGGCTTACCTGGCAGTGGGCGTGGGCATGGGCATGGGCATGGACTGGGGTTGGCTGGTAGTGAGCGTGGACTGGAACATGGCTGGTGGTGTGCCTGGACAGACGTTTGGGTGGCGGTGTGTGAGTAGTGACTTGCTGCTGGTCATTACACACACTGCTATCCAAATGCCACTGCACACACTATGTCAACCGCCAGCCGGTGTGATTGCTTTGCCAGTCACGTGAGCATACGAAAGTTATGGGCCCTTAAATGGCGCTGTCTGTGATTGTGAATGTTGTAAAGTGCTGGGCCTGTAGCTGACTGCGTGAGTGGTCTTGTATGTGTCACTTATGAAAGGTGTGTGAATGGCCTGTAAAGAGGTTGGTGCCTTGCCATGGCATTACAGCTCACGAGCTGTGAGTCATTGGTTCAGGTTTTTACCCTTTTAGTTATTAAAAGTGCATTTCCTTTTTGTGAAATCTTTTGTTAATACCATTTTACACTCTGAACTTTCACTTACCCGCATGCCAAATCCAACCAGTATGTTTGTGTACTTAAGGAATAGTTTGATTCGAAGTAATATTTGTCTTTTCTGTCTTTCTCTGCCACAGTGTACATTGTCTCTCCATTGTCTGTATATGTGAGTGTTGTGATGAGCTGGGCCCGCAGCTGGTAGTGTGAATGTGTGTATCATGTATAAAAGTTATGTGAATGGCTTGTAAAGAAGTTGGTGCCTTGACATGGCTTTACAGCTCACAAGCTGTGAGTCATTGGGTCAGGTTTTTAAGCTTTAATAATTAACAGTGCATTTCATTTTTGTGAAATCTCTTGTTAATAAAATATACTTTTTGAACCTTTCACTCACCCTCATGCTAAATCCAACCAGTATGCATGTGTACTTGAGGAATAGATGGATGGGCAGTAATATTTTTCTAGTCTGTCTTTTTCTGCCATGTTGTAGATTATCTTTAGGGAAAATCACAAACTCTAGATATTTTTGTAAACTAAGAACCATGAGGAATACTGGGTTGTGTGCCTCTCTTGGATCCCAAAAGGTTTTTTACCCACAATGCCATGCAAGCATAAAAATGTGACTATAGTCACACATTTTCCTTGCATAACAGTGTCATAATCATAACACCAAGCGTTCCCCCACATCTCCCAATAAAAATGGTACCTCACTTGTGTGTGTGGGCTAAGTACTTGCGGAAGGGCCCAAAAGGATGCAAGGTATATCAGCTCAGTGTTCAATAGCATATTTGTCTTGGCAGGTGTGGATATAACCCTGTAGTAGTAAGTGGCTTGGCCAGAAGTGTCAAAACCAGAAAAATAAGCAAATTCTTGTGCAAATGCTTTTGAACTATCTTTCGGTGGTGTTGGGCAGTGTTCTTATTAGGTGTTATTGTAAACAGCATGTGGGATACTAGTTTTGCGTAAAAAAGTTGGTGATCATAATGTTGATAACAGAACATAGCACTATAATTAGATGTACCATCATACAATTCTTCAGAAGAAAATGCAGCTGATTGTTTTAAATCGGTTAGCAAATTGTGCACTGTTTCAATGTCTTATTCATCAGAGAAAATACTAGAGGTGATGATATAATTTAAGGAAATTTTAAACGAATATGGTACTTGTAAAAGTTCAGTAGTTCCATACACATCATACTATATCCTGTCCCATACTATTCCTTCTAGAACTGGAACTGCTGTAATGTTCACCAGGGACAGGTCCATTTGTTCACGGTGTGATGATGCATGTGGTTTCAGTACCAAGTTCACAAGTTGTTCTGCAAAGCATACTGGGAGATAGTGTCCATTCGTGAAAAAGACAGTCACACAACCAATCCAAAGGACCAGGAATAGTAATCCAAGTGTATCCAGAGTTGTAACAAAGAAGTAACAAAGAATGCCTTTTTCAGCCAAGGGTAGAGAGCACACATTTGTAGCTTAAAAGAAAGAGGCAGTGGCGATTGTATTTCATGTTCAACTGAATATGATGAAAAGTCGTCATAGTCCACGAAGTAGCCAGATGCCGTCTTATCTAATTTTAGCAGTCTAGTAGGTTTTGTAGAACTTTGAGATGACTCAATCTGTGGCATATTCACATAGACGTCTTCAGTTTTTCTAAATTGAAATTTTTGTTTCTGTACTTATTGATTGTACAGTTATAGTTGTTACAACAGAAAGAAGAAATACTTTATTGTTGTTTACAGTTTCTGTTTAGAGAGAGGAATCTTTTAGTTATTAAAGCTTCCATGTGAACTTCCTGAACGGTAGTGAGAGGAGTATGGCCTACCAGTGAGAATTTGCCACATAATGTGGTTTATCAGATTAATTGAGACAAACCTTTTGTCTTGGCGGCCGGCAAGAGTCAGAAGCAGTACAGTTCTGGTACCATCGCCAGCCAGGGCAGGTGCAGGTAAAATGGCCCAAATTCTTTTTGTCCATAATCTTTTTCCTGACCAGATACCTAAACTTTGGGACCCAGCCAGGTCTTGCCAGTACAACCTTCACTTCCATAGTGGCAGAGTGTTTTCCTTGAACATTGCTTTGAACGCCCTGGAATTAATTGAGATCCTGTAAAACAGCCAAACGTTTGTTGATGTCAAATGGTGTTTTCACTGCCACTCCTATGACATTATCGAGGTCTGGGACCCACATTTCTACTCCAAACAGGAATGTATATGGAGTACAACAAACCATGGATTTTTCTGGCATGTTATTGTGTGCCCTCTGGACGTCATATAGGGGATTGACCCACTGCCACTTGAGCCTAATACCCTTACTGTTAAGGACTGCTTTAAGTCATGGTTTTTCCTCTCAACTATCGAATTTCCCTCGAGATGATAAGGGGAGCCCGAGAGCTAAATGCTGGACCCTGTTTGGAATGTAGTGTGTCTATTGTGTATGTCCCGATGAAGACTCGCAAATCCTTTATAACAGTTTGGTGTCAGCCGACCGCTTTGGCCAAACCCAAAGGAATCAGCAGCATTAATCCACTGCCACCAAGATATACTTGTAAGCACCGTCGGAGTGTAAAGGGCCCCAGTGATCCAAATAGACAGCTGCCAGAGGCTTGTCTGAAATCAAAAGAGAGTCTGTGGAGAACGTGCTATGGCCGGAATCCCATTTCTGCTGGCAGATGTCACATTTAAGGACAAAATCCTTGGTCTGTTTAGTTAGACCAAGCCGCCAGTAGCTCTGCTTCAATAAAGAAATTGTAGCAGTAGCCCCTGTGTGTGCTGAACTCAACCTTC
Organism: Lissotriton vulgaris; assembly: GCF_964263255.1. Lineage (NCBI taxonomy): Eukaryota > Metazoa > Chordata > Amphibia > Caudata > Salamandridae > Lissotriton > Lissotriton vulgaris. Next base: position 197,175,952 of record NC_141685.1, read on the forward strand.
TTGTGCAGCAAGTATTAAACCTGCTCTGCAATCAGTGTTTGGTATAATTCTATCCCCCACTCCTGGAAACTGAGCATACAGTATATTTTGTCATCTAACTTGTTGGAGTACTTGAGTGGGCAGGCTTTCGGTAGGTGTGTGTCATTGCGAGAGGCATTGGCAGGCACCATGATGTCTCTGTCTAATCTTGTACTAGAATGTGTTATTGCATCAATGGCGTTTTTTTCAAAAGACAAGGGAACCCTAAAGGTATGTTGCAGGGACCTTGGGTAGTTTACATATTTTACAAAACAATGGTCCCTACATATGGACACAATGAATTACAAACAAATAATCAGAACACCTGATAAGTGTAGTGTCTATTGTCCAGCCGGACAAGAAGTTTTAAGTAAGCGTTTAGGTCAATAAAACAAAAATATAAGAACACTAAAATAACAAGTGGGCACAGCCATGACCCACAACATACAAGACAAAACAACGAAAGCAATGGCCAAAAGGGCAAAGCTACAATAAGTCTGAGAACTTGTATTCAGTATTTACAGACGTGAATTTTCATAACCACAACTTTGCATTTTTACAATATTTCAGTATCATATTGCATAAGGGTTTTTTAACAAGTCGACGACGTTTCGATGCCTTATTAGACTGTGGGCATCATCATCAGGACAGAGAATTAATCATTGTTGTCTTATTTCAAAAATATCACTATGCCTTTCTGCATTACTTATACGAGAAAAAATAAATTACATGGGGAAGAAATGAAGGAGGGAAAAAGAACAATTGAGGCATAATGTTAGGCATGTTGATTAGAAAGACTGATCTTCATTGTTGTGTTTTTTTTAAAAAAACATTGTGAATTTTTGTGAAGGTGAAGGTGCCAGGCATTTATTATAGAAGAAACAACGTTTCACATGGTGCCTATTCGGTCGATGGTGGCCTCGAGGTGATATGTGGCCAAAAATTCGAAGGTGAATTTTGCACGGCGAAAGTGGAAACAATGCTCGTTTAAAATAGAAAAGTGAGCGTAGCAACTGTGAGAAGTGCGGCAGGGGGTGGCGAAATTACGGCGCAATTATAAAGTGGTAGGCCGGTCTTAGTACAATTCCATTAGGACGTGGGGTGGGCGGTGGGGGGGTGTTGGTAGGACTGAGCATTATCGTCGCAGTACGAGCAATAAGTGCAGACATGCACGGACGGTCGGCGCGGTTACGGATTGAGCCTGACATACCTGCGAGCATGGTGAAATCGAATTTCAAAAGGATTATAGGAGCAATAGCTAGTCACTCGAGGTGGTATCTGGGGAAACAGTGAGGGCAATTAATACGAGGGCCCTGAGTCCCTTGGTTCAAAAAAGTGCGTGTGATCCGTGAAGGTTAAAAATTACCAAAGAGCAGCCTAATAGGAGATAAACTTGTCTGTGTACCAGGTCTGGTCAGGAGCATAATAGCTCGTTCTGTGGGGGAAGAAATACCGATAATTAGCGGGTCGGAGACAGTGTGAAGAGGTCTCTGAGCATACCACTAGTCGGTGAATGACTTACTTGAAAGACTGTTGGCTCGGTAGCGGTTACAGCAGTCTGGTGCTCGTGTGCTGTGTTTCGTGAGCCTGCATTGGAGCTATGGGCAAGCTGTAAACACCGACGAAGGACTAAGGAGGTCATGTGCTTTACCTTCACCATCGGGGCGGCCATCTTAAGGTGGTGTGGTATATGGTGGTGGGAATAGTGCAAAGGTTAAAATAACGGTGCATGGTGATTCAGAAACATATATATAATGGCTCATATGTAATTATTACAGCAGGGAGGTGCAATCTTCAAGGCAGTTTAAGCCGTTTCTGATGCTATTAGTTTTCACAATCCAGTGGAGTTCTTCTTTATTAAGCAATTGGGAAATTTCTGCTCCCCTAGGAGGGGCTTTGATGGTTGTGACAACTGTCCAGCGCAGGTCGTTTTCGCTGTGGCCTTTTTCAGAGAAATGTTCCACCAGTGGTGCATTGGCCGTTTTGCATCGGATTCTGCTTCGATGTTGGCTGATGCGTAGTTTTACTTTTTGGCTGGTCTGGCCTATATAGATAAGCATACAGGGGCATACAATGGCATATACTAAATTGGCAGAATTACAATTAGAAAAATACTTTCGCTCAAATTTAATGTTGTCATATTCAAAAGTTTTACCCTCAATTGATGACTCACAGCATATACAATTTCCACATTTGGTGTGACCCAAAAGGGGAGGGGGACCCCATGCATCATTAAGTGTGGTTTTAAGAGGTAGCTGTGGTAGTGATGCTCTTACTAGGTCGTCCTTAATATTCTTGGCCCTTTTGAATGCAAACATAGGGCGATCTAGTGTGAGTTGACCTGCGTTGAGAACTGGCCAATGTTTAAGTATACTTTTTTTAACAACATTGGAGGCAGGTGAAAAGGTGGTTACACAGATCAGTCTGTCTTGTTCTTTTTTCTGTTTTGGTTCTAGTAGGGCCTCTCTGGGCCAATACTTGGCCCTTTTTAAAGAGCGATGCACCAGCTTCCGTGGGTATCCTCTGTTTCTGAGTTTTTTGCTAAGAGTTTTAGCTTCAGAGAAGTAATCTTGGTTGTAGTAGCAGTTGCGTCTGATACGTAAGAATTGAGAGAAAGGGAGAGAATCTCGCAGAGCCCTGGGGTGGTGGCTACTCTATGCTAGTAGGGTATTGCGTTCTGTGGGTTTCCGATGCAGCGAGGTGGTAAGACGTCCATCGGAGTGTTTTATTAGTAGATCCAGAAATGGTATTGATTCAGTGCTACTGGACACGGTGTATTTTAGACCGCCACTATTGTTATTCAGCCAATGTTGGAACAATTGGAGATTTTCGGAGGTTTCTGTCCATAGTAAAAAGATGTCATCTATATATCTTTTCCACAAGGCAATGCCATTGTGGAAAGGATTAGATGCATCTAAGATGGTGTTGGTTTCCAGATGGTCCATATACAGGATAGCTAGGTTAGGGGCGAAAATTGAGCCCATAGAAGTCCCCCTCACTTGACCATAGAATTGCCCCTCAAACAGAAAAAAGTTTTTTGTCAGGCAGATTTCAAGTAGCTGAAGGATAAAGATTGATGGTACATTGTGTGGACGTACTCTGGTCTCTAGAATTTTTTCAATCACACAGAGGGATTCATATTGTGGAATGTTGGTATATAGTGATTCCACATCCAGCGTACACATGATGCTGGATGTGGGATCAAATGGGTATTCCTCAATCATGTTGATCATGGACATGCTGTCCTTGATGTAGCATATAGTCTCAGGTACAAAAGGTTTGGTAAAAAAATCTATATAGTGGCCAAGTTCAAGTTCAAGTTTAGAATTTGTATAGCGCACTACTCACCCAGAGGGTCTCAAGGCGCTTGAGGGATGGGGGTACTTTACATATCGAATATCCAAGTTTTTAGTGGTTTTCTGAAGGAGAGGTGATTCTGTGTAAGGCAGAGGTGGGCGGGGAGAGAATTCCAGGTCTTGGCAGCTAAGTAGGAGAAGGATCTTCCCCCCATGGTGGATCTATGGATGTGTAGAATTGCTGCTAGGGCTTGATTGGACGATCGTAGTTGGTGGGTGGGGGTGTAAAAGGACAGGCGCGTGTTGAGGTATTCGGGTCCTAGGTCGTAGAGGGTTTTGTGTGCGTGGGTGAGGAGATGGAACGTTATTCTCTTGTTGACGGGGAGCCAGTGGAGGTCTTTCAGGTGACCGGAAATGTGAGCTTGGCGGGGGATGTCTAGGATGAGTCTGGCTTAGGCGTTTTGGATGCGTTGGAGTTTTTTCTGTAGTTTGGCCGTGGTTCCGGCGCAAAGGGTGTTTCCGTAGTCCAGTCAGCTTGTGACTAGTGCATGGGTGACCGTCTTTCTTGTTTCAGTGGGGATCCAACTGAAGATTTTTTTGAGCATACGTAGGATGTTGAAGCATGATGATGAGACGGCGTTGACTTGTCTGGTCATTGAGAGGGAGGAGTCCAGGATGAAGCCCAGGTTACGTGCGTGGACCGTTGGTTTAGGTGCGTTTCCCAGGGCTGGTGGCCACCATGAGTCGTTCCAGGCGGAAGGGGATGAGCCTAAGATGAGGACTTCCGTTTTGTCCGAGTTAAGTTTTAAACTGCTGTTCTTCATCCACTCGGCTACTTCTTTCATCCCTTCGTGTAGGTTGGTTTTGGCGGTGTTTGGGTCTTTGGTGAGGGAGAGGATCAGCTGGGTGTCGTCAGCGTAGGAGATGATGTTGAGGTTGTGTTGGCGAGCGATGGATGCGAGGGGACTCATGTATACGTTGAAGAGGGTGGGACTGAGTGATGATCCTTGTGGTACGCCGCAGATGACTTCGGTGGCCTCTGATCTAAAAGGGGGGAGGCGAACTCTCTGGGTTCTTCCGGCGAGGAACGAGATGATCCAGTCCAATGCTTTTCCTTGTATTCCGACGTTGCTGAGGCGTTGTATAAGGGTGTTATGACAAACTGTGTCGAAGGCTGCAGAGAGGTCAAGTAGGATGAGGGCAGCTGTTTCTCCGTTGTCCAGAAGAGTTCGAATGTTGTCTGTTGCTGCGATGAGGGCGGTTTCGGTGCTGTGTTTGGCTCTGAAGCCGGACTGCGAAGGGTCGAGGGATTTGCTGGATTTGAGGAAGGCGGTGAGCTGACTGTTGACGGCTTTCTCAATGATTTTGGCAGGGAATGGGAGGAGCGAAATGGGGGTGGGGGGGTAGTTCTTAAGTTCGGAGGGGTCAGCTGTGGGTTTCTTCAGGAGGGCGCTGAGTTCTGCATGTTTCCAGCTTTCCGGGAAGGTAGCAGAGTTTAGGGAGCAGTTGATGACGTCTCGGAGATGGGGTGCGATAATGGAGTCTGCTTTGTTGAAAATGTGGTGGGGACATGGGTCGGTTGGCGATCCTGAGTGGATGGAGTTCATCAGGCGGATGGTGTCTTCAGTGGTGATTGGGTTCCAGGCGCAAAGGTTGTTGGAAGGGTGTTTTAGTTCGGAAGTGGGTGGGGTGGGCTGGTCGCCAAAGCTGTTATGTATGTCAGCAATTTTGTTGTGGAAGAATGAGGCTAGAGAGTCGCAGAGGTCTTGGGAGGGAGTGATGTCGTTGGTGCCGGCGGTGGGGTTGGTAAACTCTTTGACTAGTTCCTTGCTGTTGTGGGCGTTGTTGTCGAGTCGATCCTTGAATGCTGATTTCTTGGTGGATTGGATCAGTTGGTTGTGTTTACGGGTGGCGTTCTTGATGGTGGCCAGGTTGTCGGTGGTTGGGTTTTTTCGCCAGGTCTTCTCAAGGGTGCGACAGAGCATCTTGGATTTCTTAAGGTCATCATTGAATCAGGGGGCTTTTTTGCTACCTAGCTTGATTTGATGGTTTTTCAAGGGTGCTAATTCGTCAGCGCTGTGGGTGATCCGCTGTGTAAGGTTGGTGGCTGCTTGGTTTGAGTCCGATGATTTGGAGGGAGGGTTTTCGTGAAGCGATGTGAGGAGCTGGTCGGTGGTAATTTTGTTCCAGTTTCTGCGGGGAATTGGTTGTGATTGGTTGTGGGTCGTAGTCTTTTTGTAGGTGAAGTGAACGCAGCTGTGGTCTGTCCAATGGAGAGCTGTGGTGTGATTGAAGGAGATGTGCTTGCTGGAGGTGAAGATTGGGTCGAGCGTGTGCCCGGCATGTGGGTGGGGGTGTTATCAAGTTGTTTGAGTCCGAGATTGGCAAAGTTGTCCAGGCGGGTGGTGGTGTTGTTGTTGTTGTTCTTTTCCAGGTGGAAGTTGAGGTCTCCTAGTAGAATGTAGTCCTCGTAGGGGAGGGCGTGTGGGCTGATGAAGTCAGTGATGTCTTCGCTGAATTGTGTGCGGGTCCTGGTGGCCTGTAGATGAGGGTGCCTCTGAGTGTGGTCTTGGGGTCGGTGTGGATCTGGAAGTGAAGGTGTTCGGCAGCTGCAAGGTTGTCGTCGGAACTGGTCGTGATGCGGATGGTGTTCTTATGGACGATGGCGATGCCTCCCCCTGTTTGGTTGATGCGGTCCTTTCGGATGATTTTGTAGTTGTCTGGGATAGCTATGGTGATGTCGGGTGCTGATGAGGCGTTCATCCAGGTTTCAGTAAGAAAGGCGACTTCCGGCGATGTGGTGTCGAGAAGGTTCCAAAGTTCAATGGCGTGTCTGTGGACCGAGCGGGTGTTGAGCAAGATGCACTTCAGTTGGTTAGTGTCGGAGCTCTGTTTGGAGTTTGTGGATTTGGTGTGGGTCCTGGTGCAGTTGAACTTGCAGGAGTGGCAGGTGAAGGGTCCATGGGTATATCCTGGGGCGGCATGGTAGCAGTCTGAGAGTCGGCCGGGGTTAAGTGCTGAGAGGGTTGCGGCGTCGTAAGTTATGCGGGTGGGGTGGATTTTGCGGGGGCTAGTGGGTTTGGCGCTGGGCGCGGTCCAGGCGCGGACGGGCGTAGAGGGCTTACCTTTGGCGCACCTTCGGCGCGCATGGGGCGCGTCCGCAGCGCATGAACGCTGCACGCAAGAATATCTGACATAAGTGGATAGTGGAGGGGGGCGGAGCGAGGGAGGGTCAGCTGGGAGGCGGGAGCGAGGTGGAGATATGGGCTGGGAGGCACGATAACAAAATGGCAGCAAACCAAAAGTGAAACAGGTCGAGTTTGTGCAAGCAGGGATATCGCTAATATGTGGGCAGAGGCACCGGCACAATCAGGCAAAGATCTTGTCAACAGGCAATGCGAATTAGCAGAAAAGCGCTACAGTATCACGCAAGCACGAGCAAGCACAAATTATAATCAAGCACAAATTACAATGCGCGCAGTGAGTACAATATGCAGTAAGCGCTACGCTGTTACTCAGGCACTGAGAGCAGATCAATTCAAGATAATTGGCAGCAAATCAGCAAAGCGCTACGGACTTTTGTGATCAGTTCCTGAATTTCTGACGTGGGATTGCGGGGGAGTTTACAATAATGCTCGGTATTGCTGAGTTGGCGTAGTATTTCCCCTTTATATAGATCAATATCTTGAATCACTATGCCGCCACCCTTGTCGGCAGGTTTAATTATAAGGGACTGGTTATTATTGAGGGAGGAGATTGCTTGTTTCTCATCAAGGGAAATGTTGTAGGGTATGAAGGACCGTTTTCTCTCAAGGTCTTTAAGCACCAGTTTCTCAAAGGTTGCGATCTCGGGTGGGATCATGCTTATAGTTGGAGAAAATTTGGAGGGGGGTTTGAAAGGAGTGCTACTTTGTGCAGGGCTAGAGGGGTTGAGGCTGAAAAAACTATGGAGGCGAATTTTCCTAAAAAATCTGAGGAGTTCTATCTGTACATCTTGGAAATTCGGCCTTACAGTTGGGACGAAAGAGAGTCCTCTACTCAGAAGTGAGACTTCATTACTGGCAAGAATATGGTTGGTGAGATTAAAAATGGGGAGGAGACCATTCTCTAGTGCAGTGGTGATAGTGACTGCATTGTCGCTAGGTGATACTACCAGCGGTAGTGTTGGCAACGGGTAAACCATTCTCCTGGGGGGTTCACTGGTTTTTTCCATGTCTGGGGCTGCTTCCCCCTGCCTCTTGGTTGACCCCGGCCACCTTCTAAAAAATTCCGATTAGAAGGGCCCGGACTGTCACTCTGGTCTGATTGCCCGGAAGAGTCAGCTGAGCTATCTGTGAATCCAACAAACTGTTGTCGTCTGTTGAACCTACCCCACGGTCTTTGGTTTTGAGGACCGTTATAGGGTCGGTTTGTGTAGTAGTCTTTGACCAGATAAGTATACGTTTTTTCCTGGCTGAAATTCTTTATGTCTTTACGTACTTTATTGGTTTTCTTATTTTGTTCAAATTTATGAAAGTCTTCAATTGTTTTGCTGATTTGGTCTAACAATTTACTTGATTCTGAGCTAGTGTTGTTGTCTTTGATCTGTTTCTCTAGATCTGTTATTTCTGTATTAAGTTTCTTAAGCTCTTCCGTGGCAATGTCTATTCCCAGCACCATCCAGTGCCGAGAGCACGTGGTACTAATGTAGCTAAAACCATTTAGGTATTTTGGGTTGTCAGTAAAAACTCCTGGAACGTTTCGAACCTGTAACCCTAAAGGGATTACGTTAGATCTTAAATAGTCTGTCAGTAATCTTATCATTAAGAGTAGTCGTACCTCCTTTTTCTTCAATTTCTCTAGATCATCAGTAAGTGAAGTGCTAGACCCTGATGGTGTCTCTGTCAAGTAAGATAGGAGTGAGGGACCTCCTAAGATTGTATTCATATATTCTAAATCATATAATGGAGGATGAGGATCAGACATGCCTAGTAGGTGGTGTCAGCGAGGAAAGGAAAGGGGAGGGGTTGAAGACAGAGTGGACAGAGTGTGCCCACTTGTGGACAAGGGGCTAGGATTACCTGAATCCCTTGCAACCTAGCGGTTGCGCAAATTAAGTTTTTTCAAAAGACAAGGGAACCCTAAAGGTATGTTGCAGGGACCTTGGGTAGTTTACATATTTTACAAAACAATGGTCCCTACATATGGACAGAATGAATTACAAACAAATAATCAGAACACCTGATAAGTGTAGTGTCTATTGTCCAGCTGGACAAGAAGTTTTAATTAAGCGTTTAGGTCAATAAAACAAAAATATAAGAACACTAAAATAACAAGTGGGCACAGCCGTGACCCACAACATACAAGACAAAACAACGAAAGCAATGGCCAAAAGTGCAAAGCTACAATAAGTATGTGAACTTGTATTCAGTATTTACAGACGTGAATTTTCATAAGCACAACTTTGCATTTTTACAATATTTCAGTATCATATTGCATAAGGGGTTTTTAACAAGTCGACGACGTTTCGATGCCTTATTAGATTGTGGGTATCATCATAAGGACAGAGAATTAATCATTGTTGTCTTATTTCAAAAATATCACTATGCCTTTCTGCATTACTTATACGAGAAAAAAGAAATTACATGGGGAAGAAATGAGGGAGGGAAAAAGAACAATTGAGGCATAATGTTAGGCATGTTGATTAGAAAGACTGATCTTCATTGTTGTGTTTTTTTTTAAAAACAACATTGTGAATTTTTGTGAAGGTGAAGGTGCCAGGCTTTTGTTATAGAAGAAACAATGTTTCACATGGTGCCTATTCGTCTATGGTGGCCTCGAGGTGATATGTGGCCAAAAATTCGAAGGTGAATTTTGCACGGCGAAAGTGGAAACAATGCTCGTTTAAAATGGAAAAGTGAATGTAGCAACTGTGAGAAGTGCGGCAGGGGGTGGCGAAATTATGGCGCAATTATAAAGTGGTAGGCCGGTATTAGTACAATTCCATTAGGGCGTGGGGTGGGCGGTGGGGGGCTGTTGGTAGGACGGGCATTATCGTCGCAGTACGAGCAATAAGTGCAGACATGCACGGACGGTCGGCGCGGTTACGGATTGAGCCTGACATACCTGCGAGCATGGTGAAATCGAATTTCAAAAGGATTATAGGAGCAATAGCTAGTCACTCGAGGTGGTATCTGGGGAAACAGTAAGGGCAATTAATACGAGGTCCCCGTGTCCCTCGGTTCAAAAAAGTGCGTGTGATCCGAGAAGGTTAAAAATTACCAAAGAGCAGCCTAATCGGAGACAAACTTGTCTGTGTCCCAGGTCTGGTCAGGAGCATAATAGCTCGTTCTGTGGGGGAAGAAATACCGATAATTAGCGGGTCGGAGACAGTGTGAAGAGGTCTCTGAGCATACCACTAGTCGGTGAATGACTTACTTGAAAGACTGGTGGCTCGGTAGCGGTTACAGCAGTCTGGTGCTCGTGTGCTGTGTTTCGTGAGCCTGCATTAGAGCTATGGGTAAGCTGTAAACACCGACGAAGGACTAAGGAGGTCATGTGCTTTACCTTCACCAGTGGGGCGGCCATCTTAGGGTGGTGTGGTATATGGTGGTGGGAATAGTGCAAAGGTTAAAATAACGGCGCATGGTGATTCAGAAACATATATATAATGGCACCTATGTAATTATTACAGCAAGGAGATCCAATCTTCAAGGCGGTTTAAGCTGTTTCTGATGCTATTAGTTTTCACAATCCAGTGGAGTTCTTCTTTATTAAGCAATTGGGAAATGTCTGCTCCCCTAGGAGGGGCTTTGATGGTTGTGACAACTGTCCAGCGCAGGTCGTTTTCGCTGTGGCCTTTTTCAGAGAAATGTTCCACCAGTGGTGCATTGGCCATTTTGCATCGGATTCTGCTTCGATGTTGGCCGATGCGTAGTTTTACTTTTTGGCTGGTGTGGCCTATATAGATAAGCATACAGGGGCATACAATGGCATATACTAAATTGGCAGAATTACAATTAGAAAAATATTTTCGCTCAAATTTAATATTGTCATATTCAATAGATTTACCCTCAATTGTTGACTCACAGCATATACAATTTCCACATTTAGTGTGACCCAAAAGGGGAGGGAGACCCCATGCATCATTAAGTGTGGTTGTAAGAGGTAGCTGTGGTAGTGATGCTCTTACTAGGTCGTCCTTAATATTCTTGGCCTTTTTGAATGCAAACATAGGGCGATCTAGTGTGAGTTGACCTGCGTTGAGAACTGGCCAATGTTTAGGTAAACTTTTTTTAACAGCATTGGAGGCAGGTGAAAAGGTGGTTACACAGATAGTCTGTCTTGTTCTTTTTTCTGTTTTGGTTCTAGTAGATCCTCTCTGGGGCAACACCAGACCCTTTTTAAAGAGCGACGCACCAGCTTCCGTGGGTATCCTCTGTTTCTGAGTTTTTTGCTAAGAGATTTAGCTTCAGAGAAGTAATCTTGGTTGTAGTAGCAGTTGCGTCTGATACGAAAAAATTGAGAGAAAGGGAGAGAATCTCGCAGAGCCCTGGGGTGGTGGCTACTGTATGCTAGTAGGGCATTGCGTTCTGTGGGTTTCCGATGCAGCGAGGTGGTAAGACGTCCATCGGAGTGTTTTATTTGTAGATCCAGAAATGGTATTGATTCAGTGCTACTGGACATGGTGTATTTTAGACCGCCACTATTGTTATTCAGCCAATGTTGGAACAATTGGAGATTTTCTGAGGTTTCTGTCCTTAGTAAAAAGATGTCATCTATATATCTTTTCCACAAGGCAATGCCATTGTGGAAAGGATTAGATGCATCTAAGATGGTGTTGGTTTCCAGATAGTTCATATACAGGATAGCTAGGTTAGGGGCGAAAATTGCGCCCATAGAAGTCCCCCTCACTTGACCATAGAATTGCCCCTCAAACAGAAAAAAGTTTTTTGTCAGGCAGATTTCAAGTAGCTGAAGGATAAAGATTGATGGTACATTGTGTGGACGTACTCTGGTCTCTAGAATTTTTTCAATCACACGGAGGGATTCATATTGTGGAATGTTGGAATATAGTGATTCCACATCCAGTGTACACATGATGCTGGATGTGGGATCAAATGGGTATTCCTCAATCATGTTGATCATGGACATGCTGTCCTTTATGTAGCATATAGTATGTCCCTGAGACTATATGATGGGGGCGAGCGGAGCCGTGTAGACGTTGAAGAGTGTAGTGCTGAGGGAGGACCCCTGGGGGACTCCGCAGGTGGTAAGTGTAGGGTCCAAGAGGAAAGGGGGAGTCTGACCCGCTGCATTCTGTCGGAGAGGAAGGAGCGGATCCAGTCGACGGACTTGTCTTGGATCCCTGCGTCGTGGAGTCTGTGTATTAGGGTGTGGTGAGGGACTGTGTCAAACGCTGCTCAGAGGTTGAGGCGGATGTGGGCTGCTGTTTCTCCTTTGTCCAGTAAGGTGTGGATGTCGTCTGTTGTGGCGAGGAGGGCGGTTTCCGTAATGTGTTTTTTTCTGAAGCTGGATTGGAAGGAGTCGAGGATGTTGTGCTCTTTGATGAATATGGTGAGTTGACTGTTGATGGCTTTCTCAATGACTTTAGCTGGGAACAGGAGGAGGGAGATGGGTCTGTGGTTTATGAGATCGGTGTGGTCCGCCGAGGGTTTCTTCAGGAGGGGGTGCATGCACCAACTTACACAGGTTTCAATGGCAGACCTGTAGTTTCAATTTGAATGGTCTCCCGTGGGTAGCATAATACATGCTTCAGCCCATTAGGGACCTCTGGGATACCTATGCCCTGGGTACATGGGTACCATAAACTAGGGACTGACATGGGTACCTTTGTATCCAATCTGGGATGTACCTAAGTACTGAACTTACCATTTTAAGGAGAAAGCAGATAGACTGAGGTCCTGATTAGCAGGATCCCAGTCAGACTAGTAAAAAACAGCATCACATCAAGCAAAAAGTGGGGATAACCATAGGAAGCAGATCATTCTTTCCTACATTGGCCACCTATTCCCAAAGCTTTATGTGCTTGATTGTGCAACCCTTGGACTATCAAAATCCATTCTGGCCACAATAGTGAAGGTATTCATTATAGGACTTGGCACAGTAATATGAATCATACAATTCAATTCAATTCAAAAAATCTTTATTTCGATCATAAAAGATCATAAAAGATATACAAATTATTTGATCATTAGAATACTTAAAAAGGATATTAAAAACATTATACAAATATGCTATTTTAGAATACAATTCTAAAAGGATGGTTGTACAAATACTATGTATAATACAGTTTTTGGGAAAACACGACTGGGCCGAATGCAAGGGGGTAAGAGAGATGTTTCACACGGTTATGGTGTACTCAATTATTCGTGCACGCACCCGCCACATTGCAGTCAGGAATTTTGCCATTGCAAACACTGTTGGCCCAGATAGATCTGTATTCAGGACTCTATAAGCCGGAGCGTATGTTCTAAAGCCCAGGTTTTTTAAATGAGGGACCAACCAGTGTCTCCTGATTCTAGTGTAGGCTCTACAAAACAAAACCACATGTAAGTCACTCTCCAGTTTATATGCGCAAGCCGGACACGCCCCTGTCTCCAATCACCAGCCCAAGACTTTGTGAAGGACCTTAGGGGGAGAGACCCATACCTCCATTGCAAGAAGATCTTCCGTGTGAACGCCGGTGTCATGCCATCTAATACACGTTCATGGCTGTATGAGTCTTTGATTTTAATAAAGAGGTCGGTTAGGGACCCTTCCCGGGTGGTGTCCAGTGTTTTTTGAAGCATAGAGTTATAGAACAGATTGGACAGTGCTTTTCTAGAAATCCTTACGGACGCACTTTCCGGGTCTGTCCATAGCTCTGACAGTCCGAGAGTCCACATACTCCTGATGTACTTTAGCCAGGGGATTTTAGTGGCGTTAGGTAGCTTAAGGAATTCCTGCAACTCCTTTCTGTAATTGGCAAGATCCTGGCTACTCCACAGGCGACGCCAGTAGGTCAGGGGTTTGAGGCCCAGTTCTTCAGTGATAGGTATCAGTGCCAGGTCCAGTCTTAATGGGAGGAGTGGGGTGCTTGGGGGGAGGGCAACCAATTGTCCAATGAATTTGTTTTCTATAGCCAGGATGGTGTGTGGCGAGGTGTGTCCCCAAAGCTCACTCCCATAGATGATTCCCCCCCGAGCTTGAGCTTTGTAAATATGGATAGCAGTTGCCAACCTGCGAAGTGGGGATTTCCTAGCAATTCTTGTGATGCCTCCCGCCCTCTGAGCTAATTTTGTGCTCGCTTTTGTTATGTAGGCCGACCATGTTAGGTTCTGGTTTAGGGTTATTCCAAGATATTCTATTGTGTAGACCCTTTCCAGAGATGTTGTGCCCAGGCGGGGATTTGGACGATTATTGGTCTTGGGGTTAAGGATCATAAATTTTGTTTTTACGGGGTCGATTTCAAGCCCCCTTTCATTGCAGAAGCCCAAGAAGCCATCCAAGACCCCCTGTAACCCCATTGGCGATTTGGACAGCAGCAGGGTGTCGTCCGCAAACATAATCGCGGGCACCCTGCTGCCGTTCAATTTTGGTGCATCAATGTTGGGAATCCTTCTCAGAAGGAGAAGTGTGGCTCACTGGTTAGAGCAGGCAGACCCTGAAGCAGAGGTCAGACCCGGGACCAGGGTTCAATTCCCGACGCGGCAGGGTCTTGAGCTCAAATGTCCACGGACTCGATAATTCTCGCTTCGGTGCCTGACCTAATCATGGGTTCACACTCTGCAACTCTGGGCATTAAGCTTGCTTAATCTCCACAACGGCCCCCCGCGGCGGGATGCCTGGCTTTCACCTTGGGGATGCCCGTTAGGGGCTATCTCACAGGGAAAAGCCAGGACGGGTTCCCAAGGCAAGCGCCGAGATGCCTCCGGGTAGTCGAGCGCTATATAAGAACATACAAAAAAAAATAAAAATAAAGATGCTCTATCACCCCGTTCACAAAGAGGCAAAACAGGGTTGGGGCTAGTACGCAACCCTGCCGTACCCCTATGCGAACGGGGAACCTGTCGGTCAACCTGCCACCTTTCCCACATCTAACTCGGGCATAATTATCTTTGTGCAGTCTAATTAGGATTTGAAAGATGTCTCCCGGGACGTTCAACTCGGCCATTACCTCCCACAGTTTTGCCCTTGGGACCAAATCGAAGGCGGCACGAAGGTCCACAAAGACCGCATAAAGAGTGCCGCCCTCGATCAATGCTGTCTTCCAATAAGTGATATTTAATTGAAATATTTGGTGGACTGTGGAGATTCCTTTTCTAAATCCCGCCTGCAATGGACTAAGGGTATCAGTCTCGTCCAACCAGGTTTGTAGCCTGTTGAGTATTAGCCTGCCAAATAGTTTCTGCGATACGTCAATGAGGCTTATTGGGCGATAGTTGGCTGGGAGCAGGGGAGATCCCTTTTTGATGAATCATACACTATAAATGTGGGGAATCCATGATCGGTATTTTTAAGTACCAGTCTCAGGGCTTTGCGTTTTGCGAGCTGCGCTGTACGGTTCCCTAGGGAATGTGTGCGTGTTTTTTCATGGTGGAACTTTTCATCATGCATGCACCTTTTTACTACTGCGAACGCCGCAGACTATTGGTGTCTTGTCCATAAGGCAGGCTGAGCAGACCCATCAGTTTAGATAATATAATCATATCGATCTAGAGTCATTATTTCATTCTGCAGAGAATATTCGTGTTCATTCTGCAAAAAATGCTTTTTTGTAATGCTAGCTTGTACGAAATGTAAAATGTTTGTATGTTCCTGTGTCCAATGTGTAATTGAAAAAGCAGGTCTAATTGAATCGTAGAATGGTTTTACTCATTCTACCTATTCCAAAATATATGTTCTGCCAAAATGTTTAAATCCAAAAATGGATTGTAGTCTTTTCAAAGTTGTTGGAGGTTGGAGCAATGTACATTTAAAAAAAATGGCTTGCCAGGCCTTTACTTCACAAATCATATTCAAAAATAGTACATTGATGGGCTAATTTAGATTGTTAAAAAATAATGTTATTCATTAGTGAGGCACTGTGTGCATTTTGTCCTGCGAAAGTCCTAGTAGATGTGTTTAAATAGTCTAAAACTAGACTGTATGCATTGTCCAGTTTCAATACAGGAAACAATAACTTATTGATTGATGAGGGGCAATTTTCTATTACACCTTGGTATTCAAATTGTTCTTGGTTTTCCGTAACTTATTTTTTAGCTACTTGATTAATTGGGTATTGTCTCTGAGAAACTGATTTTAATGGGCTCTCATGATGAGGTGACTCATCATCTTACCCAACATGATTGTGGTATACTGTAGGAGCTAGCGCAAACGTCCCCCCCCCCCCCCCCCTTAGCATATGACTGTTTTACTGATTTTGGAACGAGGTAAGAGTAAGCAGGTAAAATTCCATTAAGAACTCAGGTGGCTAGTCTTTTTCAGCCAAAAGAATGTTGTAACCATATTTCAGGATCTCCCAAAACAGAGCATTGATGTTTCTGGGTATTTCCCCCCCTCCAATGGCAGTGTTAGTTTGTATAAATGATGGGGAACACTTACCCTTGTATCAGGTGTTTTCACTGTGATATGCTCAATCAGCACTACTGCTGCCAGATAATCCATCAGGTTCTGGCAAGCTATGGTGATATCTGCCGTGCTGTAGAGCATCATCACTGCCCATTCAGAAGCAAGTCCTCAATAGCCGGGCATGTCTTATTTTAATCCCAGCAACCTTCTTCTTTTTGATTTGAGGTTTGGTGTTCTTTGGTTTATCTTCTTTTTTAATTATATAGTCTGATGAGCACTGTGATTTCTTCTTCGGTTTCACTTGCTCTTCTGATCTGCACTCTATAAGTCCACCTTTTTCCAAACGTTTATCGAATGAATCTCGGAAGGAGCGAGAGGAATGAGTATCAGTATCCTGATACCTGTCAAGCTTTCTAATATTATCACAGTTTCTCAGAATATATTTTTTGTCAGTGGTTTCCTTTTGAGGAGACCCACCCTGTGATTGTGTTTTGTTTTTATTTTTTGTTAATTGTCCCAAGTTCTTCTTGAAAGACTTGGGTACTTGCTTAGGGTAATGATTTTCAGAATTACTCTTCAGTTGTGGTTTCCCAGGTCTGGCTCCCAAATTATGTCTACCTAGCGTAGTATAGGTCCCTTTAATGATCTTAAGCAATTCCAGCTCCTGCTGTGGAGGAGTGAACTCCCTAAGGGATTGGTGTTTAGCTGATGCTGCTGCCTCCCCATTGATGTTACTTAACATAAAGGATGATACTGTGGATAAATTGCCCATCAGTTTAATAATCCACATTTGTGAAGCGCACAATCACCCGTAAGGGTCTCTGGGCGCTGGGGGCCGTCGGGAAGATTAAGCAAGCTATTGCCCAGAGTCACATGGTGCTGGGCTAATCTGCCGCCGGGCCGGGGATCGAACTGTGATCCCCAGATTCCGTAGTCAGTCGCCCTAGCCGCGGCGCCACACCTCAGTGCAGGTGCTGCCCCGTACTCATTCTGTACCTGTTTCGGTACTTGGCAAGACAGTCATTGAAGGGGTACCATGAGTTCTGGATTAAGTGGCAGGAAAGGTGGCACAATCTTTCATTGAGGAGCCATCCCCATTGGCAAGCAAATTGTCAATATTCTGTGTTTTTCCTGCATGCCCATATGGGAAAAACTGCTTTAAGCTGGATAGTTTTTGATGCTATCCAGAACAAAATTAGCTCTCCGCTGGTGAGAATTTTTCCCATAACCGCATCCAGTGTTTGTGGGCTGATACCTGTGGTAGCCAATTGAAGTAGTGCAACCTGAGCAGTCCACACAGGGTCAATTATGAGTGTTTGAATTATGAATTGTATATGATTTCAACACATGTTTACTAAATATTCTTATAGTGTGCTTAATTCTGCTGCATCTAAATTAGCAAAGTTAGGATGGAAGTGTATGAGCAGCCAATACTGGCTATGCTGCTCCTTCTTTACTGAGCGGACCGAATTACACGTTTTCTGTAGTGTGGGGTAGGGTGCCTTTAAACCAGTTTATATGTTCTTTGCCAGGTAATGTAATATTTCATAGTAACTGCATGTCTGCAATTTTTTGTAATGTTTAGCGCTCCTACTTCTGCTCCAATGTTTTCTCCATTATCTCCGTTTACTGACAATGTTTTTAAAGAAGAAAGAAATTAATAGATTATGGAGATAGGGTAAGCACAATGTGGGAAGTTGTATCCTATAAGCTTGAATAACCTACAGCCAATACTTAGGGTATACCTACTCAACTGAGGTGGATTTCCCTACCACTCCAGTTTGGAGGTAAGTAGTGGTCTCTGAGAAAAGCGCAACTGAACTACTCAGGTACACCATTAAATAAGAACCCAACCAACATTGACGGCACCATATTGTGTAGTTCCCACTTATCCATAGGATCTCCTTGTTTGGTGGACAATATAAACTTTGGGTGAGGTACCTACACTTATTCCGAGCACCCCAGCAAGATATGTTGGCCTAAAGAATAGCTTGCTCACAGTACTACCAACCCAATACCCCCCCTAACCGTACCAGGGAGTGAATGGTTTCTGGCAACCAAAGATCATGACAACACTGACCCCTCAGGGATCATGGTAGCAAATCAGATCCTTTCGCTCAGTCTCTCGTGCTCTTTTGTTTTCAGAGAAATATACAGAGAATACACACTGGGAAGTTTTCAAAATATTTATTGAACCAACGTTATTCTTGTATAAAATTCATGTGCTGCCATAATCAGCGGACAGAAGCAGCTGAAAGTTATTACAAGCACCAAAAGAGTAAATAGAAAATATAGTTCTACCATGGTGCTAAGACACTGTTTATATACTGGCATATAATACAGGGTAGTAATCATGATTACTCCTACTGTGCAAACCCTACTCTGTGTGTGCCTAGAGTGTGTGTAGGTGTGAAGCCAAGAATCCCCCCAAGGGACGATCCAAACCTATTTCCTGGCTGGAGAAAATGTAGGACCCCAGACTTGTCATTAACTGGACACTCCTCATGGAGATGTCAGACCACTGCTTGGTGAAATCTCAGCATGCAGTGACCCTCAGTGTCAGCTGAAGTGCCTCCTCTGCTAATCCTATGAGACACTGATTATTTATTTAAAAAGCATCCTTGCAATGTACGTTTTGATTATCAATGTTATAGCTATGTAGACAGCCTTGTCGGCCCGTAGAGGAAGATGGAACAACATTTGTGCGTTAAGGTCATGTACTTGGTGTTCGAGGTATCACGATATTGTTATGCAAAACCAAATGTGTAAACAGAAGTAGTTTCAGAGAAAGTAATCTAACATTGTCAACATATGTGCAAAAGTCACAGTAGTAATTTTATTGTGCAACTGAGGACAATGTAAGAAATAAGCAGCTTCCGTACATGGACCTAACCTGGGCATATAATAGTAGGAGTGGAACTACACATATTCTGTCAGTGCACGCCTGGTCAGTAGTCTGTGCATCTTGGTTTGATTACTCGGCACGCTCTTCACATCACGCAGTTCACACTTCCTATTATTCATCTGTTGGAAAATGAGGCAGTGTCTGTGAGGCCTGCACACATAACATGACTACATTTGTCCTTCACTGGGAACCAAACACCCCATTGTAGCGATTGACTCTCAGAGGGTAGCGTTGCAGAGCAATCTAAGGCTTACTCAAGGAAGGAGGGGTAGGCTATTAATCGCTGTTTACCAGTATGCAGAAATAACACTCAATAATTGATTGTCCGGTCTGTACTTTGCTTTATAAAAGGAGGAGTACATTTATTAAACACACACACTACTATGCACCAATTTACAAATTTACATAAGCTATTGGAATTACTTGGTGACACTGCACAACATCCCCACCCTTCCCGCAGGGGGCTGGGGTCTAGTATCACCACTCCCATGTATGCACATCCTCTTACCCCCTGATGCAATGGGTTGAACATAACCTGGAGCGAGGGCTTTGCTCACTGGCACCATCCCAGTGGCGACCCACCCCTTTTATCTCAACAAGCATTAAAAGTGGGCAAACCTGCCATGGTGACACATAACCTTGACTGAGCATCTCATACTGACCACAGTATACACCTCTACATCTTAGGGGCTAACAGTCGGAGTTATTTTTCACCTAATGCAGCCGCAAGAATACATGTTTAGGCATCACTTTAAATGAGGTACTTATAGCTGATATAATTATAAGTTATAATGCATTGCAGTCACAGCCCCTAAATGGCATCACAGTTATAATCACAGGATTAAGTATATGCAACCAGACACCCTAGCTTGAATGTCCAGCAACATAACCCCACTTGGCTTATGACTTCACATTTCTCATTTGACTTACAGTCCCAACCACAAACAATATCGGGTAGATGCACAATTGTGCAAATTCACCTTTACACCTCTAGGGGAGTCACCTCAATGACCATCCAGAGTTAACCTTTCACTCAGTAGTGAAGACTCCTTCTTGTAAGTCCCCCAGAAACTGAGTGTGGGACTTTTCATCTTCCTGCTGGGGGGAGACTGCACTGGTCCTGCAGCTCCCCCAGCACCTCTTTCAACAAAGAGGGGTGACCCCCTCCTCAGGGGCCACCTTTTTACCCATCACAACCCTTGTTAGCTTGGCTGCAAACAGGCAGACTTGATTTCAAAGACAGGCATGTACAGCATTCCAGTAAATAATTAGGATACAATGCATAATAAAAATCCAACACCAATTTATAAAAATATTTTTATATTTAAAATGAAACCAAAACAACAAAAAGCCAATGTAGGGAACCAGAAATATGAATTTTCAAAGATTTAGCATTATATAGCACTTAGAAACTTATAGCACCATATTGGGATATCTGATCGCGATAGACTGGCTCAAAGTCAAAGTTTCAGGCTGTCCGCGATGGAGCCCTGAGTGGCTACCGCTTGCGGTAGGTTCCAGTCACAGTTTTTACCTTCGGATGTAGAAACTTTTCTGGAGCTTTTTCTCGCGGAGTCTTTCGATGCTCTTCACCAGGCCAGATTCGGGGGGGGGTTCTCCGGCCTCTGATTTCTTCTACTCCCAGTCAAACTCTGGAAAGGAGACCTTAGCCTTTGGAATGCTTGTCGTGAAGGGCTAGTCCTCTATTGCTACAGCTTGGGGAGGAAGGTTATTAATCCAGCCTTGCAGGGTCAGCTCCAGCTAGGCTCTGGTTATCAGCTGACTCAGAGGAATATGACATTTCTGGATGACCCATAAGCAGTACAGAGATGACTCTGCAGATTACTTCTTCTCACATAAGTTACAGTGGACTTTAGTGTGTGTCTGGAATTTGTAGGCCCTAGGGAAGTGAAACTATCCCATGTGGTCCCCATCCTCATAGGAGAAAAATGACATGGTCTTTCAGTGAAAACAGTAAAGCACACTGACTTCCCTTTACATGTTTTTTTCCCATTGTATAAAGCCTATTCAATGTCACCACCCAGCTCAGCATAATTCCTACCACATCATTCAATTTGTAACTGCTCCTTGGCTGTATACGCCAGGAATCTCCCTTGCGCAGCCCTTACACTTGTCCACATGCATGTACACACATGTCTGCATGTAACCAGCCTGGTTCCCCTTACTCCGGCTGCAGCGCGGCGGCCTACTCTCACCAGGGGGACACCGGTAAAATCCACATGCAGTCTCTTTCATCATGAGTTCCCTGTGGGTGAGTTTCAACTTATGAGTCTCTCCCACAGTAAAAGCTCAATAATTAGGTGTTAAAAAAGCAAAAAATCCGGGCGGCTCAGATGGTCGGAGCAACCTTCTAACATCATCAAAATATTCCTCTGCTCTATGCACCTATCTATCTATTGCTCACTGCACACATTCTATCACTTATTGCACATATTTCATTATTTATATCTAATTTTTCAGTGCACACATGTTCTTTGCTCAGTACATATTTTCTATTATTCAGTGCACACTTGTTCCAGTATTTAGGGCTAGATGTAGGTAGAATAGATTTACCGATTTTAAATTACCGAATTTTACCGATTCAGTAATTTCAAATCGGTGAATCTATGGGGTCGACATGTAGGTATTCCAGATGTGCTGGAATACCGAATCGGATGAATTTGGTATTTACCGAATCGGTAAATACCGAATCGGTAATGCCCATTCATTCCTATGGGCTTTGAAGCCCATAGGAATGAAAGGGCATTACCGATTCGGTATTTTACAGATTCGGTAAATACCGAATTCACAAGGGTGCAGGGGGTGTCACTTAGACACCCCCTGGCACCCCCGAAACAGGCTTGGGTGCCATGTGGCAGGCATACATGCCCTAAGGGCAGGTCTGCCTGTCACATGGCTAGGTGTGCATGCACACATGTGCATGCACACCTGAAATCGGTATTTTACCACACAATAGGATTGTGTGGTAAAATACCGATTTTGTAGGGCCTTTGGGACTCAGAAGAGTCCCACCTACATGTGAGATTTACTGAATCGGTAAAAATACCGATTCAGTATTTTACAGATTCGGTAACTTTACCGATTCGGTAAAGTTATCGATTCTGTAAAATTGTGCCCCTACATGCCAAATCATGTATACCGGTCGGTAACGGCCGAAAATACTGATTTTCGGCCGTTACCGACCGACCTACATCTGGCCCTTAGTCCATACACCATTCGCTCTGTAGAAACATGCTGCTTCTCAGTGCACACATGTTCCACTGCACAGTGCCAACATGTTCCACTGTCCAGTGCGCACATGTTCTGTTGCTCAATGCACACATTCTTTGCTGCAGTGCACACTTGTTCGAACACTGAAGCCACATCTTTGATTATTCCATAAAAACTTGCAGCATTTCTCAGTGCATGGGTTGAAATGTCAATTGCACACACCCCGCCACAAAATCCATATTTTAGTACGTGGGACGTATATGGCCCTTTTATCAGCGCCCGGTTATCCTGATACAAAGAATACACTTTACAAAATCAGTACATGCCTGAGAAGACATTGTGTCTACAAACAAAGCCCTGATGTTGTATGCTTACTACACAAAGACCGGCAGGACTGACTCCTTGACCCGAATTGAGGTCATGACGAGGTACCAGCTCAATAAACTCATTGTACGCATCCAGGCTTGGAATAGTTTAAGATACACTTTAATTCTTGCCCTGGACACAGATTGCTAGCCCCTGCCTCCAGGGATCACACGCCAAGGACTAGTGATCAGGTGACAATGTTGTTAATAAAGACACCGGTGCGCACTGTGCAGCCTGAGGTGCAGCAGGGTTTATTCCTGGAGGCAGCGGATGCCAAGAGCAGGGATTCGATACCAGAGGGAATGAGTGGCGTGAGGGTATGAGCAGCTCAGAGAGCAGGGGAAACTTTCCAGAGATAACAGATTTTTATGGACATTCTGTACCTCTGATTGCCTTGTTGTGTACTGCGCCTTCAGATTTACTCTCGGAAGGGAGTCTTCTGCCCAGAGTGAGACGTCATTCCTGCCCTCACACCGCACATCACTCACATCAAATCACTGTCCATCTCTCTACAGTGCACCATCACACCATCCCTCACACCCCACAGCACACTGTATATCCTCCCTCATGCCCCAAAATACTCTATTCATCCCTTGCCAGTGCACCATCACACCCCACTACACAGTTCATCCCTTCCCCATGGCTATCACACCCTCATTCACACACCACAACACACTGTCCATCCCTTCACAGTGCACCAATGTCTCCCCTCCATCTTTTTCACGTCAAGAAGAGTGTCTGTCATGTTGAACAAAGGTCAGCTTGGCAGATACTCTTCTTGTTCAGATGAGGCTGCCAGGAGCTAGATTTGGGCTAAATGCAAATGCTTCTGGCTGCCTGAGCTGAAGTTTACTAGGCTCAGGATTTCACAGCCCTGTGGGCATTACCTCCTCAGACTGGCAAAAGTCTCAAGGACATATTATCAAGGGGGTTTATCGCCGCTTTTTTGGCTTTAAAAGCCAAGAAAGCAGAGATAAAATTATCTCCCTGTTACCTAGTTGTCGCTAACACCAGTTAGCGACAGCTAATAGGAGATAGCGACCATCTTGGGCCCCACTTTGCATGTCAGTGATATTTATCACTAATGACATGCAAAGTGGGCATGCCAAGATGTTAGCGACTGGAAATAGTGGCTAACATCGCTATCTCCTATTACTAACTTTTGGAGATATTCGTGCTAAGCGCGAATATCTCCAAAAGCTAACACCTGCCCTGAGCAGTTCTTAGCCATGTTATCCAATGGGAGGTGGATAACATGGCTAAGAGCATTAGCTGGGTAATGCATGAATATTGCTGACATTTCAGCGATATTCATGCATTGCGGCCAATTTTTATTTTTAAACCTTGGTAATACCAAGGTTTATTAGCGATAAAAATCGTCGCAGCTCAGCGGTAAATCTTTGTCTCTGACCAAGCAAAAGCGATAATTATCGCTATTACTTGGTAATATGCCCCCAAGTATGGCTGAACGCTGCTAGACGACATCAGAATCTCTGTTGAGGTCCTCATCACCGATATTTAAGAAATTAAGGACCCACGGACGCACCCTTTAAACAAGACGCGAACATTCATCAACTAAACACCATACTTTCAAGCTGTTTCCTTGACTTCTCAATGTCTGGATGCATCAGACATGAATGGGTGCTCACCTGATGTATTTTAACATCGAATTTTAGAAACAGCTAGTGATAGCGTGTGATTTCAATCATAATTCTAAAGAGGTGCCTATTATCTACTTGGCAGACAATCGTCTGAAAGCTGTGGCTTGACTTAAAGTCTTTGATATTACGTCAATTTTAGGACTTCTTTACTTTTAAAACTCTTTCATTGTCCTACAACTTGTCAGACATTAAGATAGCGCTAATCAAGCTGATTGTGGTTCGACATACAAAAGTCTCTCATAGTTGTATTGCAATAGACGGTACCCTGATGAAGGCAGTTTTGCCTAAACGCGCGTAGTTCACATCTACCGCATTGCCCCATCAACTATACATCGACCGTATTTTCAACTTTATCTAATTAAATTGTTGGAGTGTTTTATGAATTTGATGGTATTTTTTCTCTACGTTTGGATACATGTGGTCTATTGTTCTTGTTAACCACATGGCTGCTGGGCGTTTCCCCCCCCCCTGTGCTGGAAAATGCCATTTTAGTGGCACCATGACGAGCTCAGCTCGTCATCAGCACACGACACCCGTGGGTGATGACGAGCTGAGCTCGTCATCAGCATCGAAAGGGTTAATATTTGTTGGCATTGTATATTCTCCTCATTATTTTTTCTAACAAATTAAATGAATTTAATGGATGAATCTAAGAAAAAATATATTTTGAAAAAAAGTGATGAAAATAAATAAAATCATATATACATTTTTCATAACAATTTGCATTCTTTATCTATTTGTAGAGCATAGTTTGTGGTTACATCAATTTGTACGCCTAGAATGTTTGACATATTTGATTGAAGCTTGCTATTTCTTTACCAAAAGTCCCTTGAGGCCCTTTCCCTTTTGACAAGAGGGAGC
Organism: Lissotriton vulgaris; assembly: GCF_964263255.1. Lineage (NCBI taxonomy): Eukaryota > Metazoa > Chordata > Amphibia > Caudata > Salamandridae > Lissotriton > Lissotriton vulgaris. The sequence goes on from NC_141685.1 coordinate 197,200,842, forward strand.
ATCACTGATTGTTTCGGACTTGGGCGCTTCAGTTTTAAGCCCTAAAGTGTCCAAGACCCAATGTCAATCGGTGACGCCACATCACAGTGGGGCTGCATCAGAAACGCTCGCTGACTCCATCTCACTTGGTGACGAGCGAGGGACTTGCTTCTCCTCATTGGCTGATCTAAGGTAAGTTAACAAGACACAACTATTGACTTCAATTTGCCTTCCCCTAACAGCACCTCTACATTCAAGAAGTGTAAGCCTTGCTCACAGTATCAGGTTCAAGCGATGCTGGCTGGAGCCAAATCTGGCTCCCCACGTGACATATGCACCCTAGGGTCACCTCCTCCTTGGCCCTCTGTATTGCACCTGCCATTTCTGGCCTTTTCAGTCTTTCTCTAGAGTCTGCCTCTCTTCCAGATGTGTAGACGTCTGCCTTAGTAACCCTAATACTAAAAAATCTAATGCCAACTCTGACATTCTTTCCAGTTACTGTCCCATCTGTCTACTTCCTCTGCTAGGAAAGTGCCTCAAATGCAACATAAACAAACAACTGGCCGGAAAGAGCACAAGATCCTAGACCCTTCACAATTAGGTTTCAGAGCAATGCACAGCGCTTAAACCTCTATAGTGGCAGTCACAAATACCATTATACTCTCATTAGATGCAGGTATTCTGGTAATGCTAGCTCTGCTGGACCTGTCCGCAGGACTCGAATGCCTGTCGTAGTGAAAAATGAAATGCCCATGCGTCCTCACAGCACACAAGAGCTGTGAATGTTGGAGCAGGGGCGGTGAGACAACAACAATACAATCGGGAGGTGGGGGCAGTAAATGGGCAGTGGGCAGTCAGGGGGGCAGGGCCGCAGGGAGCACAGTGGCTGGGGAAACAAGCCGAACAGACGGCAAAAGGGGCACAAAAACAAGGAAAAAATGAGGGGCACAGAAGGCAGAAGGGCGCAAAAAAACGAGTGGAACAGAGGGCAGAAAGGCACAAAAAACAAGGCAAAAACGAGTGGCACAGAGGGCAGAAAGGCACAAAAAACGAGTGAGAAATGAGTGGAACAGAGGACACAAAGGCACATAAAATGAGGGAAAAACAAGTGGCACACAGGGCAGAAAGGCACAAAAAACGAGGGGAAAAAAGGAGTGGAAGAAAGGGCAGAAAGACACAAAAATGAGTGGAAGAGAGGGCAGAAGGGCACAAAAAATGAGGGAAAAATGAGTGGAACAAAGGGCAGAAAGGCACAAAAAACAAGGGAAAAACGAGTGGCACAGAGGGCAGAAAAATTAAGCAAAAGGGGGTGGTGATGGACAGAGTTTCTGAATTAGGCAGAATACTCTCACCCAGTCAAGAGATCAGGGCTTAATCCAACACCGTTTTTTAGCTCACTGCACCATCCCAGCCCAGAACCTGGCTATATGCAAATTAGTCTGTCCCTGGGCCAGGGACAGACTAATTTGCATATAGCCAGGTTCTGAGCTGGGATGGTGCAGTGAGCTAAAAAACGGTGTTGGATTAAGCCCTGATCTCTTGACTGGGTGAGAGTATTCTGCTTAATTCAGAAACTTTGTCCATCACCACCCCCTGTTGTTTAATTATTTTGTCCACCATAAGCGTGGAAGGGTATACTCAGACGTGAGTCCCTTGCTCATTGCACCATCAGGATTCAAGCAAGCTGGGCCGAAGACGGCTGAAATGCCAGAAACCGGTCCCCGGAAGCTTGTTTCCTTCCCAGTGAAAGAATTGGCTTGGTAGTTTAGTTTGCCCTGTTCCCATGATGCACGGGGCCAAGGACAGACTAATTTGCATATAGCCAGGTCCTGAGCTGGAATGGTGCAGTGAGCTAAAAAACGGTGTTGGATTAAGCCCTGATCTCTTGACTGGGTGAGAGTATTCTGCTTAATTCAGAAACTCTGTCCATCACCACCCCCTGTTGTTTAATTATTTTGTCCACCATAAGCGTGGAAGGGTATACTCAGACGTGAGTCCCTTGCTCATTGCACCATCAGGATTCTAGCAAGCCGGGCCGAAGACGGCTGAAATGCCAGAAACCGGTCCCCGGAAGCTTGTTTCCTTCCCAGTGAAAGAATTGGCTTGGTAGTTTGGTTTGCCCTGTTCCCATGATACACTGGGCCAGGGACAGACTAATTTGCATATAGCCAGGTTCTGAGCTGGGATGGTGCAGTGAGCTAAAAAACGGTGTTGGATTAAGCCCTGATCTCTTGACTGGGTGAGAGTATTCTGCTTAATTCAGAAACTCTGTCCATCACCACCCCTGTTGTTTAATTACAGAGGGCAGAAAGGCACAAAAAAACTAGGGAAAAACAAGTGGAACAGAGGGCAGAAAAGCACAAAAAACAAGTGGAACAGAGGGCAGAAAGGCACAAAAAACGAGGGAAAAATGAGTGGAACAGAAGGCAAAAGCGGTACAAAAACGAGGGAAAAACAAGTGCCACAGAGGGCAGACGGGCACAAAAACCGAATGGCACAGAGGCAACATACAGAATACAGAAATATAGGGGCAGCTAAGAATAGAAGGCAGAACGGGCAGAGAGGCACAGGGGCAGCGAGGGGAACAGAAGGGAAAACCGGGCAGAGACACGGGGCAGCAAGGGGTACAGAAGGAAAGACCGGGCAGAGAGAGCACTGGGACATCGAGGGGAACAGAGGGACGAAAAAGGGGCACGGACTACGTACAGGCAGCGGGGAAAGTCAGACAACAGCAGTCACAGACACAACAATGAAAATACAGGCAATACAATAAAAGCAATAAAAATGTTGAAAGGCACATGTGTATAGGTTACCGCTACTTGGCAGACAGGTAAACATTAGATGCAGCCAGGATCAGCAGTAGGATTTTCGTGCTGCTGTCTGATTGCTCACTTTCCACAAGCCCTTGGGTACCACTAAATAATACACTGCTGCATGCATACGTGTCCATGCCAATAGACCCAATTCAGGCTGTCTCCCTCTTGAAATTGCCTCTGCTTCAAAAGGAATTTTTATAAAGAAATTTAAATTGTACAAAGTGCTTGGGGGTCCCCGGCTTCCAGTAGTGATTCAGTGGGGTCCTCAGGAGTCAAACGTTTGGGAACCACTGATCTGAGTCATCTTTGCCCTCTCAAATCACCCATGTTGATTGTGGGGTACCTTTCTGGGACAAGCTTGGGTAACGCTAGGTCTGGCCTAACTGGGGGTCTATATCTGATTGTAATAGAGGAGTTCACAATGGGAATAGTGCAGGAATGAATTGACAACAATCTAACAATTATTTCCATATCAAAGAAACTAACTGGATCATATCCCATGGTGACCCCGGAAAGGAAAATATTTTAACATGCTCATGTTGTCTCTAATTATTGAGCAGCAGTGTCAAGTAGACCTAAAACAATAAATAACCTTGTTCTTGAGTGAGTCCTGGTCTTCGTACCCAACCGTAGAGAGTTTGGGAATCTCTGTGAGGTCTTCCACTGCTTGATTGCCCTGGTTATTGGATCACATGTAGACACCATCCCTCACGACTCTCTTTCCCATAAACCCCCCATAGTCAGACTTGGAAGAGCACCCGCCATCTAATGTAACACCGCCTCTATCTGTCACCCTAACCCCTCCCCTACCTTGGCAAGCACCTCCAAGATCTACAGACCATTTAATATACAGGTCACGGGAAGAGCTTAGCGAGCATCCAAGATGGTCGCGTGAGCTGTGAGCTCCCGAAACCCTCGCCGCCTCCACCGTCTATCCTGGCATAAATCCTGTTTCTGACGACGGGGGGTCTTGTAGCTGCGACTCTCCTGATCTAAAAGGCCTTTTTCAAAATTTGAATCGGATGCCGGACACCCGAATTACTCCTTCCTGAAGCCTGAAGGCCTACACCGGGAGTCATCCCGGGACTTGGGCATCTGGAGCACCCCGAAAGTAGTTGAACAACAACAGCGTATGGAAGGGAACGACTACCCGGGGTCTACTTTTGGTTTTATTTTTCCTGTCTAAGAAGGTTGGGAGGCGACTGCCTATTGATCAAGCTGGCCTGTAGGCGCACTCGCTTGACCGCTCTTCACCGGCGCCCTGCACTTCGGTTTCTCGTTGTTTTCCCCGTGAGGAGCCATTTTCACCAGGTCCCAAAAGCCCCTGAGAGGCGCACAGCCCACCATGGCGGGCAAGTCTGAAAGCAACAAGCGGCCCCTCAAGAACACAACTCGTGGTGGCATAACTCAGACCACGATTATGGACCGATTTGTGCGCAACAAGGGCTCACCTAGCGGGACTGGCAAAACCCCTGAAGACCTTGGTGGTGGCCCCCCTGAGCCGGAGGAGCCGACTCTTCGAGACGTGATGGGCTCCATTGCGAGTATAAAGTCATCGATGTGCCAACAATATGAAACTTTGGCGGCCAAGATCGACACAGTGGCGGTGGATGTAGACTTGATTAGGGTGGACTTGTCCAAGACTAATGAGAGAGTCAAGTCGTTTGAAGTCAAAACAGCCAGTCTCACCACCGATGTCTCCGATCTCCAGACCGAGATCCGGACTCTTCGGACCTTGAGTGACCAATTTGCCCGCCGGCTTGAGGATTTCGAAAGTCGCGCTAGGCGCAATAATGTCTGCATCATCGGAGTTCCGGAGTCCTCAGCCGATCAATCGACGGACCTACTCGTTGAAGATCTGATCCTCAACCACCTCGCACCTAAGGGCCTAAGTAACTTTTTTGCGGTGGAGCGTGCCCACAGAGTTCCGGGCGGTAGACGCAAGCAGGGGGCTACGCCGCGACCCATCATTGCGAGGATCTTCAACTACAGGGACAGAGATGCCATTTTGCAGGCCTCGAGGGCTAGCGGCCCCACCAAATTTAAGAATGCGTCCATCAGCTTCTACCCCGACTTTACTACATCGGTGCAGAAACAGAGACTGGGATTTACTGGGGTGAAGCGTAGACTGAGAGACCTGGGCATGAAGTATGCTATACTCTTCCCCGCCCGATTGCGCATCGAACATAATGAGCGGGTGCTGTTTTTTGATATGCCAGAGGTGGATAGTGACTGGTTGGACACACTATCGATGCCACGGGACAATGCGGACCAATCCAGAGGCGCGGAAGGAAGCCAACAGGACCAGGAGGAGTAGGGACACCGGTGTGTGTTACCATCGTACCGTGCTGCGGTGGATTGTTATCCTTTTTTGGGACAATGACACTCTTAAAGACAAACCCTGGGGTGGCGGGGAGTTCGGGACTTTTCCTCCTCCTGGGGTGTTTCGTTTTCTACTTGTAGATTAGGTTTTTTGGGTAGGGCAACAAGCATACTGCAACTTGTGGTGGTATTTTGGTTTTATCGCAGGGGTGCAGGGTGGGGGGTTGTTGTTCCGGGCATTTTGGGGGAGGGGGGGTTCTTTTTTACTGTCTGCATTGTTTTCGAGGCTACGTACTGTTTCATGGTTTAATCTGTGTTTCCTTCATGGGGTTTGGGAGACCCTGCCACTTTTTCCGGGATGGGGGGTAGGGGCTGAGAGTCTTGAGTTGGAATGTCAACGGCTTGGGGGACAAAATTAAACGGGGGATTGTACTCCAATATGTAAAACGCCATTCCACCAACATTTTATTTCTGCAAGAAACACACTTGGAGGGGAACACGTTCCATGCTATGAACCGGAGGGGCTACCGGTTGGTTGCACACTCGGGATTCACTTTGGGCTCCAGAGGGGCTGGTGTTATGATCCATAGTTCCCTTCCCTTGGAGATCGATGATACGATATTGGATGATAGGGAAGATATGTTGGTAGGTGGGAGGGGAGAGCGGTCGCCATCCTCTCGATATATGTCCCCACGGGTTTGCAGGCCACCACGTTTGTCGACCTGGGGAAACTGGTGTTGAGGCTTCCTGAAGGGATTCTGGTGGTTGGAGGGGACTTCAACTCGGTTGTGAACGGCATGGAGGATCGCCATCCTCCCAGGGCTCTCACACCGTTGCAGTCCTGCCTTGGTGGTTTCCTGGAAACGTTAGGTATGGTGGATTGTTGGCGGATGCTTCACCCCGGGCAGGCTCAATATACTTTCCACTCCGGGGCCCATGGGAGCTTGGCTAGACTTGATTATATCCTTGTGCCCGCAGCCCAGGCGACAACGGTAAGAGAGGTCCGACATTTGCCTAGAGGCATCTCGGATCACTCCCACTATGGATTCATATAGATCTCCATTTGGACGCAGGGGGCCGGGTCGCCCCAATCAATCCCTGGCATCTCCGTGTTCCGGAGACCAGGGCTGGGGTGGTCAAAGCCATTGATCACTACTTTGTCGAAAATGTGGGATCGGTGTCTTCGTCTGTGTCCCTGTGGGAGGCCTTTAAGACTGTTATATGGGGTCAGACGCTATCGCTGGTCGCCAGCTCTAAGAAGCGCCACAATGCAGAGGTTGAGCAGCTGGAGTCTGATATTGTAGCTTTGGAGGCGGATCTTGAGTCTGGGGTCACGCGTGATAAGGTGCCTGTCTTGCAGCTGAAGCAGTCGGACTATAAAGCCTTGGTTACGAATGCCGCGAAGCCATGAGTCGAGAGCAACAGGGCCGTTTGTATGATGTGGGCGACAAGGCGGGGAAGTTGATAGCTTGGCTGGACAAGAAAGTCCGGCAGCAGCCATCTTGGGAGTAGCCCAGGGTCGGCGCAGTAGTTCTTTTTTAACTCGCTCGCCTGACTGTATATAATGTGCCCCCCCCCCCCGGCCGCGCAGCGGGTGCGCCGCTGGCGCGCCGAAGGCGCGCCTAAGGCAAGCCCGTCTGCGCCCGTCCGCGCCGGGACGGGCCCAGGGCCCAGGCCTTCCGCTGTCCGTATCGCCTACTCTTCTGAAAACTTGCTGAGTCTTCGCGGCTCTGCCTGCTGTCTGCCCCTGGCAACCCAAGGGACGCTGAACTCATTAGGTATTTCTCTCTCCTCAACCAGCACTCATCCATCTTCGTCCCCCCAGTGTCACCAAACCTTATCTCTGAAGCCTATCTCCACCACCACTCGACACCTCAACATCGCCTATCTGAACACGAGGTCACTCCCCAAACATCACCTGGACATTTTCCTTTTTTTTACTGATCATAAACCGGACATCTTTTTCCTAACGGAAACGTGGCTCAACACCGGCTCCTCCCCTTATGTTCTAGCTGCCTTACCCGACAATTATTACATCCTCCAGGCAGACCGTGCAACAGGGAAACGGGTGGGGGAGTCGCTGCGATTATTAATAAGGATCTTACCTTTTTTAAGATGGCACCGCTTGATTTTACCGAAGTTGAAAACCTGGTCATTAAGCTAGAATCCAGCTCGGGACCTCTTGTATGCATATTGCTATACAGACCCCCCCAAAACATGCCGTCTTTTCCTTTTTCCCTATGTGATCAATTGTCCTCCTTGGTCACTGACTACTCCAATATACTGCTCATTGGCGACTTTAATTACTGGCTCAACTGTACGAAGGGAGGCCCTGCAGCCACGGAGCTCACGGAGCTTCTTGCTGGACTCAACTTTCTGCCTCATATCAATGCCGCGACCCATGTTGGAGGGCACACTTTGGACCAAGTCTGGAGCACCCACGTTGACATCTCTCCCCCCACTGTCTCGCTGTGCATCTGGTCAGATCACTTTCTGATTCAGTTTAACATTTCCATCTCTGATTCCTCAACTAAGGCAGTCACTGAACAGGGACTCATCAGGAAATGGGGCACTTTAGACACCCCTGCTTTCCTGGAAAGTTTAATTGACTCGCAACCAGCCCAAAACTCGAACCTCAATTCCGCCGAGTCAGATGTCTTTAACTGGCTCAAGGCTGCTAGCGACACCCACGCCCCTCTCATTAAATGCAACACCATTCGGCACTCCAAAGCCCATAAATGGTTCTCATCGGATCTGAGGGAAAAAAAGCTCTTTGTTCGGCAAAAAGAGCGTGCATGGAGGAGAACCTATAATTCCCCTGATAGGGCCAGCTACCTGATTGCCCGCGCAGACTATATGAAAGCTATCCTGTCGGCCAAATCTAAGTTCTTCTGCAATTTAATTGAGCAATCAAACAATAGTCCTAAGGAGATCTTTTCCATTGTTAAAAAACTCTCGAACCCCGCCAGAACTGAGTGTAAACCCGCTGCCAGTCAAGAATTCTGCAACACCTTGAATCAATATTTCTTGGATAAAATTGCCTTAATCAAATCTAGCATTCCTGCCATTGTCCCGGACCTGCCTGTCCTGGCCCATCCACCTAACCACCCAGTTTTGAACTGCTTTCCTCTTCTGGACACTACTACCCTCGCATCCCTTTTAAACAGGGTAAAATAAGGCTCCCCACATGACTGCTGCCCCCCTCACATACTAAAGACGGTTTTTACCGCTGCCCCCACTCCGGCTTTGAGTCTTCTTAACACCTCTCTGCTCCAAGGGACTGTACCGGCATCGTTTAAGGATGCAGTCCTATTGCCTCTCCTGAAAAAGCCAGGAGCGGATCCCAATACCCTTTCGAATTACAGACCTATTTCCCTGCTTCCGTATTTGGCCAAGGTACTGGAAGCGCACGTCACCTCCCATCTCTCACTATTCATTGAACAGTCAGGTGTGTTACATCCGTCACAGGCCGGTTTTTGACCAGCCCATTCAACCGAGTCAGTTATCGTAGCGGTCTTGGACTCCCTACGCCTCAGTGCTGACTTGGGAATACCTCAAGCGCTGGTCTTATTGGATTTGTCGGCCGCGTTTGACACGGTCGACCATAACATCCTCCTCGACCGTGTCAGAACGGTGGGCATCTGCGGCCGTGCCCTAGACTGGCTCAGATCATTTCTTTGCGATCGCACCCAAGCGGTCGGACTCCCCCCTTTCTCCTCCCACAAACTCCACACTACCTGTGGAGTTCCCCAGGGCTCTTCCCTCTCACCGTTATTGTTTAACATTTACATGCTCCCTCTGCTTCAGTCCCTTCATTCATTTAAAGTCACTACCTTTAACTACGCAGATGATCTGCAGCTCACTTTCACAATTGATAACTCCCCTGATTCAATCCACCAATTCCAAAACACCATGCTCCACATCTGCCGGTGGATGGATGTGAATCAACTCAAGCTGAATCCGGGAAAAACGGAACTGGTCCTGTTCGGCGATAGTCACCGTTTCTGGGGCCCCCAATACTGGCCATCTAAGCTGGGGTCCCCACCTGCGCCGTCTAGATCAGTCAAAAGCCTGGGGGTAGTTATCGATGATGAGCTTTCCTTAAAACCTCAGGTCAATTCCGTTGTGTCCACCTGCTTCTTTCAATTACGGAAAATAAAGAAGATCAGTCGGCTGCTCATTCGACCTGCTCTGACGCAGGTTGTAAGAGCATTGGTGTTGTCTCACTTAGACTACGCCAATGCCATCTATCTTGGTCTACCTGTCACCCTTAGCAAACGTCTACAGCTGGCACAAAACCAGGCAGCGAGACTGATTTATCACCACCCCCGATGGCAGTCCGCCAGACCGCTTCTGAGGCAGCTCCATTGGCTTCCGATTCAACACAGCGTTAGTTTCAAATCGGCCTGCATGATTTTCAAATCCCTTCACAACTCTGGCCCACAGTTCATCCAAAAACTTCTTCTTAGGTACACCCCCTCCCGCAACCTTCGCTCTGCCTCTCAGATCTTTCTGACTGTCCCTCGCTACAAGCTGGTGCGTAAAGGAGGCCGTAGGTTTGCCACCCTCGCTCCCAAGCTATGGAACTCTCTCCCCCAGGAGCTTCGCTCATGCACTGCCCTTCTTCCATTTAGGAAGCTCTTAAAAACATGGCTGTTCACCCAGGTTGCGGCCTAGTGCTAACGGCCTCTTGTAAGTTAGTTCCCCTGCTGGTCAGCGCCATGAAACCTCTGGGTGTGCGAGCGCTTTATAAGACTTTGATAAGATAAGATAAGAAAGAGAGACTGAATCGAGTGGTGCCGGTGGTTGAGCGAGTGGATGGTGTACGTGTGACGGATCCGTTGGAGATCGTGGAGGAGTTCGCTTGCCACTTCCGAGCGGTGTATGCGCCGGTCTCGGACCGGCCGGAGGAGGACTCGCATCTTTTGCTTATTGATATCGCTTTGCCTTGCTTGTCCGAATCTGACAGAGAGCTAATGGAGGCGGACTTCTCCGCGATGAAGTAGCGCTCGCTATTCGCTCCATCCGCACTGGAAAAGCCACGGGCCCGAACGGCATACCCATCGAGCTGTACAAGTTGTGTCCAAACAAAATGGCGTTGTATCTTTGCTCGATGTTCTTGGAGGCCAGGGAGAGGGGTTCGCTTCCCCGTGATCAGCGTCTATCGTGGTGATACATAAAGAAGGTAAACCCCGTGAGTTGTGTACCTCCTATAGACCTCTCTCACTTCTTAATGTGGAGCGTAAAATTCTGGCAAAAATGTTAGCTAACCGTTTAATTAAAGTGATCGGAGATTTGGTGCATCCGGATCAGTCTGGCTTTATTCCGACCCACAACACTGCGTTGAATTTACGCCGTCTTCATGGCGTGCTGGCGAGGGCGGAGACGCTACGTGAGCCGGCCATTTTGGGCTCTTTGGATGCCACTATGGTATTTGACACAGTGGAATGGCCGTACCTATGGGCAGCTTTGGCGAAGTTCGGCTTCAGACCGGTGTTCATTGGATGGATCCGTCTACTCTATGAAGAGCCCCTAGCCCAGCTGGTCGTTAATGGTCGAGTGTCGGCTCTCTTTGTCCTAGGGAGGGGTACGCGACAGGGGTGCCCTCTGTCTCCGCTGCTTTTTGCCTTGGCTTTGGAGCCCTTGGCCGCTTGGCTGCGGTGGGAGCCGTCACTCAGGGGTATCAGGTGGACTCCCTGTTTTGAAGACCGCATCTCACTTTATGCGGACGACATTCTCCTTTACCTCACCTCCCCCCGGAAATCTCTGGGGGTGTTGTTTGACGTCCTTAGTTCCGTTTGGAGGAACTCAGGCCTAGTCATCAACTGGGGTAAGTCCTGTGTTTACTCGCTCAGGATTACACACCACTCGTACCGCGCAATTGCCCAATACAAATTCTGCACTCCGGATTCAAGTATTTAGGTATATATGTTTCGCGTGATCCAGCAGTCAGGTATCAGGGCAACTTGCTCCCCCCGCTTCTTTGCTTGAAAGCGCATGTGAAAGCCTGGAGCAGACTGCCGCTGTCCCTGGTGGGCAGAGCAGCTTTATTTAAAATGATGTCCCTTCCCAGATTGTTATACCCGCTTCAAAACACTCTGGATCTTGTGCCTTCCAGCTACTTCCACGAGATCGAGTGTCTCCAAAGAAAATTGCTGTGGACCGGACGTCCCCGGATTGCCTTGGCTAAGCTCACGCTGTCTTGGTACGATGGCGGTATAGCGTTGTCTGATATCAGACGCTATTACTGGGCCTCACAATTAAGCTCAGTCAATTTTGCGATGTATGGCCCAGCTTTTAACCCGGCTTTTGCTATGGACAAATGGTTGCTGCCTGGCGGGGACTACAACAGGGCACTTTACTCTAAACTGTCAGATGCGGCGTTGACGGGGCCCACCAAGGTTGCGGTGCAGGTTTGGTACAACGCTAATGCTGCTATGGGCTGGTCAGACATTTTCACTCGAGCGACTCCACTCTATGGTGCCGAGAGGATAGGCAATTTGTGGACTACCAAGGGTTTTGAAAAATGGGACCTCATTGGTATTAGTAGGGTGGGGGATCTTTGGCGGAAGGACAAGATGAAGACTTTTGAGGAGCTGCAACTTGAATATAAACTTAGCAATCAAGAGTACTTTCGGTACCTACAGGTCCGACACGCCATTTCCTCTGTCTTTCCGACCGGCACTCTCGTCCCAGAATCCTCACCCCTGGAGGACAGAGTGCTCGACGGCCATGTCCCGGACAGTACGATCTCCCTTATATATGACCGAGCGAACCTTCTTCTACAGCTCCCTACAGCCTGGACCAGCGATGGACTGGAACTTGATGATGAGAACTGGCAGGCGGCGATATCCTCCACGAAGGAGGTGGCAATCCCGGCCCGTCTGAGATTGGTGCAATTGAAAATCCTACACCGAGTGTACATGACGGGTCCTTGCTTGTTACGTATGGGGTATGCTTTGGATGGCTTGTGTAAGCGCGGGTGTGGAATGGTGGGTACTTTCCTTCATATTTTGTGGGAGTGTTCGGCAGTGGTGTCTTTTTGGAATCGTGTGCATGGTGTTATAGAAGAAGTGACGGGTGTTTCGATTTTGCCTGGGCTCGAAGGTGTCTACTGAATGTGTGGGAGCCCAATGACTACAACGTAGCTCAGACGCAGTGGGCCACCTTGGGTAATATGGTCGCCAAGCGTGACATTGCGCAACTGTGGGGATCGTCAAAGGCACTCAGTCTGTCGGCCTGGTCTAGAAACATGGACTGGTGCATGTTTCGTGAAAAAACAGTCTACATTGCTCGGGGCAGGCCAAAGAAGTGGGGGAGGGTGTGGAATCAGTGGAACTAGTATCGTGGTGAAATTTGTACTCCCCCTTTTGTGCCTCGATCGGAGGTGTTGCACTCCCCTTAGCGTGATGTTCCTTCTTGTCTGGATTTTTGCTCATGTATTGCTGGCTTGTTCTCTTTCCCCTTTCCCCCTGCCGTTTGCTCTTCCTATAGCTTTTCAACTTCACCTGTTACTACGTAACAGCCTTAGATGCGGTACTCCCTCCCCAGAAGCTTTGTGTTTAGCCTCCACAGAAATTTTCTTTTAGTTTCTTGGTTTGTTGGTTTTCAAAAACACAAAAAACAAGGACCTTATTTCTCCTGTGATTCAATGTATGGCTATGACATGTTTGTTTAATTGCCGCTGGGCCCTAGGGTTGTTGGCTGAAGTGCTGTGTAACTCACTCATCCGTTATGATCCTTGGAAATGTCGACAGCCGACCCTACGTGGCTGCATGATTGCTATTGTATATCCATGTTTATCAATAAAGGTTTTAAAAAAAAATAATAATAATAATATACAGGTCACTAGAACAGTGACCTCATGGACGGATAGGAGGGGGCAGTGTGGGCCTAGCGATGGTAACACTGTACTCTGGCCTAACGTCACCTCTCCTGGAATGTCCCTAACACCACTTTCCTTTGTGACAATGGATACAAATGCTGTGGGGGGCCTCTGTTGATACAGCCTTCTTGCAGTTCACCCTGCCGGTCTTAGGGACTCGATTAGTGCTTTCTGGGCCAGTATCTCACTTGCAGGAATTGTACAATTCTTTTCAAGGCCATCCAATCTACCCCCTAACACCCCAATCTCTTAATTTACAAGAACCTCAACTCTGTTGTGACTTTCTGCTTGTGTAACATACGCCACATTGGGGGTATCCCTTGTCTCACTACTAGGTAAGGGGGAGGCAGGACCAGGCTCAAGGACAATGGGCCTACTTCCAGAACCTTTAGGTCTTCCTTTAGTATATTTATTAAACCTCTGAGGGATTTACTGAAAAGTTTTTTTGCTGGTAGCGGTACAGGAGACCTGACCATTTGGACTTCACAATTAATATCAGAACTTGAGGGACTACCTGGCAGGGAGGGTGGAATAGATATCCTGGAGTGGACTATCTTATGACATTCTCTCAAAATCGACTCTATCCTATCCATTGTCTCCAAAGCCTCGGGTGCAAACATCACCTAAGGATTTCTTTTTTGGGGTGATTCATACCCTGAGCCCTGCCCTTTCTTTTGCCCATCTCTCAATGTGTCCTCTATATAGCCCTATAGAAAGTTCTAACCCTGCGGGTGGACTAAGCAAGACAAACCAGTTATAAGAAGAGAAGAGTGTACCTTAGAAAACCCACAACCACCCACTCTGGACTCACACACAGGTTATAAAAAAAATCAAATTCCAGGAGTTTAGTTTGTAGCTCAGAAAGGAAATGGAAAGCAAAAAAAGGAAGCCGCACCAATGGCTATTTAAGTACCTTATTACCCTTATTACAAAAAGGGGCAGTCTGGAGCACACTGTAGCAGCTTGTGTGGGAAAAAATCAGCCAAATCCAACATCAGCCAGCAACGACCAAGGGGGGTGGCCTCGCACCACCTCTTCCTGGCACTGATGGGCGCAGATTGGCCCGCCCTTGGCCCGTTCTTTGCCTGGGCGCATCCATGCACATCCCATGCAGCGGGAGTCCCGAGCTGCTTTAAGTGCCTCCTGGCGCGGTGGTAGTATAACAGCAGCAAGGCAAGCTGGGGGCTTGAGTCCATGCCCCCGTGTGGCAATGACAGGATCCCGTGCTGCGGGAGCCTTAAGCGCCTCCTGGCATGATGACGGTGGCGGCATAATAGCTGGAAGGCAAGCTGGGGGCTTAAGTCCCTGCCCTACTGTGGCGATGACGGGACATTGTACCATCACCTCCGTAGCACAGCTTCCATTCCTCCTGAGGATACCATCATCCCCCCCAAACTGCACTTTATCTATCCCTCCAGAGGGCTCCATTGTTCCTACTCACAGCACTTCATCCATCAATTCACAGTACACCATCACCCCCACTCACAGCACTTTATCCATCCCTTCACAGTGCACATGGCCCCCTCACAGCCCTTCCTACATCCCTCCACACTGCACCATCACCACCACTCGCAGCACTTCATCCATGCCTCCACAGTGCACCATCACCACAACTCACAGCACTTCATCCATGCCTCCACAGTGCACCATCACCACCACTCGCAGCACTTTATCCACGCCTCCACAGTGCACCATTAGACCCATTCACAGCACTTCATCCATCCCTCCATAACACATCATCATAGCAGTTCCTCAATCCCTCCACAGTGCACCATCACCACCACTCGCAGCACTTCATCCATGCCTCCACAGTGCACCATCACCACCACTTGCAGCACTTTATCCATGCCCCCACAGTGCACCATTACACCCATTCACAGCACTTCATCCATCCCTCCATAACACATCAACATAGCAGTTCCTCAATTCCTCCATAGTGCACCATCGCCACCACTCGCAGCACTTCATCCATGCCTCCACAGTGCACCATCACCACCACTCGCAGCACTTCATCCATGCCTCCACAGTGCACAATTAAACCCATTCAAAGCACTTCATCCATCCCTCCATAACACATCATCATAGCAGTTCCTCAATCCCTCCATAGTGCACCATCGCCATCCACTCACTATACTTCATCCCTTCCACCACAATTCATCATGATCCTCACGGTGCATAAAACAACCCTCCGCAATATCACATCACCCCCACTCACCAACTTCATTAATCCCCCAGTAAACCACCCCCTGCCAAGTACATTATCCAGGCCTCCCCAGTGCACCCTACAGAAACAAGCATTAATCAAACAAATGCACAAATATTGTCTTCAAATCAAAAATGATTTATTTATTTATTTTAATTGGAAGATTGGACCGTTTCCAACTTTGGTTTTATTACGGAAAGATAAAGGACTATGCTAGGCATCAGGGGTGTGGTATTATTTTAATAATCTACTTGGGCAAAATGCTACTGAGATCTGCATATCCTATAAAATCCACTTGACCCTCCTACTCCCTGCATGAATTATAGTACTGACAGTAGTAGTAGTAATGTTTATTTGTATACAATTAATTAAAATCTTTACAAAAATGTAAAACACCAATAGAAACATTAAAACCAATTTGTAGTTAAGATTAAAAAGAACAGAATTTGCAGTGGTCAGTTCAAGGTTGACTTCCGGAACTAATGAAGTTCTTCAAACAATATTTAGTCTTTTTCATATAGAGTCAAAGAACTTCACGACCTGGCATTAATGAGACCCCGCTAGTCTTTGTCATCTCAGACCTTGGCTGAGCTCCACTGGCTCCCAGTTGTGCAGAGGGTAAAATTCAAATCAATGTGCATAGTTTTTAAGGCTTTACATTGCATTGGGCCTAAGCATCTACAGAGCAGCTCCATTGGCTTCCGATTCAACACAGCGTTAGTTTCAAATCGGCCTGCATGATTTTCAAATCCCTTCACAACTCTGGCCCACAGTTCATCCAAAAACTTCTTCTTAGGTACACCCCCTCCCGCAACCTTCGCTCTGCCTCTCAGATCTTTCTGACTGTCCCTCGCTACAAGCTGGTGCGTAAAGGAGGCCGTAGGTTTGCCACCCTCGCTCCCAAGCTATGGAACTCTCTCCCCCAGGAGCTTCGCTCATGCACTGCCCTTCTTCCATTTAGGAAGCTCTTAAAAACATGGCTGTTCACCCAGGTTGCGGCCTAGTGCTAACGGCCTCTTGTAAGTTAGTTCCCCTGCTGGTCAGCGCCATGAAACCTCTGGGTGTGCGAGCGCTTTATAAGACTTTGATAAGATAAGATAAGAAAGAGAGACTGAATCGAGTGGTGCCGGTGGTTGAGCGAGTGGATGGTGTACGTGTGACGGATCCGTTGGAGATCGTGGAGGAGTTCGCTTGCCACTTCCGAGCGGTGTATGCGCCGGTCTCGGACCGGCCGGAGGAGGACTCGCATCTTTTGCTTATTGATATCGCTTTGCCTTGCTTGTCCGAATCTGACAGAGAGCTAATGGAGGCGGACTTCTCCGCGATGAAGTAGCGCTCGCTATTCGCTCCATCCGCACTGGAAAAGCCACGGGCCCGAACGGCATACCCATCGAGCTGTACAAGTTGTGTCCAAACAAAATGGCGTTGTATCTTTGCTCGATGTTCTTGGAGGCCAGGGAGAGGGGTTCGCTTCCCCGTGATCAGCGTCTATCGTGGTGATACATAAAGAAGGTAAACCCCGTGAGTTGTGTACCTCCTATAGACCTCTCTCACTTCTTAATGTGGAGCGTAAAATTCTGGCAAAAATGTTAGCTAACCGTTTAATTAAAGTGATCGGAGATTTGGTGCATCCGGATCAGTCTGGCTTTATTCCGACCCACAACACTGCGTTGAATTTACGCCGTCTTCATGGCGTGCTGGCGAGGGCGGAGACGCTACGTGAGCCGGCCATTTTGGGCTCTTTGGATGCCACTATGGTATTTGACACAGTGGAATGGCCGTACCTATGGGCAGCTTTGGCGAAGTTCGGCTTCAGACCGGTGTTCATTGGATGGATCCGTCTACTCTATGAAGAGCCCCTAGCCCAGCTGGTCGTTAATGGTCGAGTGTCGGCTCTCTTTGTCCTAGGGAGGGGTACGCGACAGGGGTGCCCTCTGTCTCCGCTGCTTTTTGCCTTGGCTTTGGAGCCCTTGGCCGCTTGGCTGCGGTGGGAGCCGTCACTCAGGGGTATCAGGTGGACTCCCTGTTTTGAAGACCGCATCTCACTTTATGCGGACGACATTCTCCTTTACCTCACCTCCCCCCGGAAATCTCTGGGGGTGTTGTTTGACGTCCTTAGTTCCGTTTGGAGGAACTCAGGCCTAGTCATCAACTGGGGTAAGTCCTGTGTTTACTCGCTCAGGATTACACACCACTCGTACCGCGCAATTGCCCAATACAAATTCTGCACTCCGGATTCAAGTATTTAGGTATATATGTTTCGCGTGATCCAGCAGTCAGGTATCAGGGCAACTTGCTCCCCCCGCTTCTTTGCTTGAAAGCGCATGTGAAAGCCTGGAGCAGACTGCCGCTGTCCCTGGTGGGCAGAGCAGCTTTATTTAAAATGATGTCCCTTCCCAGATTGTTATACCCGCTTCAAAACACTCTGGATCTTGTGCCTTCCAGCTACTTCCACGAGATCGAGTGTCTCCAAAGAAAATTGCTGTGGACCGGACGTCCCCGGATTGCCTTGGCTAAGCTCACGCTGTCTTGGTACGATGGCGGTATAGCGTTGTCTGATATCAGACGCTATTACTGGGCCTCACAATTAAGCTCAGTCAATTTTGCGATGTATGGCCCAGCTTTTAACCCGGCTTTTGCTATGGACAAATGGTTGCTGCCTGGCGGGGACTACAACAGGGCACTTTACTCTAAACTGTCAGATGCGGCGTTGACGGGGCCCACCAAGGTTGCGGTGCAGGTTTGGTACAACGCTAATGCTGCTATGGGCTGGTCAGACATTTTCACTCGAGCGACTCCACTCTATGGTGCCGAGAGGATAGGCAATTTGTGGACTACCAAGGGTTTTGAAAAATGGGACCTCATTGGTATTAGTAGGGTGGGGGATCTTTGGCGGAAGGACAAGATGAAGACTTTTGAGGAGCTGCAACTTGAATATAAACTTAGCAATCAAGAGTACTTTCGGTACCTACAGGTCCGACACGCCATTTCCTCTGTCTTTCCGACCGGCACTCTCGTCCCAGAATCCTCACCCCTGGAGGACAGAGTGCTCGACGGCCATGTCCCGGACAGTACGATCTCCCTTATATATGACCGAGCGAACCTTCTTCTACAGCTCCCTACAGCCTGGACCAGCGATGGACTGGAACTTGATGATGAGAACTGGCAGGCGGCGATATCCTCCACGAAGGAGGTGGCAATCCCGGCCCGTCTGAGATTGGTGCAATTGAAAATCCTACACCGAGTGTACATGACGGGTCCTTGCTTGTTACGTATGGGGTATGCTTTGGATGGCTTGTGTAAGCGCGGGTGTGGAATGGTGGGTACTTTCCTTCATATTTTGTGGGAGTGTTCGGCAGTGGTGTCTTTTTGGAATCGTGTGCATGGTGTTATAGAAGAAGTGACGGGTGTTTCGATTTTGCCTGGGCTCGAAGGTGTCTACTGAATGTGTGGGAGCCCAATGACTACAACGTAGCTCAGACGCAGTGGGCCACCTTGGGTAATATGGTCGCCAAGCGTGACATTGCGCAACTGTGGGGATCGTCAAAGGCACTCAGTCTGTCGGCCTGGTCTAGAAACATGGACTGGTGCATGTTTCGTGAAAAAACAGTCTACATTGCTCGGGGCAGGCCAAAGAAGTGGGGGAGGGTGTGGAATCAGTGGAACTAGTATCGTGGTGAAATTTGTACTCCCCCTTTTGTGCCTCGATCGGAGGTGTTGCACTCCCCTTAGCGTGATGTTCCTTCTTGTCTGGATTTTTGCTCATGTATTGCTGGCTTGTTCTCTTTCCCCTTTCCCCCTGCCGTTTGCTCTTCCTATAGCTTTTCAACTTCACCTGTTACTACGTAACAGCCTTAGATGCGGTACTCCCTCCCCAGAAGCTTTGTGTTTAGCCTCCACAGAAATTTTCTTTTAGTTTCTTGGTTTGTTGGTTTTCAAAAACACAAAAAACAAGGACCTTATTTCTCCTGTGATTCAATGTATGGCTATGACATGTTTGTTTAATTGCCGCTGGGCCCTAGGGTTGTTGGCTGAAGTGCTGTGTAACTCACTCATCCGTTATGATCCTTGGAAATGTCGACAGCCGACCCTACGTGGCTGCATGATTGCTATTGTATATCCATGTTTATCAATAAAGGTTTTAAAAAAAAATAATAATAATAATATACAGGTCACTAGAACAGTGACCTCATGGACGGATAGGAGGGGGCAGTGTGGGCCTAGCGATGGTAACACTGTACTCTGGCCTAACGTCACCTCTCCTGGAATGTCCCTAACACCACTTTCCTTTGTGACAATGGATACAAATGCTGTGGGGGGCCTCTGTTGATACAGCCTTCTTGCAGTTCACCCTGCCGGTCTTAGGGACTCGATTAGTGCTTTCTGGGCCAGTATCTCACTTGCAGGAATTGTACAATTCTTTTCAAGGCCATCCAATCTACCCCCTAACACCCCAATCTCTTAATTTACAAGAACCTCAACTCTGTTGTGACTTTCTGCTTGTGTAACATACGCCACATTGGGGGTATCCCTTGTCTCACTACTAGGTAAGGGGGAGGCAGGACCAGGCTCAAGGACAATGGGCCTACTTCCAGAACCTTTAGGTCTTCCTTTAGTATATTTATTAAACCTCTGAGGGATTTACTGAAAAGTTTTTTTGCTGGTAGCGGTACAGGAGACCTGACCATTTGGACTTCACAATTAATATCAGAACTTGAGGGACTACCTGGCAGGGAGGGTGGAATAGATATCCTGGAGTGGACTATCTTATGACATTCTCTCAAAATCGACTCTATCCTATCCATTGTCTCCAAAGCCTCGGGTGCAAACATCACCTAAGGATTTCTTTTTTGGGGTGATTCATACCCTGAGCCCTGCCCTTTCTTTTGCCCATCTCTCAATGTGTCCTCTATATAGCCCTATAGAAAGTTTTAACCCTGCGGGTGGACTAAGCAAGACAAACCAGTTATAAGAAGAGAAGAGTGTACCTTAGAAAACCCACAACCACCCACTCTGGACTCACACACAGGTTATAAAAAAAATCAAATTCCAGGAGTTTAGTTTGTAGCTCAGAAAGGAAATGGAAAGCAAAAAAAGGAAGCCGCACCAATGGCTATTTAAGTACCTTATTACCCTTATTACAAAAAGGGGCAGTCTGGAGCACACTGTAGCAGCTTGTGTGGGAAAAAATCAGCCAAATCCAACATCAGCCAGCAACGACCAAGGGGGGTGGCCTCGCACCACCTCTTCCTGGCACTGATGGGCGCAGATTGGCCCGCCCTTGGCCCGTTCTTTGCCTGGGCGCATCCATGCACATCCCATGCAGCGGGAGTCCCGAGCTGCTTTAAGTGCCTCCTGGCGCGGTGGTAGTATAACAGCAGCAAGGCAAGCTGGGGGCTTGAGTCCATGCCCCCGTGTGGCAATGACAGGATCCCGTGCTGCGGGAGCCTTAAGCGCCTCCTGGCATGATGACGGTGGCGGCATAATAGCTGGAAGGCAAGCTGGGGGCTTAAGTCCCTGCCCTACTGTGGCGATGACGGGACATTGTACCATCACCTCCGTAGCACAGCTTCCATTCCTCCTGAGGATACCATCATCCCCCCCAAACTGCACTTTATCTATCCCTCCAGAGGGCTCCATTGTTCCTACTCACAGCACTTCATCCATCAATTCACAGTACACCATCACCCCCACTCACAGCACTTTATCCATCCCTTCACAGTGCACATGGCCCCCTCACAGCCCTTCCTACATCCCTCCACACTGCACCATCACCACCACTCGCAGCACTTCATCCATGCCTCCACAGTGCACCATCACCACAACTCACAGCACTTCATCCATGCCTCCACAGTGCACCATCACCACCACTCGCAGCACTTTATCCACGCCTCCACAGTGCACCATTAGACCCATTCACAGCACTTCATCCATCCCTCCATAACACATCATCATAGCAGTTCCTCAATCCCTCCACAGTGCACCATCACCACCACTCGCAGCACTTCATCCATGCCTCCACAGTGCACCATCACCACCACTTGCAGCACTTTATCCATGCCCCCACAGTGCACCATTACACCCATTCACAGCACTTCATCCATCCCTCCATAACACATCAACATAGCAGTTCCTCAATTCCTCCATAGTGCACCATCGCCACCACTCGCAGCACTTCATCCATGCCTCCACAGTGCACCATCACCACCACTCGCAGCACTTCATCCATGCCTCCACAGTGCACAATTAAACCCATTCAAAGCACTTCATCCATCCCTCCATAACACATCATCATAGCAGTTCCTCAATCCCTCCATAGTGCACCATCGCCATCCACTCACTATACTTCATCCCTTCCACCACAATTCATCATGATCCTCACGGTGCATAAAACAACCCTCCGCAATATCACATCACCCCCACTCACCAACTTCATTAATCCCCCAGTAAACCACCCCCTGCCAAGTACATTATCCAGGCCTCCCCAGTGCACCCTACAGAAACAAGCATTAATCAAACAAATGCACAAATATTGTCTTCAAATCAAAAATGATTTATTTATTTATTTTAATTGGAAGATTGGACCGTTTCCAACTTTGGTTTTATTACGGAAAGATAAAGGACTATGCTAGGCATCAGGGGTGTGGTATTATTTTAATAATCTACTTGGGCAAAATGCTACTGAGATCTGCATATCCTATAAAATCCACTTGACCCTCCTACTCCCTGCATGAATTATAGTACTGACAGTAGTAGTAGTAATGTTTATTTGTATACAATTAATTAAAATCTTTACAAAAATGTAAAACACCAATAGAAACATTAAAACCAATTTGTAGTTAAGATTAAAAAGAACAGAATTTGCAGTGGTCAGTTCAAGGTTGACTTCCGGAACTAATGAAGTTCTTCAAACAATATTTAGTCTTTTTCATATAGAGTCAAAGAACTTCACGACCTGGCATTAATGAGACCCCGCTAGTCTTTGTCATCTCAGACCTTGGCTGAGCTCCACTGGCTCCCAGTTGTGCAGAGGGTAAAATTCAAATCAATGTGCATAGTTTTTAAGGCTTTACATTGCATTGGGCCTAAGCATCTACAGAGCAGATTTGAATGGTATGTTCCTCCACGTAATCCACGCTCCTCCTCAGCCAAATTGGTAAGAGTATCCAGGTTTAGATGAGTTTGATCTGGCGGAAGAGCTTTTACCATCGCAGCAGCTTCGGCCTGGAATAAGCTCCTAGTCGAGCTTAGACAAATAGATGGCCTGCTGCCATTCAGAAAGAAGCTGAAGACCTGGCTCTTTCCCAGGGCATAGTTCATTATCTTCATCCCTGTAACCGTCACCACACTCCAGGATAACTGATTTCACATGTTCAAGCGCCAGGATACCCGTAGGGTCACCGTGCGCTCTATAAATCCCGAATACAATACAATATTGCATTACATTTTAATATGGTTTTCCTCAGCCAGTTTTCCAAACTCTTTCAAAACAAGCGTTGAGGTTTGCTGCTGCAATGAACCTCTATGATGCTACTACGTTTTGAGATGATTCTGTTTCATGCCAAATTGGGAATGCACTGAGGTCTGGTGCTATACTGGCAGCACTCTAGACCTAAAAGCAAAGAAAATATTTTCACTGAGAACAACAATTTAAGCTTTGGAAAAGTACAAGCTGACATAAAGGCAATTAAAATCTACCATATATGTTAAGTTATAAAAATAAATAAAAAATACTAGAAATAATGTGTAATTGGCACCTTAAGAAAGATGGATAAAATAAATAACGGAAGGAAAGAAAAAAAAGAAATACGGCAAAATGCAAGAAGGCAAATAAAGACGAAAGGAAAGAAAGAGAAACAAAAAAAAACAAGACTTAAATAAAGAAGGCAAAAACAAAGATAGTAAGTAGGAAAAGTTCAAAAAAAGGAAGAAAGGGGAAAAAAGTAAAGAAGGCAAGAAATAAAGACAAGGAAGGGAAAGAAGGATTGAATGTTAAAAAAGAAAAATTACAAAAATAAGGAAAGAAGGCATAAGAGAAGGAAAGAAAAAAGTAAACAGGCAAAAAAAGAAAAAGAAAGAATAAAAAAAAGGAGACATAATGAATGAAGGCAAAAGAAAGAAAAAAGAAAAAGAATGAAATAAGGTAAATAAGAAAGAAAAGAAATAAGTGAGAAAAAGTGAAGAAGGCAAAAAAGAAAGAAGAAATGAAAGAAGGAAGGCAAAAAGAAAAGACAAAAGATGAATGGAAGAAAAGAGGGTTCTTAATATAAAAGATTGAAATCCAAAGTACCCCGAACCAGGTTTAAATAAAACTGTTACCAGAGTGCTGCACATAACCACCCTAAAGCTATTTTTTTCCTGGGCAAAGTTTATCAAAGAATCATTGGTGAAACAAAGGCCAGGAACACAATATGGCATGCTATGAAATAACAGCAGTCCACTTCAAAGGGAATTTGCAACAGCAATGAAAAGAGATAGGAACTGATAAAGCTGTAATGTGTAATGTGCTCACTTTAAATGTGTCCTACAATGACATCAGGCAACCCTGGTACTAAAGGGAATTGAGTGTAGATGTGCACCTTGTGAAAGAGAAAAATGCAGTCACTCAAAGTACCTTTAAGCAGAGGCCTAGGTATAACAGCTTTATAAGATCTTTTCCTGAGGCGGTTGACACCTGCCAGGGCAGCCCCTTGCTACCACTATTATTTGACACTGCAATAGAATCCCCCGCAGAGAGATTGCAGTAGCATCACTCGCACTGCGGCTGGAGTTTACTCAGCGGGAGGTCTTAGTGTCCTTGTTCCCAGATGATGTGACATTATGTCACAGCAAGTCGGCAAGTTCACTATGTCCAGTCCGGCATTATTATGCACTGGTCTAAGTCTATATTGTTCCACTTAACCTCAGTTACAACAGTCTTCATTGGAGCGCCCACTTCGATGGGCTAGCGAGTCAGTTTCACATTGAGGAATATGGCTCAGTGGGAAGCTTCAGGACCTCTTGCGAGACAATTATGGTTGTCCTGTAACATGGCTGCAGGAGAAGGTGGAGGGATGGCCTAGGCTCCCGTTCTCTCTCACAGGCTTTCCATCACCAAAGTGAAAGTACTGCCCAAGCTTTTATATCTGCTGATTCCGTTCCGCTCTTGTGGGCTGGCCGATAAACTCGTATCGCGTAGGAGGTGCTTACATTTCCCTTTGAGCAGGGAGGCTGGGGGCGCCAGGTATAGACTTGTATTACTAGTATGCACCAGCCCAGTTTCTCCCATCATTGGCTCTGTTCCATGAGATTGATGGCACACACCTCGCCAGAGTAGAACCATGCTGCACCTCGCCTTCTTTTGAAAGCACTTTACTTAAAACCTAGATGTCCTGGTGCCTCTGTTGATACTGTTGCCTGTACTGTGTTATATGAACAAACAATGGTCCGCAACCTATAGATTGAGGTATACAGATCTGATCAGAAATTAAATTATTATTCCCAAACCAGTAGCACCTTTGATAAGTCTGCTAACTATACAGCAAAGACTAAATCTTTGGGAGAAGAAACCTAACACCACGGTTTTTGAAAAATATATATTCTTATTTTATTTTTATATATTCAAATTTTTGGCATATTTTTCAATAAAAACAAACGGGTTGCCCCACGACAGGAAAGTGCAGTGATAAAAGTGTGATTCAAGGGGGTGAGCAAGTGAAAACAGAAAGGAAATTGCACAGTAATAGGAAAGAAAATTGAATATAATTCAAACAATCAATACTGCATATACATAATTCAACAAAATTGCAGCAATGAGCACCTAACCAGCAGATATATTCTAGAATATATATTCTAGAATAGATTGAGACATGCCCAGGGCAGACAAGGTGTCCCCGTGCATAAGCCAGTCCAAACCGGTCCTGGGACTTTCCAGACCCAGGCCTGGCGAGGAGCTGGACAAAGGAAAGGGGGTGTAACCGCCCCCCTTCCTGGTTCCTCCCAGAGGAGGGACCTAGTAGGTGATCCACCCCTCAGATTGGGAATAAGAGTGGGAGCAGTGCCATTGCACAGCAGATCATCCTGAATCAACTTTACACGAAGAAGAAGACTGGACTTCGACATTCTGCTGCACAGAAGACTGAAGAGAATCTCCCTTGTGGCCTAGGAGTGGCCACCCTGTGAACACAGGTACCAACCAGCGAATCGACGTCTGCTTTGCCGCCGCCTCCCGCCGGAGCCCGAGCCCAGAGCCTGACAAGACCCAGACTCCCAGACTTCTCACAGCCCAATCCACAGTCCCTGCAAAGAAGGGACCCGTGAAGGCACCGAGAGACGTGGGACCGGACTTCTTGGAAGACACCCGAAGAGCTGACAGCGCAGCAACAGAGGCATCCTTGACGTTGTGCTTTGGGGACTGAGAATCCCTACCACCGAGCAGCCCTTGCACCGAAGATCAGCCCCCCAGCATCTCCACGATCTGCATGGGGCCCTTTTGCATTGTGCCACTTGACGCGCCTTCCCGGCCACTAGCCACGTGGTCAGCGGCCATCTTGGCAACTACAACTACAAACTACACTGCGAGTCAAGTTGCTCCAGACTTTCCCTAGCTCCTGTAAAAAGGAGCCCCTGCTCAGACCTTGCTGGTCTGAGTAACAAGCCTTTTTTGATTCCTGCGTGGCTTGCATTAGCCAAGGCCTGTTTGCTACAATCAAGTTGCCGACACCGCCAACAGTGAGAAGCCTGCGTGGGACAGCTCGTGACCGACTCCTGGATGTCCTCGACCCCCGGTGTTCACGTGGCTACAGAGAGAATCTACACCTCAACGCCTGTTTGCACCCAACATCGCCTGGTTCCAATCTGGTTCCATGGTAGTCACTGGCTAGTAACTTTGAACATTGTCCCCTCTGCTTTCAGGTCTTCACATCTTCAGATCCACCCTTGGATTCACCGGAACTCTTCACATCGAGCCGCCTGCAGCATCTTCAGCTCCAAGCACCATCGACCAGCGTGACGAAACCCGACACTACTTCGACCCTGTGCACCCGCTTCCTGTGGGTGAGTTAACTCAGCTCCGCCGGTGTTCCTACACTGGTACACATCTCTAGGGCCTGTGTCTCAAGTTTCAGCTTTATAGGTCACTCGGAAGGTTCCGAACTAACTAACTTTGTACTTTTTACGCACCATAGACTTTGCATTGGTGAGTGCGTGCACTTTAAACACTGCACCCGAGTTCCGCGGGCCTTTCCCGACTTAGTCACTGCTAGTCCCGATCAGCTCCAGCGATTCCCAAGGCCCTAGGCCTGTTTCATTTCCGATTGATATCTCTTATACCACTTTCTTAGTATACGGTTTAGGTGGCCCCTAGGGCTCATCCATATTGTGCAACTTTTGTGTATTTTAAACTGTCTTGTGTTTAACGCTTGTGCTTCTGTATCCACAAAGAGTCCAGGGGATACTTTTAGTTAATAAATCAATATATATTTTCAATATATATCTGTGTGGTGTCCTTTCATTTGGTATTCAAGGGGGTTGTGTATGGTAATACAGCTGGCTTCACATGCCTTTCAGAGTTTAGCCTAAGACTGCTTTGTCCACGTTACCACTTGGATAACTGGTCTATAAGGTTGACTTACAACCAATCATCATAAGGGTTGCTTGGCATGGTACAAAGTGATCACTAGAATTAGTGAGCATTATATACCAGGCCAACTTCTCACATTGGTGAGCAGCGGATTGGGATCTGAGCTTGCTGTTGTTTTACCATTACAATCTTTGAGATTATCATTTGAAAGATCATACAGGTACCTGCTAGGTACATATGAAACAAGACTAGTATACTTAAGTTCTACTGAACTTAGTTGTTGTAGAGGAAAGGGAGTAGCACACCCTGTCTACAACTACTAGATAGCATTAGTAGGTAAACACCAGTGTAGGTAGATTGCAACGCATCCATCCACACTAGAGCAATGTCTGGAGCAGAGGGTTCCACTGGGAACATCCCTGTTGAGAGTGACCCTCCAAGGGCACCATCCAAATTTGCTATTTTCTCCTTTAAGGAACTAAGACAGCTTTGTGTCTTAAGGGGTCTGAGGACAGGGCCTTCCCCTGCCACAGACCACCTTAGAGAGATCTTGGACCAGTCTGAGACTCTAAAGACCTCTAAGGCAGACCCCACAGGGAATGCTGAAGGAGGCTATCCTTCTGAGGATGACACTGCAGAAGCCCCTGTCCCTATAATCCTGGCAGATGAGGAAGCCCCCATCACTGGAGCTCCTCAGGTAGATGAGGAGGAGGAAGAGGAAGAAGAGACAGAAGGGGGGAGCAGTGAGTCAGATGATGACAGAAATAGTCAGGTACTGGTCAGTAGACTGAACCAGGCTAACTTAAGCCTATTTGGGACTGAATCTGGGAACAACCCATTCAGACCCCCCAGGTGGACTTAACCAGAAGCCTAGGAGGAGAAGGACTCACTCAGGTGACTCTGACAACTCCCATGCTTCTAGAGGCTCTCATGGGCACTCCTGAAGGGAGATGACTAGCAATCAGAGAAGGGAACATGAGGCCAAGATGAGAGAGGCTGAATTGAGGATCCAGAGACAAGAATTAGAGGTTGCCCTGGCACAAGAGAAACTTGCTAGAGCAAGACAGCCTAGAGAGAGTGGGGTAATAGAATCCACTGGTGGCAGCAATATCCACAAGGATAAAGACAGGTCTTTTGATAACAGAAACCTGAGTAAGATTGTGCCCCCTACAAAGCTGGGGATGATATCCACAAATGGATAACTGCAATGGAGAGAGCCTGCAGAGTAAAGCAGATCCCTCAGGAGCAGTGGGCAGCAATCTTGTGGCTCTCCTTTGAAGGTAGAGGCAGAGACAGACTCCTCACAGTTAGTGACGGGGATTCTAGAAACTACCTGGTCCTGAAGAGTGCTCTGATTGATGGGTTAGGCTTAACCACTGAACAGTACAGGTTAATGTTCAGAGATACCCAGAAGACACAGACTCAGGACTGGTCTGAATTTGTTGAGTGTGCCACTAAGGCTCTGGAGGGATGGTTGCTGGGAAGCAAGGTTACAGACTATGAAGGATTGTACAATTTGCTGATGAGAGAACAAATTTTAAATAATTGTCAGAACCAGCAGTTGCATCACCATTTGGTTGACTCAGATTTGACCTCTCCCCAAGAATTGGGAAATAGGGCAGACACATGGGTTAGAACCAGAGTTAAGCAAAATAACCAGAACCAGAACCAGGGTGGTGACCAGAAGAAAACAGACCAGAAGGGTGGGGAGCAGAAAGCTAAAGACCAGAAGTCTTCAAAAGGGCCCCAAACTGATACAGAGGGTGGGTCCCAAACTTCCAAGAAAAAGAAGAAAGAAGGTCAAAGGAAACCCTGGTGTAAAACTTGTAAGAACACCTCTCACTGGACAAGTGAGTGTAAAAAGGGTGTAGCCCCTAGCACTGCAGCCCCTAAGGCACCTGCACCCACTAGTACAGCTAGCAGTGCGGGTCCACAAACCAAAGGGGTAGTGGGTATCACCTTGGGAACTGAAGGAGATTCTGACCTAGTCAGAACCCTTACACAGGCTGTTCTGATTTGTGAAGGGAACAAAGATTTGACCCCTGACATCAGTCCCAGTAACCTGGGCAAATACAGGCAGAAGCCTTTGATTAATAACAAAGTGGCTCAAGCTTATAGGGACACATGTGCCAGTGTCACAATGGTGACACCTAACTTTGTGGACCCTGGACAGTACATGCCAGGTGATAATTACCTGGTGACCAATGCCAGCAATGTCATTACTACACATAGTGTGGCACTTGTTAACTTTTCCTGGGGAGGGGTAACTGGCCTAAAAAGAGTTGTGGTTAGTGCTGATCTCCCAGTTGAATGTTTGTTGGGCAATGACCTGGAGAACTCTCTATGGTCAGAAATTGAGTACAGGACTCATGCACAGATGTTAGGGATATCATCACATGTCCTTGCTGTGACCAGGTCACAGGCCAAAAAGTGCCTCTCTAAACCTCAGGTCTTGGATCCTGGAACAATGGACCAAGTACCTTCCAAGAAGAAGAATGGGAGGGTTAAGGCTGTGCCTTCCCAACTGCCTGCAAGTGAGGATCAAGCATCACAGGAAGCTGGTCCTGACCCTGAAGGAACTTTATCTGAAGAACTTGAACCTGATCAGGTTGAGTTTCTGGGGACAGGGGGACCTTCTAGGGTAGACTTGGGGCAGGCTCAGTTAACCTGTCCTTCTCTTGAACCCCTCAGACAGCAGGCTGCTGCTGAGGCTGCTGGGAATGCTCAAGGTGCCCATAAAGTTTATTGGGATGAAGGACTCCTTTACACAGAGGGTAGAGACCCCAAGCCAGGTGCAACCAGGAGGTTGGTTATACCTCTGCAATTTAGGGGTTTCCTTCTCACCTTGGCCCATGATATTCCTTTAGCATGACACTTAGGCCAGAATAAGACCTGGGACAGGCTTGTCCCTCACTTTCACTGGCCTCACATGTCTGAAGACACCAAGGAGTTTTGTCGCTCCTGTGAAACCTGCCAAGCCAGTGGTAAAGCAGGTGGCACCACAAAGGCCCCCCTGATACCACTACCTGTGGTGGGGGTTCCCTTTGAAAGAGTGGGGATTGATATTGTAGGTCCAATGGATCCCCCTACAGCATCTGGGCACAGATTCATACTGGTGGTGGACCATGCCTCCAGGTACCCAGAGGCAATTCCACTTAGGACCACAACAGCTCCTGTTGTGGCCAGGGCCTTACTTGGAGTCTTCTCCAAAGTGGGGTTTCCTAAGGAGGTAATATCTGACAAAGGTGCCAACTTCATGTCAGGATATTTGACAGCTATGTGGAAGGAATGTGGTGTCAACTACAAGTTCACCACTCCTTATCATCCACAATGTAATGGGCTTGTTGAAAGATTTAACAAGACCCTAAAGGGTATGATCAAAGGATTACCTGAAAAGCTCAGGCAAAGATGGGACATCCTTCTACCCTGCCTTTTGTTTGCTTACAGAGAGGTCCCTCAAAAGGGGGTTGGCTTCAGCCCCTTTGAATTGTTGTTTGGGCACCCTGTAAGAGTACCCCTGTGTCTGGTGAAGGAAGGATGGGAGTTACCTCTCAAAAAGCCTAAGCAAGACATAGTGGACTATGTACTTGGTCTCCGCTCCAGGATGGCAGAGTAAATGGAAAAGGCATCCAAAAACCTTGAGGCTAGCCAAGAATTACAGAAAGCTTGGCATGACCAAAAGGCTGTCCTGGTTGAGTTTCAGCCTGGACAGAAGGTATGGGTGTTGGAGCCAGTGGCCCCAGCAGCACTCCAGGACAAATGGTCTGGACCCATACCATTCTGGAGAAGAAGGGAGAGGTTACCTACTTGGTGGACCTAGGAACTCCCAGGAGCCCCCACAGGGTGCTCCATGTCAACAGACTGAAGGCATATGTCAGCAGGGCAGACATGGGCTTGGTCATGGCTACAGATGACGGACAGGAGGAAGGGAGTGACCCTCTCCCAGACCTGCTCACTCAGAACCCTGAGGATGGCTCAGTTGATGGTGTGGCCTTAGATTGCAGCCTCACTGAACATCAGCAAAATGACTGTAGACAAGTTCTGCAGGCATACAGGCATATGTTCTCCTTGACACCCTGTAAGACTAACTGGTGTACCCATGTGGTGGACACTGGTGACAGTCTTCCTGTAAAGAGCAAGATTTACAGGCAACCTGATCATGTCAGGGACTGTATAAAGACTGAGGTGCAAACGATGCTGGAATTAGGTGTCATTGAGCCTTCAGAGAGCCCCTGGGCTAGCCCAGTGGTTCTGGTCCCCAAACCTCACACCAAAGATGGCAAGAGAGAGATGAGGTTCTGTGTGGATTACAGAGGACTCAATGCTGTCACCAGGACAGATGCACACCCTATTCCAAGGGCAGATGAGCTCATTGACAAGTTGGCTTCTGCCAAATATTTGAGCACATTTGACTTGACAGCTGGCTACTGGCAAATCAGGTTAGCTGAGGAGTCTAAAGCCAAGACAGCATTTTCTACCCCTAGTGGGCATTATCAATTTGTGGTGATGCCCTTGGTTTGAAGAATGCACCTGCCACCTTCCAAAGGTTGGTGAATCAAGTCCTTACTGGGTTGGATGACTTTTGTGCAGCATATCTGGATGATATTGCTGTCTTTAGCTCCACCTGGGAGGATCACCTGGTCCACCTGAAGGAAGTGCTTGAGGCTCTGCAGAAGGCAGGCCTCACTATCAAGGCAACAAAGTGCCAGATAGGGCAGAGCAAGGTTGTATACCTGGGCCACCTTGTAGGTGGAGGCCAAGTTCAACCACTGGAGAGTAAGATCCAGACCATAAAGGACTGGTCCCCTCCAACTACCCAGACTCAGGTCAGAGCTTTCTTGGGCCTGACTGGGTACTACAGGAAGTTTGTTAAGAACTATGGGTCCATTGTGACTCCTCCTAATGATCTGACATCTAAGAAGATGCCCAAAAAGGTTCAGTGGACAGAAATCTGTCAAAAGGCATTTGATGACCTGAAGAAGGGCATGTGCTCTGCACCTATCCTGAAGAGTCCTGACTACTCAAACAGATGCTTCTGATTTGGGAGTGGGAGCAGTGCTTTCACAGCTTAATGTAGATGGCCAGGACCAGCCCATTGCTTTTATTAGCAGAAGGCTGACCCCCAGAGAGAAACGTTGGTCAGCTATTGAGAGGGAGGCCTTTGCTGTGGTGTGGGCCCTGAAGAAGTTGAGACCATACTTGTTTGGCACTCATTTCAAGATTCAGACCGACCATAAGCCCCTCTTATGGCTTAATCAGATGAAGGGTGAAAACCCCAAACTACTCAGGTGGACCATTTCCCTACAGGGGATGGACTTTACAGTGGAGCACCGCCCAGGGACTGACCATGGCAACGCAGATGGTCTCTCCAGGTACTTCCACTTAGAACATGAGACACAACTGGTCAAGGTTAGTCTAATGTCCCTGCGTTTGGGGGGGGGGGGTTGTGTAGGAGAGTAGGGTCTGCTATCCTATGGTCACCCCAAATTTTTGTTTTTTTCACTGGTTTATGACTTAATGTGGCTGTGGGCCTGCTAATCAGACCCACAGCTTGCTGTTCTCTCTCTAAATTATTGCCAATGCACTCTAGGTGCATTACGAATTGGAACTGGTTCACCTTATTGGCCCCTGTAACAGTGTACCCTAGGTACCCAGGGCATAGGTGTTTCCAAGGCCTACCAGGGGCTGCAGCATGTATTGTGCCACCCCTGGCCTGGCCTCCATATTTGACACAACTGGCTGATTACTCAGCTGGGGTAAGTTGGTGTAATCACTTCTTACTTAGATATAGTATCTGTATATCTAACCCTAAACTGGACACATATGTTCCTATCAGCCACTCCTATAGAAGGCCTCATCAATCCTGAGGCAGAGTGCTTGGAAATATGTGAGATGGTGCTCTAGCATGAGCTGAGCCCGTCTGCAGCTGTCGGGAACCACTCCTTAAGCTGTTCCGGGATATTGCCATACCATATACTCTTAAGTGCATTATAATCCTCGCGGTTATATGCTATCTTTGGTTTGGCTTTATCAAAACATGTCGAGTAAGGTGTCATACGAATTGGAATACTATCCCCTCGACAGTTCTGTCGACGGGGATAGCATTCCACCCTTCTAGAGGGACACGACATGTGCGTAGCCTTAACCCCGGTTAAAGTTAACCAGAGCCTCAGCATCACAAAATGGATGCTGCCACCACACACACAAGTCTGACCTCCTGCTGCTGGGAGTCCTTCCAGCGAGGGAGGCTTGGACAAAGGGTTTCCTGCTTTGGGAGGTGCGAGCACCACCCCAGACAGGGTTTTGTGTATTGGGTAGGGCAGGGCTGAATAGATTGAGACATGCCCGGGGCACACAAGGTGTCCCCGTGCATAAGCTAGTCCAAACCGGTCCTGGGACTTTCCAGACCCAGGCCTGGCGAGGAGCTGGACAAAGGAAAGGGGGTGTAACCGCCCCCCTTCCTGGTTCCTCCAAGAGGAGGGACCTAGTAGGTGATCCACCCCTCAGATTGGGAATAAGAGTGGGAGCAGTGCCATTGCACAGCAGATCATCCTGAATCAACTTTACACGAAGAAGAAGACTGGACTTCGACATTCTGCTGCACAGAAGACTGAAGAGAATCTCCCTTGTGGCCTAGGAGTGGCCACCCTGTGAACACAGGTACCAACCAGCGAATCGACCTCTGCTTTGCCGCCGCCTCCCGCCGGAGCCCGAGCCCAGAGCCTGACAAGACCCAGACTCCCAGACTTCTCACAGCCCAATCCACAGTCCCTGCAAAAAAGGGACCCGTGGAGGCACCGAGAGACGTGGGACCGGACTTCTTGGAAGACACCCGAAGAGCTGACAGCGCAGCACCAGAGGCATCCTGGACGTTGTGCTTTGGGGACTGAGAACCCCCACCACCGAGCAGCCCTTGGACCGAAGATCAGCCCCCAGCATCTCCACGATCTGCGTGGGGCCTTTTTGCATTGTGCCACTCGACGCACCATCCCGGCCACTAGCCACGTAGTCAGCGTCCATCTTGGCGACTATAACTACAAACTACACTGTGGGTCTGGTTGCTCCAGACTTTCCCTAGCTCCTGTAAAAAGGAGCCCCTACTCAGACCTTGCTGGTCCGAGTAACAAGCCTTTTTTGATTCCTGCGTGGCTTGCATTAGCCAAGGCCTGTTTGCTACAAACAAGTTGCCGATACCGCCAACAGTGAGAAGCCTGCGTGGGACAGCTCGTAACCGACTTCTGGACGTCCTCGACCCCCGGTGTCCACGTGGCTGCAGAGAGAAGCTATACCTCAATGCCTGTTTGCACCCGACATCGCCTTGTTCCAATCTGGTTCCACGGTAGTCACTGGCTAGTGACTTTGAACATTGTCCCCTCTGCTTTCAGGTCTTCACATCTTCAGATCCACCCTTGGATCCACCGGAACTCTTCACATCGAGCCGCCTGCAGCATCTTCAGCTCCAAGCACCTTAGACCAGCGTGACGAAACCCGACACTACTTCGACCCTGTGCACCCGCTTCCTGTGGGTGAGGTAACTCAGCTCTGCCGATGTACCTACACTGGTACACATCTCTAGGGCCTGTGTCTCAAGTTTCAGCTTTATAGGTCACTTGGAAGGTTCCGAACTAACTAACTTTGTACTTTTTACGCACCATAGACTTTGCATTGGTGAGTGCGTGCACTTTAAACACTGCACCCGAGTCCCGCGGCCCTTTCCCGACTTAGTCACTGCTAGTCCCGATCAGCTCCAGCGATTCCCAAGTCCCTAGGCCTGTTTTCTTTCCGATTGGTATCTCTTATACCACTTTCTTAGTATATGGTTTAGGTGGCCCCTAGTGCTCATCCATATTGTGCAACTTTTGTGTATTTTAAACTGTCTTGTGTTTAACGCTTGTGCTTCTGTACTCATAAAGAGTCCAGGGGATACTTTTAGTTAATAAATCAATATATATTTTCAATATATATCTGTGTGGTGTCCTTTCATTTGGTATTCAAGGGGGTTGTGTATGGTAACACAGCTTGCTTCACATGCCTTTCAGAGTTTAGCCTAAGACTGCTTTGTCCACGTTACCACTAGGATAACTGGTCTATAAGGTTGACTTACAACCAATCATCATAAGGGTTACTTGGCATGGTACAAAGTGATCACTAGAATTAGTGAGCATTATATACCAGGCCAACTTCTCACACAGGCGACCTCGCCAGTATATGTACTCTGCACAAGGAGTGAATGGGACACTGACCTCAACATTACATTCACTGATGACCAATGGACCTACTGCTGTGCTCAGACCAAGGCCCTTCCCCCAATTAGAGATTGCCCCTGGTACATTTCGATTCCATCCATCGCATATACCACACCCAAGCACGTCTCCATAGAATGGACCTCATTGAGGACCCGCGCTGCTTGCAAATTTCATACACTCAGCGTGGAGCTGTCCTGATATACAATGCTCCTGGTCTTTTTACACACAATGTTTGAAGTCATTGGGGAACGCCTGACAGAGCACTAGCCGCACGTTGCACTGCTTGGATGTGTCAAGGATATCTCACCTGGGGGCATACTCTCAAGGAACAGCATTATAATTATTGGCGCTTTAGCGGCAGACAATTGCAGCTAAAGTGGCAATAATGGGCTTAATAATATGCCTTTGTGAATTCTCATAGCAGCCCATGTTCTGGTGTGAACCTGGGCTTCTATGGGAACTCTCTACGGCATATTATCAAGCCCATTATCCCCACTTTAGCGGCAGTTTTCTGCCACTGAAGCGGTGATTATTATAACTCCATGCTTGATATTATGCCCCCCTGGTCTGCGCCAAACCGCGCTACACTAAGGATGACTACCAACTCCCAAACAGAAAGACTGGCAGCGAGACACAGCATACTGTCAGGAGCAGCTCTTAGCATATTGGGATCTGATGGCGGTGAACCCGATCGAAAGACATTTGGGCTACTTGAGAGGTGTCTCTGTGGGTGGAGGCCCGCGACCTTGAGCTGGCGGATTAAGTAGCCCTGCAATAAACGATCTGACCAGCTGAGCACTCGCCCTTGCGTTGCAGGTTGGCTCTGTCATGGCAGCTCACAATCCAATTGCACCCACATATCTAATAGTCCTTTGGACTTGCTCAGTGGCATCTTTACCTTTTTCCCCCTACCAGGGTCTTCTGTTCTCTTACCCAGTTCTAGCAGGCGGGATGCACCAATTGTGGGCCATTTTAAACATTCTCTTGCTTAAGCCAGACCTAAAAAGCAGTGATGATGCACCTGCATCATGCCATTTCAATTACATACATGATGATGTAAACATGTGTATGTATGTGTCAGAACACATATGAGTGGAATGACTGCAGTGGCATTTGTTTTTTAATTTATTGACGCAAGATAGATACAAAGGACACTGCCAAGCGCGAGGCTCGACGAGCGCGCACTTAGGGCCCGGCCTCTCGGCTCCTCGCCACGCCCTTTGGAGAGTAGGCGGCCGGCTCGCCCAATGGGCGACCGGCCGTGATCCATTTCCGGGTCGGCAGGTGACGCGCATCCGGTGCAGGTGAGGGCGGAGACTCTCGCCTATTTAGGCTCTGGGAGTCGTGGTTCCGGTCTCTTGCCTCTCCTGCGCCAGATGTGCGGACACCTCGCCGCACCTACTTAGCTTAACTCCCACCCACCCGTCCCTTTGATCAGTAGGAGGCGTGGCGTTAAAGAGACCGTAGAACATTGACATGGACTTACAGAGTGAACGGGAGTCCTCCTTTTGCGTACTCCCTAGGCCAGCACTGAGGGGAGAGACGGTAAGCTCTCCGCACTGAGATTGGGCCCACCGGCTGGGGAGGCAAGGGCGCCAGGTTATGAGCCTCCTGGGATCCTGGGCAGCCTGGTGGGCGAGGGGTGGGCCCCGGATATGGCGGACAAGGACCAGAGGGCAGGGGCCCATCACTCAAGGATGCAGGTGGGTTCCACCTTGCGTGGGATGCTCAGATATGGAGGGGCGGGTCAGTGGGCCCCTTAGTGCTGGGGAAAATAAGTAACTAGTATAACTCAGAAATTTGAATGTCGATATTAACATGTTATTGATCTTATCAATTTGTAATATGTATTGTTTAGTCATGTTTATGAAATGTTGACAATTAAACATGGCCGTTTTACACTCACCCTTTCTCTGAAGAATGAATTTGATGGTGGGTCGTATCAACTGTCTTGGCGGGCGGGGAGCATGCTGGGAGGTCCGGGCTCTATGAAGGAGCGTGTAAGTTCTTTTTTAAGATCAACTGTGTTTACACATACACCAGCCTACATCTCTAGGCCTAAGCGGGCAGCTTATATGCCATGCCTCACTCATAACATTATTGCAAATCTCAGCAGTTGCCATCTGCAGACATTGAGAAAGTCTAGTTAACATGGGTGTCAACAAATGCAAACAATATAGACTAATTTAACAACCCCCAACTCCCCCACCACAAATTTAAATTGGAGCGATTTCTTTATGGTAATAACATTAATAAATATTCATGTTTCATGATTCCTGATAGCTAAGAAATCCAGCCCCAATATTAAAGGCCTGACTATGATCTTGGTGGATGGGATACTTCGTCGCACACGTGGTGGATGTCCCATCTGTCAAATTACAATTTATATAGGATATATTAGAATTGTTATTTGGAAGACGTGATAGCCGTCATGTTTGCCAAGATCGTACTCAGGCCCTAAATCTCATGATTCGAGTGGGTGAGCCGTCGTTTCCTGCAGCAGACTGGCATTCTTTCGGGCATACACTGTGACGGAGGTGTGCTGTGGCGCACCGAAGACAAGCAGGCTGCTTCAAATGGAGTGGGAGGCCAAGATGGACACCACAGGACAGGGGGGGTCGAACCCTTGCCAAGAAGAATAGGCAGAGGTGCTGTGATGCACCAGCAGAGAAAACATCAGCCCTGTGACTGCCAGATGTGCGGCGCTTGCACACAGCAGATGAGACAGCGCTGCATGCCATAGGGACCGCCAGTGTGAAACCTGCACCACCTGATGGCTGACTCCTCCACGTTCATGGGGGCTCTAAGACCTTTAGAGCTGTGGATTTATGACTCCATAACTGGGGCAGTGTCATGGCCAGGCAGCCGCAAACTGCCTCTTGCTGTGGGGGAGGCTGTTTCACACAAAAGGCTTATGACATTTACGTCATTTATGTCTCTTCCCTTATCCTCACTTTCCCTCCTCCCCTAACCCCCACTACTTTCTCGCTCCTCTCTCTCCTCTCCTAATGCATTGCTGATTGTTTGTTATAATGTTTACTTGTTGATCTTTTCCTGATATATTGTTGAACCACATTGTTGCACTTCCTTTCGTCTCTCCTGCCGTCTCCTACCGCATCCGCCCTATACTTATGACTCTCCTTCCCTCCTCTCTCAATGTATTGAGACAGAACTATTTTGTCTGATGCCCGATGGAGCTACTTGGTTTAGCTATAGGGGAGATGGGCCGTGGATTCCCTCCTTGGTCGTCACCTACCCAGTCGGTCTTTAGACAGACTTCTTTTCGTCTCTCCTTATTGTCTCGTCCCTAGCTCCTATCCACTCTCCTGCAAATCTCTCCACTTGCCTGCTGCTCTGCATACCCCATGTCCTTTGTGCCCTTTGACTAAGCACTCCTTCTCTCCTTGTTGGGGAAAGATCCAATATTTATACTCTGGAGTCTCAGCGAACCCGCTGAGTGAGTCCACTGCGCCAAGGGAGCCACTCACACTTGAGGTTTGGTATTGCACTCCTTGCCAAAGCACTCCCTCTCCCCTTTCTGGGGAGGGATCCAGTATGTAGGCCTTGGAGTCTCAGAGACCCCTCTGAGAGTGTCCACTGTGCAAAGGGAGCCTCTCGCAACAGAGATAGGGAAGTGATACCACTTCCCCTGGGATCACAGCTTACTGGACTTTGGACATTTGCCTTGACTCGTCTACCGGTTTGTGTCTCTGTGACCCTTCCCCTCCTCTTCCCATGCTGTGTCTCTCACCCTACCCTCCTCTTTCCTGCCTTCATTATCTGTCTACTTCCCCTGCTCCAACCCCCCTCCCCTGAATCTCCCACCTTGCCTGCTTTTCCCCTTACGTATTTGTGCTTATTGTTTATCTCAACCTTACAATTAACTATTCAATTCAATTCAGGGATTTATATAGCGCGCTACATACCCAGAGGGTCTCAAGGCGCTTGGAGAAGGGTGGGGAGTTACTTGTTGAATATCCAGGTTTTAAGTTGCTTTCTGAATGTTAGGTGGTTCTGAGTGAGGCGGAGGTGAGTGGGAAGTGAGTTCCAGGTTTTAGCCGCCAGGTAGGAGAAGGATCTTCCTCCCATGGTGGTTTTGTTGATGCGAGGTACAGCAGCAAGGGCTTGGTGGGAGGAGCGTAGCTGGCGGGAGGGGGTGTAGAAGGAAAGTCGTGTGTTGAGGCATTCGGGTCCAAGTTCGTAAAGTGCTTTGTGTGCGTGGGTTAGAAGGCGGAATGTTATCCTCTTATTGATGGGGAGCCAGTGGAGATTTTTCAGGTGGCCAGAAATGTGATCTTTACGCGGAATGTCTAGAATGAATCTGGCTGATGCGTTCTGGATGCGTTGGAGTTTTTTCTGAAGTTTTGCGGTGGTACCGGCGTATAGGGTGTTTCCGTAGTCCAGGCGGCTTGTAACCAGTGCGTGGGTGACCATTTTTCTGGTTTCAGTGCGGATCCGGCGAAATGTTTTTTTGAGCATGCGAAGAATGTTGAAGCAGGATGATGAAACTGCGTTGATTTGTCTGGTCATCATGCATGGTCCGTTGGGATGGATGCTTTTCCAAGGGATTCTGGCCACCACGAGTCCTCCCAGGCGGAGGGGGAGGTACCTAAGATAAGGACTTCTGTTTTGTCGGAATTCAGTTTCAGGCGGCTGTGCTTCATCCATTCGGCCACTTCTCTCATTCCCTTATGAAGGTTGGTTTTGGCGGTGTTAGGGTCTTTGGTGAGTGAGAGGATCAGTTGAGTGTCATCAGCGTAGGAGATGATGTTGAGGTTGTGTTGACGTGCGATGGCCGCGAGGGGGCTCATGTATACGTTGAATAGGGTGGGGCTGAGTGAAGATCCTTGTGGCACGTCGCAAATGACTTCAGTGGCTTCTGACTTGAATGGTGGGAGGCGGACTCTCTGAGTTCTTCCGGCAAGGAACGAGGTGATCCACTCCAGTGCTTTTCCTTGAATTCCGATGTTACTGAGGCGTGTAACAGGGTGTTATGACAGACTGTGTCGAAGGCTGCGGAGAGGTCGAGGAGGATGAGGGCGACGGTGTCACCATTGTCCAGTAGAGTTCGAATGTCGTCTGTTGCTGCGATGAGTGCGGTCTCAGTGCTGTGTTTGGCTCGGAAGCCGGACTGTGAGGAGTCGAGGGATTTGTTGGTTTCGAGGAAGGCGGCAAGCTGGTTGTTGACAGCTTTCTTGATGACTTTGGCCGGGAATGGAAGGAGTGATATGGGGCGGTAGTTTTTGAGTTCGGTGGGGTCAGCTGTTGGTTTTTTCAGAAGGGCGCTGAGTTCAGCGTGTTTCCAGCTATCTGGGAAGGTGGCGGAGGTGAGGGAGCAGTTGATGACATCTCGGAGGTGGGGTGCGATGATGGAATCTGCTTTGTTGAAGATGTGGTGAGGGCATGGGTCTGAGGGGGATCCTGAGTGGATGGAGTTCATCAGGCGGATGGTATCATCCGGGGAGATTGGGTTCCAGTCATTAAGGATGTTCAAGGGGGGTGAGGGTGTGGCAGAAGGATGTGTGGGCTGGTCTCCGGGTTGGTTGTCGAAGCTGTTGTGGATGTCTGCAATTTTGTCATGGAAGAACGAAGCTAGGGAGTCGCATAGGTCTTGAGAGGGAGTGATGTCGTTGGAGTTGGCAGTGGGGTTGGTGAATTCTTTGACGATGTTGAATAATTCCTTGCTGTTGTGGGCGTTGTTGTCAAGTCGGTCTTTGAAAGCGGCTTTCTTGGCAGTTCGGATCAGTTGGTGGTGGATGCGGGTGGCGTTTTTGAAGGCGTCTCTGGTGCTGGTGTTTGGGTCTTTTTTCCAGGCCTTCTCAAGGGAGCGACAGAGTTTCTTGGATTTCTTAAGATCATCATTGAACCAGGGGGCGTTTTTGTTGCCTTGTTTGATTAGACGTTTTTTCAGGGGTGCTAGGTTGTCGGCGCTGTTGGTAAGCCATTGAGTGAGGTTAATGGCTGCTTGGTTGGCGTTTGATGAGTGGGCAGGGGGGTTTTGAAGAAGCGATGAGGAAATTTGGTCGATGGTGATTTTGTTCCAGTTTCTTCGCAGAGTAGGTTGAGGATGGTTGTGGATTGTGGGGCCCGATTCACAGAATGAACTTAAGACTCAATCCTAAACTTACTAATATTTTGGTATTTACAAATGCACTTACTACTTTTGGCATTCACAGAATGCACTTACTACTTTTGGTATTCACAGAATGAACCTACTACTTTTGGTATTCACAGAAGTTAGGATTTTGTCTTAAGTTTGTCTTAAGTCTGTCTTAAGCCTGTCTTAAGTTTGTCTTAAGTTTGTCTTAATACAAACTTAAGACACAATCCTAACTTCCGTGAATACCAAAAGTAGTAAATTCATTCTGTGAATACCAAAAGTAGTAAGTGCATTCTGTGAATGCCAAAAGTAGTAAGTGCATTCTGTGAATACCAAAATAGTAGTAAGTTTAGGATTGAGTCTTAAATTCATTCTGTTAATCGGGCCTGTGGTCTTTTTGTAGATAAAGTGAACGCAGCTGTGGTCCGTCTACTGGAGAGCTGTGGTGTGACCAAAGGAGATATATTTGCTGGAGGTGAAGATAGGGTCGAGTGTGTGACCTGCGAGGTGAGTGGGGGTATTAACAAGTTGTTTGAGTCCGAGGTTGGTGAGATTTTCCAGAAAGGCGGTGGTGTTGCTGTTGTTACTTTTTTCCAGATGATAATTGAGGTCTCCCAGTAGAATGTAGTCCTTGGAGGGGAGGGCGTGTGGGGTGATAAAGTCAGTGATGTCTTCACTGAATTGTGCTCGGGGTCCTAGTGGCCTGTAGAGGAGGGTGCCTCTGAGTGTGGTCTTGGGGTCGGTGTGGATCTGGAAGTGAAGGTGTTCGGCGCTAGCGAGGTTGACGTCTGAGCTGGTTGAGATTCGGATGGAATTCTTGTGAACAATAGCGATGCCTCCTCCTGTTTGCTTGTAGCGGTCTTTACGGATGATCTTGTAGCCTTCCAGGATGGCAATGGTAGTGTCTGGGGCTGAGGAGGCGTTCATCCATGTTTCAGTTAGGAAGGCGACGTCCGGAGAGATGGTGTCTAGTAGATTCCAGAGGTCGATGGCGTGTTTGTGGACCGAGCGGGTGTTGAGCAGGATGCATTTTAGGTGGTTGGTGTCAGGTCTCTGTTCGGTGTTAGTGGATGTGGAGTTGGTCTTGGTGCCGTCAAACTTGCAGGAGTTGCAGGTGAAGGGTCCATGGGTGTGTCCGGGGGCGGCTTGAGCGCAGTCGGAGAGTCGGCCGGGGTTAAGGGCTAGGAGGGTAGAGGCGGCGTAAGTAATGCGAGTGGGGTGGGTGGGACGGAGGCCAGGGGGTCTGGCGCTGGGCGCGGTCCAGGCGCGGACGGGCGTAGACGGGCTTACCTTTGGCGCACCTTCGGTGCGGCCATAGCGCGTGGACGCTGCGCGTTGGGACATCTGTCTAAAATGGATAGTGGAGGGGGCGGAGCGTGGGAGGGTCAGCTGGGAGGCGGGAGTGAGGTGGAGGGAGGGTCTGGGAGGGGCCAGCAAGAAGCTCAACAAAATGGCAACAAACAAATGCTGCGAGGGTCGAGGGGCTATAATGCCAATCAAGCGCTACGATACAATGGTTCAAGGCAGCAGTGGAAAAGCGCTACGCACTAGGCGGCAGGTAGGCAGATTAAGACCCACAAACAAAACGTTTCAAAAATGCTAACTAATGCCCAGCAGTGGCGACCGCTTCGAAGCGCTACACAAATACACTTAAATGATTAGCAGTAACGTGGAGCACAATCGCAATGAGCGTTACACAAATACACATAAATGATTAGCACAATCACAATGAGCATTGTACCAGCAGAGAGGAGGTGGGGGGAGCGACCGTTCTTGAAGAAGGCAGGACGGTCACAGCTTGCACAAGGGCGAGGGCAGCTC
Organism: Lissotriton vulgaris; assembly: GCF_964263255.1. NCBI lineage: Eukaryota > Metazoa > Chordata > Amphibia > Caudata > Salamandridae > Lissotriton > Lissotriton vulgaris. The sequence goes on from NC_141685.1 coordinate 197,243,774, forward strand.
CTAGTCTCTGTGGGTGGGAGGGTCAGCTGGGAGGCGGGAGCGAGGTGGAGGGAGGGTCTGGGAGGGGCCAGCAAGAAGCTCAACAAAATGGCAACAAACAAATGCTGCGAGGGTCGAGGGGCTATAATGCCAATCAAGCGCTACGATACAATGGTTCAAGGCAGCAGTGGAAAAGCGCTACGCGCTAGGCGGCAGGTAGAACTATGTAACCTTTGTAACGATGTAACCTGTAACTATGATCTGATGCTCATGTAAATCGCTGTGATACCTCCGGGTCTAGCCAGCGCTATATAAAACTTTTGGAAATAAAATAATTTCTTTTTTACTGGAGCTCAAAACTCCCCCAGCAAACCCGTGGCTAGAGCCCAGGCATGACCTTCTAGCGAATGAAAAGCCTCCAAAGGTTCTCTACGGTATTTCTTTCAGCATTTCTGATTGGATGTAAGACCTAGAGTGCTACAACTTGTACATTATTTACATAATTTAATGTCTAGTTATCCATCAGATAAAAGAGGCATTAAATCTTCCAGCCCATCACAAAAACCAACATGTTTGGGGGCATCGGGCAATATGAATCCCCCACCCCTGAGCCTTATCGTTTTCCTTTTTTTTTATCCCCAATGTAGCCTCTCTGCCAATCTTTCAAACAACTGTCTACTATTCTTGCACTGCTCCCACAAATTAAACATAGGATACTAACTTCATTTTTAACCTTCAATTTCAAATTCATTCACATTTACTGAGATTTTAAAAAATCAGAATGCAATTTTGCTTTTTTTACATGCATACACTTTAATAATCAGTTAATATTAGTTACTTTATAAATAAACGTGGATCTCTGGAGTAGACATTACCAACCTATAGAGGGCCCTTGGACCACAGGTTAAGAACCACTGCTCAGTAGCTCTGGCTGCTGGCTGCTTAAAGTCTGAAGTGTGTATGTGTGTGCGATGTTTATGTGTGGTGTGTTTAATTGCTATTGTCCAGATGGAAGACTATAAAGCTGAAACAAGGTCTGCTCATCTACATGGCTGGGAACGGTTTTAAGCACATTTCAAAAGTGCCTTCCCTTTGCCTGCAATTGATCTACCTTAATAAATGATAAACACCCTGATCTGTCGAAAGTGGAGCTTGCTCTGTTGGGATGGAGGAGGACTTTTCCCAGGAAACCTCAGACAAACTTTGAGAAGTCCTCCTGACTCACAGACATCGCTCTACATTCTAGTTCTAGTTCTAGTCCGGCATTCAGTAGTCTAAAGACATCAGTATTACATGTGAATGTGATAAGTCTCAGGTGATTGCGTGTCTGCCCATTAAATAGTCTTTTCTGTTCCAATCAGGTCTAAGGAGGATGATGTAGACTTTGGGGATGAAGATACAGACCAGGAGTCCAGCACTGGAAGTCAGGATGGCAAAGATCTCCACGGCCACCATGTACCTGCCCTTGGTGCTCAGGTACGCTGGGATGAAGGAGACCCAGACACTGCAGAATACCAGCATGCTGAAGGTGATAAACTTGGCTTCGTTGAAAGTAGATGGTAACTTCCTAGCTATGGAAGCGACAAAAAAGCTCAAAAGAGACAAAAATCCCATATAACCAACCACAGCATAAAATGCAAAGACAGAGCCCTCATTACACTGCAAGATCATCTTACCAGTTTCTGATCTGGTATCAATATCTGGGAATGGGGCAAAGAGAGTGAGCCAAATAGCACAGATCAACACCTCCCCCAGTGAGCAGAGAAGCACCAAACAGCTTGGTATTCGGGGTCCAACCCACTTTCTAAACTTACTTCCCGGCTTTGTGGCATTAAAGGCGATGAGAACTGTGATGGTCTTTGCTAGTACAGAAGACACAGCAATTGTGAAAATGATCCCAAAGGCCGCTTGTCGAAAGAGGCAGGACATCATTGAAGGACGTCCAATAAACAGGATGGAGCAGAGGAAGGACAGCATGAGGGAGAGGAGAAGGGTGTAGCTGAGATCCTGGTTATTGGCTTTCACTAGTGGTGTGTTTCGGTACTTAATGAAGATTCCCAGCACTCCCACAGTGAGAACGGAGAAGAAACTTGCAATACAGGATAATGCCAAACCCAAAGCATCCTCAAAGGACAGAAACTCCACAGTCCGTGGAATGCAGGCATCTCTCTGCTCATTGGACCATTGGTCTTCAAGGCACTTTATACAGTTTTCCATATCTGCAAAAAAAAGAACATAAAAAAGAATTAAGAAAATCATGTAATCGAAGAAATACACCTTCTGTGTTTGTGTTTTATTCATCAATTCAGTGCAGGTGTTCACAAACTGCAGGTTCTTAATATAGCTGCCATACTTATTTTAAATGTACTTTACATATATAAACAGGCGATGTGCTCTACTAGCTGTACATCGGATTCTAGCCATATTCCAATTTGCACAACATATTCACATTTGCACTTTAAATATATCAGACCCCATCTTAGTCAAAGCTATGTGAGTGCCAAAGTCCCATGTAAGACAGCAAGTTATTAATCGGGCAGGATGCGAGTCCTTCCCACATTATAGGCTCAACATTCTCCATAAACCTGGGCTCAACATCTGGTAGCATTGGTGCAGAGCAAATAGGCTTAACTCACAGACAATGTGGTAAGTATTTAGAAGTAACCCAATAATTAAAAACTCAAAATAACACAATAAAAATCCCACACCCAATTTCCAAACAAATCAAGAAAAATTAAATAAGAAAAATGACACAATATTTTTAAATACATTAAGAGGAACCGGAGATATAAATGTTTAATTTCTTTAAACTAAAAAGTGCCATGGGATGTGGTTGAATGGGACATAGGCAGAAGTTGAGGCAAATTGCGATGCACCAAAGACTGGCTAAGCCTAGGGCCTCGACTCGATCAAAGATTTTACCTTTTGAGTTAGGCTTTTTTTAACCCTGAGCAATGAACTCCGCTCCTCTAGCGGAAGTTGCAGAGATTTGGTGACTCCGCATTTCATTGAAGACACGGAATTCATGCAAGAATGCCCACTCCGCTAAGGAATGACATTTCTTATTGTACCCAAAACCCTTTGGTAAATCAACTTTACCGTTACATGCTAAAAAGCATATAACTAATTCACAAAAGTGAACTTTGAAAAACATCAGGCAATGAGAGAGGTGATGATTTTGGGGTCACCCCTTACCTAGGGGGAGGGCAAGAAAGCAGGTGCCTTGAACACAAAGAGCCTATCATGCTGAACGATTCGGTGGGGGTTCCTTCCTCCTAGGACCACCCCAAACAAAGTTATGGGCAAAAATACAATGCCAAACAAAAGCCCAGCAAAGCATTATGGGGCGAGATTCTAGATTTCAGTGAATATTATAGTATTAGCTCTCAGCTGAGCCCGAGAGCCTGCCCCTTGAGGAGTGTTTTGATATTGGATACTATAATATTCACTGCACTCTAGAATATCGTCCCATAATGTTTTGCAGGGCCTTTGGTTGGGATTGTATTTTTGCCAGAAAAAAGCCAAAAATACATGAATGCATTGCTTGTCACTGTAGAAGGATGTCCATGGGGACAGCAGACATTTCTAAATTTCGTGGGCGATTGTCCCTTGGGATGGTGGATGTGTTCTAAGGAGCTACGGGTGAGGTGCCATTTTTGTACAATTCACCAATCAATGGGTGGGGATGACTCTTGGACACTCTCTAACCAATGGGTAATAGGTTCCCGATTAAAACGTTAAACTTTTTCAGTATATCCTTTTTGCCCTATTATATACTATCCGATTGCATTCTAAAGTAAAATTAACAGGCCCTAAAAATAGTGTCAGAATGGCTGGCGTTCCTTGGGATCAAAAGGCCCTTCCCCAGATCTCATTTTATACTAAACTGTGAATAGGCAGGCCTCACCCTGATTCCTCCCAAATGTCTATTCCTGAAATAGGTTGAGCAGCATAATTCACATCCAGAAAAAGGCCCAAACCATTGTGTCTGCTCTTGGAGTAGTTTCACATCTCCTCAAGGAGTGAAGCACTGGCAGGGAGGGTATCATGAATAATAATTTGTCTACTGGAAATAATAGCTTTCTAGAAGAACAGTTGCTGTACATTTATCAAAAATCCAACATCAAAGTTGAGTTACATTTTAATAGATATTAAACAGCTGAATAGAATCGATGACTTTCTCCAGACCAAAGCTACGAAAATTGTGCTGCAATTGTACATTTGATTTTTTTTGTTTTTCTCATAGAAATTGCCACATCATCAATGCATTGAAAATACCTTCTGAGGGCTAGTCATTATAGGTAAATTATAGTGTCCTTGACTCTTAAATACCAATTCCGGGGCCTTGTGGACTGCATTGCCTATTAAGGAGGAACTTAGTTTTATTTAAAAGTAACTTGTTTTCTGGTTATTTTGACAGGTCTGCTGGTCAGGCTACACACGTAGGCATCAAGCCATACTTTATTGGTCAGTCTGTTGGCTGGTATTAAACATACTGCAGTCCACAGGCAACATTATACTTCCATGCCATCAATGTATTTCCTGCCCCACATATTATTGGTGTACTGGAAAGCTAAATATATCCAATAGGTGATTAGTCAATTTTACTATATTTTAGGGGTCGAGGTACACACACTGTGAATCAGACAAAAAGAGCTAAAAAATCAGCAGCATCACTCCACAGAAAATAGGTCTGGCCCTGCAAAAGGAGGCATTAATGTTGACACCGGCTATAAACCTCTTAAGTGTGCCCATCGGCCAATGGGCAAGGGAGGCACTACCTCCCCAGTGCATTTGTCAGACGTTGGCTGACCCTAGGGGGGGGTAATAAGGGCCACGTCCTTTATTTTATTTTCCAACAGGCTACTCGGGAAGAGCTTCCCTGGCCGCCTGATATGGTTTTTTATGTATTGTAATGACGATTGGCGTGCAGGGTGCGCTGACGTCATTACAGTAAACTGAAAGTAAACTGAGTCTATGGGTTCATTTTACTTTCAATGAATCAGTGCTAGTGTTCATATCTCAGCCCCCTAAGCAATGATGTTGGAATGGGAGAGTCTTCCCTTTCCAAGCTACTTCTGCCCAGTGGATCCTTGCTTGGGGATCGCAACAGGTAAGATATCCTCAAGCATGGAGCCACCCTCTAGCCACCTGGGATAAGGGGGTGGCCGCTCGGGTCAGGGTTTGTGCTCCCCCTTGGCAATTTTAATATTTCAGTCTTTCTATCTCCACAGGGGCCGATGGTAGGCAATTACCCAGGGACACCATGGCTATTTTGCAATAAAAATATAGGAGCAGGGGCAGTCTAGCAGAGGCATGACCATGCCTCCACCCAATATAAATGGGACAAGTCTTTTTGCCCCCTCCTGGGAGGCAGATAGGGGTAATTACCACCAATCTGCCTCCTGGGGGAGCAGAAAGCCAACTAGACGTCAGGGAATTTTTTGTTTTAAAGAAAACAGCATTGAAGTGGAGTCTACCCACCATGGGTATGGCTATGCCCCCACCCCAACTAAATGAACCCACAGTCTTTTTGTCCTCCCGGGGGCGGAGATGGGTTAATTACATCTGATCTGTCATCCGGAGGGCAGAAAGGCCACCAGACACCAGTGAATGTTTAAATATAGGGGTAGCAGCTGCCAAGCATGGGCATGGTCATCCTATCACCCCAAGAAAATAGCAATGCTCAAAGACTTCATCACTAATATGCCCCAAAAGCCTCAGATGCCTCAATCCCATCAAAATCACACCGCAAACCTCAGTGCCTGGCCCTAAGATGGCCGCCCATCGATCCACGCTCAGAACTTCTCCCCTAGCACAAAACTACATGGGGGAACACCTCTCTTTAAGCTAGGGTAACGTAGCTGACAGAGAAATGTTATCCCTAGATCAACGCAACCCCAGTGATCAGAATCTCACCACATTTGACTGCAAATACGAGGACTCTAGACGCTGACTGCTGAGTCGCCAAGAACGAAAACGAAACTGACACTCACGAGGTACGAGTCCATTTTGCTCCCCCAACCGGGACAGGGTAACTATCTTCCTATAGGGCTCTGTTGCGACTTTCAGAGACTTGATCCCCCTCCGTACAGTTCCCTCACTATGGCTCTTGACATGCCAACCCCCCACCCAATCCCTACCTACATATCAGAAAATCCACGGCCTGAACTCATACACTATTACCTTCCCTCCCCACCTCTCTACTAAAATGAGACGAAACTTCAAACATAAACTATTCCGACAACACCGAGAAACCCTATTTATAGACATCTACCACTCCGCATCCAAAGGTCTCATGAAGATGGACCTAATTTTCCACACGGAGAGACCAGAAGACTGGATCTCCACTCTCAGAGCTCAACTTCACATCGCCAACACCACATCCACACCTCACAGCAACAAATTAACATCTCTGCTCCCTAATTGCTCATCTAGAAGAGGGACCACATCCGTGACCATCTACACTAACGGCACTATACTCATTCAGGCAAACAATGAGAACTTCGAAGCTTTTGACTCCCTCTTACCATCACTCTGATCCGCTCTCCCCCACCTGCCTCGACCCGCCTCAACCCTACCCCCACCTACAACTAATCGGCCCCAATAGGCAACAAAACCCACACCACCACACGCCCCCACCGTCCAGCTCCCCTGAGTCTCCACACAACACAACACCCCTACCAAGAATGCGCCACAGCTCCCTAAGGAAAACACAAACTCACTCCCCTATTGGACCCACCCACCGCAATCTCACGAATGAGCCCCGCCGACAGTGACCCCTATCCTCACTAGCTCCCACACAGATCTCAGAAACTCTAATTCTTTTCTCGACCCAATCTACCCCCCTCCCAGGATTACAATAAGGGGCAACTCGTCCTACACAATGAGTAAGAGACAACACTCCATCAGCCGACCTACACCACAGAAGGCGAACCCCCCCAAGATGCCCCCAACCCCTCCCACGACTCAGTGGGGCAACGACTTGCATCACTAGAAAACTAGATAGACTCGATCTCCCAGGGCCTGAGCAAAATCCTCTCCAATCTAGATAAAGCACGCAGACCCCATCAATCCCCTCCCTGGGTTCCTCCACCTGCTAACACCAACAGACACAAGAGCCCCTCCTAGCCCTCAGAAACCCATGAAACTCAACCTCAGAGACCTCCAAGACTGGTCACGGAACCCTGGCCACAAAAAGCCTCAAGAATTACAGTCCTTCCCACAAGGGCTCAGAGACGCTCCAATACTGATACAAAACCCTTGGTCTCAAGACCCACTAGAACAGAAGCAGCAATGTCCGACAATGAAGGATCCGTTCTAGCCTCCTCCTATGACACACCCTTCTTTGACGCCCCTAAATCCAAAATCCAAGTGATCACGGGTCTCCGAAAAGACCCTCCCTGCACAAAACCCCCGAGACCGCCCGTCCTTACCAGCCTACCTAGAGCGCCCAAAGAAAAGACTTCCAGCAAAAAAGAGTTTTTCACCAACTGCTTGCTCATCAACTGCAGGTCGGCTTCTCTACATGCAACTGAACTAGCAGAGGCCACCCTCTCAAATGACATTGACATTACATTCCTCACATGGTGGGGATAGCTCAATGAGCTATCCCCACCATGCTTAGACATGCTGGTACCCCCAGGTTTCTCCCTCATAAATAGAAAAGACCAGCGAGGGGCAGGGGTAGCTATGATCCATAAAGACAACCTGGTCATCACGGAAATAAATTCATACGACTACAACACATTTGAATGTCTCTCAACCAACATTAAGACCAAAGATAATGGATCTTTACTTTGTCACCTTCTCTATCATCCTCCAGGTAAATCAGCCGCATTCGGAGAACAATTATCTGACATGATAGCTCACGGTGCACTCGGTGATGCCAACAATCTGATTCTAGGTGACCTGAACCTACGATGGAACGAGACCAACAATCCGATAATCCAATCGCTATTCAGTCTCCTCTGTGATAACAATATAATCCAGTGCTGCACAGAGGAGACGCACTATAAAGGAGCCACCTTGGATGCCATCATCGCTCAAAGAAACACCATCACTATCAATCACACACTCCCCGTCGACTGGTGAGACCACCATATGATCCTATTTCATATCAACCGACTAACTCTCTCTCAATCTCCTTTGCAAGACCCCCCAAATGGTTGAGAAACTTCTCCCAGACTCCCATAGGAGTCCTTGAAGAACAGATAAGCTCACTTATTCATGACACCAATGCCCACTTCTCCACTAATGACCTCACTGAATGTTACAACACAAAGCTAGTGTACATGCTTGACAAAATAGCTCCTTTAAAGCACAATAAGAGTAGAGCTATCCCATCCAGATAATGGTTCAACCCCGACCTCAAATCCAAAAGGAGAAAACTAAGAGCCAAAGAAAGAACGTGGAGAAACAACTCTACCTCCATCCTCCGCGATCAACTCAAATCAGCCCATAGGAAGTACAACAATCACATCAAAAACAAGAAATCCAGCTTTTTCCACTTGGCGCTAGACAGTGTCAAAAACAGACCCAAGGAACTATATAGCATCATCAGACAATAAACCTCCAAGCCCGTGCCCTCCTCTGTACTGGCGTCCAAAGAACTATGAGATAACTTTGCCTACTTCTTCAATGATAAGATCACGAAAATCGAACTCTCACTGGACGTCAACAATACGCACCCCATGAAGAGCATCGCGGCTGGGTCGCTTGATCTCTCTCCTGATTCCTCTCCCAATTCCTGGCTTATTGATCTACACCTCCAAACCCTCAGCTCATTTCCTAGACCCCATTCCTCCCCTACTGACCAAAAAACTGAAGCACGCCTTAGCCCCGCTTTGGAGCACGATCATAAATAGCTGCCTGAAAAACAGAGTGGTCTCAGACTGCCTTAAAATGGGTCAAGTCACCCCCTGTTGAAAAAACCCGGACTAGACGTGACTGATCTAAACAATTTTAGATCTGTGTCGAACCTCCCCCTTCTTTCTAAAACTCTAGAAAGATGCGCACTACATCAACTAACCCAGCACCAAGACAACATCAACCTCCTGGACCCCCACCAGTCTGGTTTCAGAAAAGGCTGTTGCACAGAAACCGCGATTCGTAAAATCATCGACGATATCCATGGATCACTAGACTTTGACCAATGCTGCCTCGTCATTCTCTTTGACCTCTCTGCAGCATTTGATACTGAAGATCACAAACTCCTCATAAGGGCTCTCCAAGAAAGAGCTGGTCTTGGCGAGGTACTCCTCAAATGGTTCTCCTCCTTTCTGCACAATCGCACACAAAAAATAAAAATAAAAAACTTCACTTCCCACCTCCAGCAAGTCAACAAGGATGTCCCTCAAGGCTCAGTGCTATCACCGCAACTCTTTAACATTTACATGGAACTACTCTCCAAACTGCTCAGAAAAGCCAACATCCGCTTCCATCTCTATGCTGATGATACCCAGATGTATCTGGAAACTACCTCTCTCAAAGACATACAAAGACTTAATGATGTACTGAAAGATGTCCAACACTGGTTGACAAGCACCACCTGAAACTAAATCCTAATAAGACGGAGACTATCCTCATCTCGAATAAGGAAGATAACCCCCAAATTGCCGAATGGTTAAAGGCCATCGATGCGCTCAACGAGAATCTCACTCCAGCAGACTCTGTCAAATCTCTAGGCATCACTCTAGACTCAAAACTGAACATGACGAAACACATTAAGAACTCGGCCAAAAGTGCTTTCCTTAACCTCAGACTACTGAACAAAATAAAACCCTACATTGCGTCCAATGATCTTAAACAGGCCACCCAATCTCTGGTACTGTCAAGACTGGACTATGGGAACGCAGTCCTCTCAGGAATTCCAAAATCACACCTGGCTCCCATCACAACAACATTGCATGTGACCACCAGAATGATCACTGGTATCAAGAAATTCGATCATATCTCCCCTGCACTCAAAGAACTTAAGTGGCTTCCAGTCGAAATGCGGATTAGCTTCAGAACAGCCTGCCTCACCCAAAAGCCCTTCACAGCGGCACACCTGAGTACTTGGCGAAAAAACTCATAAAAGCCGGCCAGACCAGGAACGTGAGAAGTTCTAACTCCCTCATACTCATCCCACCAAAAACAAAACAAAAAACTGCGAACCGATCTTAAACTGGAAGCGCTCCCAACATTTGGAACTCCTTTCCCCCTCACATCAGAACCATTCCCTCCTTTGTAGAATTCAAAAGCCAACTCAAAACCCTGTTCCTCAACCGCTCCCTAGGGAATTGATAGCTTGGGGCAACTAGCGGACTTTGAGCTCGGCTCCAGCACTAAGACTCCAAAGGACTCTCAAGGAAAAAACTGTCCTGCACTACAATATGTTGCTCTTTATTTTTGCGTGCTCATGTTGATATATCACTCGTCTATCTTGTATCTGATGATTATCTGTTATGTTCCCATTGTAAAGCGCTCCGATACCCCTGGGTCTGGCCAGCGCTATAGAAAACATCTTAAATAAAAAAAATTAAAAAGATGCTACTCTCCCCCAAATAGACTGACTGCCCCTCCTGGGGGGGTGGATAGAAAATTCACCCCTAAATTTGCCACCCGTCTGCCTTGGGGCAGAAACCGCACTAGCCACCAAGTATTTCAAAATGGTAACAAAACAAACAAAATGATTGGTTGGCTTACCCTGGCATTGAACCATACTCCTGCCACAGTGGGGTCAATGGAGTCTATCTGCACCTCTGGGGGCAGATAGGAGGCTGGCATCAATTCAGGAGTTTGCCCAAAGTTGCACCCAGGATTTGTAAATCCACCTGACACAGTAATCTTGCCTTTGGGCCAAATAAAAATGGTGTTCAACTGTGGCATTGGCCACATCCCACCACAAATGGGACAAACCAGTCTTTTTCTCCCACAGGGGCAGACATGAGGTGTGCCCTCAATGTGTCTTGCCCTCTGTCTGGGAGGAATATATATTGTTCAATAAAATAATGGGGTGGCTCTTGCCCATCCTCACATCAGGCCGTACCCTCACCCCTAAAACCTCTACAGTCTTTCTTCTTACCTGCAGATTAAAGCATTCATCCCATTGGCAAGCGAGAGTACATTTTATCTTTGGGGTGTTGTTTTTACATAAGGACCAGGAGAGTGTGGGTAACTCCCCAAATCGTCCCAATTGCAATAGTGAATAAATAAACTTCTTGGGTTTAGCCGGCTGCCACCTGGAAATATTTACCAGACCCAGACTGTTCTGAAAACTAGACATCCAGGGGAGTCCAGAGTATTGTGCTTCGCATGTATCCCACACAATTTTCTTAATTAGGTGATGCAAAGCGGAAGGAAGTTTGTGGCTCCCCACAGTTTCCAGAACTTTCCATCACAGACATTTGAGGAACATTAGTTTTTTAGTCAACTTTTGAGGATTGCAAAGGATTCTACATAAGAAAAACAGTTGGAAACCACACAAGTCACCCCAACTTGGATTCCCCAAATGTGTTATATTTCCTAATGTGCTGGATGAGCTAGGGCCCACAATACACAGCTTTCCACTTTGCAAAAACAAAAAGGGTCAACTTTGAGTGAAATAATGCAATGTATCCATGTTGAGTTTTCGGCCGTTTTCTGTCACGGGTACTAGGCCTACACATACAAGTAAGGTACCATTTTTATCAGAAAACTCAGGGGAATGTCATCTCACCCTGGGTTTCTCCAGATGTCTAGTTTTAAAAAATTTGCTGGTTTGGTGGGTTTTATTAGGAGACAGCTGAGCTAGGGCCCCAAATCCACAGCTACCTACAGTTCAGAAAAGTTCAGTTTTGAGTGAAAAAGCGTCATGTATCCATGTTGTGTTTTGGGTAGTTTCCTGTAGCGGGCTCTAGGCCCCCCCTCACAGGTGAGGTACCATTTTTATTGGAAAACTTGGGATAATGCTGGGGGGAAGGAAGTTTGTGGCTATCCATCACAGAAATGTGAGGAACATTTATTTTTTAGTCAAGGTTTGAGGTTTGCAAGGGATTCTGGGTAAAACAGATTGATGAGAGCCATACAAGTCACCCCACCCTGGATTCCTCGAGGTGTCTAGTTTAAAAATGTTTACGGGTTTGCTGAGTTTCCCTAGCTGCTCTGAGTTAGACTCAAAAATCTACAGCCACCAATAGAGCTGTTTCAGTAAAGAAATAGTCACTGCAACGCCTGTGTGCACAGAACCCAAAGCCTTGTGTACAGCTACCTTGCCTATGATCCATATTTGGTATTACTCGTTTTTAGGTACTGCAGTGCTGCCTTTGCGTGATGCGATAACAGCTACCATTAAATCTCCATCTATTCTCGTTTTTGAATGAATCAACGCAGATACGGAAGCTGTGGGTACAGCCGCCTTTGCGGCTTCATCAGCCAATGAATTCCCTTCAATGTGAACGCCATCACGTTGATGACTCAGTGTATGGATCGGGAAACATCCTTTACAATGCAACTATAACAACGCACTACCAATACAACGAAACTATTACAACGCAGGATCCATTACAACGCATGCCATTACAACACCTGCCATTACAACTCAGCTGCAATTACAATGCATGCCATTAAAACGTAAGTATGGTTAAGTATTTAATTTAATTTTAACCCCTACATCATCCAACACTTACCCTACAGTTACGCCCCCCTGGAGTTAGAATAGTAATTTTAAGCCCTACACTATCCAACACTTACCCTACTATTATGCCCCCCCCTGGAGTTAGAACAGTAATTTTAACCCCTACACTATCCAACATTTACACTACTATTACATTCCCATTAAATAAAATAAAAAAATACTTCCCCATACTTACATTGTAATGGTATGCGTTGTAATAGCAGCTACGTTGTAATGGCATGCTTTGTAATGGCATGCGTTGTAATGGATCCTGCATTATAAAAGTTTCATTGTAATGGTATGCAGTGTGAAAGTATGCATTGTAATGTCATACATCCGTATGGATCACGTGAGTCCTCGGTAGCTCGGCTTTCAACTCTGCTACCTGTTCCCATAGCATTTTTTTGCTTAATTGCGCCACCTTTTGCCTCCTTAAACCAGTTTTGCTCCCAATCGTGTAAGTGCTCATTGTATGACTGTACACAGTAAAAGGAATCACACACAATTAGTGTGGGGAATTTGGGATCTGAATTTACAAGTGCAAGTATTAGTGCTTTCAATTCTGCCAACTGAGCCGTGCAGTCTCCTAGAGACTGCGTTTTTGTGCAACTAGGATGGAACTTGCCATCATGCATGCAACCTTTAATGATAGCACATGCTGAAAAATATTGCTGCTTACTTCCTATGGCCGGTTGCGCGGATCCGTCAGTGTATATAATATATTCATACTGATCTAGAGGCATTTCTGCATTTACGTACAGGTGTGATTTGTAAGCGATTGGTACAGTTTATCCTTCATTAAAGGTCAAATAAGTGTACCCGCACTGACCTGCAATTCTTCAGATCACTAAGTGGCGTACGTTTACGCATGTCTGCAAGTGTTTGGAAGTAATCATGTCTCCCTGGAGTAAACGAAGAATATTAGTATGTTCTTGTGTCCAATCTCTGCCTGAAAAGTCAGGGTAAATTAAGTTATAGAAAGGTTTTACCCATTGTGCGTAATATAAAATGTATATCCTGCCGAAATTTAGGAATCCAAGTATTGATTGTAAATTGTTTAATGATTTTGGTGGCTGGAGCAGCGCATACTTTTCTGAAAAGTTAACTACCAGGCTTTTGCCTTCACTTGACAGCTCTTATCCCGAAAGTAGGACATTGAGGTGGGCTATTTTCAATTTTTTAAAGTGGAATTTGTAGCCCTCAGCGGGAAAACCCATAATAATGGTACTTACCCTGGTCAAGTGCCTCTCTAAGTCGTTGTCTGTCAGATAAATATCATCCACATAGGACAACGCTTCTTCATCACATTTTTGAAGTAACTCTGTTACTTTTGCTGAAAATACAGCTGGACAGTTTTTATACCCTTGTGCTAGATTATTTTTTTTTCGTTGGAACCCTAACGCACTGAATGCGGTCAGATACCTGCTTTCAGGTGCTATATTTTGGCAGAAAAATCCATTTGAGCTATCAAGTGTGGTTTTGTATTTTTTGCGCACAATGTTATTCATTAATGGGGCACTATGTGCATTTTGGACAGCAAATGTCTGTGCATGAGTTTAAATGTCTAATCTAAAACTATACGATATGTATTGTTGGGTTCAGAGACAGGAAACAAAGGATTATTCATTGGAGAGGTTCATTTTTCAATAACCACTTGGTATTCAAGTTGATCTAAAATCTCCCTGACCTGTCTGTTAGCTTTGTGCTTTATTGGATATTGCCTCTGAGCATTAGGTGAAACTTTTAATGGGATCACATGCTAGGTTGAGTTCTCATCCCACCCTGCATGATTTTTGGACAATGCTTGAGCTTGGGTTACTGCCCACTCCTGTGCATATAAATGTTTAAGGTGAACAGGAACGTAGTTGGAAAATGCAGGAAAATTATACTTTTGCCCCTAGGGCACGAATGCCAGCGGCCAATCTTGTTCTGCTAACAGGATGTCATAACCAGATGATAAGTTCTTTCAAAAGAGAGCCTTTACTTTCCTGGGCTTGTCCTCCTCCAGCCGGACTGTTACTTCATATAACTTATGTGGGACGCTAACCCTGCTGTCTGGTGTTTTCACCGTGATGTAATCATTCAACTCCGCTGTCATCAGAAATTCCTTCAGGTTCAGGCGAGCTATTGTCACTTCTGCCGCACTGTCTAGCATCGTCAGAGCCCATTCCGCATTCGGAAATTGTGTCCTCAGAGTTCGGGGAATGTCTGATTTTCAGACCAGCAACTTTCTTTTTCTTAAATTGAGGGTTTGGATTTTGCTTATCTGCTTTTTTAGAAGTAAAAGCTTGAGCACGCTGCTTGTCTCTGGACTGTGTGCGCCTCTCTATTTTCTGACGGTCCTTCTCTTTCGGAGCCTTTCTTCAAGCCCTGAAAAGAACGAGAGGAATGTGTTTTAGTATCCTGATACCTGTCAGGTTTACTACTATTATCCATATTCCTAAGGTAGTCCCTCTTTTCAAAGGGCTCCTGTGGAGGAGATCTACCTCGGGACTGAGATCTCTTTTCTTTAGAGTTTTCTTTTTTATTATCCCACTTCTTTTTAGAAGAAGTAGGTGTCTGTTTAAAAGTGTCCTTTTCAGGACTGCCCTGTAGTTGATGTTTTAAAGCTTTTCCCCCAAAACTATCCCTGCTTAATTCTGCATGTATTTCATTCTCCTTATCTAATGGAGAGAACTCCTGTAGGCATTGGCGGATTGCCACTGATGCTGCTTCCCCTTTAATATTAGCTAGTATTATGGCTGATACCTGGTCAAAGTTATTTAATAACTTCATTCCTAAGTTTAGGGCAGGTTCTGCTCCGTAGTCGTTTTGTATTTGTCTTAATACATCTGGTACTAATGCTAATGAAGGAATACCGTGAGTTCTGGTATATATGGCAGCAAAGACTGTACCCCAAGAGGTGCAATCCTCTAACTCTGGTGTAATCCCCATACGGATTGTAAACATTCTGTGTTTTTCAAATGGTGTTGTATTTGGGAACACTGCTTCTAACGGGGTTATTTTCTGTGCTACCCAAAAAGGAATTTGTTCACATTTTGTGGTTACTTTGCCCATTATAGCGTGTAATGTTTGTGGAGTAATTTTAGTACCTGTGCTCTGTGTAGGAGCTGCAGTAGGTGTAATTACTGTAGGTTGGACCGCAAGTGTCCTCAAGACAAAGTGGGTCATGTTTCTGTAGAGTTTTATCAACTCTTTGAGTTGAACAAGTAGTTCATCACATGGAATTGTGTCAATGTCTATGTGGTGCACAGGTTGCTAATATCGGCCATGTTGCTCCTGGTCTTCCTAAAGGACCAAGCCTTGCTCTTGTTCTTATGTGGGGAAGGGCGCCATTAAACCAGAAAATATGTTCCTGGTAGGTAAGTGTAATTTCCATCTCCTCAAACGGAGTGTAGACCGCTGGAACTTCTTCATGTATGTAATAATAAAACGTTTGTGGTACAGCATCTGCTGCTGTGAATATAACCAATGAGTAGAATACCTCTGTTTTGAAATGTTCGTGTGCCTCTATCACAGATATTATTACACCTCCTCTGGGTGGTAACCCATGTTTGACAAGTTTAACTGTCAAAGTTTGTCTAACTTTGGCTGCAATTTGTATTGCATTGGCATCTTCCCCCCAGACTGATTAGGTCCTTCATTTAAGACTCCTTGTTGATCAGACATCATGTTTAGGAAACAGAATTATTGTCCAAGGAAAGGATGAAAAGGTATTATGCAAAGGTTTTATGCACAATTTTGGGAAATTGTCCTTTCAAGCTTGATTAACCAACAGCTGGGAAACAACCATCACAACGCAACTTTTATAACGCACGACCATCACAATGCAACTTTTACAATGCAAGAGGTCTTACAACGCATGCTATTACAACGCATGCCATTACAACGCAGATTCTATTACAACGAATTCCTTTATAACGTAAGTATGGTTACGTTTTTTTTATTATTTATTGCTCTTCTTGTATTAAGAATATTAATTTATACCCCCCATACTATCTAACACTTACTTTTCACCCCCCTAATTTATACTCCTACACTATCCAACACTTACTCTACTTTTACACCCCCCTGGAGTAAGAATAATAATTTATACTCCTACACTATCCAACACTCACCCTACTTTTACACCCCTCTGGAGTAAGAATGGGAATTTATACTACTACACTAACCAACACTTTCCCTACTTTTACACCCACTGGAGTTAGAATAGTCATTTTAATCCCCTACTCCATCCAACACTTGCCCTACTGTTATACCCCACTTGAGTAAGAATAGTAATTAATACTCCTACACTATCCAACACTTACCCTACTTTTATACCCCCTGGAGTAAGAATAGTAAGTATTAATCCTACACACTTTTACGTTACTATTACAACTCAACTGGACTTAGAATAGTAAGTAACACTTCAAAGATTATAATATAAAATAATGATAATATTGATTTATTATTTTTAACAATTATATAAAAATGTTGTAATATATCTATTAATATATGTTTAAAAAAAATATTAGACAAAGAAAAAATATTTGTAAAAATTATTTCAAAACAAGTTCCCACGCTTGTACATTGAATACAACGTAAAGTTATGTCCTTCATTTATTTCCATAGATGTCTTGGTGATTGACGCATATTGGAAGTCATTTGAAGAGTAACGCGGGATGGAAAAGAAGCAAAAGAGAGCATGCTAAAGGTAAGAACATTATTTACAAGTATAATACATGTTTTAATAAATAGTAGTACATTTAAAATTATATAATTAAAAAATAATAGTTAGAATGCAAGACTATATGATTTTTATTTCAAAATTTTTATTTTATTTTAAATTTTATTATTTTTTAAAATATTTAAATAACATCGATTAACTTTGTTTTAAAAAACAGGTTTTAAACATATATTATTATTATAAATAAATACTATATAAATTGTCCGTTTTCTTTTTTCATTGCTCTAGATGACGTATACGCGTATACGTGAATCACGAAGGCAGCCATATTGAGGAGCGTCGCTGGACGGAGCAGAAGCAAGCAGACCTGCGCTCAGGTAGGAAACTTTAAAAACTTTTATTCTACTGTGAATTATGGTGTGAGTGACATTTATTGCAAGGAGAGATGAGGGAGGATTAGATAAGTTAAATATATCTTTAGTTGGTAGCTTTTTAGCATGTCGCTGATCTTGTTGTTAGAGTATGCCCTCGTCGGGTCACGTGTTATTTCTTTTTTCAATAATAAGTTGGTTTATTAGTATATACTAAATTTATTACACTGTAAATACTGGATTTTGTTTGAAAAAATTGAACATTTATTTGATTTGTAAAGACCGGAGAAAGAAGATCGATTTCTGAATATTGGATTTATTCTTGGAAAACTGGATTGTTTATTTTTTTAATTTTGGAATCGAGGAAGACGTCTATGTTATTGGGATTGTTTTTTCCATGGAAAAATTTGAAACAAATGTGGATTTCGAAGGATTGCATTTTTTGCCGAAGAAAGAAGATGGATCATTATATCGTTTTTTTTTTACTTCAAGAAAATATGGATTTGGAGAAGATTTCTTGTTTTTGGAATGCTTTTTGAAAATCGATCTTTTTCGAAAGGTTTCATTTTTGGAATGGAGTACCAATTTCTTGGAATGGTTATTTTTTGGGAATATATCTTAAAAAAGAAGATTTAGCGAATGGGTTTTTATTTTCTGGTTTTTAATTTAGAAAAAAAATAAGCATGGGTATGGATTGGATTATTAAAGAAAAGAAAAGAAAAAAGAAGACATCTAAGATAAGGTGACCCGACTTTACTTTTTGGAAAAATGTTTTGAAAAAATGCCAATTTGTTTTTATAATTTAGGGCAAAACAGGAAGTAACGGTGTAGGTAGAGTTAGTAATGTAGTATGTGAGCTACATTATTCAGGTAGTCTGAAGCCACACACAACGAACTTTGTTGTAATGCACCCAATAGTCTTTCAGACATTTCTCTTGATCTTTTAGAAATGCGTGGGTTAAGACTACCTGTTAATGCTTGTGACATTCTCATTACTTGGAAACTTTGCTCCTTCCTCAAAGTTTCCAAAAATGATAAAAGTAGGGGTGAGGTTTTCCAATTGTGTGGTTGATGGAGTTGAGCCATCCCTCTATGGCATTGTTTGTCTTTGCTCCTCCTTCTAAGCAGCACGTGTAGCAGTTCCACCACTTCACATGGAAACGTGGCTTCCTCCTGCGACCCGACCTGCTTAGATGCCCAATCCATGTGTCTTCAAAATAATTTAGCATCGGTGCCAACTTTTCCTCGTTTAATGTGTAAAGTCTGATTCTGTAATTGCAGTGTAGTACTCATCTACACAATCAGAAGGAACAAAGCAAAGTGCAGTTAGTTTTTTTAATTCGAATAGCAGTTTGCTATCTGATACGTAATCCACAACTAGGGATGTTTTTTCGTATCTTATGCCAAAATGCTTGGGAAAAATGGAAAAAATATCCCTGAATTTAGGTATCTGTGTACGTTTTAGTAATAGCATTTATCATTGCGAATTCAAAATCAATATTTATTTTCCTAAGACTTCTGTTCGATGTTTTTGATCTTATCACTGTTAAAAGTTCAGTGTATGTTGTGGATTGTTTATCAGGTACTACACTGTAAACTAAGGGGACTTCTGTATTGTTAATTTTTGCATGAATAGTGTATATTTGGGTGAATGGATGGGGCGTGATTTAAATGTCCATCATCCAAATATCCCTATTCTCTAATTTGGCTAGATTATGGGGTTTGCTAAAGATAATTATCCATTTTTGAGGGTTTTTGTTATCATGCAGGATGAAAGGTTCGTTAGATATAGAAACTGAGAGTTCAGGAGGAATAAGAATATCAGAGAATGTTTGAGGTGTACCTCTTTGTGGGTTACTTGCCTGTTTTTTACGTTGAATTATTCGTCTCAGATTGGGTATGATGGGAATACTGCTAGCAACATGACTAGGGACATGCTGGGCAACCTCCCTCAAAATAGAACCAGAGGAGTCATTGGAGGTGCTTGCAATATCCTTCATTTCATTTTTTGTTTCTCTTACCTCAATCTCCATTGCAGAGGCAGAGTGGTTATGCTCAGATGTTTAACAACTGTTTAACCCAGAGTAACCGCTCTGCCTGTGCAATGGGTTGAGTAGTATTGCACGCATCTCCAATGTCTCCTTGGTTTTGTTATTCTCTCCTTGTAATAAATGTATCCTGCATGTTTCAGAAGTCGGTATCCCTTGCTTGAAGTAATATAATGGGCTGTCTTATTCATGGACATTATCCGAAATGATAAGAAATAAATTAAAAGTATATTAGAATTATTATTGTATAATTTTTTTATATCAGTTTGCTTGTTTTTTTCTCACTTTTACATTTCTGTAGTTAGAAATATATCTTGTAAAATATTTAATAGTATTTTTTACCTTTTTGGATGCTTGCTGGCTCGTTATGATGGATTTGGTTGAACTTCTTGTTGGTTTGTTGACCTCTCAATTTGTTTTGCTGTAAGGACATTTTAAATGTATTGGTTTAATTTATTGTGTTTATTTGCGATGTTACTCTATCAGGAGAAAAAGGGGTTGATTTATTCTTTTTTCACTTTTTTGAAATCTATTTACTTTTAGTATTTATAATTGGATGTATTGTACATGGTGGTCTTTTTCTTTAGAAGTTGTTTTACAGCTGGTTGTTTTTCTATGTTGCTTGAGTTCAGATGTATTTGTAGATATCTTTAGTAGGATATAAGATATATGGAGTGTTTATTTTCAAATTATGAATTCTCTATATATATGATTTCAAATATTGCATTATTTCATGGTTAAAATGCATTACAGTTTTCTTAAAAATGCACTTTTGACAGCAGAATGTGTACAAACATTTTCATTCTCACAAAATATAGATTATAGTTCAGAAACAGTTGCAGAATTGTTCATGATAATTTTTCAAATGTTAAAAACATTGCTAGATGATTGCTATCAGTTATTGTGTTTTTTATCACTTTATTTACCTTGGACAGAGATGTCGTTCTTGCTTAATGGTGTTCTTTCTTCAATACATTTTATATTGATTTGATCCGAAATAATTTTAGTATGCTGTAACTAAGAAAAAGAGATATGGATCACCTTTTTTTAACATTTTATCATTTTTCAGAAAAATGTTTTTATTTTTGCAGTGTTCATTGCATTTTATTAACACTCTTTGATATAAATATATATTAAAAAATTGCTTCAGAACATTGCATACATTGGCTTATTTTTCTAGAAATTTTTAAGATGATTGTTTTCTTGGGTAGAAAAATAGTAAACTCGTTGTTGAACTATCTTCTGATTGTGATTCATTTTAAACAAAGAAAGGAAACGTATTGTTCATTTGGGGTACGAAAAGACACTTTTTCTGTTATACAATTCTATATTTTATTTCATTAATTTACTTATTTTCTATTTCATTAATTGCTTTACAATATTCGGCTCGTTGGTTAATTGTATTATACTTACTTGATTTTTGAGAATGGTTGTAAGGCAATTCCACTGTCTTCTTTTCTGTGGGAGCATGGGAGGTAGCTTAAAATCCGTTCTCGCTCGTAGTCTTTTGACCACTGACTTCAAAATGGTGGCTAAGAATTATTTATACTTTTTTGGATGTCTCACCATAATTTCCGGGCAAATATTCAATTTTATTCTTATATTTTTATATTTGTTTGATGTGAGAACCTATAATTAAATGTATTTTTAATAAGGTGACTGTTTAATGTGTTCGTCAGTGTTTACTCTTCCATTTTGTTTGTTGAGGGTTATATTTCTTTTCATGAAAACTGTTGTAGGACTTGTGCTTGAGCAAGGTCATAAAATGGTGGATTGTTTTTAGGTTGATTGTTTCTTTTCTTTGTTGATTTAGTTTTTCATTGATTTCTAAATGTATTAAGTTTAATGTTAACATCGTTGCTGTTTCTGTTTTTGAAAAGGATTTTTTAAAATATTTTACGCTACTCGATTAATACTCGAGTATTTATTTTAATACCCGAGTATTAATTTTGTAAAAAATGCTTGTTTTTTAAAAATTATTTCCTCAGTTGCGTTCCACATTTTAATACACTTACCAACCCAAAGCCCCTATTTTCCCTGCATCCTGTGCCAGGAGTTATTTTACAAAACTAATTTATAAATATATTCTTTTGCCATAGTAATGGTATGCGTAGTATTGTTTTGCGTTGTAATGGTACTTTTTATGATTTCTATTTATATTGCGTAGTAATGGTATGCGTAGTAAAGTCATTTGTTGTAATGTTTTTGCGGTGTGAAAAATGCGTTGTAATGGCATGCGTTGTAAAAGCATGCGTTGTATCATCATACATCCCAACAGCCAATACATAGAATGTCTCGCCTACTCAGCTGTGGCAGAGTTTTTCCCACTTACTCCAGACGTCTCTGGGTTTTGCAAATAGGGTCTCTGAGAATAAGCACGACAGAGCTACTCAGATTCTACGGTTGAGTAAGTGCACCATGTATATACCATGTTGGGCGCCTTGTATTGTAGTTCCAATAGTACCCTTTCATGCAGGACCTACGTTGTTTACAGAGTGTAAACCGCTGGAACTTCTTCATGTATGTAATAATACAAAGTTTGTGTTACAGCATCTGCTGCTGGGAATATTACCCATGAGTAGAATACAACATTCCTAAGGATTTGGTCGTGTCTGTATGTAATGTAATGTAATGTAAATTGGTACTTATAAACCGCACAGCTACTCAACAAAGTTCCCCGGCGCTGAAAGACCTCAATACATAAAACTGAAGGGGAGAGGGGCTTATTGGCTATTGCTGAAATAGTCAGGTTTTCATTTGCTTCCGGAAGGTGAGTAGATCCTGCACCCGTCGGAGTGACAAAGGCAGGCAGTTTCATAGACGGGAGGCCTGCACTTGGAAGGAGCGACCACGCATGTGGGTGCCGGAAAACTTGGGAATAATCACCTATTACTGCGATGAGGACCTCAGAGTTCTATCCGGTATGTGGCACTGGACTCTTTTTCTTATATAGAAGGCACCAGTGTCATGTAACGCTTTAAAACCCAAACCAAAGCTTTGAACCGAATTCTCTTTTGGACCGGCAGCCAGTGCAGGGCTTTCATGTGGGTGGCAACTCAGGTACAAGAGGTTGAGAAAGTCAAGCTTCGAAACAATAAGAGCCTGGACTAAAGTCTTCCTATGAGTATCCAGTAGTAAGGGGAGAAAGTTCTTTAGCCTTTTTAACGGGCCAAAGCAGGAACCAGCTCCCTTCGAGAAATCAATTATCACTTGTCCTTCAGAAAGGCTTTAAAAACGCACTTGTTTGCAAAGACGTGCTGATCTACCCTGAGCCCGCCACCAGTATTCAGTTTAAAGCGCTGCAAGGCCTCCGGGTAGTTACGCGCTATATAAGTGCAATTTTCATTTCATTTCATTACTCTTTGGATCTGAGCTTTCATGGATAAATTGTCATCTAGCTTGATCCCCAAGTTCTTGACTGTACTTACTGAGGTTGCAGGGGGGAGCATGACCGAAGGCCACCACTGGCACCACACATCGCTGGGTGAAGAACCAAAGAAGATGATCTCTGATTTCTCCGGATTGCACTTTAATTGGTTCAGTCTTAGCCAGGAGAACACCTCCATCAAACAAATGTTAATCTCCACTCTCCTAGAATCAGGACCCTTGTTGCATGTAAACTACAATTGTGTATCATCTGCATATGATATTATTGTTGCGCCATGTAACTCAGCTAGGTGAGCAAGGGGCGGCTATATATAAATAAAAAAGTGTCTGGCTCAAGCTCAAGCCCTGAGGAACTCCTACCTTCATGGGGGAAATGGGGGCAGCCAAAGGAGGAGACCAAATCATTTGCTGTCAGTCTTCCAGAAAGGATGAAAACCACTTGAGGACCGTGTCACCAGGAGCCGCTCATGGGGAATGGTATCAAAGGCCGTGGAGAGGTCCAACAGAAGCAACACAGCTTTGCCTCCTATATCTAATGTCACCTTAATGGCCTCAGAGACTTTAAGAAGGGCTGTCTCTGTGCTAAAATTCTCTCTAAAACCATACTGGCTATGATGGAGCACATGGTTAAATTCCACATATTCTGTGGTGACTAGATTCAAATATTTCTCCAGAGCTTTGGAGAAAAAATGAAGTAATGATATTGGCCTATAATTTGATGCCACCAAGTGGTCGGCTGAAAGCTATTTTAGTAGAGGGAGTACTTTTGCATTTTTCCATATGCATGGCACCCGCCCATTTTGCAGCAAGGCATTGAGGATCAAATTGGCAGCTGGAATAATGATCCCTGCTACAGATACTTTAGCTGGGCATGGGTCAGAGGGCAAGCCTGACTTGAGGGTTTTCATTATCTCCAAAGATATTTCCAAGGGAATTAGAGGAAACTGTGTGAAAAGTGGACCTGTCGTAGGGGTAGCGGTGGGGGGAGGACCTATGATAACTCCCTTGACCAGAGAGGGATCCTCGAAGGAGTCTTGGATAATTTTGATTATATCTAAGCTTTCCTGTTGTCAGTTTCTGTTTTTGGTCAATTCTGGTGGGGGGGTTTTCAGGTTTTTCAATACCTTGAAAAACAGTGGTTATCAGTGGTTACACATTTTTGCCCCATTAAAAATAGCAGATAAAGTGTTTTTCCGGTGTTTATATATGTTTTGCTTTTAATTATTGCTTGCTTTCTGCACTGATAGTGCATGTGTATACATAGCATGTGTACAGGGTATATGAGTCAAAATACATTTTTACAAATCAAACTTATTGTAGTACACCATACAATACTTCTTTAGTGAGTCTTTGGTCATGCGCACTCGCTCTTTCCTTCCTTTGTAAACGTTTATCTGTGAAAAGGCCCTCTCAACATTGGCACTTGAGACTGGCAATGCCAAAACAGCCAGTACACAATTTGCTACCTCTGGCCAATGACAGAGCTTTCCATGCCAATAATGGTGCAGCTGACGATTGTGATTGTCTAGGACATGTTCTGCAACATATGCGTTGAATTGGGTACATGTGCTCTCAGTTATTGAAGAGGTCAAAAATTAAGCAGTGCTTTTCAAAGTCTGGAGAAAGTTCAAAAGGGATCTAGAACATGTGCAGGGTACCTCCATGAGGCCTCATTAACTTCAAATGCCATGGTTGGTGAAGGGACAGATCTATGTATGATTGCAAGCCATTTCCCATAGACTGTAAAATAACATTTCTTGAATTGCTTCTCAACATTTCTTTGCTTACCAAGTGGCAAGAATTCTAACATGGAGCAGATTGCAGTGCCAAAGTCACTAAAAGTGTCGCCCAGCCTACTCTCAAGGAGATGTTTCAGATTTACACCAATTACGCTGAACACTTGGTGGACAATGGTGTTTTCAGACTCTAGTATTTTCATTAAGTCCACTCTAGCAATCATGTTTTCCTGTAAAAACCTAAACATGCAGTAGACTGTACTTTTTCACATCACTATCAATATGTGACCAAATATCATCACATTTCTTGCCTTTGTCATCATCACTAAGCAAAAATTCCGTAAACGGTCGCCCCATGGATAATATGGCATTCACAGCCTCTAGGACTGAGAAACACTGGCTAAATGACACAGTTAGGATAACTCTTTCTTTCATACCACACAAAGCACAAAATGAGAAATATTTGCATTTTAGTTCCCGTGCATAACGAAACAGTGTACCAAAATAGACAACAAAGTCAATAGCATTCTTCATTAACTCTGAAGATTGTAAAGATGCTTTTCGCATACCATCTAGCAAGTGACAAGGATCTCTTACAGGGAAGCACTTCCGCACAGGTAGTGATTTTGACAGGTCATCATACAAATCTTTCATATACGTAGCTCAACTACTTCAAATACAAACAATATCACTCCAATCTTTATTGAACTTGATGGGAACGTTACCAGCAGCATTCCAAGTGACACTGCGTTCCATGTTTACCAACGTCCGGTGTCATGTTTTCACCACTATCTCAGATGCTTTGTGACAACATTCTTTTCATACATACCTGCCACTACACTTTGCATCAAATGTTTAAAGCCTGGGGTGTTTGGCAATTCACCTACAATCAATACTGACTCGCTAGAAAGGGGGCTGTTGTATCAATGGATTTCGCCCATTCTCTGTCTGTGGGTAAATGTGATGGTACATATTGGGAAAGATTCTTATGAAACCAGCTATTTTACTTATCAGTGTAATCAAATGTAGCCAAAATATCAAATATGATTTTGATATTTCCTGATTCTCTACAGTTTTTAAAATAACTAAATAAGACCTAGAAACATGCTTCGAAACTCTGCAATATTTTAGTGACATCCTTACACAACAAAACTCAAGCAGCTTAATGCTAGCCCATTTTTTCTTGCTGCTGCCTTGTATAACAACGTTGCATTGTATTGGCCCCTTCAGGAAGAAATATAAATGACTCTTTCACTGATTTATTCCTTTCTTTGAATGGCACTTTGTTTGTGGTTGAGAAGGGGTTTTTTCAGTGTTTATATGTTTACACCGTGATGGCTATTTTCCTTTCAGTGGGGTTTTATCAGTTATTATAGGTTTAAACCTAAAACCAGACAACCTAATTATATCATAAAAATAAGAATCAAGGTGGCTAGTCCATTCACAGGTGGGAGTAAAAGTACTGTCAACAGCACTTGGGGACAATAAATCTCTTACTATTTTAAAGAATTCTTTACTTTTGTTCCCGATGACTCGGACTGACCAGAGGAGCAAACTTGTGTACCTGATTGCCAAGGACCACGAGAGCGTTGCTGTGTCACCGCTGGAGGCGGAGCCCCTGTGGGTGTACCGCGCCGGTCTTTCAGCAGACCGAGAGGGTTAGTGAACTACCCTTCCCAGCTGCCCTGCAACCAGGAAGAGGAGGCGGGATCCGAGAGCGCGCTGCAGGCGCTTAAATTCGACGAGCCCCACCGGCGGAGCGGGGGACTGACCAGAGGAGCAAACTTGTGTACCTGATTGCCAAGGACCACGAGAGCGTTGCTGTGTCGCCACTGGAGGCGGAGCCCCTGTGGGTGTACCGCGCCGGTCTTTCAGCAGACCGAGAGGGTTAGTGAACTACCCTTCCCAGCTGCCCTGCAACCAGGAAGAGGAGGCGGGACCCGAGAGCGCGCTGCAGGCGCTTAAATTCGACGAGCCCCACCGGCAGAGCGGGGGATTGACCAGAGGAGCAAACTTGTGTACCTGATTGCCAAGGACCACGAGAGCGTTGCTGTGTCGCCGCTGGAGGCGGAGCCCCTGTGGGTGTACCGCGCCGGTCTTTCAGCAGACCGAGAGGGTTAGTGAACTACCCTTCCCAGCTGCCCTGCAACCAGGAAGAGGAGGCGGGACCCAAGAGCGCGCTGCAGGTGCTTAAATTCGACGAGCCCCACCGGCAGAGGGGGGGATTGACCAGAGGAGCAAACTTGTGTACCTGATTGCCAAGGACCACGAGAGCGTTGCTGTGTCGCCGCTGGAGGCGGAGCCCCTGTGGGTGTACCGCGCCGGTCTTTCAGCAGACCGAGAGGGTTAGATAACTACCCTTCCCAGCTGCCCTGCAACCAGGAAGAGGAGGCGGGACCCGAGAGCGCGCTGCAGGCGCTTAAATTCGACGAGCCCCACCCGCGACGCGGGAGCGCGCGGGAGCGCCAGGCAAAGCCCGGGCAAAGGGCGGGCCCTCTACGGCCCTCCAAGGCCTGATAAGGCCGGGCTGGGCCAACTCCATTAAGTGTGTATTAGTTTAATACACCTTTCCGACTTAGGACCATGGCTAAATCGGGCATTGAAGCCCACACAACTGCAGAAGGTAGCTCCATCCTGGGACCTTTGGATAAATTCTTCTTCAAAGCAACCGGCGAAATAGATAGAGATCTGGCCCTGGTAGAGCGTCGTATTGCACGGCGACAATCTATAGAGCAACTTAAAAACACCATCTTAGATCCTTGTCTGACACTTACCCCTGAGCCTCTCCCTCTAAATTCGACCCTGGAAAACACAGATGATGATCCACTAAATACAGATAACGTTCCATTATTGTTTCATTCTTATTTTCCCCCGAAAAATGGTTCATCTGCTCTATCCCCATTAAAATTACCTAATAATACAATCGCTGCATCTACTGATCTTATCGACCTGGTCACCCCAAACCTGCCAAAGATCGCAGAGTTTGTTGCACCTGATATAATAGAAGTTCCTTCTTCTTTGGGGACACAAAAGTTAACTATGTTTCAACCATTACCCTTTGTATTAAGGCTAGATAAATCCTCACATTCCACAAATCAACCTAAAAAGAAACAGGCCATCATCCGATCTCCACCTAAAAAACGACGAAAAAGAGCCCCAGTAAAAGGGATTCTTAAAACTCAAAAATCGGCAAAGGACCAACTAACTAAAGAATTGTTACAAATTGTAGAGGGTACATCCACCTTACCGCGGGAAACACTTACTTCTTGTGTCCCTACTACAATTAAAGACTTTGTAGACGCAATGGAACACCTTATCAAGGCACTATTAATACCAATACTTGAGAGAGTGAAGAGAATAGGCACTCAGGTGGACACCCTCTCAGGAACCTTGACTCAAAACCAAGCTGGTAAAAGGGCCCAAGATGTCGTTTCGGGCTCAAAAAATGGAGACAAAACCCATAACACCGTAAAAACTACAATGCCCATAGTAAAGTCCACTACATCGATAGTTGGAGAAAAAACGTCCAATAAAGAAAAAACGATCCCGGTCCAAAATTCTACGAAGGACACGACCCCTTCAAATCAACAAAAAACCCAACCAGTAGATCCAACCAAGAAGAGGGTAGCAAACCAAAATCTAGTTCCCCTCCCAAAAGCGCCTCCCAATACCCAGGCGCAATCGACACAAATAAACTCCCTTATAGCTTCGGCAAAAATGGGCAATACTCAACCCATACCAGAAAAAACTAAGTCTGCCGCCCAATACGAAAAACGCTCACGTGAAAGGTATGCCGACCTACCCCCCGCAGCATCACAGAATGTTATTGTATTAACGGGGGTCTTACCATTATCCGCTATAGGAGGTCATGAAAACCACCATAGCCTAAAAAACAAGGTGATTTTTTGGCTTAGAGAAAACAGACCTTTACCTCCTCATATAAACGGCGATATAATAATGGTAAGAAGAACAAATTGGGTCGGAATTCGCCCTAAAGACATAGAAGGGGATGTAGTAATTGTTACCTTTAAAGATCCAAGGGTCATTACACATATTACAGATTGGTTCTCTGGTTTTAACAGGGGACCAATATCGCCAAAACCCCTGGCTTATTTTTATCCTGAAGCTCTAATGCCCCCAAGGCCACATCAATCCAAAACTCATTATGACAAATTCTCATTGGCACAGCCCAGAAGACCATTTCATGATAAATACCCCTCAAGACATAGAGTAAGGGATCAGACATTTTTTCCTTTTAATGACTATATGCAATTGCCGACACCACGATATAACCCTGTGGCATATGCCCAAGCTTCCCCATTCATAAATCCGTCCTGGAACTTTGCTTGTCACAACTATTATGAGCCACTCTACGGTCTTGATGATGTAGAATGACTCTCTCAAGGCAAAGAAGAAAACCAGGGTAGTGGGAATGCTGTAAGTAGAACTGACCATCTCTATGCCATTCAGGACGATCCAGTTGATGGGCCTGATAAAAACCCTTTAGCTAACGGGGCGAGAAATAGAGAAAAAACTATTGAATGGAGCAAAGCTAAAAGAGCGCCAAGTTTAAGCCCAAAACCCATTGACAACATACCCTCCACCCAAAAGGGAGATAGGAATAAAACCTCCAATTTGCTTTTCCTCTCATGGAATTTGGCGAGACTTTCCTCGAAAATTACATTACCAGACTGAATAAAGGTGGTTAATCAATATTCCATCCTGTGCTTTCAGGAAACTTGGGAGATTTCTCCTATTCATCTACAGGGTTTTCAGACATTTCACTCACCGGCGTCCGTGAGTAAGCAGGGCAGACACAAAGGGGGACTCTGTACGTATATTAGTGTAGCAGTTGGCCACAGGATCAGAAAAACGTTACTTAGGGACTCATTTCAAATAATTGTTATGGATATCGCCCCGTCCCTCCTATTGTTAATTGTTAACTTTTACAACAACTTGACCGTAGAACAACTGGAGAAAGCTGTGGACAACCTACAACAAGCCCTGTTAACGATCAAAGAAACCTCTGGAGGAGAGTGTGCAATCATTTTTATGGGCGATTTTAATTGTCACATCTGCCCAAACACAATGAGAGATGCTTGTGATATCTATGATATAATAAACCAGAAGAAATGCCAGAACTGAGATGTTGATTCAACCAGAAGGTTTTGTTCATAAGTTAGAAAGACAGATTCCAACCTACGCTGTTGCTAGTTAATAGCGATTTATTCAATTATTTTCAAAAAGGGAATTTTTAGACAATTTAGTACATTTTTTTACAACACTACACCAATATTTATAAAGCACCCATTCACCTAGTCATCCATATCACAAGCATACAAAATCAGGCATCCATATGTACACAGAATTTCAAAATAATCACAAAGGAAATTTAACGACAAAAGATTAACGACAAAAAATTGGAAAAGGAAAGACAAAGAAACAGAGGCTGCTCATACAATATTCATCTGTGATAAACCATATATCTATACATATATACAAAAATTGGAGATTAATCATAAACAACTTAAATGATGTCGCACATTGTATATACACATGTTCAAGGTATCGGAATTCACAGTTGTTTGAATTTTCAGTTTAGAGAGAGCAGCACTCAGCAAGGGGCCTACGCGTTTCGAGTCCTATACAATGAAGGGACTCTCATCAGGGCCGGGGAAGGTATCCTACTGGTCTGCAAGGCCACTTCACTGAAGTAGAACGCTGGGGTGCAGGAAGTCGCGCTCACAGGGGGGTGACGGAGTTGCACTTGTTTGTTTGCATGCGCGAAGGATCAGCGCTCCGGAGACGCCGATTGCAACGAGGACACTCACACCCTCAGGAGTCCTTCAAAAAACTTGCCAGCATCCGTCCTAACCCAAGCGGGACGCTGTGCTGATTGAGCACCAAGCTCCACCGATTAAGGTACTTCCCACCCCGTTGGGCTCCAACCCGGGATTCCCCTTTTCTTGACTAAACCTACCCGGTCCGTTGGAACAAACAAGTGCAACTCCGTCACCCCCCTGTGAGCGCGACTTCCTGCACCCCAGCGTTCTACTTCAGTGAAGTGGCCTTGCAGACCAGTAGGATACCTTCCCCGGCCCTGATGAGAGTCCCTTCATTGTATAGGACTCGAAACGCGTAGGCCCCTTGCTGAGTGCTGCTCTCTCTAAACTGAAAATTCAAACAACTGTGAATTCCGATACCTTGAACATGTGTATATACAATGTGCGACATCATTTAAGTTGTTTATGATTAATCTCCAATTTTTGTATATATGTATAGATATATGGTTTATCACAGATGAATATTGTATGAGCAGCCTCTGTTTCTTTGTCTTTCCTTTTCCAATTTTTTGTCGTTAATCTTTTGTCGTTAAATTTCCTTTGTGATTATTTTGAAATTCTGTGTACATATGGATGCCTGATTTTGTATGCTTGTGATATGGATGACTAGGTGAATGGGTGCTTTATAAATATTGGTGTAGTGTTGTAAAAAAATGTACTAAATTGTCTAAAAATTCCCTTTTTGAAAATAATTGAATAAATCGCTATTAACTAGCAACAGCGTAGGTTGGAATCTGTCTTTCTAACTTATGAACAAAACCTTCTGGTTGAATCAACATCTCAGTTCTGGCATTTCTTCTGGTTTATTATGTTTAAAGGCTCAGCCTAACTGATGTAGAGCAAACTCTTCGTTGTTTTTTGTGATATCTATGAGACACACGAATTGGACTCTGTTGATGCTATCTTCAATCATTTCCAACATACCAAATCAGGGGATCTGCTTAATAATTTTGTGACCTCGCTTAATTTACATTTCGCAAATGAGCTTCTTCACACCCCAAGATCTCTCAAATCAACCTTTCATGGCAGAGGAACGAACTCTATCATAGACTTTATACTCTTCTCAAAAAATCATGCTCCGTTAATACTAGGCTGGGACACCCTCGACCACCCATATAGTGATTATTATCCTTTGTCCATAACTGTCGAGCTACTTACTCCAATCACGAGTCAAAATAGCCTAAAGGTTAATTATGAACAACCAATTAAAATGGGAGCTATTAACGGATACTCTGTTAAATGGAATAAAATCAACCCAAATAATCTTCTCAAAAACCTAGTCATCAAGAGGAGAGAGGAGATTTATATCTGTCTTTCTAACAATGTCAACCCCAATGACATCTGTAAAGCTTTCATCAAAATTCAGGCCACCTTGAAAGAATTATTGACGCGGCAGTTCAAATCAGGACCTATCATATATAAAGGGTGGTTTGATAAAAAATGTTCCATGGCTTTAAAGTCTCTGAAAAATTTGCTGCGTGTCACACCCAAACCACTTCCAGAAATACGCCAGGCTAGAATCCAATATCGCCTAGCCATTAAAAATAGAAAAAGGGCACTGAAAGTGGAAGCATGGCAGAACTTGGTGACAACATCGGAAACCCGGGACATGTCAGCCTTCTGGAAACTCATCAACACCCCCCTGCCATGGGTAAGAATGCCCGAGAGGAGTTTGGACATGGCAATAGATGGCGAGACGTGGGCGGCCCATTTTCAAAAACTATATAGCAAACCCACATGCTTAAAAAATTCTACATTGGCCTGCATTTCACCTCCAATCTTAAGCCCATCTCGGGAGAGTCCTTGTAAAACTGTATTCTCGTATGAGGAGGTAGAACTGGCCATCAAGGAAAGTCCCTCAGGGAAGGCACCTGGACCGGATGCCATCCCAGCAGATGTGTATGGCAGAAATAGAATTTTGGGCCCCCCTACTGACTTCTGTTTTAAACTCCATAAAAACTTTTGATCTTCTTCCATCATGGGCTGAGGCAATAGTAATACCTATTTTCAAAAAAGGAGCTAGGCACTCGCCATCGTGCTACAGACCCATATCCCTGCTCGATACCCTAATGAAAATCGTCGGGCGCATCATCTTGAAACGAATAACTGATTGGACGGAAGATAAGAACATACTCTCAAACTTACAATATGGGTTCCGGTCAGGCAGAGGAACAATAGAACAGACCCTCAATTTACACCTGATCATGTCCAAATATGTCGATATCAAGAAGCGAAGCCTGTACATAACGTACATAGATTTAACCTCAGCATTCGACTGGGTCCTCCATGACCAATTATGGGATATTCTAAAACAACTGGGGATAGATCCATCAATCCTCCTTTTTATTAAGGCCTTGTATAGAGAAGCCGGAGCCAGAGTCAGATTTGGCCTGAAGGGAGAGTGTTCGCCGCGCTTTAACATCAATAGAGGGGTCAGGCAGGGGTGCATTTTAGCTCCCCTGCTTTTCTCCCTTTATATAAATGCCATCGGCGAACATCTCAAAAACATCGAATGTGACTTCCCAAAAGTAGGAGGTCAACCTATCCCAATTCTGCTATATGCAGATGACGCGGCAATTCTCTCCCAGACTAGAGTGGGCCTACAAAAAGCTGTTTCAGCATTCACAGTGTTCATGAATGATAGGGGCTTGAAAGTGAACATAGGAAAAACCCATACAATGCTATGTAACAAAAGGTATAAAAAAAATCCCATGCCCCGTTTTTATTGAGGGCCAAAGACTTGAGACAGTGGAGGCTTTTACATACTTGGGTATTTGTTTACATAAAAAACTATCATGGAAATCGGCAATAGAGAAGAGGAAACTTGCGTTTGTCAGAGCCATTGGCGGGCTTTGAGACTTTGCAGGAAGGCCGGTAAAACAACTAATAACCATATACAAAGCAAAATGCGCCTCTACTGCCACTTATGGGGCTGGACTTTGGGGAATAGATAAAAACATCTCATCGATACAAACAGTGGAAAATCAATTTGTAAGGTATATTCTGGCCACCACAAAAGCAACCTCTGTGTATATGATGCACATTGAATTGGACCTGCCGTACATATCAGACATTATAAAAGCGGAGCCTCCTCTTCTCTGGCACAAAATCTGGACTACCCCCGAGACTGAATAGAGAAGTGATACTAGACATCTTAAAACTGGAGGGGGCCAAACACGCCAACCAATCTAAATGGCTGGCCTATGTCAAGAACTTCTTTGTGGAAATTGGGCGCCCAGAGTGATTTACAGATCCTTTGCTATTGGAAAATATCCCAAGAAAAATCCTAAGAAAGACCCTAATGGCCCACCTGGAAACAATCAGATGGAACAAGCAAAAACATCTTAACACCATCCAGGCATATCAAAGGGTGACACCCCATAAGGGTCTACAATTATACCTTTCTACGGATTTCTCGTGTTATTCAAGGATGCTGCTTACCAGATTCAGACTGGGTTCCTTCTTCCGACTTGTAACATTCCCTACATGTAATGATTGGACCCGGATTCTTTGTCCCTGCCCTTGTGACGATATGTCACTACAATCTAATATCCACACCATTCTTTTTTGTAAATATTACGTGACATTGAGGAAAGCCCTTTTGTTACCCCTATTTAAGAGATGGGGTGTTAGGTCCTGTAAAATCGCCTTCGAGCGTTTACAAGAACTTGAAGATAGCGAGGTGATATCTACAATGGAACAGTTTTTAAAATTATTGATCAAATTTAGGAAATCCCTAGAATGATTTGGGTGATAACAATGTTGTTTTTAAATGTTATTTTTAAATGCTGTTTTTAAATGTTCCCTTATCAGTGTATTTTAATTTTTTGCTGAGTAATTGATGATTTTAAATCGAAATTCTATGTTTCTTTTTTTCATCATCCTATTTTAAAATACTGTATAATAATGTATGCTTATATGATATCTCTTTTTTGAATATCGAATAAAGCTTATTTTGAACCTTTGAACCTTTGACTCAATTTTGGAAGAGAAGGAATATTTATTTTCCTCAAGAATTTTATTATAATGGACCTTAAGGGCCTTTTTGTAGATAGTTTTATCCTCAGGCTTTAAAACCTTCCGCCAAGCCCTCTCCAGACGTTTACAGGCACTTTTGCTCTTTCTGAGGGTTTCTGTAAACAATGGGGCTTAGGATCTGCCAAGGTCTCTGTTTTGATTGTTTTGAGAACATCATCCACATGGCTCCCAAACAGCGACTCTACATCATATGGTAAATCTAGAATCTTTGTCTGTACTTCTGGGTAGAAATTGGTGGCCTTCAGCCAACCTTGACGGCATAGGATAGATGTGCCTGCAAGTTGTCTAAAGCCTGGAGAGGCAATATCCATTGAGTAGGCGATTATATCAGAGGAAGAACGTTGACCTTCTAGCAACACCTTATTTGCCTTTCAACAAATGTCTTGTGGAAGCTGGTTGATAAAAGGGCCCATATCCCACCACATTTGGCGATCATAGCATCCAAGGAGGGCACAGGAATTGGCAGCTTGTACTGTGAGGGCTGACATAGAGGAAAAGTGTTTGCCAATATTATCTAAATGCCTATCCTCTCTGTCTAGAGGTGTTATACCCAGCATAGAAGGATTAAGATATCTTCACTGTGCTGCCTGGGAAATAACAGAGTCCGGCTTGGGTTGACCCTTGAGGCAAGCAGACACATACTGCTGGTACTGTTTCTGGATTGTACATAATCTTAAGGCCCTTTTTCCATATATAGTCAATGATGGCTATGGCCCTTACTGTCTTGCAATAACGCTCCTTAAAATTGTATGGAAACAATCCTGTTGTGTGGCTAGCATGGTCAGTTCAAAACAGGTGGCTGCCCTTTCTAGCAGGCAATAGAAACCTCATATATCCTCAGGAGGCGAGTCAATAAACTGAGGTGATGGAGATTTTGGTGTTGGCAGGACATATTTATCCTACTCATCATTGTGGCATGGAAGTTCACCCTCTTCTCTTTCATTCCCCAATGAAGTTGCGACTTGTAAGGGTATGGCAGTTGGAGATTGGGGAATAGGCGGAGGAGGTGGCGGAGTGACAGCTGGCTGTGAAATGACCGCCTGAGAAAGTACAGAAATTTCCTCTAACATGAGTTTGTTGACTTGGCGCAGAGGCTGGGGGAAATCGAGCTCTGTAATCTGAAAGCATGGTCGGTAAATCTGTAAAATAAGAGCGAGGATATCACACATAGCATAACTTGCTGGTACTGTTTACTTTGATAGTCTTGTGGGTAGTAGTACTGCTCATAATATTCCTCCTCATCTGAATATGTTGTAGTGTCGTCGACAGTGGGGACGAACGCTCTATCAACTTCAGAACTGCCGTTGATGACAGTGTCGACGACGGCATCAATAAAGACCGCAACTTTATCATTGATGGCAGCAGGACAGAACTGCAGATCATAGTGCTCTCAATGATGACGATGCCGCCATTGACACTGTGATGTTGGTTACTGTAGACACCCATGAAGAAGCTGTGTAGGGCGTCTTCGATGCTGTCATCATTTGAGAGGTCCTCAATGAGCCATCCGTCAGCAGTGCAAATGCCAGATTTTTGAAAACGTGTTTAACCACAGAAAGGGGCGTCAGGGCAATGAGGTGGACTTTTGAAGAGATTTTGAGGAGAAGTCTGGCTTTCTCTTCTCCTGTTTTAGCAGCCGGCAATGCAGAAGTGTGAGGCCCCTTAGAGGGACTTCTATGCCTATGAGGCAATATCTCATCTCAAGATCTCTTAACAGACGTCTTCGAAAAGGACATAGAGGAGGTGTCATTTTCTGCATTAGAGAGAGGGCTGTCTCTACACTTGAGCTTTATCAGCCAGAGAAGGAGTCATCCTTCTCTATCGTTCAAAGTCTTATTAGAAAGCATGCAACATACCTTGCAGTCTCTGGTTAAAAACAGAAATACAATCCTTATGAGGATCATCAATGTGAAGCCTCTTCTTCTTACAGGTGCCAGAGGATCTGAAGGGCACCATCTTTGGTTTCTCTGGCATAATGAGACCAGTTTGAAGCACTAACCACCAAACCTTGTTATTTGAAGAAGGATAATCCACTGAAGCAGTAGAAAAAATGTTGTGAAAACCTATTCAAAATGATATGTTGAAGAAAGCTGAGCAGACCTCAGTGGAAACTCCCTGGCACAACATTCAGTAGAAAATCTGAGGCACTGTAGCTACTCCCAGGAAGGTTTCAGAGGGTGGTGCCATCTGATTAGGTTATTTTAAATGTAGCCCTTTTTTTAATAAGGACACTGATATGTTGCTAAACCAAGATGGCTTTAGGGTATTTGCCTTGTGTGACATTGCTTTCATAAGGTCCCGGAGACTGCCATCTCGACAACAGGGAGTGATTTAAGCATGTGAATTTATGAAAGTTCTAATACTTACGTGATTAGTAAATCCCCAAAAACTGCGACTTAAATATTAAAATGAGAAGTAGCTGATTAGTAAAAAGGATTAATTTATAGCAGCAAGGTAATTTCTTCAAGGCTAGCGTTTACATAGTAAAAGCCAAAATATCTCTACATGTTACAAAACCTTATGACCTATACCTGTTTTTGAAAGGGGCATACATATGTTGGGCCCGATTCACAAAGGTCCTATGCACTCATAGCAGAGGCTCCACAGTTGTGACGGGGGCCTGCGCTTGAGGCAGGACCTCCGAAATGAGAATCTCCAATGCGGATCCCGGCCTCCACTATAACTGTGGGGCCTCCACCAGGTGGGCAGAGGCCCTTTGTGAATGGTCTTCAATGTGTTTTTGTAACAAATAAGTTGCTGCATATTGAGTGGATTGATTTCACACTGTAGATTCCACATTTATTCAACATTTTTGACTCGTACCTTTTCATATGAAGGAGCAAGAGACTAAGGGCCAGATTTAATGTTTGGTGGTGGGACTGTTCTCCCTAGTAATTCTAACCTCTCTAAATTGCACTACTTTCCCTACTGTTGCTTAGATTGGAGTGGAAATAGTAAACCTAACCCATACAAACGCCAATATTTTGCCTAATCTTGCTGAGGAGGTTAGATTAGGAATAGTAAATCTAACCTCTCTAAAATCCACAACTTTCTCTACTTTCGCTTACGCTGGTGTAGAAATAGTACATTTGAACCCTCCAAAATCCATCATTTTCCTTACTGTTGCTTAGGATGTAGTATACTACTCCATCGCCCTGGCGGAGGTCCCCACTGCCACATTTGGAAATGACCGTCGGGCTAGTGGATATTTTAAGCATTGACAGGGAATGCTGTCATGGAGGTTCTTGCCATTGTATTGTAACTTTGTCATACAGTTCTGTCAAACATGATGGAGGCATACGGCTAAGTGAATTTTTTTTTTTTCAAAAACAAAACTCTAAAGGGGAATTTTGTTTTTGAAAGTAAAAACAACAATGATGTTATCACCCATGGCAGGGGGTCATTTTGCAGTGTTCACTGCCCATGCCGCCAAGGTTTTCCTACCGGTGAGGGACAGTGAAAAACTGACCAGTATGTCTGCCCACCTACTTTATGTGGAAGGACATACATGTCAACCTCAGATGGCCCTTACTCTGTTGGGTCATTGGAGGGCTCTAACCACAGCGAAGGTGGAATAATAATCCGCTGTCACTACTCCAAAGACACACCTGCATTTAAATCAGGTATGTAGTGCATTATGTTGAGGGAAAGAGTACTCCTTTGCAGTTTTTACGGAATTTCCTTTTTCCAACATACACATTAGGTTCCAAGATTCGAAGCATTTAGGGTAACAGTGTGACATTATTTTATAAGGAAAAAGTAGTATTTGCTGTTAGACCCGTCAGCGTTAAGGTGATCTTCACCCAACCTTTTCCCTCTCCTCTATTTTGCTGAACGTATTATTGATGGCCTTAGGACTCCTTCTACTGCTAAACCGTGCTAGAGTGCTTGTGCTTACTCACCCTAAAAGATGGTTACATTGGCTTACATCTAAATGGCATACTTGACTTACTTAGTATTAGTCCCTTGCAAACTGGTATACCATATACCCAGGACCTGTCAGAAACTTGATCCCAGTGGGCCTGCAGCACTTATTATGCCACCCACTTAAGTAGCACCTTAAACATGTCCCAGGCCTGCCTCTTCAGCCTGAATGCAGTTTTAAATTGCCACATCGACTTGGCTTTACAACCTCCTTGCCAAGCCTTAAATACCCCTTTTATTACATATAAGTATGGGTAAAATTTGCGAATTCGCAGTCTGTGATTTTGCGCGAAATGGCAAAAATAATCCGCAAATTTTCCTGCGAACTCGCAGATTTTTTTGCCAGTTGCACAAATATGTGACCACGTGTGCCTGTAACTTTGCAAGCGCGCCAAAAGGCGCCGAGGTCCCTTGAGTGAGCTGGCCATTATAGTGGGGACGGGCGGAAAGACGTTTCATACCGCTAGTGTGTGGTGGACGGGGCCAAATGGGCGGGGCTTCTATGCAAGTTCACATGCATCTTGTTTATAAAGGGTCAGAGACCGAGCAGAGCAGCAGATGAGGAGAAAGCAGCCTCCTGGTCACAGGAGATACACGGGGATGGCGCTCAGGAAACTCATGGATGCAAAAATATGTTTGGCACAGGACCCCAGAATCCTTCAGATGTCCAAGATAGCTCTTCTGCACGTGTCGGTACAAAACCATTCTGATCCTGCTTAGTGGGTTCAGGCACATGCAGCTGCTGCTGCTGGACAATGTCCCATCTCGTACTAAACTGCCCCGTACAGGCATTTGCTGGTGCTGCACGCCTGGTACATGCGTATACCGGTGCCCGGTGTGACACTTGTTTATTGGTGCTGTGTAGCAAGTTATGACTTTATATTTTGACTACACCAGACGGTGGTACCACCTACACAGATCAGGAGCATCCAGGCACCAGACTTCATGGTGCAAGAGCATAATGGTGCTGTGCGGTACGGGTATATATACGGGTATATATGTACTGGGGAAGGGGGGCACTTAACACAATGTGTGCTCACACCCAGAGGGCTCCCAGGCAATTGAGCACAAATGATTTTCACACTGAGAGGGCTCCGGGGCAGTTCAGCAGCATGGGGGCTTACACCCGCTTGGCCCCGGGGCAGTTCAGTAGCGTGGGGGCTCACAACCCCTGGGCAGCTCAGCAGAGCGGGGGCTCACACCCACAGGGCTCCCAGGCAGTTCACCCTCTGTTTCACCACTGCCATCCTCTGGTTTACCACTGCCACCCTCTGGTTCATCACTGCCACCCTCTGGTTCATCACTGCCAACCTCTGGTTCATCACAGCCATCCTCTGGTTCATCACAGCCACCCTCTGGCTCACCACTGCCACCCTCTGTTTCACCACTGCCACCCTCTGGTTCACCACTGTCACCCTCTGGTTCACCACTGCCACCCTCAGGTTCATCACTGCCACCCTCTGGTTCATCACAGCACTCTCTGGTTCACCACTGCAACCCTCTGGCTCATCACTGCCACCCTCTGGTTCATCACTGCCACCCTCTGGTTCACCACTGCCACCCTCTGGTGCATCACTGCCACCGTCTGGTTCATAACTGCACCCTCTGGTTCACCACTGCCACCCTCTGGTTCACCACTGTCACCCTCTGGTTCACCACTGCCACCCTCTGGTTCATCACTGCCACCCTCGGGTTCATCACAGCACCATCTGGTTCACCACTTTCACCCTCTGGTTCATCACTGCCACCCTCTGGTTCACCACTGCCACCCTCTGGTTCATCACTGCCACCTTCTGGTTCATCACTGCCATCCTCTGGTTCACCACTGCCACCCTCTGGTTCACCACTGTCACCCCCTTGTTCTCCACGGCCACCCTCTGGTTCATCACTGCTACCCTCTGGTTCATCACTGCTACCCTCTGGTTCATCACTGCCATCCTCTGGGTCACTACTGCCACCCTCTGGTTCATCACTGTCACCCTCTGGTTCATCACTGCCACCCTCTGGTTTATCACAGCACCCTCTGGTTCACCACTGTCACCCTCTGGTTCACCACTGCCACCCTCTGGTTCACCACTGCCACCCTCTGGTTCATCACTGTCAACCTCTGGTTCATCACTGCCACCCTCTTGTTCATCACAGCACCCTCTAGTTCACCACTGCCACCCTCTGGTCCATCACTGCCACCCGCTGGTTCACCACTGCCACCCTCTGGTTTATCATTGCCACCCTCTGGTTCATCATTGCCACCCTCTGGTTCATCACTGCCACCCTCTGGTTCACCACTGCCACCCTCTGGTTCACCACTGCCACCCTCTGGTTCATCACTGCCAAACTCTGGTTCACCACACTGCCACCCTCTGCTTCAACACTGCACCTTCTTGTTCATCACAGCACCCTCTAGTTCACCACTGTAGATTATGGGGAGAAAGCACACCTTCCCAGCCAGCCTCAACCGAGACAAATTCATTTGGGGCTGGTTAATGTGTTACTGAATTTGAGCTTCAAGTCTGGCACCTGCTTCCTTATTTGTAAGTGCTTCCTGTTGCGGTTTAATTTTTGTGACAGGAGTATTGTGCCATACTTGTAACTATTCTCTGACAGAGCAGGGTCAGAGAATAGTTGCAAGTAGGCAACAAACTCTAAAGGCACCACTCAGGAAGCAATTACAGGGTTACAGCAGGTGCCCAAGTTGTAGTTAATTTCTTTGTAACCATTTTGTAAATGGTTACAAAGAAATTACCTTCAACTTGTGCACCTGCTGTAACCCTGTCAGTGCTTCCTGGAAATAATTTGTCCAGCTCGTGGATTCACGGATTTTTCTGCAATTTCGCGAGATTCGCGGAAAATCCACAAATTTCGCGAGCGGAATACATTTTTGGCTCATAGGTAGGCCATAGGTGGTCCATAAGACAAGGTGCTATTTTCTTAAAAAGTTGGACATGTACTGTTAAGTTTTACTTGTAGTGAAAAACTTCTAAATTTGTTTTTCACTATTGTGAGGACTACCCTCTAACATAGGATAACATTTAAGATTCCTTACTAAATTTAGTTATCTGCAATTTCCAATTGGAAAAGGGTAGCTATATCATGTTTGGTGAAATTGTAATGAAAATTTTTATATAATGGTAAAGTTGTTTTTTTATTACAATTGGCACTTTTAGAAAGTTTTTTGTCATTTGTGCCTGCAGGCTGTCTTGGATCACATGAATGGCTGTAACTGACTTTGAATTCCTCCCAGACAGTCACACAATAGAGCAGGGGTCTTCAATCTGTGGGGCGCGACCCCGAGGGGGGCCGTGGTGTCATAGATAGGGGGTCGCGCATTCCCAGTTGAACTTCTGCCTGGAACTGGAATACAAAACACTTCTTTATTTTCACACAAGCCTTTCCCCAATGCTGTCTTTGAAAGTGCTCTGCTGTGCCCTCGCTGTAATGAGATGTGATAAGGGTTGAGAGAGGAGACAGGGTCAGGGAGGCCATGAGATAAATAGGAGAGACTGTTAGAGAAGAGGGGATTGAAAAACAGAACAGCAAGAGATGATTAAAGGTGCAGTGAGAGGTTGAATGGGGAGAGTTAAGAAGGTATAAAAAGGGGTGAGAGAAAATGGCCTGCAAAGGGAGAGAGGGATAAAGGGGACGGGTGGGAGGAATGATGTGTGCGTGAACCGCTTAACTCTGCACAAGACTGCCAGAGTGTTAAGGGACCCGTGCTGCTCCCGGCCAGGGCCAGGTGAGCTTCTAATGTGGCAACACTGTAGAGTGGAAAGCCCTTCACAAAGGCTGACTAGAAATCTTTCTGTTGTTTATTGCTGTACTTTGGTTATAAACTGGTACTGATGAGGTGAAATCTATGCTTAGTGTTACCCTTTTTAAAAAATGTCAAAATAATGAAGCAATACTATCCCAAAATATGCTGCATCACATAGCGTTATTTACATTTTCTTACCACACAACTCAATCAACCCTCCTGCATAATTTGGCCCTCCCCTGTCTCATAATTCCATTAGCCCTGCCTTTAGGGCAGGCTGGCAGTGCCCAAAGGGATGGCCAAT
Source organism: Lissotriton vulgaris (assembly GCF_964263255.1). NCBI lineage: Eukaryota > Metazoa > Chordata > Amphibia > Caudata > Salamandridae > Lissotriton > Lissotriton vulgaris. The sequence goes on from NC_141685.1 coordinate 197,286,461, forward strand.
CAGGTCGGTGTGTGGACGTTTTTATTTTTTTGCTGCTTAGTCGCCTGTTGTATGGTCTGGTGAACTGTTTTTACTGTTAATTTCTGTGCTAGGACCACACATATTGTCTGCAGCAAGCAGTTTCCCATTCCTTGCAAAACACTTACACAGCTCGCCCTGTACAAGTTTAAAACTGCCACATAATTTGGTCCTCCCTTGCCTTATAATTCCAGTAGCCCTGCCTACAGGACAGTCTGGCAGTGCCCAAAGGGGTGGCCATGCAGGTCAGTGTGTGGGCTTTTTGTGGTTGCTTGCTGGCCTGTTTTATGGTCTGGTGGAATACTTTTTACTGTTGATTTGTCACCCACAACCCTTTGACATGCTATTCACTGTTAAATAATATTTCCCCACTGTAAAAATGATTTTCTGTGGGAACTGGGGGCCTGTATGGTTATCGATGAGGAGTACCAAGTTCTAGAAATAGTTTGTCAGGAGGGGGTCCTTACGTTTAAAAATGTTGGCAGGGGGGGTCTCGGCACCCAAAAGTTTGAAGACCTTTGCAATAGAGGGATTAAATGGCCTGAATGGGCCATCTGCTGGCAGAATAGCGGGGCTGGCAGAGCTATGCACTGCCCCACTTACAACTGAATAGTGAGTGCTCCGCCTTCACACAAAGGACCTGTCACCTCCATATTATCACTACCGCCAGCTTGGTGCCAGGGCAAGGGAGTCAGGTAATTTCATGCACTTCAAAGCCATTGTCTACAAGCTTCACCCACCTTTAAGAAGGAGGACATCAGGGTATAAAAATAAGGCCTGAGACACCAAGTGTTCAGAACATGTCTGGATTGTGGATACTCTCCCAGGCAGAAGGACTGCTGGGCTATGGAAAGGATCTGCATTCTGCTGGATGACCGCTCTGCTGCTGCCTTGCTGAATTTCTGACTTTCTGCACTGCTGCCCTCTTGCCTGGCGAAGAAGGACTGCACTTGCAACTTGAACCCAGTGCCACCAGGATGATTCCAAAGGACTAGCTTTCTGGGCTCCTGCTCTGAGGTTCAGGACATAGTAGGCTCCCTTCACCTAGGACCCACACCTGAAACCAGCCTGAGTGAGTCCTTAGCCTCCAAGTGGTGCTCCACCAGCCCTGAATCCTTGGAAGTGGTGCTAAAAGTGACCAAATAGCCACATTTCAAAAGTGGGGACTTAGAAAATGTTTGGCTAAAAACTGCTCAGAGCACCTGGAGTAGACTGGGACCAAGCTGCTCTCCTATCTGACAGAGGTGCATTTTTTGGCGGATTGACTTTGGGGATTCTACCGCTATGTTATTTTCCGCAGCAGCAAATCCTCTTCAGTGGTCCTTTGCCAAAAGGATATCTAGCCTTGTGGAAGTGTCTTCAGCTACAGCCCTCTACCACTTCCTGCTGGAACTTTTTGACTCCCATTTCAGAGACTAAGCCCAAATGTAGAAATCTTGACAGTGTCTTCAACCCAAGGCTACCCAAAGACCAGAGCAGCCTTTAGGGCTAGTGGTGCCCGGTGCGACAATGTTTCTTGTCATGCCCACCACCCATGGTGCAGATGGTGACCACCTCGACCACAGATTCCCTCACCACCACCTTTTAACGGTGCCTCTCAAGGCTCTATAACCATTCTCTGTCAAAAACATTTGATTAGTTATGTATTGCTACTCATACAATCAATCATACCTGTGTGAATCAGCATGCAGGAAATGTTACATAAGTCAGACCCCCCAGGATATAGCGGCATGGATTAGCAAATTTAGTGGCACAAAAATGGAAATTTAGCGGCACAAATATGGAAGTTTAGCAGCAATTTTGCGGCATTTTATTTGGCCATTTTTCCTACAACAAACACAGATATCTTTGTTTTTTTGTTATTTAACAACACAAAGCTATGTATATTTGGTTTATTTACAATGTAGACACTTTGTTTCCCTCGAAAAGAAAAGACTGCCCGCAAGATCGCTGACATCCACAACAGCTTCAACGCCACGACCGCCCCAACAAACACTGAGACTTCTGCCCCCACGACCACCACCAGCACCAACCGCAGAACGTCCGCCTTCCCCCCTTCTGCTCCGAAGCCCCCAAGATCATCTGCGGCATAACCCAGGGCTCATCCCTCAGCCCTACGCTGTTTAACATCTACATGGCACCAGTCACCCACGTCACCTGACTGCACGACCTCAACATCATCTCCTACGTCGATGGCACCCAGCTGACCCTCTCCCTCGCAAAGGACCGCCAAAACCAACCTACACGAAGGAATGAAGGCCGTCACCGAATGGATGAGCAACAGCCGACTGAAGCTGAACTTGGACAAGACGGAAGTGCTGATCCTTGGATCCACCCCGTCGGCCTTGGACGACTCCTGGTGGCTGACCGCACTGGGAACAGCTCCAACACCCACCGACCAACCACGCAGCCTGGAGGTCATCCTTAACTCCACCCTCTCCATGACTAAGCAGCTCAACGCCGTCTCTTCCTCCTGTTTCAACACCCTCCGCATGCTCCGCAGGATCTACAAGTGGATCCCCACCGAAACGAGAAGAACGGTCAACCAGGCACTCATCAGCAGCAGGTTGTACTACGGAAACACCCTCTACGCAGGAGCTACGGCCAAACTCCTGAGATGGCTTCAAAACATCCAGAATGCCTCGGCACGCCTGATCCTCGACATACCTTGCTGAAGCCACATCACACCCCACCTGAGAGACTTGCACTGGCTCCCCTTCAACAAGAGTATAACCTTCAAGCTCCTCACCCATGCACCCAAGGCACTCCACAACACCAGACCAACATACCTCAACAGACGACTCAGCTTCTTCACCCCCACCCGCCAGCTCTACTCCGCCGACCTTGCCCTCACCATAGTCCCCCGCATCCGAAGAGTGACCTCCGACGGCAGATAGTTCTCCCACCTCGCTGCCAAAACCTGGAACACCCTCCCCACCCACCTACGGCAGACCCAAGACCTACTGCCCTTCAGAAGACTCCTCAAGACCTGGCTCTTCGAGCAGTAGCAGCACCCCTCAACCCCCAGCGCCTTGAGACCCTCATGGGTAAGTAGTGCGCTTTCTAAATGATATGATTGATTGATTGATTGATTGATTGATTGATTGATTGATTGAAAATGGGCTTCATACATATGCCCCCAAGTTGTCTAGGCTTAATCGTGTGCGATAATTATTACCTGGTATACTTTTTGCCTTCAAAATGGGGCATAACAATTAGGTTTTGGTGCTTGCTACACCAAAATCCTCATGTCCCAGGCTTTACTGATGATACCCTCCACCACCTGCTAAAGTTTGCAAGGTTTGACCTGCCAAAATGTAACTGGAGAAAATTGTGAAAGGTGCAGTGCCTGCTGCAAAAGCAGAAATGACCACACATTGCTGGAATTTAACAGGCCACTAATAATTAGGGCCTTTACCGCTTTCATGACGTTTTCAATAATTGATTCGTAGTTCATGGGCTGTCTGTTCATACTTATATCTGGTATGAGCGGGACCTTACGTGCAGCAGTGCAAGGGCCTCCCCATGCTCTGACCGAGCTCTTCATTACTGTTGGTCGATCCCGGTGGTAGGTTTGGCTCAACAAAGAACCAGTGAATGGCCGCGCGCAGGCCGCACCAGTGAATGGCTGTGCACGCAGAAAGAACCAGTGAATGGCCGCGCGCAGGACGTTCCAGCGCCTGCCTCTCCTTCATTCATCGGACCAGCACGTGCTTCTCATGCGTCGCGAGGGGTCCCACGAGCGGCGCCACACCCAGCGCACGCTTGGCGCCTCCGCACACAAGTGCTTAGACATGACAGGTAAACACTCAAGAAAAGGAGGGTTCGACGGAAGCACAGACACCAGGACATGGACATGGCCACTCCAAGAATGTGCAACAGGCCCGGGAGTGACAGCCGTTTCTTGGCACCGGCCTCATTAAAGCAAGGAAGGGAGGTTTCTTCCCAGGAGAAACTGTTAGCTCTTATCCTAACCCTGCTGAGGCAATCCGTGCGGTTTCCACCCAATATATATTTAAAGCTGGGCAGGTATACAGCATGTGTAAGATAGCAGTAGATTGGTATCTACACTTAAGGCATCTGATTTTATCCCAATTTACATTTGCACCCCACCTCGTTAATCGGTCCAGTGTATAATCAGACCCCGCAGGATATAGCGGCTTTTGTAAAAATGATGCGATTTCTACAAAAGTGCCGATTTCACAGGCACTTTTGTAAAAATCGCAGCAGTTTTACAAAAGTGCAAGATTTGGCGGCGAACCGCAAAATCGCGAAATCCTGGAGGGTCTGATATGTAAGAGGACCACAAGGTGTACTAGTGACATGTTGGAGGCAGTACAGTGAGAGTGCTTGGTCTGGAGAAGCACAAACCCAGAATTGAAAACTGAAAACCATAGTTATCTTCATATTTTTATTGTAGCCTGGAAATTGCAGGAGGCAAGAAATACAGCAGCAGGTGCTTTTAAAACCCAAATAAACTTGCAAACACAGCGCCCCCTAAAGTTAGCACCTGGGCCGGTGGCAAAGGTTGCACCGCTGACTGTCAAAGATGATGCTCCCTCCTCAGCCACCTCCTGTGGCCTTGTCCTGCTGGACTATACCTTCTCAGAACATTTTTCTCAAAATTTCTTCTAAGTACGAAGGTAAGCGTTGATTGGGCCCAATCCACTTCTTGTATCCGAACCACGATCCATCGCAGTCAGCCATATTTATTTACATTGACCTGGTCTCTCAAGACTGGATGTCTGCGTATGGCGCCTTGATTGTTTAGGAACTAGTTTTTACTAATACATTTGAAAATCATAACTCTGGTACTTCTGTTTGGATTTTTGTTGTATTAGAGTCAAATAATGTATTACAATTTACTATATCTTTTTTAATTAGTGTGGGAATTTTCTTGTATTGTGTTTTCAGTTTTTTACTCTTTGTGTACTGAATACATACTTTATACATTGCTTCTAAGTTAAGCCTGACTGCTTTTTATGACATAGTATCCTCAATCACAGGTTCATTTTATGGTTCACCCTGCAAGGAATTGTGGCTGTTGCTTGACCAGGGCTCACACCCCAGCCTGCCATCAACCCAATTTTTCACACCTGTCATATGCTAACATTATATCATATATCGCCTTGGAGTTCCATCTCCCTATAAAGACAGTCATTTTGCTGCCCGTGTGCTACAGAATATAAAAACATAGCCATCTGATCTTTGTTTTGCAGCACAGATTCCTTCTTGTATTATGAAAGAGGTGGTCCCTGACCAAATTGGGAATAACTGAACATATAATCACAAACAATCATTGACAATTGTATTGATAGTACACTATTGTTTATTCACATAGTGTCAATATGTATTTCACTGTATTTTTTGATTTTTTGGTTAATATACACATAAAATTAGCATTTTTACAGTGCCCACTGTGCAGGGAGGAGGGAGGAGAAGGGGGTTGTGCAGTGTTCAGGATAGGTGTAGGTAGGTGAAGTGACAAATCAATTGTATATTGATTTAAACAATTGAAAAGTGGCTTCTCAGTGGAGCCTCGCAGGAATTAATCTGAAAGTAAGTTGACATTATAGTAACAGCTAATTAGACAGGTGTACAAAATCACACTCTGATTAAGTGTTCTGGTTGGCGGTCAACGTTTCGACCCTCGTTGTAGGGATGCTACCCCTTACATGGCGGGTCTTCTTCAGGACAAGGAGAAGGGGGTGGGCAATTCCTATGTGGAAGGTATTTACAAGAGGTTATTAAAATTTCACTTAATGAAGGCTATATATATACACACAGGGATACAACATTAGCATCATACATTAGTGTGTCACAAACTGCAGTACAATTGAGACCGGAGTGCAGAGCAACTGGCTAATTACTATCTATTGGAATTGACAAGTTGGTGCTGTTTAGAATAACCGAATTAGATAACATCGATCTATCTGAAGGAGTTCAGGGCAGTCTTGGATATAAAGCTTTAATTCTTAGGTCAGTGGGGACTTAGATAGAGGGATTGTTGAATTATTATATCAAAAGTGACTCAATTGCAATGGCCAAGATATCACAATTATCTGCCTCAGGGGTCTAGGCAATGATAGCAGTTACGTGGGCTAAAGTGCCGATATGGATTAGGACTTACCTTATTTAAGAGTCCCGAGCCGATCTGGGATTGGTTGTATTTCACATTGGGCAATCTTATCACTTGGTAAAGAATCTCATTCCTAAAATTATAGGTAAAGGTATAATTTAAATTGTAAATAGTGCCATGTACAGGGCTGACATGGCGGTAAAACTGGATGTCAACTTGCTGAATTTACCTGTTGTTTGGGCAGAATGTCTTCTGATCAGTAAGATTCTGGGGGGGAAAATTAATGTAACTGGCGCTTAGCTAAAACTCACACTGCACGAATCCAGGTAAATTGTTATGCAAGTTAGAGGAGAAACGTTATGTGTCCCTGCTGTTACCTGTACGGTAGCGTACCGATCTAGGCAAGGGTCCTAGTTAGCTTCTCACTCGGTCACTGTAAATAAAAGGAACGGATTGCGATTAGGTTCGGTCGGGTACAAAGCCTATTCGTGGATATTTTAGAAATTATTGCCCATTCTTACCTGGAGGATCGAGTCAAGACTCCTCGTCCCCGGAATTCTGTAGCTTCGCTCGTCTATCGGAATTGTGAAGACTCGCGCGCATTCGAAAGGGTAGTAACCACTTCCGCATCACGTGACAGCGATGGCAACTGAAAAAAGCCTACGCTGATTGCCATGACAACCGAGACACAGAGTGAAACGTTCTCATCGGGTCAGGCATAGGATTCCCCTTATTTGTTACAGTTAGATGCAGTGACTTTACTTATTTTGATGCAAATTCTATTTATTGAACTGCCCTGGGAGAGTGAGTGGTCAGGTGATCATAGCTACCTCTGGTACAAGGCCCTATAGCTAGGAATATGGAGAATTTATAAACTAAGTTGGTTCCATTATTTGTCCTGTGGTCTATACTTTTGGAAAATTAGATATGCCGCCATGGGCTCTAAATTATACTTAGTGCGGCCTCAATGATCCCTCGCGATTTATTAAGATGGTCTCTAGGAATAACGTATCTGTAATATTAAGGCTTTGTTGGGTTCACCAAGTAATTGCCATCACAGGGTATTAAAGTGATTTACAGTTTGATTATCTAATATGATTTGGTATCTCTTCTTCAATAGAGATGTACATAATTGAACGGCGTATGGTAAATTACAAAACTAGGGCACTAACCACCCCACAACCCATAATAGGGTACACAACACCCTTGAAAACAGAACTGGGACACTCAGCTCCCATAACCTCACCGTAGTAGGATACACACCACCCTAGAAAACTAAACTGGGGCACTAAGCTCCCACATCCTCACCCTAGTAGGGTACACACCACCCTAAAAAAAAATGAACTGGGGCACTAAGCTCCCACAACCTCACCGTAGTACGGTACATACCACTCTAGAAAACTGAACTGGGGCACTCAGCTCCCACAACCACACCGTAGTAGGGTACACACCACCCTAGAAAACTGACCTGGGGCACTCACCATCCTACAACCTCACTGTAGTAAGGTACACACCACCCTGGAAAACTGGATTGGGGCACTCACCACCCCACAACCTCACAGTAACAAGGTACACACCACCCTGTAAAACAGTACTGGGGTACGGCACTCACCACCCCACAACCTCACCTGCAAAAGGTTACCCACCACCCTAGGAACAAAACTGGGGCACTCCCTACCCCACAACCTCACCGTGATAGGGTACACAAAACCATTGAAAACAGAACTTGGACACTCACCTCCCCACAACCTCAGCGTAACAGGGTACACACCTCCCTATAAAACAGAACATCTACGCCCTAGAAGGAAAAAACAAGACTGTACACAAGCACACAAAAACGAGCATACTAGACAGGCGCAGAATAAAACTGAACCAACCCATGGTAGAAAAAAAAAACCTCTACAACCACTCAAAGAGAAATGTACACACCATTACACGACAGGTCAAGGATTACAATGAATAGCAGAATGATAGTCTTAAACTCCGGCGAGCGATATCTCACCCAACATTCCCACCCAAAGCTCCATGTGGCTGTTGGCATCCAACGCAGTGTGGCACAGTGACTTCCTCTTGGTTAACCACAAAGCTTGTGAAGAACAATCAAAGATAGTGTGTACTTCAACGGAATGACGCCACACCAGGTTGCCGTAGTTCCGTGAATTAAACCTGACTGTTGTTATTCTGCACAAAGACACAAATTGCTGCAGAACAGGAGATTAGGAAGTTCTGGGTCCAGTGCAAGATCTTGTCGAACTTTATTGAGAGAGAAGCGCTATTGGCAAGATGTGTTAAGGCTGGCAACTGCAAAGAACCCCGGAGTACGCTACCTATCGCAAGATGGCGGCACGTACCGGTGACGCCACACCGAACGGCTCTGTGCTCCAAAATGTCCACCACAACCATGAGCCTCGAGAGGGAGCACACGTCACAGAAGATCCCATGGAGGCATGGCAGGACAGCTGGACACAGGTAATACAGTACAAGCTCAGTGTATGCGCACTGTGGACAGCTTGTGCCATATTTTAAATGTCGCAAAGGGGTTGAACCGGCACACGTTAAAGGGAAGTATTGATACGTGTTAATACGAGAATGGCTCACCTAAAAAGTCCTCCATAGACAGCATTTGGGTATCGATCTGCAGGTTCAGAGACATCACTTGTGGACAAGAGTGAATCACCATCCCTGCACAAATCTCGCTTAATCCACCTGCACCACAAAAACGTTGCCACTGAATGAGGACTACTCAATCCAAACTGCCCACACAACTGAGTTTTTGCACTTTCAATGCGGTTCAAAGGCAAAGACCGGTGGTAGAAGTGCAAATGGCCTAGGCTGCAGGCTGTCCAGGTGATGAGGGACACTGGTGGGGCTGACCAGGGCGTTGCTTCTCAGTTGCATTTCCTTTTCCTTAAAGTTTCAGTTCTTATGTTCCAATCTCTTTAGCAAGCTCCTTAATTCTAGTATCTTCAGTAGGGTATTCACAGCCTTCCTTCCTCAACGCGTAGGTTCTCTTCCAATCGTCGCCCCAAATGTGGTTAATAGAAGATCCATTGACCAGGTGTATAAAACAGGAAAGGTTTATTTAGGCTTAGTTCCAGGGTAAGTTTAGTAGAAGAAGATAGGTAGATTCTATAACCCCACCAGGAGCAGCCTCCCTGCTGCTCAGCATTCCGTGACATCATCACACATTCCAGCGCTCTACCTGGCTGAGCAGTAGGGAAGACACAGCTAGGGAAGAGGAATGGTAACAAGCAATTAATAACACATATGTTGGTTGATTACCTACCAGTTGAGTTGGTGATTTCTCCCTCTGGGCAGTGGGAACAGTCATAGCAGCAGATTGGACCCGCCTTCCAAGGAACCTTTCTGTATCCGGCAGGACAGCTCTCAGTGCACACAGAGCGAGGGATCTGAGGAGTAGGACACACTGGGTGAATGCAATAACATAAGGCATCAGAGAAGTAAGAGTCAAAGGACATATGACAACACAGACTGAGTTATTTAACACCTTGCCTGCTGCCTTGATTCCTCCCCGGTGATGGACATCCCTTAACTGGGTGTGGTCATGACGGAACCATTCCGTCATCAGCACAGCTCAACCGTGACTGATGACGGAATGGTTCCGTCACCAGCATCGAAGGGGTTAAGGAGAGATAAATATAATATGTAATAATAGTGTTGTCTGGGGAGCAAAAGACAAAGGACGTATGTGAAAACACCATGAGGGATTAGGAGGAAGAGACAAAGGATATATGTGATAACACAGTAAGTGATTAGGAGTAAGAAGCCAAGGATATATGTGATTACACAGAGAAAGGGTTATGAGGACAAAGATACATAGAATATGTAATAATAGAGCAAGGTGTTGTAGTTTGGCAGCGATTGGGTTAGCATTAGCAGAAGCCATCCTGTATTTAGAGGTTATCTTATCTGTTTTGTGGAACCCATTTTGTATTTTTGGCAGCCATCTTGTTTGCCATGTGCTACCACGTGCCATGTGCTCTGTCCTACCTTGCTGTTGTCTGTTCTTGGAATCTGCCTAGAGACATGTTATATTTAGTATTTTCTGCTTCACACATGCTCAATTGAGCATGCAGCTGTCCATGCAGCTGCTGTTAGTCTGTAACTGTCAGGATGTGTTCACCAGAATTAGCCACTGTTAGCTCCTCCCACTTGTTGACTGTGCATTTTCTGTATGACCTTATATGTACCTAAAACCTTCTTCTTGTACTTGTACCGCCTTCTTTTGAGCCCCTGTGGGGGTATACAAGGACCAAGCTCCTTCCATTCAGTGTGCTACTTCATACACTACCGAATGGTGTTGTGTGAATGTGGTTCCACCTCATGAGGTTTAATAAATCTTGTATTTTCTATTCCAGTTTCTGTGCCAACTTCTATCCTATTGGTCTGAGGACTTGTGCAGAGAAGGGCGAACCCCTAGCACTGGTAGGCCTTGCTGAGTTCCACTACTACAAAGGGATATGAGGACAAAGTGAGAAAGGATATTTGTGATAACAGAGCAAGGGGTATGACACAGAGGGGGATATGTACAAGGAAGTGGCAGAGAGAGCTGTTAACCTTCCTGGCTTAACTCCTCTCTCCGTCACTTTTGAAACGCAAGGCTGCACCATATTTACAACGATATGGCGCAATCTTGCATTTCCCCCCTGCATTGGTGCTATACAATGCAGGTACTCTTGCACCATAGTGCAAGGGTGTCTGCGTGCAGGGGAGGATTGTTTATGTGTAGGAAGGTGACCCTTCCTGCACTTAAACAATCCTGAAATGCCAGTTTGTGACTTTCAAGTGTGCTGCTTAATGCAGCACAGATGAAAGTCACAAAATTGCCATGTGTTGTGCACAAGACACCTTTGTACATAGGAGGCATCTTCAAAAACAATGGGTCTTGCTGTGGAACGCCCACCGCAACACCCACTGCCCACCAGTGGCGTAAGAAAAGTTTTTGAGGGGGCCCCCCTGCAATATACACAGAGGAGCCCCCACTCTATTTAATCTGGGCGTTTAGGCATGAGTACTGTGCTGAAGGGGCTCCCTGCAGCTCAGGGCCCTCCTGTGTTATGCCCCTGCTGCCCACCCCTTTCACACTATGCATAGCATGGGGAGGGGCGTGACTTGAGGCGTCAAGATGGCGGTCGTACTCTGAGAGTACTCCGGACCCTCTCCATCATCCGCCTCTCATCCGCCGCTACCAGCCTGCATCTAACTCCCCCACCTACCTGCTGTGGATCCCTGTGCTGCCTGCTGTCCCCCAGTGTCTTTGGGGAGCCGCTCTGGGTCTCTGCTGTCTCCGCAGACCCACTTTCTGCCTGTGGCGGCCCCCACAATGTCATGCCCCGGGCCCTGAGATGCCAGCCCTCGAGATCCGGTGCTCTCCTTCCCGCTGCCTGTGAGTCTAGTTGGCGGTGGCGGAAGACCCAGTCGGTCGCCCTTCCCACCCTGAAGCCGGGGTTGCGGTGGTGCTCGGATCAAACCGGTGGAGCCGAGGACCTACAGTCCTGAGAACAGCGGAGGCGCCCGAAGTTGGTGAGTGGTGCGCCGGCCCCCTGGAGTCGAGGCGGCCGTGGGAGGCTGTCGGGCCGGCTACGGGGCTGGGGGCGGTGCGGACACGACCCCGGCTGTGCCACTGCGGACTATGGGGCAGACGGTGGCGGCGCTCTGGGTGACCCACTGGGGAAACTACGGGGAGCAGCATAAAGCCAGTGTGCCGGGCACAGGTGTGCTGGGCACCGACTGAATGAGTGGATCTGCTCGGTCGCGGTGAGACTGCAGTGTGGGGCCTCCGGCGGAGTGTGTTGCGGCTGAGGGTCTGCACCAGGCCGCCTGCCCTGGGCCTGTTCCGGGCTGCCTGAGTTGTGCCTGTGTTCTCCCGCGGGGTGGCCTACCAGCCCTTCATCATTGGTGTTACCCGGAAGAGCGAGCCGCCCTCTGGGTTTCAGGCCCATCGTGCAGGTGGCGGCCAGTTTTCAGTGGGCCCGCAAGCGTTTGAGGGGAGCAGCACCCGAGGACTTCCTTCCCTCTTCGGCTGTGGATGTTGTCCGTGCCCTCCGCCATCTTGGAAGTGCAGGTCAGGAGTGTGCAGACCGGTGGATCTCAGTGGGGGGTGACTAAAGTGGACTCTGGTTGTCTGGTGATCCCTGAGGCCAGAATGGTGTACAGCCTACCTTGGCCCGGACACCTGGAACGCGGTGTGCCCTTCCCCTGGGGTCCGAGAGTCTGGTGGACGGCCCCGGGCAAACTACGGTGGCGGCCCATCCCTCTCCACCGTCTTCACAGCGGACCAGCACACTGTAGTCCAGTGCGGGGATAAGTCGGCCATCTCATCGTATGATGCCCCTGCTTCTCTCTCCCCCCCGGATCTCCCCCTGAGTGCCTGGATTTGCCATTGGTGGACACTGAACGTGCCTTGGGGATTGGAGTGTCTGTGGTGCTGACGGGCCGGGCGTGTGGGAAGAGGGTCCGGCCACTATATCGGGTGGCAGGGACACCGGCTGTGCCCCTCCCCCTTCGTCCGCCCCTTGCTCACGCCTGTCGACCTTCCTGGAGACCATGGGTAGGTCTCGCTCTACTGAAGCCCCCGCTCCCACAACCCAAACTACTAGTTTACTACATCGGATCGGGCCCAGGTGGCGGTCCGTCGGCCGTGTCGGGCCTCACCGGGGAAGACCTCTTGACCCTCCTACAGGCGATCAGCATGTCGCAGGCCTCCGTAGAAAGTAAGATAGGAGAGGTGTGGGTGGATGTGGCCTTAATTTGCCAAGACCTCCGTAAGGCTACTGCACACATCACGGAGACTGAGTCCCGTATCTCCACGGTGGAGGACGACATGGGTATCCTCAAATCCCAGATGGCCCGTCTTCCGACGCAATACTCATAGTTGCACCGTAGGGCTGAAGATGCCGAAAATAGGGCACGCTGAAACAACCTGCGCCTTCTGGGTTTTCCAGAAGGATTGCACTGCCACCTTTATAGAGACCTGGATCTGCTCCTGGATGCCCAAAGAGAAACTTTCTCCCTGGTTTGTGGTGGAGTGGGCCCATCGCTCTCTTGCCCCCAAACCTCCACCTGGTGCCCCTGCTCGTCCCATCATCCTTAGAATCTTCAACTTCCGGGACAGAGACGCTATACTGGGGGAAGCCAGGGAGCTGGGGCGGCTGCACTTCCAGAACTCCAAAGTTATGGTCTTTCCGGACTACTCCAGGGGGGTGCAGTCACAACGCCGATTCTACAATGAAGTCAAACAAAAACTCAGGGCCATGGGCCTTCGCTACTGGCTCCTCTTCCCGGCTCAGCTCAAAGTGATATTCCAGGGTCGGACATTCATCTTTATTTTATTTTATTTATTTTATTTATGGGCTTGTAACGCGCCGGCATCACACCCGAAGGTGTATCTCCGCGCGGTGCTGTGAAGAAACAGGTCGGGCAGCACTCCAACTAGAATAGAGTTGTCTTTAGGCATTTCCTGAAAGCTAGATGACTCGGGCACTCTCTGAGGGAAAGGGGAAGACTGTTCCACAGACGCGGGCCCATAATGGAAAGGGCGCGACCTCCCTGTCTAGTCTTGTTATGTCTAGGAACCTGAAGTAATAGCTGATTGCTGGACCTAAGATTGCGGGAAGGGCGGTGGTATACAAATTTCTCGGCCAGATAGTGTGGACCGAGATTGTGGAGACTCTTGTGCACCACACAGCAAATCTTGAATTCCACCCGTTTCCGGATGGGAAGCCAGTGGAGGGCCTTGAGGAGGGGCAAGGATGGAGTTCTAGGGGGGGCATTGGTCACCAGGCGGGCCGCTGTGTTCTGAACCGCCTGAAGTTTATTAAGCACTCCTTCATTGGCTGCTAAGAATAGGCCATTACAATAGTCCAGGCGGCTCAGAACGAGGGCCTGGACCAAGGTCTTTCTTGTATTGTCTGGTAGAAGGGGGAACACCTTCCGAAGGAGGCTAATGATGTGGAAGCAGGATCCCGCCGTGGTGCTGGCATGATGGGCAAGGGTGAGGTCATGATCTAGACGGACCCCCAGGTTTTTCACCACCTGTTTCGGGGAAGGGGCCTGACCCAGACTGGAGGGCCACCAGTCAGGGGTCCACAGGATTTTTGCCTCTCCGAATAGCATGACCTCAGACTTTCCCACATTACACTGGAGAAAGTTCTTGGCCATCCAGCTGGCGATCGCAGTCATGCCGTTGGAGAAAGCTTGTCTTATCTCCGGGGTAAAGTTTTTAAAAGTGAACAGCAGCTGCGTGTCGTCGGCGTAAGAGATGGGCATAAACCCGAAAGACCTCATAATGTTAGCCAAAGAGGAGACATATACGTTAAACAACGTAGGGCTGAGACAGGAGCCCTGCGGGACTCCTCTGGTGATGCTGGCCGAGGGGGAGCTGAAGGAACCCATATTCACCTTCTGGGTACGCTCGGAGAGAAAGCTGGTGAACCACGCCAAGGCAGATCTATCAATACCAATCTCCTTTAATCTGGTAAGGAGGATGGCGTGGGATATGGTGTCGAATGCTGCGGACAAGTCCAGCAGCACCAACACCACTGACATCCCTCTGTCCAGGGACAAGCGTATAGCATCCGTGACGGAAAGAAGAGCCGTCTCGGTGCTATACCTAGGCCTGAACCCCGACTGAGAGTGGTCCAGACTGCCGGTCTGCTCAATGAAGCTGGAAAGGTGGTGATTCACATGCTTCTCCATCAATTTGCTGATGAACGGCAAGAGGGAGATTGGCCTCAGATTAGTCATATCTGACCAGGGGATGGAGGTGTTTTTCCTGATAGGCTTGACCATGGCCTCTTTCCACTCCCGGGGGACCAGTCCCTCGGAGAGGGAGCGATTGATCACCGTCTGAATGGAGGGACTGAGGACACTCCCAATGAGGTGCATGACACGGGCAGGTACAGGGTCCACTGGGCTGCCTGATTTAATAGTCCCAATCAGGGAGTTGACTTGGTCCAAGCTAATCTCGGGGATAGAGGACAGCGCAGCGGAAACAGCGCCGACTATTCTTTGACTCCCCCCAGGCCATGTGGACCTGGCTCACAGAGGAGAGGCCACTCCTGCCGGGGGTGGCCCTTTCTCCTGCCTGGAGGGCCCCAAAGCAGCCGAGCCAGGTTACGCTGAGGCCCCAGTTGCGCCGGACCAGGTCTCAGAGGGGAAGAGGCCGCCGGGGAGGGGTTCCCGGTCGCCGGAGGCACAGACCCAGCGCTCGCCGGTCCAGACCCAGAGGCGGGGATCCGCCTCCCCCAACCTGGCTTCCTCCCTGATTGACCTGGGCAGCGTCCCCCGGGCCCAGTGAAACTCTGCAATGGGCGATGTCAGACTCAGACCCGTCTGGGAGCCCTGTGATCAGTGGATCTGGTGTGGAAGATGGGACATGATTGACACCACGTGTAACGCCCGAGGTTCCACCTTCGGGCTTCCTATCATTGTGACTGCTCCTGGCCTCACGAACATGCTTCTCCCAGGCTCTGTTGTCTGGTCTGGTGGGGTATTGGCCTTTAGTGCAGTCCTGGGTTGATGTACATGATTGTCGTTGGCTCAATGGTTAGAGCGCCAGACCCTGATACAGAGGTCTAGCCCAGGACCAGGGTTCAATTACCTGCCTTGTCGGGTCTTGGGCTAAAAAATTCCACGGACCTGATAATTCTCACCTCGGTGCCTATTCCAATCATGGAGTCCCACTCTGCAACTCTGGGCAATAGCTTGCCACAACGGCCCCCACAATGCTAAGGATGCCTGGCCCCCACCTTGGGGGATGCCCAGGAGTGGACGCCTCACAGGGAAAGCCAGGATGGGTTCCACAGCGGTATTCATACAAGCGCCTTGAGACCCTTGCGGGTGAGTAGTGTGCTATACAAGTATCAATTTACATTTTTTTACATTTCCATTCTTTGCCTTTAGCTGTTAGTATTTCATCCGAATACATGTAGGGGGGTCCGACTCAGCCATGTCCTGCATTTGTTGTTGCTAACCGTTTTAGTTTAGCTGTTTGCCTCCGTGTGGGGTACTGGTGGCTTTGCAATATTTAGGGTGACAGATGCTTCCCTTTTTGAATGTGTAGGGTGGGGGAGTTGGGGTGTGAGGGGGGAGATCGTTGTCTCCCAACAGTTTGTTATTTTCAGCCGCCTACGGGCCACTGCGTTTCGTTCTCATTGGTAGCCGTGCGTTCTTCCACAGTCGACATACACATTGCTACTTCCTGTAACTTTGTCTTTAGGCCCCGGGTCTGGGTGGGGACCCCCTTAGACCGAACACGGTCTTCTGCATGCTTCTGCACCATTCACATCTCACCTCTCTAAGTGTCCTACACCCTTAATAGACTTCTCCACATCCTCTCCTGGAATGTAAATGGTCTTCTTGACCGAATTAAACGCACAGCTGTACTTCGTGCTGCCCACTGCCACATGCCCGATATTCTGTTTCTCCAGGAAATGCACCTTCTGGGCTCACAATGCAACTTCCTAGCCCGTTATGGGTTTGACCGGGTCTGGCACTCTGGTTTCTCCCGGGGTTCCCGGGGAGTGGCCATTTTACTCAGAAAGGGGCTCCCCTTTACCTTGGCTAAAGCCGACTCTGATGCGCAGGGGAAACACGTGTGATGTTTTCTATATTGTTGTTAAAAGGTATAATAAAAAGAGGAAAACGTTTGAAGATGAAAGGTGGGTTTATTAAAACCTCATCCTAAAGCAGCCAACAGCAACTGATGAAACTGGAATACTTAACAGCATTCATTCTAAAATCTAAGAACATTGATGAAGACTCTTGAGACTTAAAGGGGAAGAGGAGAAAACATCACACATCTCCCTTCCTTATATTTAGATCAACAAAAGAAAAAAGGTGAAATTTCATTACACTGAATAATTACATTGAAACCAAACTAATTAAAAGTTAAACATCAGGGTGACCATGAGAAACATGGAAAAGAAAGAACAAGTTCAGACATAGTCTTTTAAAAAACAAGGAGCCCTACGAGTTCTTTGACTTCTCTTGAAAGAAGACAGGTCGGGAGCAAAAGAAAGATGAGTCGGTAGAAGATTATGTATCTTCTCTAAGAAAACTTGCATCATCATGCAACTTTGGCCAAACCCTTGATGAAAGGATTCGTGATCAATTTGTGTTAAGATGTGCACATGATGAAATTGGAAAAGAACTTTGGTTAAAAGATGAGCCTCCTCTTGAAGAAGTATTAGTAATAGCTAAGCAAGTTGAACACATGACAAGATGTGTTGGAGAACTGAAAAAAGAAAAAGAGAAACCTTGTACTTCTGAGGCGAAAGATGAAATAAAAGTTGATGAGACTGTTTGTCAATTAAAAAAAACAGATAGTGTAAATTGTGATGATAAACAAAATAAGCCAACAAGTTCAACAAATAACAGATTTTCATGTTTTAGATGTGGTCAAACTAATCATTTGGCTAATTCTCCTATTTGTCCTGCTTTAAAGGTAACCTGTAATTTATGTAATAAAAAAGGTCACTATGCTAAATTTTTCAGGACAAAAGCACAAAGCAGAGATAACTCAAGGAGAAGATGGTCTCAACCTCAAGTGAGATCAATTTGTTTTGATGTACATGATGATAAAGCAGACCATCCATCTTTCATGGTTAAGGTAGAAAATTCTATGGTAAACTTTAAATTTGATTCTTGCTCTAAGATAACTATAATTGATGAAAAACTGTTTAATGAGTTATTTTCTAAAAATGTGAAAATGTTTAAATGTGATATTTTACCGTTAGGTTATAGTGACAAGCCAATTTCCATGTTAGGATATTTCATGGCAGAGATAGAGCTTGGATCTCACATTATTGTGGGAAAAGTTTATGTGTCAAAAAAGGGTGATGCATTGTTAGGTTGGTTACATCAGCGTCAATTGGTTGTTACAATTGATCACAATGCATCTCCCCAAGTTCAGATTCATGAGATATCTAATACTGTATGTAATGTGAGTGATGAAAAATTGTCTTTGAGTTTAGCAAAACAATTTCCTGATGTTTTTAAAGAAGATTTGGGATGTTTGCGGGGTTACAAGCATCATATTAAATTGAAAGAGAATGCCCTCACTGTTGTAGCAAAAGTTAGGAGGATTCCTCTCATGGAGCAAGTGAAAGTGCAGGAGGAACTAGACAAACTTGTTAAGAATAATATAATTGTACCAGTTGAAGCAACTGAATGGCTTGCTCTAGTAGTTATAGCAAAGAAACCTACTGGCGAGATTCGTCTTTGCATTGATTTAAGATCACTAAATAAAGAAGTTGTGGTTGATAGGTTTCCCCTTCCCAACATAGATGAGATGATTTGTACTTTACAAGGAGCAAAATATTTTACTACTCTTGACTTAGCTTCCGCCTACCATCAGGTGGAACTAGATGAATCCTCTCAAGAGTTGACTGCATTCATTACACCTATGGGTACGTTCAAATTTAAAAGAATGCCTTTTGGTCTAATTTCTGCGGCCTCTGTCTTCCAACGGATCATGTCAAAAATTTTAAGGGGATTAGTTGGCGTAAAGTGCTATCAAGATGATTTATTGATTTATGGTAGCAACATTTGTGAACATGATACTCGTCTGTCTTTAGTTTTGAAACGTTTGGATGGTGCAGGCATGACTTTGAAAAGGTCTAAGTGCAAATTCAGAGTACAAGAGGTAAATTATTTAGGACACCGTATCACCGGTAATGGAGTCTTTCCTAAAAAGGAGTTAATTGAGGCCATTGATAAAGTGAAAGATCCAACTTGCAAAGATGAACTTCTCTCATTTTTGGGCATGGTGGAGTTCTATGGTAAATGTATTTTTAATTTTGCAGACAAAACCCACAATTTAAGAAAGTTGACTGTAAAAAATGCTGTTTTTGACTGGTCCAGTGAGTGCAAAGCGGAATTCTTAAGTATAAAGAAGGAAATGAATAAAGCTCCTTCCCTCCATGCATTTGTTCCTGGTCTTCCCACTGTTATGTTTACTGATGCTAGTGATAAGGGACTAGGGGCAGTTTAAGTTCAGAAAAAGGATGGTAAAGGTTTCTTAATCTGCTGTTCTTCTCGTTGTCTCCAGAAGTTCAGAGTACAATTACTCTGTAATAGAAAAGGAGTCTTTAGCGATTTTTTGGGCTTTAAGGAAGTTTAAAAACGTAATTTGGGGCACGAGAGTTAGCATTTTGTCTGATCATAAGCCTTTGAGAGAGGTGTTTTCCAGGAAAGGTCTTGATGCCATATCCTCTAGGATTAGAAGATGGCTTGTTTCTTTACAAGAATTTGAGTTTGATGTTGAATATATTCCCGGGATGGCTAACAAGTCAGCAGATTGTCTATCAAGATTGGTTGACTGTGATAATTCGGACTTGGATGATTCATGTGAGCTAGAAGATTTTACTAGTGTGTGTGAGGTCACTGACGGTGCCATTGATGAATCTGAATGGAGATTAGAGTTGGAGAAGGATGAAGAAATTTCTAGGGCCATTCTTTCCTTAAAGGGCAATGTTCGTTTGAATAAACCATGGTTATTGGTTTCTGATGAACTTTCTGTTAATAATGGTCTTTTGACTCGAGGTACTAAACTCGTTCCCCCAAGTGCTTTAAGGAAGAAATTGTTAGCTCTTGCTCATTGTGGACATATGGGCATTGTAAAAACTAAAGAGTTTTTACGTTAACAATTTTGGTGGCCTGGGATGGACCTAGAAATTGAGAGGATGGTCAGAGAGTGCCCTGAATGTTGTTCTAGTGACAAGATTTTGAAGACAAAGCAAATGCCGTTGGTCAAGAGAGTTTTACCAGGTCATCCTTGGGATGAGGTTGCGATTGACATTTTAGGTCCTCTCTCTGGCGTTTCTGATACCCCTTACCTCATAGTGTTGATTGATCTCTACTCTAGGTGGATTGAAGTTTGTGCTGTCAGGGAGATCACTTCTGATTCTGTCATTAAGTTTTTGGACCCCTTACTCAATAAGGAGAGTTTTCTGAATAGTTTACTTTCCGACAATGGTCCTCAATTCTGTTCCTCTTTGTTTGCTGATTTTCTGAAGAAATGTAGTATTGTTCATAAAAAGTGTTCACTATATCATCCTGAAACCAATGGGACTGTTGAGAGGGTTAATAAGACGCTGAAAGAATCCATACAACTTGCTCGCTCTTCCGGCTTAAATTGGAAAACCACTCTTCAGGACAGGATTAACACTTATCGTTTTGCCCCTCACTCCTCTACTGGCAGGTCCCCATTTGAATTGTTCAAAGGGAGGGTTCCTAACACGTTGTTGTGTCCTGGGTGGATGTGTTTGAATAAAGGTCTTGTTAACAATGATATTGGTGATTGGAGAAATAAAGAATTACTTAAACAAGATGCCCGCAAGACCTACTTTGATAAAAAGAAAAGTGTATGTTTTCAGGATGTCAAAGTAGGTGATTTTGTGAAAATAAAGACTCTGGTAGGACGCAAACCTTGGTCAAAATACACTGATATTAGAGCAGTTGTTAAGATTTTCAAAAATGCTGTTAAGACTGAAGATGGAAGAATCTGGAATAAGAGTTGTGTAGTTGTAGTTGATCCTAATGTGTCTCTTCAAAGAGACTCTGTCCATAATGGTGATTTGTACAACAATTTTCATTTTGTTCCTAACTCTTCCTTTGACAGGTCATTGTCTTCTTTCAAGAGAAGTCAAAGAACTCGTAGGGCTCCTTGTTATTTAAAAGACTATGTCTGAACTTGTTCTTTCTTTTCCATGTTTCTCATGGTCACCCTAATGTTTAACTTTTAATTAGTTTGGTTTCAATGTACTTATT
This sequence comes from Lissotriton vulgaris, assembly GCF_964263255.1. Classification (NCBI taxonomy): domain Eukaryota; kingdom Metazoa; phylum Chordata; class Amphibia; order Caudata; family Salamandridae; genus Lissotriton; species Lissotriton vulgaris. The sequence goes on from NC_141685.1 coordinate 197,307,351, forward strand.
CTTTGTAATGAAATTTCACCTTTTTTCTTTTGTTGATCTAAATATAAGGAAGGGAGATGTGTGATGTTTTCTCCTCTTCCCCTTTAAGTCTCAAGAGTCTTCATCAATGTTCTTAGATTTTAGAATGAATGCTGTTAAGTGTTCCAGTTTCATCAGTTGCTGTTGGCTGCTTTGGGATGAGGTTTTAATAAACCCACCTTTCATCTTCAAACGTTTTCCTCTTTTTATTATACCTTTTAACAACATTATAACACGTGGCTCTGTCGGGGACGATTGAGGGATACCCCATGAACCTCCTGTGTACTTACGTTCCCCCGGTGCTCCTGGCATCCACCTATCGGCGCCTCACACTGGTGATTTCCTCCTTTCCTCAGGGCCTCACTGTATTTGGGGGTGATTTTATCGCTGTCTTGCTGCCCTCTCGAGATGCGACGGGTGTCCCGTCGGCGCAACGGCTGGCCTCTGCGAAGAACCTCTCTGGCTGGTCTTCGGCCGTGGGCCTCTGCGACGTCTGGAGGGTGTGGAACCCCCGTAGGGAGCAATACACCCACACATCGGCCGCTCACCATACCCACTCCCGTATAGACCTTGTCTTAATGCCCGCCACGGACTGCCAACTGGTGTCTGGAGTAGATATACTGCCCAGGGGGATCTCAGATCACTCCCTTATCTCACTCCATATTGGGTCCTCTGTTGCGGGCCCAAGGGCGACCTGGCGATTGAACGCCTGGTTCCTGCATGACTCTGCGCTGGTGGAATCCTTCGGCCAGTAACTACGTCAATACTTCTCCATTATTATGGGCCCGGTCCCTTCACCAGAAACGTTATGGGAGGCCGGTAAGGTGGTTGTTCAGGGTGTGGCCAGAGGACTGGTCCAGGCAAAACGCATGGAACAGGCTGCCCAGCTTGTGCAGCAGGAGTCTCGGGCTGTGCAGCTGGAGCGTGTCCAACTGCCCAATGGTAGCAATGACTCCTCTAGACAACTAGCCTTGGAACGTGAAGAGATTTAGCGGATCTCCCTGGAGTCCACTAAAATGCTCTGGCGCTCCTTGATAGCACATATTTATGGATCGGGGACAAAAATGGCAAACTTCTCTACAGCCTAGTGTCCTACCACAGAGCTAACCGTATCATCCCGGAGATCGGAACGGCCACAGAGTCCTGTCAGGCAAAGTCGTTTGCCATTGCGCAAACTTTTGCCAGTTATTATGCGGCCTGATATGCCGCTCGCCCTCCCGGCGCCTCCCTGGCTGGACTGCTGACCGAGACCGATACCCAGCTGCCGTGTCTCCCCCAGGAAACTGCTGATACCTTGGACAGCCCTTTCATCCCTGAAGAAACTCACGGGGCAATTTCCCTGTTGAACTCGGGCAGGATGCCTGGACCTGACGGGTTCCCCCAGGAGTACTACGCTGCCTTCCGAGATGACCTGGTCCCCCACTTGGTGGAGCTCTTCCATCACATGGCTGAGGAGGGTTCCTTCCCATCTGAATCCGATGTAGCTACCATTGTGGTCATATCGAAGACGCAGCCGCCCTCCCTGGAATGCTCTGACTATTGCTCAATCTCACTGATCAACACGGAGATCAAGATCTTCGCTACTGTGTTAGCTCAGCGACTCCGTCCCCTCCTGCAGGACTTGGTCCATCCTGATCAATGTGGGTTTATGCCCGCCAGGGGTACCCGTCACTGTATTTGCTGCCTCCATCTGCCCATGGGCCACAGTCATCGGCTGTCCCCGTATCTGGTGTTGCTTCTCGTCGACTTCAAGAAAGCTTTTGACACAGTGGATTGGAGGTACTTTGAGGAAGTACTGGAGAGGATAGGCTTTGGTCTTCCCTTCCGCCGCCGGATCAAGGTCCTTTATATTAACCCTAGGGCCCGTGTCCTCATTAATGGTGAGCTTTCCGAACCTTTTCTGATCCAGAGAGGCACCTGTCAGGGTTGCCCGCTCTCACCGCTCTTGTTTGCGCTGGTGATGGAGCCCCTGGCGGCACTTGTCCGCCAGGACCCTCTCATCCGGGGTTGGGCCTGGGACCAGAGCCAGGTCGAAAAGATAGCTATCTATGCAGACGACGTTCTGCTCTATCTGGCGGATCTGGACCGCTCAGGCCTTAGATGCCTGGAGAACCTCTCGGCGTTTGAGTGGGTTTAGGGGCACCAACTTAACCTGGCGAAATCAACCTTGGTCCCTCTGCAACCCTCTCGGGCGTGTTTAGAGTGGCAGGTGGTGATTCCCCTACTGAGGCAATCATTCAAATACCTGGGCATGTTTGTCACCCTCCTGCCCGAGGTTGAATGGGCCCTAAACGTCACTCACCTGGTCAATCAGATGAAGGCATACCTCAAGAACTGGCAATCCCTCCCCCTTAACCCACTGGGCAGGCACATGCTTTTTAAAATGATGATTCTCCGCCACTTTCTTTATATTCTGCAGAATATCACGATCCATCTCACAGGTAGCTGGATCCAGGAACTCGATTGCACACTCACCCAGTTTCTGTGGGGGGGCGGGCGGTCACGAATGTCCCTGTCACACTGTCGTATTCCTCCCTTTGACGGAGGTATGGGAGTTACTAATCTCCACCTCTACTACTTGGCCACGAGACTCATCGTGATCCACGATTGGTATGTGGGTGGCTGGTCCGACCCAGCTTAGCGGGTGGAGCTCAGAACCATGGACTTTGCACAGATACAGGGGTTCCTATACGGCTGCCCAGTGCCACAGGCCTTGCCCCCAGTCACTAGGACGGTGCTCATGGCCTGGCGTACATCCCTCCGTCATGTGCAATGGGACGGAGGCTTACTAGACAGATGCCGTTATGGAATGGGGTCTGTCTGAGGGAGGTCTCGTCCCTGGGGGGGGTTCCATCGCTGGGACCTCATGGGGGGCTTGCAGCTTGGGGATGTGTGGATGGGAGATCACATTCGATCCTTTGCTGACCTACAACAACGCCATGCCCTTCATCATTCCCAATTCTATAAATACCTAAAACTTCAACACGGACTCCACACGCACATTCCAATCCCCACCTCTCTCCCGAAATTGTTTGTATTGTTTGTTTGATAGATATTTATCTTTGTTTTAATACAGGTGTGTACAATTATGTTTTATTTAATACTCTTGTATAACATTTCATTTTTAATTAGTTTAACAAACAGTTATTTTAGCATTTTAGCATTATACTTTACTTGTGTTATACCGATATTTATGTGAATTTTCTTTAATTATGGCTTCTAAGTTTTTATATTAAATATTTAGACATTGACAATTTGGTTAGAGGCTGTTGGTTTTTGCAGAATTAGGGTGGGAAGTCTTTTAAAAATGTAAATTATTGTTGTTAATTTCGAATTATTTTTTATCTAAATCATATTTTCATTTATAATTATGCAAAGAAATTATTTTTTATTTTAATTTTGTGTTGATGAGTTCGTTTTCATTAGGAGCTAATTTGCAGATCAGTTTATTGAATTTCTAAGTTGCGTTAATTGTTTTATTTAATAATAAATGCATTATTAGTAATGTTTACGCATCGTAATATTTACATTCTTTTTTTATTGCTTTAAATGTCAGCAGACAAATCAACAGTACATTAATTCCAGACAATACCATCAATTTATGAATTTTACACTTTAACAATTAATAAGACATGGTTTAACGAAACAATATATAGACATCAAATCTTATTCTCTTTAAAGCCTTAACCAGTTTGTTATAGGAGACCACATATTTGTCCCAAACATTTTCTTTCTAATACCTTTCCATTTATACAGAGACATCTCTAAATAATATATAGACAATAGTCTGGATTGCCAGTTCATAAAATGTGGTGGATCGGCATCTAACCACTTAGATGTGGCACATAAACGGAATATGGATGTGCTAATAAAAATGAACCCTTCTTCTGGCGGAGACCATCCAGCAGTCACTGTTTCTTGGGAACCAAATATTACTAATTCGGTCGACAGTGGTACTCGGATACCCAACCTATTTGTTATAAAAATTTCAACCTCATGAATAAATTGAGAAAGTTTCGGACACAAGAAAAACATATGGGGTGCATCTGCCGCCAGCAGTCCACATCGATTGCATTTGTCTTATCTAGTTGATTTCCAGTTAGCGATTTTACTCGGGGTATAGTAAAGTCCAAATATAGACATAAAATGTTGGCTTTTTAGTGAGCCATTAAATAATACACGAGAAGCTATTTCTATACTTTTTGCTATATTGATGCATTCAACCCCCAGTTTGTTTTGCCATTTTAACTCACAATCTTGTAGATCATCTTTCGATTTATCTATGAATAGTTCATATATAGGACCCATCTTAGATCTTAACTTGATTGCTTCAAAGATTCCTATATTGCCCAATGTAATCTGGTTATTGATTATTTTCTGCTCTAGGAAGCTCCGTAGCTGAAGGTATTCGAAAAAATCAGTTCTAATTAAATTATATGTCTTCTGTAAGTATTCAAAGGATACTAGGTGGTGCCCGTGGAATAAGTCTCCAACATGATTTATTCCGGACCTATCCCATCTAGCAATTGTCTGATCACTAAATATATTCGGTAATAAAGGACACTTTTTAAATGGAGTACGAAAATTCAGGTTGGCACCAACACCCAAATATTTTTTTGTTTTTCTCCATATTTCTGATGCGGCTATAACAACTTTAAATGTAGTTTTCTTTTAGTAGCTATGTTCAATAATCAGATTCAAGCATTGCCTGCCTCGGACCCTAATAGCATCTCATAGATTGAGGGAGCTGCACATTTTTCTGTCGGGTCTTCCCGTAAAATTAACACTCCCATATGTTAAAGAATGGTAGTCAAGTGATATAAGCGGAAGATAGGAACACCCCAGCCTCCTCTTTCTCTAGGCAATATACAGTATTTAAGATATTGCCTGGAACGGTGATAGCTCCACAAGAACCTTGAGCACATTTGCTCAATACGGGAAAAAAAAGAAGTAGAAATAAGTAAAGGAATGGCGCCAAATAAATACAAAAACTTAGGAAAAATAAGCATTTTTAAGACATTGCTACGCCCATAAATGGATAAATGTACATTGTTGATCCTTTCTCATGCTCTGTTGGCAGACCCTATGATTGGATCCAGATTTATCGAAATATTATCTTCGACTTTAGCTGTTAGTTTTACACCAAGGTATACTGCCTCCGAATAAAAAAGCATGTCTGGTGGTCGACCAGCCTTCGAGTGAATCAGTTGTGTCTTGGAGACATTTAGCCTGTATCCTGAGTGCCTTCCATAAATTTCAGCAGCTTCAATTACCTGGGAAGGGCTGTACTAATTTCTGACGTTGCCACAGCAATATCATCCACATACGCGAATACTTTGAATTGGCCATTATTTATCTCGACCGGTTTGATTGCTCTGTTCTTTTCCAGGGTAAGAATAAACGGATCGATATACAAAGCAAATAACAAGGGGGAACAAGGACACCCTTGTCTTGTCCCCCTTGATATCGCAATTTCCTCAGATATCTTGCCCGCTATACGGATAACTGCAGATGGATGGCAATATGGTGTCTGAATCACCGTTATAAATTCTTTTGGAAACCCCCGCTATGTCAGGACCGTCCACAGAAATCTCCACAAGAACCTGTTGAATGCTTTTTCAGCATCCAACAGGGCCACGCCTACTGGAGAGTTAGTACCCTCTGCCCAGTCCAACATGGAAATAATTCTTTTAATATGATCCGTAGTGTTTCTTTTTTGAATAAAACCATGTTGCCTTAATGAAACTAGTCCTGGCATAAGGTCATTCAGTCTATTAGCAATAAGTTTCGAATAGATCTTACTATCTGTATCCAATAATGAGATAGGCCTATAGGATCCCAATTCAGTAGATGCCTTACCTTTTTTCTTAAATACTACGATGGTTGCATTAGACCATGATTTAGGAGCATTACCAATAAAAGCTTGTTGACAAACCTCTAATAACTAATTTTTTAAGATGTCCCTGATGGACGATAGAACTCTAATGGTATTTTGTCAGGGCCCATAGCTTTTCCCAAGGCTAAGCCCAGTAAAGCCTGTTCTACTTCACTCCACACTAAAGGGGCAAGCAATATCATTTTATTCATGTCGGACAAAGTTTCTGATGGAAGAATATTTAAATAATTCTCTTCTTCTCCCTCTATTTCTAAGTCTGAGCCTGACTGGCTGTACGAAGATTGATAGAAACCTTGAAATGCCCTCAAAACATCCTCCTCAGATTCCTGTATTACTCCATTTATGTTGATAATTTTCTGGATATTATTATAAACTGCCTTCTCTTTTAATCTATGTGAAAGGAGCCTGCAAGTTCTTTCATTAAATTCATAAGTATCTTCCTTGTATTGTATGTATTTGTCCGCTTTCTGTTCTGCAATATTAGGATATGCTGCCGATGTTTTAATCATAAGATCTCTTTGCACTGCCCCAAAATCTAACCCCAATCGAATTGTTTCTGCTAATTTGCGCTCTGCCACAGTAACCATATCAAAATCCATTTTATGTTTAAGTCATATTTTTTTATATTTAGCGTTGGCAAAACTAATGGTCTCCCCTCTGACTACTGTCTTAAAAGTATCCCAGACTATACTCTGAGCAGCTGTTCCTTTATTAAATTCCGAAAATTCAAAAATAACTTTAGACATATATTGACAGTACTCTTCATCCATTAATAATTTCCTATTGAAGGACCAACACTTTTTCTCTGTATTAGAATCAGGACCTATCAAGAGCTCGAATACTACAGGATTATGATCCGAAATCAGCTTGGGGTGTATTTCAATCTTAGCTTTATATAGAATTATTGAAGCGGCTAAAAAATTAATCTAAACGAACCAATTTAGAATGGGGAGCGGAAAAAAAGGTAAACCCTGGATCATAAGGGTGTAATAAATTCCAAACATCTTTAAGTCCATGTCCTGTAATCAAGTCCTTTAATGATGCGAACACCTGTTGTTTCTTGCCAGAATACACTGTATTACCTCCACTGTTCAACTGCGAGTCGATATGTATATTTAAGTTACAATAAGAAATCAGCACCCATCCAGAAAATATTATCTTTTTAGTCTCAAATGTCCATAATACATGTATAAATGCACAGTCTTGTAAAGAAGGGATCCAAATTCTTGCTGACTTGTTTTTTCAAGTTCTTTATTAAAGTGTTTCGGCACAACAGAAATCCAAGAACACAAAAGGATTCACTTCTTAGCCAGCCAACGCGTTTTGTCTCTTACAATGAGACTTCTTCAGGGCTTCCACGATAAATTGTAAGCACACATCAGTGCAGCATGGTAAGTTTCACAAAAACAGGATATTAGGGAAAGTTTGTTCTCATTGTTGTGATGCTCAGTAATCAGGAGGATAGAACCCATAAAACGTCAGGATTCCCTGTCTGTTAGGTAACTGATTTGTTTACACTGTGGTTGCTGCCCTACTGCCGATGTGGATACACTGCTGGTCACCATGCCTTTTCAAGATTACTAAGAGTAAGCACAGCAAAAACAGTATAAACAAGTTTCAAAGTGTCCACACCTCCTTTTGTTTCTGCTTCACGTCCTATTCTTCAGGGTGTTCCCCAAGGTTCGGCTCTCAGCCCCACTTTATTTAATTTATATGTTCAGCCTCTGGCGGAGGTAGCCCACAGTTTTGGTCTTTCCTTAGTGTCATACGCCGATGACACGCAGCTGGCGGTGGCACTAAACGGCGACTCCAACATGGACGCCCCCACCTTCCAGTCAGCGTTAAAAGCTGTTTCTGGCTGGATGGCGAACAACCGGCTTCAACTTAATGCCTCCAAGACCGAGGTTATTATTTTCGGGAAGGAAAGTGGCCTATGGGGAGATCAATGGTGGCCTACTGATCTTGGCCCTGTCCCTACCCCTGTGAGTGAAGTCAGAAACCTCGGGGTGTGGTTTGATGACAAGCTCTCATTTATCTCCCATACCAAACGCGTGGCTGGCGTATGTTTTGGTACTTTGCATTGTCTGAGACCCATTTTTAAATTTTTTGATGCTGAGACAAGACAGATTATGGTCCAGGCTCTGGTTCTTACCAGACTGGACTATGCCAATTCTCTGTTCTTGGGTTTAAATCAGGCCGAACTGTCCCGTCTTCAGAGGGTTCAGAATGCGGCCGCTAGAATGCTTGTTGGCCTCCCGAAATTTGTCTCAGCTCGCCAAACTATCCGTAATCTCCATTGGCTTCCGATTGAGCAAAGAGTTAAGTTTAAAGCCCTTTGCTTAACTTTTAAAATTCTTAAACTAGCCTCTCCCCCGATTCTTTCACAGACTATTCTGCACTATGTTCCTGCTAGAGCTCTTCGCTCTGCTGGATTGAACTTCGTCACAGTGCCCCGTTTTAAACGGGCTAGAATGGGTGGTCGCTCGTTCTCAGTGCTGGCGGCTGCCCTCTGGAACTCTCTTCCAGCCCCACTCCGTTCAATCCCAGACTTGTTTCTTTTTAGGAAGACCTTGAAGACCTTCCTCTTCTCCACAGTCTAGTCTGTCTTCTTGCCTTTGCCTTCTCATATGTGTTGTGTTATTCAGATCTCCAAGCGCCGGGACGCCTCTTAGCTGCGGCATCCGTGCGCTATATAAAAAATTAATAACATAACATAACATAACATAACATAACATAAGTCTCCACATATGATCAGCGGTTGGAGCCACTGATCCAATTCTAGTTCAAATAGTTCATGAGCTCAGCATCATCCAAATTAGGAACATAAACATTACATAAAGTAAAGCTAAACTGATTAAGCTTCAATTCAGAAATTGCCCAACGTCCCCATTTATCAGCAGCAGTTTTTATGCAACTACCCAGCCCTCTTTTCTTAAGTATCGCCACCCCTCTCTTTCCACCCATTTGTTTGGAGCATACTACCAGTTTCATCCCTACATTTTTCAACACTCCCCTATTTGCCCAAGCCACATGTGTTTCCTGTAAACATAAAAAATTTATTTGTAACAGCTGCAAAATTTTAACCAGAACCTGCCTCTTTTTGGGATCGTTACGACCACAGACATTCAAAGTGCATATCTTTAATTGCTTATCCATAAAAAGAATTTGAAAAAATCCAACTTATTCTGATAAGCCCTGGTGGGCATGATTAATTCGATTAAATCTTTCACATAACCTATCTCCTGGCCGCATCTTCAATATACACAAAACCATTTACAATTTTGCCTGATCTGTCGCTGACTTTTCACCCCCCCACACCCAAAACCCCAATGCCACCACCTTACCTCAAACCCCCCCTTTAACCCTCCCACCCCCCCTTCCACCCTTCCCACCCTCCCCACCATATGAGGCTCAGGAACTTTCAGTTCCTGCAAAGTATGGAATGCTGTGCCCCCCCACTCCGGTAACTATGAAAGGAGAGAAGAGAAAAGAAAAAGAGAAAATATATTAGAGATAGAGAAGAAAAGAGAAGAGAAAAAAAAACCCTTTCAACCCATCCTGTATTTGGGGCAGCAAAAAGCTAGCTCATTGATCTGCGCTAGTTTCATACCTTCTACTCACAAAAACTTATAAGGACTCCAAGTATTCCTTAGCTTTGACTTCTGATAAAAAAATGTAGTTTGCCCTGTCATAATGATTTTCAGTTTTGCCGGATTCTGCAGATACACAGTGGCCCCTTTTTGCCTGAAAATCGGGTATCAACTGCCGCAGATGCCAACTTTTGGTCACTGTGGCCTGACAGAAATCCTGCCTTACAAAAAAACTGCAGTGCTTTGCGACCGCTTTTTTCTCTGGCCTAGCTAGCGCATAAATCTCTTCTCTGGCAAGAAAATTATTAAAACATACTAGAATTGCCCTTGGGTATTCTACCTCACCCTGACTTGAATTCCTAGCAGTAAATGGGAACTGGTGTGCCCTTTGGACTTCTCTAGCCCAATCTCATGATGTTAACTCTGGAAAAGCTTCTGCTAGTAATTCAACAATAAATTTCCTAACATCGCCCCCTCTTTTTTTTCCGGTATTCCCAAAAAACGTAGGGTATTTCTACGAGCTTGATTTTCTAGCCCCGACAACTTGTAAGAAAGATCATCTCGATGTGCTTTAATAGTCTCAAGCTCCTGTTTTGTGTTATAGTCTCTTCCTCCAGAGCCAGAATTCTAGCCTCTGCTTCGGTCACCCTATCGGCTGTTTCAGTATAAATTTTAATTGCCCATCGGACAGCATTCTTCACCTTTGAGCAAGTTGCCTGAGTTCGTAGATTTTCGGCTTTACTTTCAGCACAATGACACATGTAAATGTAAATGTATTTGAGCTTATATAGCGCACAGCTACCCGCAGTGGGTTTCCCGGCGCTTGCTTAGGGAACCCGTCCTGGTATTCCCCTGTGAGATAACCCCGGCAGGGTATCCACAAGGTGAAAGCCAGGCATCCCGCCGCGAGGGGCAATTGTGGAGATTAAGCAAGCTATTGCCCAGAGTCGCAGAGTGTGAACCCGTGAGTCGAGAAGGCACCGGAGCGAGAATTATCGAGTCAGTGGAATTTTTTTTTAGCCCAAGACCCGCCGAGGCGGGGAATTGAACCCTGGTCCAGGGCCGATCTCAGCTTCCGGGTCTGCCGCCTCTAACCCCTGAGCCACACTTCTCCACATCATTGTGTTATAAATAGTAGTCAGGGCGATTTCTGTGGGGATTTTTGGGTCATTTACATTCTTTTCAGTCTCTGAACCATTTTCTAGTCTCCTTTCCCCCAATGGATTTACTATAGCTCCCCATTTGCTTTCGCTTCTTCCATGCACAATTCTGTTTTTAAGAGCGCAGCACGATGCGAACCTCTTTTCTTTCGTCTTCTTATTGTGGAGACACTAACATTTGGCGAGGTTACATTAAGACTTAAATCCTCCTCCTCAGGGGAGCTACTCCCAACAGTATTATCGTCCCAATCTTTATTCATGTTGATGCTCTCATCAGAGGAGGGATCCGATAAAGAAAAAAAGTTCTCAACAGTTTCTGGCAGAGCCTGCGCATCTTGTATCAGAGTTGCACCACTGAGAATCGACACATTGGTTTCTTGTATAGGAATATCTGGGCTGTTAGCTTGAGCTAGAGCTAGATTACCCTGTACATCCTTCTGCACTCCATCTCCCATAATGCCGCTTCTTTCATGTGGTTCTTCATGTGGTTCTTCTTGTAAATCCCCTTTATATGAGTTTGAGGAGGCTACAGTGCTTACAGTTATTTCAATTACGTTATCTATGTTTTTAGAAGATACGGTTTCATCCACAGAAGAGCCAGGTTTGGTAAATGCCGGCGCTGTATCTTTAAGACATGTAGTTTCAACAACATTAAGCTGGGTCACGTTTTTCTTTTTAGCTGTCTGCTTCTCAAACAATGCGGGGACGGTGAGAGTTCCTTGTTTAACACTACGTGGGGGTGCCATAGACTTTGCAGAAGATTCATTCCCCCTTTTACCACCGTTAGAGTCAGTATTTAATATACCATTCTAACCTCCTGTGTTATCGACGCTTTCAGCATTGTCTGAGGTTTCTTCTGCAGCGGGTTGCTCCTTCGTTTTGCCACTCCGAGTGAGAGTCTTTGTCTGAGTCTTTGGTGGCATTTTCTTGCGATCTCCTCCGTGACCCCGTACAACAGCCCTCTGCCAGCCAAACAACAGCGCTAGGAGACGCCACAGCGGAGCACGCCGCTCAGGAAGCAGCAAACCGATCATTCCCGACAGTGCCGCAGGGGATATCCTCAAAGTCCGGCTGTGGCGGAAAAACGTCTCTCCGGCAATTTGAAACTTACAGAGAAACAATGTTGCCATTCGACTCCTCTAGCCGCAGCCTTCAATGTGAATCAGTCCCGTGAAGTTCTCCGTCTCTTCTGGGTTCTAGCTTCCAGCTTTTACCCTCAATAGTAACCTTCGATGCTCAGCATTTAGGTAAGGCCATCTACTATGTGGGTACGTGCAGGCTGAAAGAAGCGCAATAAAATAGTTTCCTCTCAGGAACCCGGAGCTAAGGGGCTGAGCTGCTTACACAGCCCACGCCACGGCCGCCATCTTGCCTCTATAATATTTACCTTCAATGTAATTGTTTGCCAGTGATAGTTTTTTTACGGCAGTGAGGAGGAAAGTGTTTTTCTTTAAAATATGTTTAATGCTGTTTTCAAATTTTTATTTGCAATATAAAAATAGTATTTTTAAATGTAATTTTACTTGTTTTATATTTAACGAATACAAATATTCTTTTGATTATGGTTTCATTTTTTTATATTAAATGTTTTATTTACAAAGGTTTGGGGTGGGGATAGTAAATCTAACCACCTCAAAAGCCCTATAGTTTCCCTACTGTAGCTCAGATTAGCGTGGGAATAGTAAATCTACCTCTGCAGATTTCAGCACTTTCTACTTTTCTTGCGTTAGTCTAACACTTTCCCTACTTTTGCTTAGATTGCTGTAGAAGTAGTACGGCTGACCCTTCTAATTTTCTACACTTTCCCAACTATTGCTTAGATTAGAATGGGACCAGTAAACTTAGTCTGGGCAGTTAACTCCTCTCCACTCATGGAGTTTGCAGAGTTTTCTGGTCGCATATGCTCGCAACCCCTCGCGTTGAGAAACCATCCGTTCACGTTGAGAAGCTGCCGCTCGAGTAAGAATCTACTCGAGGGGCCGAAAGGAAGCAGCGCCCGCTTGAGCTGTGCATGGTGCCGTTTGCGAAGATTGCACAGTGCGGACAAGCACTGAAAAACACTGCAAACAGCATTTATCTAACACACTGTGTTGCTTGCGTAGCTCCGTGTAGTACACAGAGTTTTATTTGCACTTTATGTAGTTTCACATAGTTTCACGCAGTGGAACTCCGCCCAGGCTTACCGTAAACCTGATCTCTCCCAAGTCCTACACTTTCCTACTTTTGCTTACATTTGAGTGGGAATAGTAAAGCTGACTTCTCTGAAGTCCAATAATTTCCCTACTGTTGCTGGGGTTGCATTGGGACCCTCCAGAATTCACCACTTTCCTTACTGCTTCTTAGAAGGGAGTGGGAATAGTAAACCTGACCACTCAAAAGTGCAATGCTTTCGCTGCTCTTGATTTAATTGGAGTGGGAATAGTAAATCTAACTCCATTGAAGTCCAACAGTTTCCGTATTGGTGCCTATATTGAAGTGGGAATAGTAAATCTGACTCCTCTTAATAGCAACACGTTCTCTACTTTTTGCCTATGTTGGAGTAAAAATAGGAAATCTAACAGGGAAATCAATCTGCTCCAAAGTCCAACACGTTCCTCATTGTTGCTTGCATTAAGAGTGGGAATTAAAAATCTAATCCTTCCCAAAGTCAACCAACTTCCCTACTTTTACTTATGTTGGAGTAGAAATAGTAAATCTGACCCCTCTCAAGTCCAAAACTTGCCCTACTTTTTCTTACTTTGGAGAGTGCATGGTAAATCTATCTCTTCAGAATTAACATCCTTTCCTTACTTTTCCTTATGTTGTATTGGGAATAGTAAATGTTGCCTAGTGTTGTTAAGATTTGAATCAAAATAATAAATCTGATTCCGTTCGTGGACCTTCAGACAGGGGGTCCACATGCCCTATTATGACTTGGACAGTTGGACTGCCACATGACTGCCACATGACGGCTGCAACTGTCGCAGCAGTCAGAGGAAGTAATATGTTCGCTGTGATGTTGGGCAACCCAAGCATATTACAAGTTTCCTTACCGCCCTCCCTTTTATGGTGATAAACCCGCAATGAAAAGGGTGGTAGTGAGAAACTAAAGGGGCCCTAAAAGGTCCCCCTATTGCCTCTGGGGCTGGGTATGCATGCAGAGAGGAAGGGAAACATGAATGTTTGCCCCCCAGTTCATGCATGGCATGGATTGCATAACTCAGTGCATTTCATGCCATGGAGGAACATACTACGGCAGTCTCACAGGCGATATGTTTCTAAGGCTCTCTTATGAGCCTTATAAAGGGGCCGCCCATCAGGATTAAATTTGTAATCCGGTGGGAGGTCTGACTAACAGTCTGGTGGTCTTCCTGTGGGGTCCTGCCGTGGGGACCCACAGGAAGACCCCTAAACCCGTAATCAGACCTTTAATCTGATTCCTTTCTGTACAATTGCTTAGTTAGGATTGTTAATATTTATTTTAAAGGTTTCATTGTTTTAAAATATTATTAAAATATGTTTTTAATTAAAGAATTTATAGTTTAAATTATCTCTTTTTCATTCTGTTGTATAAAGTTGAATCCAATATTATTTTTATTCTCTTGCAGTTATAAGATTTTATAAATGCAATGTATAAATTTATTATAATGCTGTATATAATAAATTCAATATATTTAGCTGTTTTTGAACAATATTCTGGCCTACGATATTCTCTCTATATATTACTAGCAGCCCGCCCCGGCGTTGCAGAAGGGGGCTGGGGGCAGCATCGCAGCAAGAGAGGCGGAGCAGAGCGGCCGGGAGCAGCAGAACGTACTTACAGTGTTTCCTTGCTCCGGTTTTGTTGCTCCTGGCCGCTTCTGCCCACGCTCGTGTACGCTGTTTTCCCTGACGCCCCGACTTTGAGGAAAAGGCTTCCGAACACTTATGGCCCTCGCCCGTCCCTCCGCCCGTCCCTCGGTGTGCACCCACGGCCCTTGTCCGCTGTTTCCCCCGACTTCGTGACTTTGAGTAAAAGGCTTGCGAGCACTAATGGCCCCCGCCCGTCCCTCCGCCCGTCCCTCGGTGCGCACCCGCGGCTGCTTCACTTACCTCAGCCGCCGCTCTTCCCCGCGCTGCTGAGTTTACCACTCCAATGCTCCTCTGCTTCTCGCCGCTCCTCAAAGCTTGTCCGCCGCTCCTCCCCGCCTGTCCACAGCTCCTCACCGCGCTCATATCTGCCGCTCTTCCTCTTGCTCCTGAACGCCGCTCCTACCCGCGCTCCCGATGTCATCACGCACCACGTCGCGGCTGGCGCTACTTGCAAGGGACTACTTTTTTTTTATTCCTACATTTTTTAAAGAACGTATATTTTTTAGCCTATGTCCTTCTGCTTGCACTGAGGTTTTCAAAGATGTCTTGGGTGTTTGGATTGGTGGTTTACTTTTCGAGTTTACCTGGCTCAAAGGACACAGTTTTCTCTTTATAATAGTAGTATAGATAGTAGTTTACATGCATAGCATGTAAACATAATATTTTGGATTCAGATATTTTTCACAATATTTGTGTATCACAATATTTTGTTTCTCAATATTGTGTCATACAATCATAACAGTGTTGATCTGAGCAACAAGAAACAATAGGCATTGGCAATACCATAGCAAGAGACAGAATTGAGGAGAAAGTGACAAAGGACACACACTGAGGAATCAGAGGTGGAAAAGACATAGGGCCTTATTACGAGTTTGCAGCCTTTCTCTGGGACTGCAGCGGTCCCAAGTAGACCGCCAAGCCCATGGTGAACCTGCCCGCCAGATTATTAGTTCATTCAGGGCATGCAGGCTGTGCAGTAGGGGGGTCACGGCAGCAGGTATGTTAGGCTCAGAGGAGAGCCTAAACAGCATACCGCCACTGTGAGAGAGCATGGAGCACATTGTGGCATGCACAATGAAAAATAAGTTCATAGGCAATATAATAAAACAACATTCCTCATATAAAGGTTACTAGAAATAGACACAATGTAATGACCAAATTAAAGAAATGCTAAATTCAATGATAAATATTCAAAGTTATGATCATATCAATACATTAATCAATTAAAAACACAAGTTTATTAACACAATCATAACGGGTCTAACCCTATGCTAACACATAATCTCACTAAGTTAAAATTACAATGTAAAAAACATATTCTTGTGGCAAATGAATAATGCTTCTTCAAAGCGAGTTTCGGCGTAAAACACACCTTCGTCAGGAATTGCCACACAAAACCTGAAATTAAATAAAAAATACACTAAATATCCATACACATGTTGATGATTTTACATTCAATTGAAACAGATGTGGTATAATCCACCAGGATTATTTCATTATTCCTCCCATTTTTCACAATTAGCTTACTAATACTAGAGTCCTTGCTATTTAATCAAACTAAGGTAGACATTCTAGTCTTTTTCACTTGTTTAGGCACTCGCGATCACATGACATGCCTTCTGTGAGAAGTTAGCCTGGCATGTGATGTCCACTATTCTAGTGGGCACCCTGCACGAGTCTAAACCACCCTTATTGATGGTGGTTGTAAAGTAAACCTTATAGACAAGCTATCCTAGTGGTAGCATGGACCAGCAGTCTGAGGCTAAAACCTCAGAGAGCATGTGAAGCAAGCTGTTTTACCAATTTTAATCCCTTGAGTACCAAATGAAAGGACATCACACAAGGTATATATTTAATATATATGTATTTATTTCTAACACAACCCCTCTGAACTCTTTATGAGGTCAGAGATCGAAATACATCACAAGTTACCCATTAAGCATACTATAAGTTGCACAAATACAGTTCTGCCCTAGGGGCCTCACAAACCATATACTAAGTAAGTGGTATAAGAAGCACTTTAGGAATAAGGAACAGGCCTAGGGCCTAGGGAATCGCTGGGGCTACACTAGACAACCAAAGGTTAGGAAGTAGGAGACCCACGGGAGACGCGTGCAGTGCTAAACACAGTCACGAGTTACCATTGACTTACAATGGAGAACGTAGAAGTCACAAAGTTACAGTTTTAAGACACTTCCGGATGAACTACGGTAAAACCCCCTTAAACATTTCGAGAGTCAACACCTACGGGAGCACCGGAGTACTCGAGTTACCTCACTCAGGGAAGCCGGGTGCATAGGTGTCTTTTCGTGTCGGGTTTCGTTGATGTTTTCTACGGAGATCTGCAAAGAAGAGCTGCAGGCGACTAGAGGAAAAGTGTCTGGGTGGATCCAAGGGTGGATGGGAGATGAGAAGAACCTAAAAGCAAAGGGGACAGAGTCTGGGTCACTAGCCAGTGACCAGGAAGGAACCAGGCGATGTCGAGTTGATTCAGGTGAGGAGGTGAAGCTTGTCTTTGCAGCCACAAGGACCAGGAGGCGTCGACGACAACCAGGAGCTGGATTCGAGCTGTCCCACAAAGGATCTAGTTGAATACGGTGTCGGTATCCGGATTGGACCCAAAAAGCCTTGGCAACCGCAATCCACACAGGAAGTGAAGATTGGCTTCAGTTCAGTCCAGCAAGTTCTGGGGAGCTTCTCCTTTGCAGGGAGGCTGGAGCAAGTCTGGAGAAACCAGGCTAGTGGTGTAAATTTGAAAGGAAGTCTTTTGAGGGCTAACCCAGAAGACGCGCTGAGCTGAAATGAAGGAGCAGGCCCTACGCAGTACTCGTGGAGTGTGGAGAGCTGAGCATTATGCAAATGGCGCTTGGGTCTGGGGCTTCTCAAACCCCAATGCACAACTTCAAGGGTGCCTCGGTAGTTGCACTGTTAGCAAAATGCAGGATGTCCAGGGTGTCTGGTCCCAAGTCTCTCGGGTCCGCCGCGGGTCTCAGCTTTGCTGTGGATGTTGTTCGGAGTCGGAGAAGTCTGGAAGCCCAGTTCCTGAGTAGCTGAGTCTTCGGGTTCTGGAAGGAGCGTTGACAAAGCAAACCGGCAAGTTACTGGTGGTGCCTGTTTGCACAGGGTGGTCACTTTTTGACCACAAGGGAGATGTCTTCAGTCTTCTAGTCGATATAGAACATCGAAGGTCCAAGAGTTCGCATCAAAGTTTCTTCCAGGATTAATCTAAAGTCTCTAGACACAGCTCCTATCTTTATACTGAATTTTGGGGCCTGGATTACCTGCTAGGTCCCTCCAATGGGTGGACCCTGAGGAGGGGGTGGTTACACCCCTTTCTCTTTGTCCAGTTTCACCCCAGAGCGGGGCTGGAGTGCACCAGCAACTGATTTGAACCGGGATATGCATGTAGCACCTTGTGTGCCCCAGGCAGTGTCTGGAAAAGCATCTTTCCATTCAACCAACCCTGCCCCAATACACTACAGGCTGTCTGGGGAGGTGCTAGCACCTCCCCTGACAGGAAACCTATTGTCCAGTCCTCCATTGCCGTAGTGTCATCCAGCAGCAGGAGGTCAGACTCATGTCTGTGGCAGCAGCATCCATTTTGTGATGCTGAGGCTCTGTTTAACTTTAACCGGGTAAAGCAGTAACTACATGTCTTCTCCCTCTAAAAGGGTGAAATGCTACCCACACCACCAGAACTGGCAGGGGGGTAGTATTCTAAAGTGTTTGACACCTTACACAACATGTTTTTATAAAGCCAAACCAAAGTTAGCATTAACTGTGAGGATTATAGTGCACTTAAGAGTATATGGTATGGCTATATCAAAGAACAGCTATAAAGAGATGGTTCCGAAAGCTGCAAGGGGGCTCAGCTCATGCTAGGGTACCCTCTCACATAAAACCAAGCACTCTGCCTTCAGGATTGTCATAGGAGTGACTTATAGGTGTATATGTGTCTATATACAAGGGTAGATATAGGTACACTATATCTAAGCAAAGGGTGATTACAACACCTTGCCCAAGCTGAGTGATCAGCCTGTGGTGTCAGTTTTTATGGCCAGCCAGGGGTGGCATAATACATGCTAGAGCCCCTGGTAGGCCTTGGATGCACCTATGCCCTGGGTACCTATAGTACACTATACAGGGGCTCACAAAGGTGACCCAATACCCAATCAGGTATGTACCTAAAGTACATGCTTTCAATTTAGAGAGAGAACAGCTGGGCTGTGGGTCTGATTAGCAGGCCCACAGCCACACTAAAGTCGAAAAACCAGAGAATCACAGCAAAAAGTGGGGCTGACCATGGGAATCACACCCTACTCTCCTACACCTTCTCCTTCTGTTTTTTACATTGTATTTTTAACTTAGTAAGATTATGTGTTAGCATAGGTTTAGACCTCCACCATGGTTGTTGCATCCTGCATTATTAACATTGCGGCCGCGGTACTTTAAGCAGCACCTGCCGCAATGGCAATGATGCAGGTTGTGTATTGGCATGCACAACGTGACAGGCACTTCGCGGTGCCTGTCACCTTGTCCACCAACAGGACCCTGAAGCGAAATCTGTATGCTTTTCCATGGCGGAGTCTCCGCCATGGAAAGGCATTGAAAATGTCACATACTAATATGCAGGCACCACCACCATGTTAAGGGACTTTTCCGCCAAGTCCAGAATTGGAATCCGCCCCTCACCATACTAATATGGCGGGGTGATAAGGGGCCATCTGGCAGGCGGATTGCCATCCCTCAGTGTTCTTTTTTTTGCTTTTGTTATTTTAAGTTGTTTTTTAAAAGGGAATATGCCAATGTTTGCATATTTCCCTATTGTTTTTACCTACATTGACATTACTGGCCAGGTGACAACCCTATATCGCATAGCACAGTGAGAGGCAGCAAGGGACTATGGGTGTATGCAGAGGCATATAGGGGCTAAGCAAAAAAGAATTTTGACTATCCTGTTTGGTATAACTTTGAACTGTTCACTCACGTCCCACTCATTCAAGCTCTCATGATGACCGCAATACTAATTTATATGTTAAACTTTAAACAGTAAAAAAATCAATAGAAGCCTTAGGAAACTACTTATTTTGAAATTGAACAGCAATATTTCTTTAATCTGCAGCCTGCGGTAAAGAATATATATTTCTTTCTTCAATTATCGGCGAGTGGACCAGTAGAGCAGGTATCACTTTGGATCACTGACATAATATCGACAGACAAAATATCGACATACAAAAATACCGGCCCTAAAATGACAATAACAGTATTATCGACGAGCAATACTTATTTAATAAAATACAGAAATATCGAAACCATATTATCGTCAATAAAAAATATTGTTTCAAATATTATCGAACACATAAAAAACGTAAAAGAAAAAAATCAACATTTCTTTAAAAATATCCAAAATGTGCTAAATATTGTAATACAAAACAGCAAAATTATCATTTTTATACAAATATCGACTATGTAAAAATGACTAAAATCAACATATCTGTAGACCAAAGTGAATTTTTACACTATAAACACTCACTACACACATTATAAATATATTACTATCTTATTAAACCATATAAGCATATAAACCTATAGAATAGCAAAACACACTGATAAATAATAAGTAAAATATTATTTAATATAACACATATAGCATTTAACATTAAAAACAATGTAAAACACACTTAACTAATGAAATCAGTAAAAAAACAATTAATAACAACGAATGAAAACCTCACACTAATAAAATATACCAATAACATAAAACTATCAATTAAACCAACACTATATAAACAACGAAAATGAATATTTAATTTACACTTCAATCCTACGAGAAAAAAGAAGAGGAGACTTTGGGGCCCATTAGGATGACGGGTGGACTTAGTCTGCCCGCCATCCCAACCTGGACCGGGACCACCCGCCATAAGGGCGGGGGTCCCGTGGAGGACATTAGGATGCGCTCACCACAGTGACTGGCGCATCCTGTATTTTTACCATTGCTGCAATGGTAAAAATACATGTTGTGTATTTCAAAGCAGAACGTGACAGGCCCCGCCCGGTGCCTGCCGCGTTGTTCTTTGAAATGCAGGGGGGTTCCCTTGTTTACCCCTCATGTGCACCCCCTGCCCCCCGGAGTCCATGGGGGCCCGCAACAGGCCCCCCAAAGCAGACTCCGCATGCCTTTCCGTGGTGGCATTGCCGCCACGGAAAGACATTGAAAAATGGCCATCTTAATAAGGCCGGCGGTGTCTGATAGACACGCCACCATATAAACCCTTTTCCACCCAGGTCGCAAGGCGACCGGGCGGAAAAGTGGCGGACGGTCTTTCCGCCTGCCGCGGACCCCCCAGTTATTCTAATATGCTGGGGGGTCATTCCGGGATGGATGGCGGGGGTATCGCCCCTGCCAGGCCTGAGGTGGCTGCCCCCGGCCTGGCGGGGGTGATCCGCCCGCCATCCTAATGGGGCCCTCTGTTGGATTACTTCCAGAACACAGATTTACATTACAGAAAAAAGCTTTGGAACTGCACTAAGCAAGTAAAACTGCATTTAGAATATAACACTACTTAGGGGTAACCCTGGGCATAATACTACGCTACGCTAACGGAGCATGTAAATTCGTGCTAATTCGCACTTCACAAATTGCACGTAGTACAGTACTAAAACTGTGCTTATTCACGTAGCGTAGCAACTAAATCAACAACGTCCTCAGATGCTTTGAAAAAGCAATTTTACATTCTTAAAAGCATATAACCAATTCACAAAAGTGAACTTTTACAATGAAAACATTAGGCAATGAGAGAGCTGATGATTTTGCCCCCCCTAACCTTGGGGGAGGACCACGCAGATGCCTTGACACAAAGAGCATAAACAAAAAGCACATTTTGTTGAACTTCAGTGGTGGTCCCATCCTCTTAGGACCACACCAAGCACAGTTATTGGCAAAAAAACAATCCCAACCAAAGTCCCTGCAAAGCATTATGGGACGAGATTAGCAGTGGGCAGTGAATATTATAGTATCAAATATCAAAATAATTCTACAACGAGCTGCAGTTCACCTATTCGTTACTAGATGTCCCTCACAAGTCAAATCCAAAACCATTGAAACTCTTTCATCAAGCGTTTGCATTTGACTCGTGAGGGACATCTAGTAACCACCAGTTGAACTGCAGCTCTTTGTAGAATTATTTTGATATTAGATACTATATAATATTCACTGCCCACTGCTATTCTCATACCATAATGCTTTGCAGGGCCTGTGGTTGGGAATGTTTTTTTGCCAATAACTGTACTTGGGGTGGTCCTAAGAGGATGGGACCACCACCAAATCGTTCAATAAGATGTGCTTTTTTGTTTTCAAGGCATCTGTTTGGTACTCCCCCTAGGTTAGGCAGGATCCCAAAATCATCACCTCTCTGCTTGCTAATTTTTCAGGATCACTTTGTGAAAGTACTATATGCACTTTAGCATACAAAGATAGAGATACATGTTTTATTATAACTGGCACTGTACAGGATGCCATTTGCAATTATTTTGCAATGTTTTCACAGTGCAGACAAGTACACAGTGTCATTAGCTATGCTACGCAGACTACGTGTACTACGTGAAGTTCAAAGTATACTACGTGAAGCTACGTGTAGTGCTGCTACGCAAACTTCCCCCAGGCCTACTTAGGGGTCAATTCAGATCTCAGTCAGTCAGCCCTCCGAGACGTGTCGGTAGCCTCACCTCATGGCCGAACCTTACCTGGAGAGGGACCCTCCGGGCGGGGAAGTACGATGCGGAAAAGTGTCGAATTCCCGACAGACACGCAAGCTCCGACTCCATCCACAACTTCCGTCCGAGCCTGAACCAGAAACACTCAATTTGCGCCACACGGTACCATAAACACGCTACTACCGGTCGGTCAAGTACGATGCGCAGTTTCTATGTTCCGGACGGGTCTCCACAAACAGCACGTCATAGCACCCGGAAGAGCTGCCTATCAACTCCGATTCCCGCCATTAACCCATTCCACAGATTAGAAACAGAGCATCTAGCACTGGATCGAGACGAAGCATGAATCCAATCTTTCAGGTCATACCAGTCCTGTACACAAATGAACGGATCAGGAACAGACACGGACGGCGCAGACGGTAAGACCGACACCCACCCTACAAACAAACCCAGGGGGTCCACACCCTGTCCACCAGTACCATGTCTCCTCAGTGAACCCATGGCCACCACTACTGCCACCCCACCCATGGGGGCATGTTACCCATTACTGTTGCCACCCCACCCATATGTGCCATGTTGCCTATTCTGATGCCACCCCACCCATATGTGTCATGTTACCCATTACTGATACCACCCCACCCATAGGGGCTTGTTGCTTATCACTGATGCCACCCCACCCATATGTGTCATGTTACCTATCACTGATGCCACCCCACCCATAGGGGCATGTTGCCTATCACTGATGCCACCCCACCCATATGTGTCTTGTTGCCTATCACTGATGCCACCCCACCCATATGTGTCATGTTGCCTATCATTGATGCCACCCCACCCATATGTGTTATGTTGCCTATCACTGATGCCACCCCACCCATAGGGGCATGTTACCCATTACTGTTGCCACTCCACCAATAGGGGCATGTTGCCTATTAATGATGACACCCCACCCATATGTGTCATGTTACCTATCAATGATGCCACCCCATCCATAGGGGCATGTTACCTATCACTGAAGCCACCCCACCCATAGGGGTATGTTCCCCATTACTAATGCCACTCCACCCATATGTGTCATGTTGCCTATCACTGATGCCACCCCACCCATATGTGTCATTTTGCCTATCACTGATGCCACGCCACCCATAGGGGCATGTTGCATATCACTGATGCCACCCCACCCATAAGTGTCATTTTATCTATCACTGATGCCACACTACCCATAGGGGCATGTTGCCTATCACTGATGCCACCCCACCCACATGTGTCATGTTGCCTATCACTGATGCCACCCCACCCATATGTGTCATGTGGCCTATCACTGATGCCACCCCACCCATATGTGCCATGTTGCCTATCACTGCTGCCACCCCACCCATATGTGTCATGTTGCCTATCACTGATGCCACCCCACCCATATGTGTCATGTGGCCAATCACTGATGCCACCCCACCCATATGTGCCATGTTGCCTATCACTGCTGCCACCCCACCCATATGTGTCATTTTGCCCATCACTGATGCCACCCCACCCATATGTGTCATGCTACCCATTACTGATGCCACCCCACCCATAGGGTAGAACAACAAAGGTTTTGGATCCTACGTCTACCCAGCCCGGATCTCAACAACAGAATAAACAGAACAGAATGGCTGGATAGGAAAACTTTGTATCGTTAATATCAGTCACGCAGTCAAAATGTACTACGTTACCAAGGTCTTCTGTACCAAAAACAAATTTATTTAATTTTTATCTGGTTTTTAGATTTATCAAAACGCATGGGCAAACTAAAGACTGTCACGACAGTGAATACATGAATACAGTATTTACATTTATACACACATACCAATATACATTATTTACACGGTGAAAGAAACACAATTGAATAAAGACAGTTGTAAAAGACACACCAAAAAGCAATAACATTAATCAATATTCAAGCATTAATTGCATTTATATACAGTGCGAAAATTCCTACAAAAGGCAAGGGTACAACCAGTCCATGGGGATGTGAAACCAAAGGACAGGCGGGGACAGATGGAGTAGTACGCCTGCCTGCCTGACAACACTGTGGTTGATATTTATATTGGGTTGCACCTCTAGGGTCCCAGGTGGTATTTACTTTCTCTTCCTAGGTGCACCCTTTTGAATGACCACAGGGTGGGTATGTCGACGCGTTTCGAACCGGATTATTGACGGTTCTCTTCAGGACGGGGACTGGGAACAATGAGTCTGTAACAATATACAGAGTGGGTGTCAGGGTTAGATATCATAGTTGTGTGAAAAACCTTTTGCAATAACTCCACACCATGAGAAGACTTTTACCTGCACGTGGCAAAGAATGTGCCTTGGTGTCGGTAAATCGCCGGGGAAGGGGTTGATTCTGTGAAAACATACAAAATTAGTGCTTAGCACACTGGTCCGCGGTGGAACTTACGGGCTATACTGATACATATCACCTAGTGCCATCAAGGACAAGAGCTCGTACCTGTGGTTAGCCCGTTCGGGGTCTTTAAGGTTCGGTTGTCCGCCACGCGGTACACACACGAGAGTAGGACTGCTTACATATTGACTGTGTTTCAATGTGCAAGCTGAAAATGACACACAGAAATTGGCGCGCGAGATTAGACAGATACTTCAGTGTGAGACAAACTGTGTAAGTTGCAGAGCCGAGAGACGATTCCTACCTGAATAGGTAGCTTGTGCAACGTGTAGCATCAGATGTCAAAAATCACTTCAGGGCTGGTATACAAGTGAGCCGGGACCTGCGTTACAAGAAGGCAAGGTTAATTACACCAAGCTTTCCCGTGGGGCGGGGGGTCATGGCGATATGGCGCTAGCGCGTTTTGGCCGGGAGCCTGCAATCAACTTACTTTATCAGGAGGATTCAATCACTCGAAGTATCTCGGACTGGAACACGCACAGTCTGTTAGTGTGTCTCAGCGCTGGCTTGGATATTTGAAAACTCCCGGGCCGGTTGGCTTGTGGGAGTGGCTGGGGGGCGGAGTGAGTGAAGGATCATGGTCCATGTAGTTCGGGCCAATTTTAGATAAATATTGACAGACTTTTGTTGGGCATCGTGTCCACAAGACCTAGTGAGTACAGCGTGTGATCATACCGGGGCATAGGTTTTTACAATCAGATTGACAACGTGTTGGACACTATTTCAACAAGACATAGTGAGTTTGGAATACTCAGAACCTACCAACTGTTGGACAGGGTACCAGGACAGTGCAGCAACAATCATAGTATGTACAAGATGTACAGACTATTATGCAGAAAATAAACAACCGGGTTAAAAACAGCAGCACAACCAAGCTCAGCCGAGGAACTAAGAAGTGGATCACAGACTGGAAATTTCAGACATTTCGTTCAGGCCAGTGTTGGACGTGTCAAACTTCAGAATGAGGTACGCTTCTTTCTGAGACAAGCGCAGATCAGGGTCTCCACTGCCACCCCTGAGGACTGCCAGGACTGTCCATCTGATGTCTTGACTGGAATGTTTTTTTTGCAAAAAATGTGAAACAAGTGGGGCTGTCAGGATTTTATTGTTAATTCTTGAACGGTGCTGGATGATGCGCTGGCAAACCTCCTGAGTGGTTTTGCCGATGTACAGCATATTGCATGGGCATTGGATGGCATACACAGTGTACTTGGTTTTACAGTTTGTGTGTTCATTGTGGCGCCAGAACTTCTTCCCATCTGTGAATAGTGACCCCTCCATGGTAAGTTCGCAGACCGAACAGGTCCCACACTTGCGGTGCCCCGTGACAGGATTTGCTCCAAAGATGGTATTCTGGTGATCCCTTTTAGGTTGCGGTCTAGTCGATGTTATCATTTGCCCAATGCTCCTGTTCTTTTTCAGAGCAAAGAGGGGGGCGCCTATGTCCAGAAGGATTTCCTTGACCAGGTGCCAGCTACGTCTGATGATTTTTTGCAGCTGGTTGGTGTGGGGGCCGAAAGTGGAAACGCATACCATCCGGTCCGTCGCGGGTTTGGATCTTTTCTCAAGGAGGTGTTCCCTGGGTGTCGACTAGACCGCAACCTAAAAGGGATCACCAGAATACCATCTTTGGAGCAAATCCTGTCACGGGGCACCGCAAGTGTGGGACCTGTTCGGTCTGCGAACTTACCATGGAGGGGTCACTATTCACAGATGGGAAGAAGTTCTGGCGCCACAATGAACACACAAACTGTAAAACCAAGTACACTGTGTATGCCATCCAATGCCCATGCAATATGCTGTACATCGGCAAAACCACTCAGGAGGTTCGCCAGCGCATCATCCAGCACCGTTCAAGAATTAACAATAAAATCCTGACAGCTCCACTTGTTTCACATTTTTTGCAAAAAAACCATTCCAGTCAAGACATCAGATGGACAGTCCTGGCAGTCATCAGGGGTGGCAGTGGAGACCCTGATCTGCGCTTGTCTCAGAAAGAAGCGTACCTCATTCTGAAGTTTGACACGTCCAACACTGGCCTGAACGAAATGTCTGAAATTTCCAGTCTGTGATCCACTTCTTAGTTCCTCGGCTGAGCTTGGTTGTGCTGCTGTTTTTAACCCGGTTGTTTATTTTCTGCATAATAGTCTGTACATCTTGTACATACTATGATTGTTGCTGCACTGTCCTGGTACCCTGTCCAACAGTTGGTAGGTTCTGAGTATTCCAAACTCACTATGTCTTGTTGAAATAGTGTCCAACACGTTGTCAATCTGATTGTAAATACCTATGCCCCGGTATGATCACACGCTGTACTCACTAGGTCTTGTGGACACGATGCCCAACAAAAGTCTGTCAATATTTATCTAAAATTGGCCCGAACTACATGGACCATGATCCTTCACTCACTCCGCCCCCCAGCCACTCCCACAAGCCAACCGGCCCGGGAGTTTTCAAATATCCAAGCCAGCGCTGAGACACACTAACAGACTGTGCGTGTTCCATTCCGAGATACTTCGAGTGATTGAATCCTCCTGATAAAGTAAGTTGATTGCAGGCTCCCGGCCAAAACGCGCTAGCGCCATATCGCCATGACCCCCCGCCCCACGGGAAAGCTTGGTGTAATTAACCTTGCCTTCTTGTAACGCAGGTCCCGGCTCACTTGTATACCAGCCCTGAAGTGATTTTTGACATCTGATGCTACATGTTGCACAAGCTACCTATTCAGGTAGGAATCGTCTCTCGGCTCTGCAACTTACACAGTTTGTCTCACACTGAAGTATCTGTCTAATCTCGCGCGCCAATTTCTGTGTGTCATTTTCAGCTTGCACATCGAAACACAGTCAATATGTAAGCAGTTCTACTCTCGTGTGTGTACCGCGTGGCGGACAACCGAACCTTAAAGACCCCGAACGGGCTAACCACAGGTACGAGCTCTTGTCCTTGATGGCACTAGGTGATATGTATCAGTATAGCCCGTAAGTTCCACCGCGGACCAGTGTGCTAAGCACCAATTTTGTATGTTTTCACAGAATCAACCCCTTCCCCGGCGATTTACCGACACCAAGGCACATTCTTTGCCACGTGCAGGTAAAAGTCTTCTCATGGTGTGGAGTTATTGCAAAAGGTTTTTCACACAACTATGATATCTAACCCTGACACCCACTCTGTATATTGTTACAGACTCATTGTTCCCAGTCCCCGTCCTGAAGAGAACCGTCAATAATCCGGTTCGAAACGCGTCGACATACCCACCCTGTGGTCATTCAAAAGGGTGCACCTAGGAAGAGAAAGTAAATACCACCTGGGACCCTAGAGGTGCAACCCAATATAAATATCAACCACAGTGTTGTCAGGCAGGCAGGCGTACTACTCCATCTGTCCCCGCCTGTCCTTTGGTTTCACATCCCCATGGACTGGTTGTACCCTTGCCTTTTGTAGGAATTTTCGCACTGTATATAAATGCAATTAATGCTTGAATATTGATTAATGTTATTGCTTTTTGGTGTGTCTTTTACAACTGTCTTTATTCAATTGTGTTTCTTTCACCGTGTAAATAATGTATATTGGTATGTGTGTATAAATGTAAATACTGTATTCATGTATTCACTGTCGTGACAGTCTTTGGTTTGCCCATGCGTTTTGATAAATCTAAAAACCAGATAAAAATTAAATAAATTTGTTTTTGGTACAGAAGACCTTGGTAACGTAGTACATTTTGACTGCGTGACTGATATTAACGATACAAAGTTTTCCTATCCAGCCATTCTGTTCTGTTTACCCCACCCATAGGGGCATGTTGCTCATCACTAATGCCTCACCCACCCATAGGGGTCAGTGTGGCAGACAAAATTGACATCCCCACCCATAGGGAGGATGATGCGCCACACATCCATCAAACAACAACCACAGGTATGTCAGCCAAATACATTTCACCACAACATCATGCCCTGCAGTGCATGACAAATAGCCCCAACAGTGTTTTTGTATTATGATACACAATGTAACTACCATCACATGTGTAAACAACATCAGAGTGTGGGCTACACAAGTCAAGCTGTGAAATAGCACTGGGCCAATGTGTTAAAACCCCCATCAGTGTGTACATCCAATGTAAAATGTGTGGACACAAACTGCAGCAAAAGTTGAGCATTGTGGCAAAGGGTGAAAATCACCCATCATCACAGTTACCTCAAGGTAAGTGTCATTATGGAAATAGCAGCACCTGCCAAACAGTATGTATGATTCTTGGACATGTCAGCACAACACTTATTTGGTCAACCATCATTTACCACCCAATGTAGGCACTGGTGACATACGCCTGGGTACGGTACGGCCCCTCAAGTCTTCTGCACATAGACAATACATATGTCTCCCAAGTTGGACAGAGGACACACAGTTGCCTTAACACCAATGATGCCCACACCTGCATGTACAGTGGAGATGGGACAACAGTCAGGGAAAGTGTCAAATTGTACATTGTGAAGCACATCATATGTGCATGGGTGCAGGCCGCAGATGTGGCCATGCCAATGAAATGTTACAATCACTGTGCTAATTAGTCAATCATGACACACCCAGTTAGCTGCAAAGGATGACATGGATACCAACCTGAACAGGAAACATATCTCTGGGTCCACATGGAGTACACCACATCAACACCTCAGTAACAGACATTTGTAGATCCTGCATCACCACAGCAAGGTCAGGGTAACCACCATCAACAATATGTATAGCTAAATCAAATGCACAAAGATAACAAAAAAATCTTTAATCAGCAATTTGACATCTGAAAGTGAAAATCCAAAATGAAATCTAGTCCAATGTCCTTCCAAAAATATAAAGTCCGATGAGGGTGTGAGTGACACCTTTCACCCGTTGCTTGCCTGCAATGATAAGGCCTGGGGAAATCCACTCTGAGGGGCATACATGGTGGCCATCGGAGCTGGGGCCTACACCTTCCCCTTCAGAGACAGTGAGGAACCTAGGTGTCTTTCTGGACTTCAGCCTATCCTATAGTCAGCACATTGGTAGACTGGTGGGTAAATGTTACGGAGTCCTCAAAACCATACGTAAAGTACTTGACTATTTACCCATCGATACCAGGAAATCTTTAATACATGCACTAGTCACCCCCCACTTAGATTAAGGAAACTCCTTGCTTATTGGTCTGAGTAAGAAAGGATTACAGCAGCTGCAACGCGTACAAAATTCGGCTGCCAGATTGGTCCTGAATTTGCCAGAAGAGCCTCAGGGAAACAGGCTCTTAAGACCCTCCATTGGCTGCCCATACAGGAACGTATCCTGTTCAAATCACTGTGCATTACACATCGTGTAGCCCAGGGGAAAGGGCCAAGCTATCTTCAAAAGCTTCTAACGATCCATTGCCCAAGGCGCAATTTGAGATCATTAGGGAGCATGCTGTTTCAGGTTCCCCGTATTTTCAAATCACGAATGGGAGGTCGCTCGTTCAGATATCTAGCCTGTAAGAGATGGACTAAGCTCCCCATTGAACTCCGAATGGAACCGTCGGAAGCGAGATTCCGACTTAAACTGAAAACTTACCTATTCCCTCGAACTTAAGTCCCGCATTATGCCTCTTTTCCCCTTGGGGTAGCAGGTACAGTAGGTCTTGCTCACGAGACGGTCTGCTTCCATAGCGCGGGACACACTGTTATAGTGTAACCATCGGCTCTACAAATGGTTTTTATTATTATTATTACATGGGGCAGGCCATGCACCGCAGGGACAGGATCATGGCTCATCAGAAGGAGGCTGTGAAGGGGTGGTGGGTGCAGGAGAGTCACTGGCAACTGCAGTGGAGGTGTCTGACATAGGTTGTGCCGTCACAACCGCTGGACCACAACTCTGATGGGGTGGGTGCTGGTACCACTGCAGTGGGCAGGTCAGGTGTAGTGGACCGGGTCCCCACTGCAGTGCCCATGCCAGACTGGGTGGTCGTGGACTCCACTGCAGTGCCTAACCCCATGGGAGTGGAAAGGGGTGCAGGTGAGGTTGGCAGGACAGCTGGGGGGGACACGGTCCCCACAGTAGTTGCAGTAACAGACAGACTGGTGGTGGTGTCAGTGGAAGAGCAAGTGTGAGTTGGGGAGGGCCTGAGCATTTTGGGGATGATGTATGTGTGGGTGGGGGAACCTGGGACAGGGAGTGGCGGGGGACCTGTGGTGTGCTGACCTGGGGGATGGAGGAAGGAGACTGTGCAGTGGAGCTGGGGGTGAGGTCTTGCTCTTCCGGGTACGGGTTGACTTGCGGGTAGGGGCATCAGTCTGCCTGCGCCTGGGAGAGGGTGTACAGGTGCGAAGGGCACTCTTCTCTGTGTGTGGGGACTTCCTCTTCCCCCTGTAGTCTGGATCTGCTGGATTTAAGGGAAAGAGGCCTAGGTAACACAGGAAGAGCTTTTTGGGAGATGGGGTTGCAGGTGAGGGAAGGGAAGGGCTCTTGGAGGGAGATGGATCTGAGGACTGGGGAGTGCTTGTAGATGCTTGTGCGTGTGTTTGCGACCCATCCCCTGTGTGTGTGGTATCAGTCCCCTGACTTTGATTGCGTGCACGTTTTGACTTTTGTTTGGGTAATTGCGAGCTGTCTGTGTGTTTGGGCGACCGTGCGTGTGTGCTGGGGACAGGTAGGGTGATATGAGTTGTTGTTTGGGCAGAGGCTGAAGTTGTCAGGGACTGCTGGAGGAGGGATCCTGCTGCCGTCAGGGAGGAGGCCATGGACTGATTGGTCCACTATAGGGCAGACATGCCCGATGAGATGCCCTCCATGAATGACAACAGTTGTGTCAACAGACTAGTGTGCGCATGGAGGACACAGCATTGATGTCTCCCCTACATGGATCTCTTTAAGCATGCTCACAGACTCCACACTCAGGGTAGCAGGGGACACAGGGGCAGGGGGTGGGGTGCCTGGCAGGAAGGAGACATGCTCCTGAACACGGGAACCGCCACAGACTTCTGGGATGGGAGCCAAGGGGAGGATAGTGGTGGTGGTTACGGGAACAACCTCACTACTCGTGCTGGCTGCTGACACCCTCCCCCACAAGGGAGTCATCCTTCATGCTGCTGTGGTCCTCACCTGAGGTGGATGGTGCTGAGGACTCCTCTGCCTGGCTCCCCTCACCCTCCGTACCACTGGGTCCCTCCGACTCTTCAGTTGCTGTGCCATGCTGGCTCAGCGGCTCCTCCTGTTCCTTTGTCGCTGTCTCCTGTGCCCGTGGATGTATCTGCATATAAGTAGGAATTGAAGGACCACATTAGTCGCCTGCACTGACAGTGCACAACACAGTCAATACACAGCATTACAGGTCATGCACTGGCATCCTTAGCTGATATTTTCTCAAAATGCAGACACAGGTGTACATAGGGCAATAGCTAGTATGAACATGAACCATGGCACCCATATCCCTCCTGGACATGTACCCATATGTCTGTTGCATGCTGGCTGATAATACCCCAAAGTTCACACATGCACTACATACACAGTTGTTGTACATGCACATGCCCATGTAGAAGTACAATACTATTAACATACATCACATGCCAATCACTCAGTACTGGTGTCTGGATAAATGTATGCACACACTCACATTTCACAATCTTGTGATTCCGAGCAGCACAACACATAATGATGTCCTAACGTCCTGAAAGTTAATGACACAATAGGGTGCATGGAGCACCTCTGACTCCAATGTAGGATCAGTCTTCTCAAGTCAATGCCCTGGCACACACATGCATGGTAAGTTAGTCTTCGCTGTCACATATCATGGGGCAATGCATCCTTACAACATCAGTCTGCACTGCGTCACATTCATAGGTCATGCCCATACCAAACTCTGTAGCTGACAATTGCACCAGTCTGTCCCCTGCCACACACTGTTCTTGGACTACGATTAACCTACATCACTCAAATCTGACATATGAGTGACTGCAAACACAACTACCTGAACACGAGCACCCCACAGTCTGCTGCTAATGACACACAGCTGCGTGAAAGTCACTGTTGCATACAGCATTGTGCACATTCAAATGACCACACCCCTATATGTTGCACAGTTATCATCCCCATTGTCGCAACTCAGAAGTCCTGCTGACACTAAAATCCTCAACACACCAATTGTCACAAAAAGGAAGCCACACTACAATGAAATTGTGTCAGACACCTGATGGCAAATTTCAGGAAGCACAATCAATAGGTCTATACACGTGAGTGTGAGTACAGAGTCTCACAATGCCGTTGACTGGGCATGAGAGATCAGGTAAACCAAAAGCAGTGTATTGGCATGGACAGTGGGCAGGTGTCTGGGCTAGTGTGACATACTTCCTCTACATAGTCCTTAGGACACTACATGGACTCACCTGCTGCATGGGTACATCTTAAGAACCCCACACACATGTTGTGACCCAGACCAGCAATTTGAACACATATGAAAGGCACACACAGAACACTTGTCATTGACCAGGCATAGTGCAAAGAATAGACCCAACCATGATGCACACATCAGAGTCCCAGTAACATAAGCTGTGCAGGACCATTAGCATAGCTGATTTAAGGGACACAGCGCCCAAGTTGAAAAAGTCACAGACTGTAGGGGCCACAAATGTGGATCAGATGAGGAGTGTGACTTACACAATTGAGGGACTCGAGTCCTGGACTCCAAGACCAACGTAATGTGGGAGTATGACCAGGCCAAAACACAGTTCATAGCATGTCAGGCATGTTCACAGATCAGGCATAGACTTACCCCCTCCTTGCTGCTGTCTGGCCTTGAGTTGCCTATCCAGGTCCGGGAATATCACCAGCAGACTCCTGAGCATGTGGAGGGTCAGGGTCCGGTATCCGCCCCTATGGCGAGGAGGCGACAGCTTCAGCTGGACCCTCGTGATCCTCCGGGTCCAGCCACGTAGGTCCTGCCACCTCTTCTGGCAATTGCGGATCCGGCGCTTGTAGACCCCCACTGATCTCACTGCCCGGGCGATGGTCAGCCAGATTTCTTGCTTCTGGTGGGCATCAACCTGTGAGTATGACAAATTGAAGAGGACATTAACACACATGCCACATAATAAACGTGCATTTGTGCTGCAGGTCTGACATGGTAACAATGACTAGGATTTTAAGGCTAGCACTACTGCACTACTACAGCAGGACACCTGTTCAACACATGTGCCCACATAAATAGGTAGCTGAAAGTACTCAGTGCATATGCCTCACACTGCTGTGTACGCTTCTATTACTTTTAGTCAGACAACTTGCTGAAAATGAAAGGCAGTGGATTGCACACTCACCTGCTCCCCTGGTTTCCCATACAGCTTGCTGTTCTCTGGGAGCAGGGCCAGTTTCTCCTCCTCTGTGAATGCTGGGGCCCTCTCCAGAGTACGTGCCATTGCAGGATCCAGAGGAGGCATAGACAGCAGCAGCAGTGGATTCTGAAAAGTCGTCCTGTAGCTTGTAGAGCAGGCAAGTGAGCTCCCTGGGGCCCTGCCAGCCTTAAATCAGTGCTGCAGAGGCACATTCAGTGACAATACCCCTTACTGATAGGCCAGACACAGTTGTATTCTATGAATCTGTCCAATCCATGGAAATGTAAGACTCCTACATGTCTTCCACATCGTTCAAAATGCTCACCTTTAGGACACCCTAAGATTGCATCATTGTTGTAGGCATCCAACTGAATTTCCAGCGCACGACTCAAACGAATTTTGAATTTGCGTCCGTCTCCATGACAGACCATTGCCAATGAGTGCACATGGCTCGTTAAACTGAGTAGACAAAGCTTTTTTTTTTAACCAAACGCATCCGTCTGGATACGATTCTATGGACTATGCATGCGCGTGTCTCGGTCCAGGCCAGCACGACGCGTCACTGTAGAAATCATCTGCGTCGGGTCACATTGCATACGGGTCCAACAAGCATGAACTGAGCCATGCGCACGCATTGCCCATTGGCATCAATGTGATCCAATGCCGGTGACTGCAATTCATACACAGTGCGTCCAAGGGAGTTTGTTCCAAAAGTATTTCAATGTTTTTTTAGGAATATTTCTAGGAAGGACAATTTAATGGTCCTAGTGGAGTTTAGTTCAGTCAAACATATGTATTTAATTCACAAATGACTGTTCACACATAAATACATTCAACATAAAACAATGAACAAGAAAAACAATAACAAGAAGGTGTATATGCAAAATATTGGATTTTATCAAAAAGTAAGTCGCAAGTGATTTAAAATACAAATATATACACAGGAATACAGGAAGACCAAAAGAATATCAGTTCAATCCTCTGTAGAACCTGAGCACAACTATCCAATATGTAAGTATTGTTAATTCTTATAGGATAAGGATGAGGGTCGACGTTTCGGTCTCCTATGAATCTTTCTTTGAGACCATCTTCAGGACTGATCAATTAATATTTGTAAGGCCCTCTTGTAAAATGAAACAGAAATATTTACAATTACAATTTAATCGAATCTTATAATTTCATTGAACATTATACACCTAGAAATAACACGAAATAAAAGACAT
This sequence comes from Lissotriton vulgaris, assembly GCF_964263255.1. Lineage (NCBI taxonomy): Eukaryota > Metazoa > Chordata > Amphibia > Caudata > Salamandridae > Lissotriton > Lissotriton vulgaris. The sequence continues at coordinate 197,342,539 of NC_141685.1, forward strand.
TAAACTAAACAATACAAACAATTATTCAACTGAAAAGCACCTCAATGTTATATGCTACATTTTCAAATTTAAATGGCAAAACAGATTGATATGTGATAAGGAGTAAGGACCTAAAATGTCTCATAATGTCTTAAGCGAAGGGTCCTGAAAGGAGAACATCTGGCATTTGGAGTGGACACAATTTGTAATCATTATATACATTTTATTCCTTTTCATTATTATCATGAAAACGATTTGTTCAAGTTCAAGTTCAAAAGACCTTTATTCGAATTTCATAAAATTCATAAAAGTACCGCAAGTAAAAACAACAATTCATTACAATATACATACATACAAAAAGGAAAGAGGTTTTATAATATAAAAATTATTTCATGATTTAGGATTCTATACAATTACAATACAGTACAGTACAACTCCAGTAAGACTAGTTTCTGATTTCAGGGATTTTCCATCATTTTACGCACTTGTGTAGCCAGTCTTAAAAAAGTGCTGGTGCGGAAGATTAGTTCGTCAGTATGCAGGGAAACCAGCATTCTATACGATTCATTAAGTGAAAGTGGTCTATGTTTTTTAAAATAAGGAGTTAAAAACCATTTGATATATCTAAGATAAAATTTGCAAAAGAAAAGGAAGTGCAAATCATCCTGTGAACTAACACCATCACAGGGGCACGGATTAAAATCAGTACTATAGCGATACCCCAGCGGAAAAGACAACAGAAATTTTACTGTACCCGCCCTTAAGCGAAACAAAAGTGATCTCTCCCAGCTAGTCATAGGAAGGGAGAGATAGGGCGGGAGGGGTTGTCTACACAGTTCATTCCCTAGGTATTTCACAACACTTGATTTCTGCAATTCTCTTCCTATCCGTTCAGTATTGTAAAGTGCATACAGTGCATTTTTAACCTCGACTTTAACCTTGGTTTCAATTGACATAGGATCAGTAAACAAGATGCCTCTGTCCACTGCAGTAAGTGATTTAGAAACTTCTGAGAGCCATGGAATCGCCATTCCATAATCACAATTTAGACAGTCCTTTATGATATTTTGTATAAGAACGGCAGCATTATTCCTCCAGACTCTAATCCAAAAAAGTGCTGGTCTGGCTCTAATAAAATCACTTATGTATGGGAGATTTAATTCACTATGGCAGATGTAATCAGAGGATGAGATCGGGGCGCCCAACATTTTCCTACAGAAGCGACTTTCCTCCCGTTGAATACAATGGCTGCTTCCCGACCCCCAAACCTCCGCTCCATATGAGGCAACAGGTGAGCACTGTAATCTAAAAATCTTTAAAATAGCTTTAGTGGCAACAATTTTCTTTGGGCGAGGAAGACTCAAAACAGAATTGGTGGCTTTCGAGAACTTGCTTGTGGCGTGGGCCAAATGCCCACTCCACGAGCCATTCGAAGCGAAAACCAACCCTAGATCGGGAACTGTAGGAACAGATTCTAATTTATCTGTGCCTATCTGTATAGTGTTGAGTTTCCTTTTAGCCGGGGCCACAAGACATAATAAAAGATTTTTTTAAATTGACCCTCAAATCCAGACCCTCCATGAAATTGACAAAGCTATGTACAAGCAGACGAAGGGCATTTGGTGTGCGGGCCATAAGCACTGCATTGTCTGCGTATAAAAGCACTGGTAAGGGTTTCCCTAGAATTATCGGGACATCTGTGGTGACTTTTTTCAGGCAATTGGATAAACCATTAATGTAGATGATGAACAACAGGGGTGCTAAAACGCACCCCTGTCTCACCCCCCTGCCTATGTCAATGGCTCCTGAGACTTCTCCACCCATCCCAATTCTGACCCGTGCTTTCAGGTCGGTATGGAGATAGGCAAGGAATCTCACAAGGGTATCATCTAGACCATTGTGTGATAGGATTGTCCAGAGTTTGGATCTATTCACTAGATCAAAAGCGGATGAAAGATCCATAAAAGCAAGGTAGGTAGGGGATGATCGGGCAATGCTATACTTATCAATTATTAGTTTCAGATTCAGGCATTGCTCCACTGTTCCTACGCCACTCCGGAATCCCATCCGACAAGGATCTTCTGCCCATTCGAGTACTCTATTGTAGGTTATACGTCCCAACATTTTTAAGGTATTATCCAAAAGGGAGATTGGGCGATAATTAGCCGGTTCTGACCTATCTCCCTTTTTAAAGATTGGGACGATAATACTGGTTGCCCATGTGGCCGGCATAGCCGCTGTTGGAAGGGTATTAAAAACATTAAGAAGTATTGGTGCCCATAAATCAACATTATGCTTAATAATGTCTATGGGAAGACCGTCAGGACCGGGCGCCTTATTTCCCAGGCTCTCTTTTATGGCTGTCTCAACTTCGTGGGCTTCGATCTGTAGGCCGCACAATTGTCCTAAGTTTGAAATAGGCGGCTCCTCTAATGGGGCAGCATAAATTTTGGAGAAATGGGTCTCCCATACACCACTTGTTATATTACAACTAATTTGAGTAAGCTTCTTACCCATTTCTCTCGTTTTCCTGACGGCGGCCCAAAAAGGGCCGCTGCCACCCAGACTTGCGCTAATCACCAACGATTCCCACTGTTCAGAGAGCAAATTTGCCTTTCTTTCTGATATTTTAGCTTTGTAATGTTTCCTGGCTGCTTGAACGGTCACTCTGCACCTAGGTTTGGCAGAAAGTGCCTTTCTTAACTCCCTGTTTGCCAAAGAGCAGGCTGAGTCGAACCACCTTGGCTCTTTACCTTCCTTGGGTAATGGGACTGACAAAAGAATTTTTATAGTGGAACACAGTGCTTCAAAGTCAGCAATTAGGTTATCATGGTTGCCACTCGGAGTCAGGCAAAACTTAATCAAGTGCGTGTGTGACATTTGTACACTATCTAAAATTGCCCCACAGTCAACTCCCCTCCATTTTAGCCGTAGGCCATCAATTGAGGGTGTAATGTCCCTTGCACCATTCAAATTCATAAAAATAGGGCTTGGTGCGAGATTCAAAGTTACAATCAATGGATTGTGATCACTGAAAGGTGTCACCACCACAGTAGTTTTTACTATACATTCAGTTAGCAAGGGTGACATGAATATATAATCAATAGTGGAGCTGCTATCCCTACTTATGAACGTGCGGGCCTGAGGGGAACTAGGACTATAACCTACTCTCATAGCATCGTCAAGGTCGATTTCAGTTAGTATGTTAGATAATTCAGTGCCCCTGCGATCTGCTTGATCTTGGTAAGTCCCATTCTCAAACCTGTGTCTCTTTGTTAATTTAGTATTGAAATCTCCCCCTATTAGAATTCCTGACTCTGTGTCTAATGATAGAGAACATTCCAGTTTACTTAAAACCTTTGACAATGCCAAAAAATTCTTATTCGGTACATGGTAAAAATCGTTATTATAAAAATTGATTAAATAAATCTTGGTCTTTGACTTTAACTTATATTTGAGGATTTGAATATTAGGATTATCGCTAGGCAGGTCTCTAATTGAGCCACCTGCCAAGATCTTAATCCCAATGAACAGGCCACACACTGCTCGGCCAGAACTAGGTTTGGGTGATGTTATACTAAAGCAGTGATAGCCCTCTATATATAAATTCCCAACAGCCCACGTTTCTTGAAACATAAGGATATCCATGCCGTCAATTATCTCAACCCATGCGGGGTCCGATAGCTTAGATTCCAGGCCTGCCACATTCCAGCTGAGAATTGATAGCCCATGGGTAATACAACACTTACTAAGCTTTCCCCCAATACTCCCCGTTTTTTCCTTGGTGATATTAACAACAACAGATAGGACACTATTAGAGTTCGTGTTGTTCGCAGGACTATTCTGATTCGGACATTCTTCAGTTAGTACTGAATGTCCCTCATGTCTGTTATTCGTAACTTGGCTATTGATATTGCTTTCAGCCGTTTTATCCAGTCAGTCCTGCTCATCTAGGTTGGAGAAGTATTCGAACCGATTATGAGTGGGGATATTAAATAGTAGCCTAGCTTCATTTATCGGTGTAAATTAGTTGGAAGTAAAAGCTGGATATGGCCTTTCTCTGTAGTCTTAATGGGGCATAGTTGGGAATTGCGGATAATGCAGAGGGATGTGCTGGCTTTGGGGCCTAATGACGCCAGGTGTGGCCATTCAAGTAGTTAAAATCTTGGTTTTGGGAAAAAAGCGGTGATTTAATCCTAGCTCCAAAGTTCAAATCCTGATGTGGAATGGCGAAGTTGTTCGCCATGGTTTGTTTAGGGGGTATTAAGTGTCTGTAAAAATAGCCTAATGGAAGGAGAGTAGTGTTAAATTCCCATGGTGAGGGTAATGGGGCGCTAGCCAGTGTTTTTTCTGACCATTGGGGATTTTTTAAATGTATTGCTACGCAGTCTCCCTCAAACTTTTTCCTCAATGGGCCTACCCAACCCACTCTCTGGGTGTGGATGATCTCCCTTGCCCCTTCTATAGGAAAATTACAATTTGCAATTAACCAGTGTAAGGTTTTGTTTTTGAGGGATATAGGGGTTTCTTCTTGGTCCTTCCTTAATTTCAAAACATTAACTAGGACCAACACATATGCCCCACACTCAGGTGGTAGGTTAATACGTGAAGGAACCTGCCTTGTGATTTTTTGGGGAGGTTGAAACATAAGGGCACTGTTTGAAGGGTTATGAGGTTGGCTCGTAGAAATCCCATTCAGTTGTTTAGTATTTTGGTCCTTCCTTAAGTCGGAGGCTACATTGGTAATACTGGGGTTAACTGCTGGCTGGTTGGCAGTGGTCCCTTTATCTGGGACCTGCGGGGTTTAAGTATTGTATTTGTAGTTGGCGCTTGGGGGTTATTTGATTTGGTGCCTTCAAATTTAGTGGAACTAGATTTGACTACTGCGCCATTGGGAGCGCCTTCTCCAGATATGTTCTTAATGGGAATACTTAGTTCAGCTAATTGCTTTTCCATGCGGGTGATCCTACTTTCTATAGGGGACAAATAGATGCTAAGTAGTTACCCAATCTTTCTAGCATGCGATCATTTGCAGTGTTGGCATCAAGTTTGCCATCCTTGTCTAGCATCCCCCCTTGATGCTCCTCTCTATCTTCCTCAATAGTCTCCTTTGCCCTACTCGTGCTTAGGTGGGAGTTGGAATTGGCACCTTTCCTGGTCTTTCTTTTAGGCAAACCGTGTTTTCTAGCCTTAGATGTGCAGGACTTTGATGCATGTTGTGTTTGTTTTTGAATAGCACCCTCCCGTCTACCTCTTAGTTGCCTCGTGCTGTCTACAGATATTTCTTCTAGGGTAGGATTAATATGTAAGTTGGGAGTTTTCTCCAAATCCATACTTATATCTGTCTCAGAGTCTATCAATGGGATTGAAGCGGATAGATTTACCTCATTTGGTATAGTGTGGATATCAGCATGTACATCAATTAAGGGTCTAGTATTACTAGACATAGCCTGGGTAGGTGCGGTAGCAGATGCAATAAGACCAGGGGATGAACGTTTAACTTGGGCTAGATCTTGTGAAACCCTACGTTCCAGAAGTAGAATACCCTGGTCTATAGCATCATTGGCCCTGGGTATAAAGTTGTCTACAGGGCCAATCACTGAAGCTCCCCCAGCTGCAGTTCTACTGGGGCTGCCCCTTGGGGACATATTGAAATAAAATGTTGATATACTAATCGATTCACAGTATAAGTTCTAATGACAGTTCTATTCAAACAGGTCAATGAACGATTGATGCCAAAGTGATGTAATGGCCCATGCACCATACAATGAAATGCAAGTAAATTAAGAATATATCAGCGCGTTGGCACTCTCATCGCATATATGGGAAGAGGATAACAGTATGCCAAAGTTCATTCCCAAAGTCAAGCAGTCAGAGGAAAATAAAGTACCTTAGTTAATGATGTTAGGGGGGTGCGTCCGCCCCGACCTCCTCTGGCCTCTGAGGGCCACAGACGACCCGCCCTTTGCCCGGGCTTAGCTTAGCGTCCCGCCCGCGTCCCGCGAGGTGGTTGCTCGGGCGTCTTTATGCGCCTCCTGGCGCTCCTATGACGCTGTTGTTAGCGCGCCGCTGCAGAGGCTGCCGGGATTTGCAGTCCTGGGGCGGCAGCGCCCATGGCGATGATGTGGCTGAGGTTTTTTGCGCACCGGCGCACTTGTCCCGCTCGATGTGACTCTCGGCGGTGGGCTCGGCAGGCAGAGTGTCCCCCAGTGGACCAGGTTAGTTTCCCCCGCTCGCCGGTGCTCGGGCATCTTTATGCGCCTCCTGGCGCTCCTATGACGTTGTTGTTAGCGCGCCGCCGCAGAGGCTGCCGGGATTCGCAGTCCCGGGGCAGCAGCGCCGATGGCGATGATGTGGCTGAGGTTTTTTGCGCTCCGGCGCACTTGACCCGCTCGATGTGACTCTTGGCGGTGGGCTCGGCAGGCAGAGTGTCCCCAAGCAGACCAGGTTAGTTTCCCCCGCTCGCCGGTGCTCGGGCGTCTTTATGCGCCTCCTGGCGCTCCTATGACGTTGTTGTTAGCGCGCCGCCGCAGGGGCTGCCGGGATTCGCAGTCCCGGGGCGGCAGCGCCGATGGCGATGATGTGGCTGAGGTTTTTTGCGCTCCGGCGCCCTTGTCCCGCTCGATGTGACTCTCGGCGGTGGATTCGGCAGGCAGAGTGTCCCCCAGCAGACCAGGTTAGTTTGGAGTGGCCACAATTTGTAATCATTATATACATTTTATTCCTTTTCATTATTATCATGAAAACGATTTGTTCAAAAATAGGAATAGAGCGTCATTCAAAGAGGCCAAAGCACTTTCATAAATCAGTACCTTAATATGTTAGCCCCGGAGTGGCAGAAGGGTTACTGGTACAAAAATGATAAATTCAGGCACAAGTTTGCTAAATGGGAAAATTAAAATAGAGCCTGTATTAAAGACCGATGTACAATAGGTCATGATTCGATGAAAGGAGATGTAATTTCCTTATCGTACCTTAATTTCAGTTCTTTGTCACGAAAATAAGGAACTTGAAAAGCGAGGAAAGTCAATCGTCTAAAGATCTGTAATTACATATGTACATCGTATCAGCTATTTTAAAAGCATAAACTACGAAAAACAGCCTACTGAGGTAAACTGTTAAGGCTGTTTACCTCATATGAATACAAACTGTTGTGTGGTATAAACATCCACAATGCCTTGAATCGCCAATGTAAGCGACAAGCTTGGAGCTGGTAGACTTTCAAGTCATATAATCTAGAGGTTTATGAAAGAAAGTATCATAATCTGGAAACAATCATATCCGTTGTTCAAAAGCGCTCGGAAAAGTTAGTGAAGTTAAGCGCAAATTAATTACCTTGGGGTAGTGCGATGCAATCTTAATAAATAGGATGATCGTCTTAGATCGATCTGAAAGAAGGGGGGGGAAAACATGACCAAGTTGCTTAACGAATTAAGCGCAGAATGAGTTAGGTAGATAAAAGGTGCTAAGAATAATATACAGCAGTTACCTGGAGTAGTGCCTTAGTCGTACCGCGAAGCAAAAACACGCAGAATGAAGAAGTCAAAATGCGTGTTCGAACGCGCTTAAGTTCATTTGTTTCGAAATCAAAAGGGGACTAATTAAGAGTATCGAGTGCCATCTTAGAGGAGTAACATTGTTACGTTTATCAGATTTAGCTATACCATATTGTTGGCATCTGAATTAATAAGTATTCTAGATGGGAAAAATGGGTGGCTATCAAGTCTGATTATATGAACATCTCCAATTATTTTAAAACTCAATTCGTTTGTTTGGAGAACGAAAGAGGACTAATTCAAAGTGTGGAGCGCCATCTTTAAAGAATAACATTGTAACATTTACCAGATCTAAATATAACGTAATACCGACAATTGAGTTAATAAGTGCTCTCTTTCAGTAACTTGTACATGAATAAAGACGCATACGGGAAGGCGGCGGGGCCTGACGGTCTCCCGGCAGAGATTTATAAACATCTTGTACCTGACATTGCCCCTTTTCTTACCAGGTTATTTAATCAAGTCCTGATAGTTGGCGAAACACCACCCATAACCTGGAATAAAGCATCAATTACGCTAATATTGAAACCAGGAAAGGCATCCACCGCATGCGGCTCGTATCGCCCTATCTCAATACTCAACGCAGACTATAAGATCTTCGCCTCACTGTTAGCTAAAAGGTTGGGCCAGGTCGCCCCTTCAGTCCTACATTCAAATCAAAAGGGCTTTGTTAAAGGCCGCCAGCTCTTTGAGCTGACTTATGACCTAATAGGAGCGATCGACATGGCAACTAGTTCATCGTTGCCTCTGGCTATTCTCACGTTGGACGCAGCCAAGGCCTTTGACAGGGTCAATTGGGTATACCTGTCGGGGGCCTTGGAAAAATTCGGCGTGGGACAGGCCTTTCGTAGAGCGGTGGAACTGCTATACCATAGCCCTTCGGCCTCGGTACTGGTTAATGGGGGTCTGTCGGAACCATTTACCATCACAAGGGGTACCCGGCAGGGGTGCCCGCTTTCACCCCTCCTGTTCGATCTATATATTGAGCCATTTGCTCAAAAAATACGGGAAGATACTAAAATCACACCCTTTAGATATAGAGATTGGACAAAAAAAGTATCCCTGTATGCGGATGATATTATGATTATTACCTCTGACATTAATTCCGCATTTCCGAGAGCCATAAAATTAGCACAACAATTTGGCAATGTCTCTGGCTACGAAATTAATGCCACGAAGACTGAGGTCATGGTGTGGAATGGCATAGCAGTGGGGCTTCCTGTGCAACCCTGTGATAATATGAGATATCTCGGCATAAAGATCATAAAGGATATAAAGCTGATTGCCTCCACAAATTTTACTTTAGTGGCTAAAGAATGTAGGAAACTAATGAGCTCCTGGGCACATCTTCCTTTATCGCTCCTGGGTCGGTCAAACTTAGTTAAGATGTCTATACTACCAAGGTTGACTTTTATTTTAAATAGTTTGCCACTTTATTTTGAGAAAACACTGATAGCAAAGATGCAGAGTGACATTACTTCGTTTGTTTGGAGGAATAAGACTGCCAGAATTGCTTGGACCAAACTGAGGCGACGTAGGGAGAAGGGTGGTTTGGCTGGTCCTGACCTCCAGATTTATGCTTGGGCCTTTCAGTTGACACACGCCCGTATGTTACTCAAAACTCCAGCACATCAAGGCATCGGGCTCATGTTCACAGCATTATTGCAGTGTGAGGGTCTAAACCAGTCAGGTTTTTTATTTAAGTTTGGAGATCCTAAATTTTTTAAGAAGATCAAACTGAAGGTATTGCAGGACCTTGCAAGAACTTGGTATAACCTTCGAGTTGCTACCAAAATAGGCTACCATTCTAACAGATCTCCTATATGGGATCTTCCTGCTCCCCCTGGCTGGACCAATGATACATTGATTAGCCCACTGAAAGACGCTGGTATATCATCATGGGGAGATTTATTTTTTGAAGGGGATATGTTCTCCTGGGAGCACCTAGTTAGTCTGGTAGGTCCCAATCTCTCTAGATTAAAATTCCTACAAATTTCAAGTTGGGCACAAGCACAAAAAATAGGGCCACCTTTTCGACAACAACCACCTCTAGGAGGAAGCAGCCATCTGGAATCTTCTCTACTCGACAGGCCACCAGCACCTAAGGAGGTCTCCTTCTTCTATAATTTAATCTTAGAAGAGATCGACGGAGAATTCCATCTTCCAGACCAGCTCTGGGGCTCCCTATTGCCTACAATAAACGTGCATGAACTTTGGCTAACCTCCTGCAATGTCCTCTGGGATATCGTTAAACCTGCCTGGCTTCGTAGAAATCACCTTTTTACTCTCCACAGGGCTTATTATTCGCCTCTGAGGCTGTCTAAATTTTCTCCAGGTATACCAGTGGCTTGTCCCCGATGTGGCCAAGAGGCAGCCTCGGATGCGCATATGTTTTATGAATGCCCACGTCTGACATCTTACTGGCAATCAATAGGCACCAGACTAACATCTTCAATAGGCTCCATCGTGAACATAGATCTCCGCTTAGTAATTTTTGGTGTAGTGGACACGAAACGGAATGCTAACAATAATTTTTTGTTCTACTCAATGTTGGCGGCGCGACGTGAGATTTGCAGGCGCTGGAAAGAGGCTTCTCCCCCGACCTTATATGACTGGTGTTCCTCCATGCTACAAATATCTAAAATGGATCTTTCCAGGGCTGGAAAATCAGATAAAAGAGCTTTTTGGTCGAAACTTGATTGGTCCCAATAACTCGAGCTGGGGTTTTTTTTTTTTTTTTTTTTTTTTTTTTTCCCCAGTTCCAATGATTACGAAACCATGACACACTCTCTTCGCTATATCACTGTCGTCCTTGGTTTAAGGCGAATCAGCGGTAACAGCAATAGTGGAATCTGGTTAATGGCATTCACCTGTCGATGGGTGCATAGGGGCCAGAGATTGAGTGAGATAACGGCATAGCTGTAGGGTCTTGTCGGTTCCGCAATACGATCGCACCCCAACCAGTCCTGCACTGAGGCAGCATGTCTACTCTCCACATCTCTTTTTTCCCCTGTCCACGATACAGACGGGCCAGCCATGGTTGAGATGAGGAACACAAAAATAAAAAAAAAAAATAAAAAAAAAAAAAAATGAATAAAGACGCATACGATACTCACATCCTGTGCTGAACATTTTTTTCAAAATTTAAGGTAATATTAAGAAATGATATTGAAAATTGTACTAACATATGATCTAGTAGGATCAAAATATAAACATTGCCATATTTATAGCAAATCTTATAATTACAGCATTTTATACACTATTTAAATGCAGAGATAATGATTGTGCCAAAAATCAAATGCATTTCATGATTAAACACAACTTTCTACGGATAGATATCTGTGATTAAACAATTCAAGACAGCAACGAATTTTAACAGATGGTTTATACAAATAATGTCAATATATTTAAAAAAGTGTGATCACGGTTCGGATATTTTATCATATTATTTGGTCACCATCAGAATGCTATATTATTATACAGTAAGCAGTCATCGTTTATATCTAGTGATACAGATGTTATGTTAGGCATGCTAGTGCGTGCCATTCAGTAGATGAATTTAAGCCCTGATTAACTGTGTCTGTCAAGCAGATTAGTTTGCCCTCCCTGAAAGATAGGATTTTGTTCATGTTGTTTTGTCTTTTGTTAGGCTTAATGACTTCAGGACCCACCAAGTCATTTCTATTTCTTTATGGCCCAAGCGAAGATAATGTTCTACCAAGGGTGCGTTTTCTTTTTTACAGCAGATGCGGGATTGGTGTTGTAAGATCCGCTTTTTGACTGGTTGAATGGTTGTGCCAATATAATGCAATTGGCAGGGGCACTGGATGCAATAAATGACATTCGTTGTATTGCAATTTGAAAAGGTTTTAGCCATAAATATTATGCCAATGATTTCACAGGTCTTAACAGTCATGGTTGTTAAACAAGCTGTACAGCCATTACATTTATAGTGACCTACAATGGGTACTATTTGTATCATATTGTCAACTGTATTTTTAACAGATGGATCTTCATAGGCAAGGATGAGTCTGTCCTGGATGTTTGTGCCCCTTTTAATGGCAAACATTGGTTTCTGTGTGAATTCTGGAATTGCGATTGAATAAAGACCTCTTTTGTTCTCCAAACAAACGAATTGAGTTTTAAAATAAATGGAGTTGTTCATATAATCAGACTTGATAGCCACTGATTTTTACCATCTTGAATACTTATTAATTCAGATGCCAACAATATGGTATAGCTAAATCTGATAAACGTAACAATGTTACTCCTCTAAGATGGCGCTCGATACTCTTAATTAGTCCCCTTTTGATCTCCAAACAAATGAACTTAAGCGCATTCGAACACGCATTTTGACTTCTTCATTCTGCGTGTTTTGGCTTTGCGGTACGACTAAGGCACTACTCCAGGTAACTGCTGTATATTGATCTTAGCACCTTTTATCTACCTAACTCATTCTGCGCTTACTTCGTTAAGCAACTTGGTCATGTTTTCCCCCCTCTTTCAGATCGATCTAAGACGATCATCCCATTTATTAAGATTGCATCGCACTACCCCAAGGTAATTAAATCGCGCTTCTCTTCACTAACTTTGCCAAGTGCTTTTGAACAACGGATATGATTGTTTCCAGATTATGATATTTTCTTTCATAATCCTCTAGATTATATGACTTGAAAGTCTACCAGCTCCAAGCTTCTCACTTACATTGGCGATTCGAGGCATTGAGGATGTTTATACCACATGACAGTTTGGATTCATATGAGGTAACCAGCCTTAACAGTTTACCTCAGTAGGCTGTTTTTCGTAGCTTATGCTTTTAAAATAGCTGATACGATGTACATATGTAATTACAGATCTATAGACGATTGCCTTTCCTTGCTTTTCAAGTTCCTTATTTTCGTGACAAAGAACTGAAATTAAGGTATGATAAAGAAAATACATCTCCTTTTATCGAATCATGACCTATTGTACATCGGTCTTTAATACAGGCTCTATTTTAATTTTCCCATTTAGCAAACTTGTGCCTAAATTTAACCTTTTTGTACCAGTAACCCTTCTGCCACTCCGGGGCTAACATATTAAGGTACTGATTTATGAAAGTGCTTTGGCCTCTTTGAATGACGCTCTATTCCTATTTTTGAACAAATCGTTTTCATGATAATAATGAAAAGGAATAAAATGTATATAATGATTACAAATTGTGTCCACTCCAAATGCCGGATGTACTCCTTTCAGGACCCTTAGCTTAAGACATTATGAGACTTTTTAGGTCCTTATTCCTTATCACATATCAATCTGTTTTGACATTTAAATTTGAAAATGTAGCATATAACATTGAGGTGCTTTTCAGTTGAATAATTGTTTGTATTGTTTACTTTAATGTCTTGTATGTCGTGTTATTTATAGGTGTATAATGTTCAAAGAAATTATAAGATTTGATTCAATTGTAATTGTAAATATTTCTGTTTCATTTTACAATAGGGCCTTACAAATATTAGTTGATCAGTCCTGAAGATGGTCTCAAAGAAACATTCATAGGAGACCGAAACGTCGACCCTCACCCTTATCCTATAAGAATTAACAATACTTACATATTGGATAGGTGTGCTCAGGTTCTACAGAGGAGTGAACTGATATTCTTTTGGTCTTCCTGTATTCCTGTGTATATATTTGTATTTTAAATCCCTTGTGACTTACTTTTTGATAAAATCCAATATTTTGCATGTACACCTTCTTGTTATTGTTTTTCTTGTTCATTGTTTTATGTTGAATGAATTTATGTGTGAACAGTCATTTGTGAATTGAATACATATGTTTGAATGAACTAAACTCCACTAGGACCATTAAATTGTCCTTCCTAGAAATATTCCCAAAAAAACATTGAAATACTTTTGGAACAAACTCCCTTGGAGGCACTTCTTACCCATTTCATATTTTTACCCAAGCCCCCAAGGGTATACTGGGTTGCTCACTGTGTGTACCTTGCAATGCATACGCATCATGCAGTCAATGGACAAGTTGTGAGCACTACTCTGTCCATGCATGTACGGCGCGTCTGAATACAAGTCAGCTGCATCGGATCACATTGGTGTGACTTGCAGTCGGTTTACACACAGATTTCAGTGCCATGGTCACACCTTCAACACCACAGTATGTCCCACACAGTGTCCCATGGCATGTAAGGCTGCATCACCTGTGTGTGTATAAGGGGAAACATTCCCAATCTAGAATGGCACTTAGGTCAAGCCACTCCCAGGCTGGGCAGGTGTTCATGGGGACAGATTAGGTTTGGTGGGGTGCACCTCACAAATGTAATGTCCAAGTGTTGGCTTATGGGCAAGAGTCATGGACACATACCAGTTTGGAGATGTTTATGACCTGTCACATACATATGAGTACAGAGTTGCATGTCATATACATCACAGCCAGACCCATGGCCACAATCATGATTTTCCCACACAGTTTGTGTGCATGTTGTGTCCCTGATGTTTGTGGTTCCATTTGCCCAATGTGAGACAGGGTCCATGGTTTGCCATGTGCATCCACATTTATGCTGTGTGTGTGTGTCTCAGGGACGTCCATGTATGGCCTGCAGGGACCACAGGGGCCATTAACTGTGGGACTCATGATTGGTTGTGGGATGACCATGATACAACATGCCATTCCAGTGCACATGTGGCAATACAGGGACCATGGCTATCTCCCTGACAAGGAGTTGTAATGCCTGTGAAACATCTGTCCTCACTTGTCACTGTGTTGTGTGTTTGGATTGTGACAGCAGTCCAAGGGTACTGTGCCACAGCCCAATGATTTGCCATTGCACCACAAGGAACTCATGCACACATGTGTCCAAGATATGTGAGATGAAGGGCATGAAGCTGACATATGTGTTCATAACCAACAGCACACACCTTAGTTAATTGTGAATTGCTATGATGTATAATGTTATTTTTTGCAAGGCGAGTACCACATGGGTAGCTGAATATATAATGTTACTTTACCCATCTCTGTACTGCAGGGCGCCAGGAGTCCATAGAGCGTTCCCTGACCTCGAGACCATGATGGAATGAGACCGCATCCAACGGTACCGCTTCACCAGGAGCCTGATCGATGAGTTGGCGGAGCAGTTGGCGCCACATCTGCTACCTGACCGTGCATACCCGACAGCACTGACACCAAAGGTGAAGGTGATGGCAGCCTTGCACTTCTTTGCCACCGGTACCTTACAACACACTGTGGCTAGTGTTGGTGGTATGTCACAGACTATGTTCAGCCGTGTGCTATAAGATGTCTTGGAGGGGATGTTGAATCACCTAGACTCCTACATCAAGTTTCCTACACTGGGTGAACTCGCAGAGATCAAGGATGCCTTCTATGGACTGGGGAGGATGCCAAACGTGATTGGCTCAGTCGATGGCACACATGTGGCCCTGATACCACCATGGGCACAGCAACAGACCTACCGCAACCGAAAACAGTACCACCTAATAAATGCTCTGGTGGTAGGTCTGGCGGACATTGTGATTACACATGTGTGTACGTTTCCCTGGTTCTGCCCACGATGCCTACATCTTGAGCAGTCGCCGCATACCGTTGATGATGTCACAGATGCCAAACCAGCATGTTTGGCTTGTTGGTGTTTACTGTTTACCATTGTGTGTGTTTTGCAATTTTGTCTCCCACCCCTTACAATACTCAACTAATGTGTGATTCTTTGTATGTAGGTGACTCTGGATACCCCAAAATGCCTTGGTTGTTGACACCCCTGAGGATACCTTTGACAGCATCCGAGATGTGCTACAATCAGTCACATGGCAGAACCAGGCAAGTCATCGAGCGTACCTTTGGTCTCCTGAAGAGCCGCTTCCGCTGCCGGGACAAGACCGGAGGGGCCCTCCCATATGAGCCTGCAAAGGTGTGCAAAATCATCATCGTCTGCTGCATGCTCCACAACATGGCAGTACGGAAGAAGGTGCCTCTCATCCAGGACGATGACGACCAACACCCACCACCTGTGGAGGATCCTGGCCTGGGCCACGAGGCCAGTGATGATGATGAGGGTGATTTTCTGCACACAGCTCATCAAGAACTTCAGCCGAAGGTGAGTTCACAGGGTTGTCATGTCAATGTCCTGCTGTTTGAGTTTGTCCGTGTGGTACTTGACTGGAAGCGTGCAGTGATGTGTCCTGTCAGATAGTCTGTAGTCCACAATGGTTTTGGCATGCTAATTTGTTACTGTGTAGGTGTCTTGTGACATGTTTAATGCATTTCCATTCTGTTCTGGTGTGCTTCTGACTGTGTCTCATTTCTGTCCTTCCCAAGGTACTTTGCCAGTTGCTGGTGCAAGTCTGACACGACAACCAGAATCCACCCTTAAAGCGCCATTTGACGACACTTGGTGACCATGTGCCCACTGTCATGTGGATTCACCTTGATACTGTTTGTAATAAACTTGTTTCTGATTTGTAATTAACCTGTGCTTCACTTAGTTATGTGTGTTGTCTGTCTTCACACATCTGAATGACATTTGGTTACCTCACTTGTGGGCTTGTTAACAGTGACTGTGGAAAGGTGTGGTGTCTGTGCATTCCACCGTATATCTGGCAACCATCTTTGTAGGCAATGTGTCACATGTCCATGGTGAGTATGTATTGTGTTTCCCTATTGGTGTGTCTCCCTCATAGGTGTCACATCAACATGAGTCACATAACGGTAATGAGATTGCTGTAGTAGTCAACATGCACTGTGTACTTTGGAATTTCATCATCTCCATGACACATACCAAGTTTGAATCACAACATAGGCTAGTAGTGTAATAGTGAGTTTATCTGCATACATGTGTGGAGATGTGCTGTACATGAGGTTTAGAATCCAAAGTTTACAGATGAGTTGGAAGTATTGGTAGATGAAATGTCCAGAGTAAAGTCCACATGCATCTTCTACATTAGTACAACATGGACCCTCCATGTCATGTTGTGAAGTTGTGCCATGTGCAACAAGGTGAACGCTTTGCACACAAAGACCAATATCTAAAACAGGTCCTGGGTTCCTGGGGAATGTGCATGGACAACTGTGGCTCACTTGTCTTTCTTCCGGCGACCCCTCCTCTCTTCGGGGGGGATCCTCAGGAGCAGGGGCCGACGTTGCATTGAACTCTCCACCAGCTTCATCCTCCCGCACTGTGGCATTTGCAGATATTGTTGCAAGAGATGTTGTGGGCACACAGGGAGTTGTGGATATACTTCTTCTGTTCTGGCAGAGACAAGGCAATATGTCGCTAAGCACCCCAGTGGCTTTGTCCCACTTGCCCTCCATGCGTGCATGATGGCCAGCCTTCTCCTGTTGCATGTCCTTGAGGACCCCCACTACCTGGCTGAATCCTCCGGTGCTATCCTGGTATGCATCTATGATACGTACCAGTTGGGGGTCATCAGGCAGTACAGGCCCCTCTGCAGATGGTGACCTCTGCCTAACACCACTCCCACCACCCCTAGACAAACGGGCTGTATGTGTGGTTGCAGGCACAGTTGACCCGGGGGCCCCCTTGGGTGTTGCTACTGGTGTCATTGTTCGTAGCATCCTGGGTGGCCAGGGCTCCTGTGCTGTTTGAACTTGGTCTCCTAGGTCTGTCCGTGTTGGCGGGGGTGTTAGGTCTGTGGCCAGATCTTTTGGTGTGGCTGCAGGGGTTCAGGTGTTTCTGATGGTGGGGCTGCCTGATGACTCACATCGGAGGTGCCAGGTTGACCATCGTTATCCGAAGATGACAACGCCAGATCCACAGTAGTAAGCGCATCCTCCACCAGAGTCTGGGCCAGGGACTCATCTTCACTTGCTGCTGTTTCCCTAATAGCACCTGTGTTTCGAAGAGAAAGACATTGTCAGTTATGTTACTACAGACATCAATGGTTGAACTCTGTAAATAACAACAGGGAGGGAGGAAGAGGTACTGATACATACATCTTGCAATGGGTAGTACTAACCATGAAGGAGGGGGCAAGGGATCACTCATCCTGTGCAGCCATGGTATGTACATGATTTTATTCCTTAGTAAATTCCCTCCTATACATATACAGGAATGGGGCCGTGCTTCTTGGATTGCCACCTCAGTATACTGTAGCTGCATTTACTTTGGTTCACCTTTACTGCAAATATGATGTGTTTCCACCATGAGGTAGACTGTCTGCTTTCCCAGTAGTGTCCAGAGGAGATATTAGCTCTAGGATCACATGGGGCTGCTACATGTTGACCAACAGTGACCGACCCTGGTGCGGTGAATCAGTAGCTGGATCCACACAAACACCTTTGTTTGTAACTTCATACATTACAATGTTCAACATGTATCCTCTGCCTTTGGGTGTTGTGTGTGATTTTAACTCACAGCACTTGAGCACAGACACACACTCTCAGTTTTCTCCTCCTGGGCACTACTGGTGAACCAACCAGGTTACCTCCAGGTGGAGGCACAGCATATTTGCAACAAGTGGGAGCCTATGATGCTGCTGCTACAGTACACTGATGCGGAAAAGCATGATATCACGCACTACGCATGTGTACATATGTAAGGCTTTCAATAGAGGCAACACAATAAGTAATGAACCAGGTTGCACAGGAGGAGTAGATCATTCACCCCTCCTTGATCTTTGTAACAATGTTTGATATACATGACATTTGCAACGTGACATCAGGATGCATGCCTGAACACTGCATTCTCTTCAGTCGTCACAGAGATTGATGTTGTGGTAGCACATTGTCCTGCCAACATGAAGCCTTTCGGTATGCATGTTGATGTGTGCACATACCCAGCTCATTTATGGATTTCCATGTACATGGTCATTGTTACTCATGGGCCATCAGGTGGCCAACACAGGAGTGTGATCCCTGTTAACATCTGACTCTGCTTCCCTGTGAGAGGGTGTGCCTGTGCTGACAAGATGGCTGACAGGGTAGTTCTGGTGTTTGTTGGTAGAAATGTCTCAGCAGGGCCTTGCGCTCCCCACAGCAGAGCCCAGTCGCAGAGTACTTACCAGACCATTTCCAGCCCCTCTGAGGTGAGCATGGTGCTGTGAGGGCTTGCTGAGCCATGTAGGTGGCTGAGGTTTGTGAGTGATGGCAAGTTCCACCATGCTCTTGGCTACACCCCCTTCCCAGCATGCCCTCACTTCCCTCCTTCTGACTCTGCTTCCCTGTGAGGGGATGTGGCTGTGCTGACAAGATGGCTGACAGTGGAGTCCTGGTGTTAGTTGGCGACCGATTCCCAGTGGAGCTGTGTGCTCCCCACAACCGTGCCCAGTCACAGAACTTGTCAGCCTTCCCCCCCCCTGTGAGATGAGCATGGTTCAGTATGAGCTTGCTGGGCCATTTGGGTGGGTGGGCATTGTGAGTGATTGCAACTCCCAGTATGCTCTTGGCTACACCCCCTTCCCAGCATGCTCTCACTTCCCTCCTTCTGACTCTGTTTCCCTGTGAGGGGGTGTGCATGTGCTGACAAGATGGCTGGCAGTGGAGTCCTGGTGTTTGTTGGTGGCCAATTCCCAGTGGAGCTTTGCGCTCCACACAACAGTGCCTAGGCACAGAGTACTTGCCAGCCCATTGCCAGCCCCTCTGAGGTGAGCATGGTGATGTGTGGGCTTACAGGGCCATGTAGGTGGTGGACGTTTGTGAGTGACTGCAAGTCCCACCATGCTCTTGGCTACACCCCCTTCCCAGCATGCCCTCACTTCCCTCCTTCTGACTCTGCTTCCCTGTGAGGAGGTGTGCCTGTTCTGACAAGATGGCTGACAGTGGAGTCATGGTGTTTGTTGGTGGCCAATTCCCAGTGGAGCTTTGTGACCCCCCACAACAGTGCCCAGTCACAGAGATCTTGTCAGTCCTCCCCCCGTGAGATGAGCATGGTTCTGAGTGAGCTTGCTGGGCCATTTGGATGGGTGGGTATTGTGAGTGACTGCAACTCCCAGCATGTTCTTGGCTACACCCCCATCGCAGCATGCCCGCACTTCCCTCCTTCTGACTCTGCTTCCCTGTGAGGGGGTGTTCCTGTGCTGACAAGATGGCTGACAGTGGAGTTCTGTTTGGTGATGGCCAATTCCCAGCAGGGCCTTGTGCTGCCCACAACAGAGCCCAGTCCCAGAGCACTTGCCAACCCATTTCTAGCCCCTATGAGGTGAGCATTCTTCAGAGAGGTGTTGATGGTGCAATTGTGAGGGGTTGCATTATCTTTGACAACAACACCATCATGCTTTGGTATACACTCACTTCACCAGCATACCCACTATTCCTTCCTGTCAGTCAGCTTCACTGTGAGATAGTGGTTGTGGTGGCAGGGATGTCTGACAGTGTTAACTCAGATTAGTGCCACTGCCTTGCTATACTTGTTTGTAGGTTTGTAGATGTCGTGGCACATTGCCTACAGAGATGGTTGCCAGATATACGGTGGAATGCACAGACACCACACCTTTCCACAGTCACTGCTAACAAGCCCACAGGTGAGGTAACCAAATGTCAGTCAGATGTGTGAAGACAGACAACACACATAACTAAGTGAAGCACAGGTTAATTACAAATCAGAAACAAGTTTATTACACAACAGTATCAAGGTGAATACACAGGACAGTGGGCACTTGGTCACCGAGTGTCGTCAAATGGCGCTTTAAGGGTGGATTCTGGTTGTCAGAGTCAGACTTGCCCCAGCAACTTGCAAAGTACCTTGGGAAGGACAAAAATGAGACATAGTCAGAAGCACACCAGAACAGGATGGAAATGCAATAAACATGACACAAGAAACCTACACAGTAACAACTTAGCATGTCCACACCATTGCGGACTACAGACCATCTGACAGGACACATCACTGCACGCTTCCAGTCAAGTACCACACAGACAAACTCAAACAGCAACTGAGCTGCACAAACACATCACAGGCTCACTCAGGACATTGACATGACAACCCTGTGAACTCACCTTCTGCTGAAGAAGTTGTTGATGAGCTCTATGTGGACGTCACCCTCATCATCATCACTGGCCTTGTGCCCAGGCCAGGATCATCTATAGGTGGTGGATGTTGGTAGTCATTGTCCTGGATGAGAGGCACCTTTTTCCTTACGGCCGTGTTGTGGAGCATGCAGCAGACGATGATGATTTTGCACACCTTTGCAGGCTCATATGGGAGGGCCTCTCCGGTCTTGTCCAGGCAGTAGAAGCGGCTTTTCAGGAGACCAAAGGTACGCTTGATGACTTTCCTGGTTCCGCTTACGATGCTCTTACGGTGCGTGTAGGCTGGACGTATGATCGTGATATTCGTAAGTTAAACAGTAATATACGGTTCTTAAAAGTAAAAAAAAAAAACTTTTTCTAGATTATCCCAGATAATGTCTACCTTTAAAAATTACAAAAAATACATAAAGATATTGTTTTTAACATTATAAAACTTACGGAGGTGCGTGTACAGGGGGGGTCGTACAAACGTAAATTACGTCAAATGGAAGCACGGATGCGCCGCGTAACGTCAAAACTTACTTGTGACGTGTGCGTGCGGGCTGAGTAGAATTTACAGTGCGACTATCTGAAAAAAAAGGAATAAGATAAAATAAAAAATTTCTATTTGTAAAAAAAAAAATTAATAAAAAAAAATATTTTTGAGTTTAGTTTTAATATTTTACATTATAATATGAAATATAAATAAAACAAAACAATATGTAAATATGTATTATAAAAACGAGGACATTTTATAAAAACTGTTTTTTTTAACAATTAATACATTTAAGAATTATCATTTACAAACCCTTTCAAATTCACTGAAAAAACCATAGGTTTCACACACGTTATATTTAAAAAATAGCATTTGAGATGTCATCAGGGATGTCATGAGTGATGTCACTGACCATGTCATGAGTTATGTAATATGTGACATCATCAGCAGTGCATTGCGGGTGTGTGAGTTATAGTTAACTATAACGGAGAATTTCAATGGTTTTGTAGGAGTGAAATGTCTAGCTTACTATAACACGTGTGAAACCTATGGTTTTTTCAGTGAATTTCTAAGGTTTTTTAAATGCTAATTTTTAACTATAACGTGTGTGAAACCTATGTTTTTTTCAGTGAATATATATATATATATATATATATACATATTACCTACTGGCGGTCGCTAGTAGGTAGTTATAGTTAGGACATATTTTCCATAGGAAATCCGCAACATTCTATTTAGAATAACTTTGGCGCTGGTCGACGAATCTTTGCGTAGTTTTCAAAACTGGTGGGGCGCCCACCTGGGGGGGGGCGGTCCGGTCCGCTCCGATCCTGAAAGTATCGGGTTGATTCGTATAGCCCAATGAAAGAATGTCCCAGAGCGTTCTAAAGAACAACTAGAGCGCTAACAGTCTTACTTATGATAAAAGTATGAAACAGCTGAAGCCATCTTGATTGGAATAAAGTGGTAACAATTAAAACATTTAATTTGCAAAGGAACAAAATGAGGGGCTTCATTCTGCCATAGACAGTATGTATGATTAGTGCTGCAGAAAGAAAAATTAGGGCACATTATGACATCTCAAATTCTCTTCTATTTCATTAAAAAGTCTAACATGCAGACTGAAACATGCACTTTGAATACCAGCAGCAGACTTCCCTGGTGAGCAGTATCTTTACTACAGGGATATAATGAGCAACTAGAGTGCTAACATTCAGAATTCATGGCAAATGTGTGACACATCTGAATGCCTTCTTGATGGAACCACAGTAAAAAACTGAAAGTATTTCCTACTGAGGATACTGTAGTAAATGAGGAAATTAGGAGACTGCATAACAAATAGGTCTCCCAAGATGGCCATCAGAGACAAAAGAGGCCAAATGTAGCACAAATATCACGCAGATATAGCCCAAGTATAGCCCAATGACTTAATGTCCGAGAGAGTTCTAAAGAACAGCTAGAGCGCTAACAGTCTTACTTATGATAAAAGTATGGAACACCTGAAGCCATCTTGATTGGATTAAAGTAGTAACACTTAAAACATTTAATTTTGCACAGGAACAAAATGAGGGCTTCATTTTGCCATAGAAATTATGATTAGTGCTGTAGGAAGAAAAATTAGGGCACATTTTGACTTCTCAAGTCCTCTTCTATTTCATTAAAAAATTCTAACATGCAGACTGAAACATACACTTTGAATACCAGAAGCAGACTTTCCTGGTGAGCAGTAGCTTTACTACAGTGATCTAATGAGCAACTAGAGTGCTAACATTCAGAATTTATGGCAAATGTGTGATACATCTGAATGCCCTCTTGATGGAACCAAAGTAAACAAGCATTGAAAATGCAATAGGTCTCACCCTTGTTTAAATTAAAGCAATTCTGTTAGTAATTAGGTGGCTTTTTAGCTTTGCTTTTATTAGTGTTTTTCAAATGTTCATGTACATAACATGCATGCTTTTATATTTGTATTTATATAGATATGCAGATTATATATATATATGTTTATATATGTATGTATGTATATATATATACACATGCATATATATATATATGTAAATGTAAATGTATTTGAGCTTGTAAAGCGCACTGCTACCCGTCCATAGGTCTCCCGGTGCTGTATAACTCTGGGGAACCCATCCTGGCTTTCCCTGTGGGATGGTCCCTGCTGGGAGTCCCCAAGGTGGAGCCAGGCATCCCCGGAATTGATGGGGCCGTTGTAGAGATTAGGCAAGCTAATGCCTAGAGTTGCCGAGTGGAACCCCTGATTAGAGTAAGCACCAAAGCGAGAATTATCGAGTCTGCTGACCCAGGTCCACGACCCTGCCGCATTGGGAATTGAACCCTGGTCCCGGGCCAACTTCTGCTCTCTGGTCTGCCGCCTCTAACCAGTGAGCCACACCACTCCATATATATGCATATATATGTGCATATGTGTGCATGTAAAGAGAGGTAGAGAGGCTAGAGTTATAGAGGTAGAGGTGTGGAGTTAGAGAGTTAGAGGTAGAGAGGTAGAAGTAGAGAGGTAGAGAGTAGTAGAGAGAGAGAGAGAGAGGTAGAGCGGTAGAGAGTAGAGAGTGAGTAATTGAAAGTAGAGAGTAGAGAGTGAGTAGTAGAGAGTAGTAGAGAGAGTAGCAGAGAGTGAGTAGTAGAGAGTAGTAGAGTGAGTAGTAGAGATTGAGTAGTAGAGAGTAGTAGTGAGTCAGTAGTAGAGAATAGTAGAGAGTGAGTACAAAAGAGTGAGTAGTAGAAAATAGTAGAGAGTGAGTAATAGAGTGAGTAGTAGAGTAGTATAGAGTGAGTAGTAGAGAGTAGTGAAGAGTGAGTAGTAGAGAGTGAGCAGCAGAGAGAGAGTAGTAGAGAGTAGTAGAGAGTGAGTAGCAGAGAAAGTAGTAAAGAGTAGTAGAGAGTGAGTAGTAGAGTATGTAGTAGAGAGAGTAGTAGAGATAGTAGTAGAGAGAGTAGCGGAGAGAGTAGTAGAGAGAGTGGTAGTAGAGAGTGAGTTGTAGAGAGTGAGTAGTAGAGAGTGAGTAGTAGAGTGAGTAGTAGAGAGTGAGTAATAGAAAGTAGTAGTAGAGAGAGTAGTAGTGAGTGAGTAGTCGAGAGAGTAGTAGAGTGAGTTGTAGAGAGTAGTAGAGAGTAAGTAGTAGAGAGTAGTAGAGAGTGAGTAGAAGAGAGTGAGTAGTGGAGAGTATAGTAGAGTGAGTAGTAGAGAGTAGTAGAGTGAGTAGTAAAGAGTAGTAGAGAGTGAGTAGTAGAGATTGAGTAGTAGAGAGTAGTAGAGTAGTAGAGTGAGTAGCAGAGAGTGAGAAGTAGAGAGAGTAGTAGAGAGTGAGTAGTAGAGTTGTAGAGAGTGAGTGGTAGAGAGTAGTAGAGAGTAGTAGCAGAGAAAGTAGTAGAGAGAGTAGTAGGGAGTGAGTAGTAGAGAGTGAATAGTAGAGAGAGTAGTAGAGAGTAGTAGAGAGGGTAGTAGAGAGCAAGTAGTTGAGAGTGTCTAGTGGAGAGTGAGTAGTAGCGAGTAGTAAAGAGCAAGTAGTAGAGAGTGAGTAGTAAAGAGTGAATAGTAGATAGTGAGTGGTTGAGAGAGAGTAGTAAAGAGTGAGTACTAGAGAGTAGTAGACAGTGAGTAGTAGAGTAGTAGAGAGTGAGTGGTAGAGAGTAGTGGAGTGAGTAGTAGAGAGTAGTAGAGTGAGTAGTAGAGAGTAGTAGCTAGTGAGTAGTAGAGAGTGAGTAGTAGAGAGAGAGTTGTAGAGTCGTAGATAGTAGTAGAGTAGTAGAGAGTGTAGTAGATAGTGAGTAGATAGTGAGTAGTAGAGAGTAGTAGAGTAGTAGAGAAGTAGAGAGTGAGTAGTAGAGAGTGAGTAGTAGAGAGTAGTAGAGAGTGAGGAGTAGAGAGTAGTGGAGAACGAGTAGTAGACAGCAAGTAGTAGAGAGTGTGTAGCAGAGAGTGAGTAGCAAAGAGTAGTAGAGAGTGTGGAGGAGTGTGGCTCAATGGTTAGAGCAGCAGACCCTGATGCAGAGTTTAGACCAGGGTTCGATTCCCGCCTCGGTGGGGTCTCGGGCTCAATTTCCTCGGACCTGTTAATTCCCGCCTCGGTGCCAATTCTAATCACGGGCCCCACGCTGCAACTCTGGGCAATAGCTTGCTTAGCCTCCACACCGGCCCCAACAGCGCTAAGGATGCCTGGCTTCACCCTGTGGGTGCCCAGGAGTGGACACTTCACAGGGAAAGCCAGGAGGGGTTCCACAGCGGTATGAGTATCAGCGCCAGTAAGCCGTATAGGCGACACCGCAAGGTGATGTCTGGTGACAGTGCGCTCTATAAGTACCATGACATTTACATTTACATTTGAGTAGTGGAGAGAAAAGTAGAGAGTGAGTAATAGAGAGGGTAGTAGAGAGTAGTAGAGTAGTAGAGAGTAGTAGCTAATGAGTAGTAGAGAGTGAGCAGTAGAGAGTAGTAGTGGAGAGTAGTAGAGTGAGTAGGTGTGAGTAGTAGAGAGTGAGTAGTAGTAGAGAGAGAGTAGTAGAGTTGTAGATAGTAGTAGAGTAGTAGATAGTGAGTAGTAGAGAGTAGTAGAGTAGTAGAGAGTAGTAGAGAGCGAGTAGTAGAGAGTGAGTAGTAGAGATTAGTAGAGTGAGTGGTAGAGAGTCGTAGAGAGTCGTAGAATGAGTAGTAGAGAGTAGTAGAGTAGTAGAGAGTGAATAGTAGAGAGAGTAGTAGAGAGAGAGTAGTAGAGAGAGAGTAGTAGAGAGAGAGTAGTAGAGAGTGAGTAGTGGAGAGTGAGTAGTAGAGAGTAGTAAAGAGCAAGTAGTAGAGTGAGTAGTAGAGAGTGAGTAGTAAAGAGTGAATAGTAGATAGTGAGTAGTAGATAGAGAAGAGTAAGTAGTGGAGAGTAGTAGAGTGAGTAGTAGAGAGTGAGCAGTAGAGAGTAGTAGCGAGTGAGTAGTAGAGAGTGAGTAGTAGGGAGAGAGTAGTAGAGAGTGATTAGTAGGGAGATAGTAGTAGAGAGTCATAGATAGTAGTAGAGTAGTAGAGAGTGTAGTAGATAGTGAGTAGATAGTGAGTAGTAGAGAGTAGTAGAGAAGTACAGAGTGAGTAGTAGAGAGGGAGTAGTAGAGAGTAGTAGATTAGTAGAGAGTGAGTAGTAGAGTAGTAGAGAGTGAGTAGTAGAGTAGTAGAGAGTAGTCAGTCAGTGTCAGTGTCAGTCAGTCAGTGTCAGTCAGTCAGTGTCAGTTAATCAGTGTCAGTCAGTCAGTGTCAGCCAATCATTGTCAGTCAGTCAGTGTCAGTCAATCAGTGTCAGCTACAGCAGCTCTGCTGACCTGGTTCTATGGCTCTAAAGCAGCTCTGCTGACCTGGTTCTCTGGCTCTAAAGCAGCTCTGATGACCTGGTTCTCTCCCTCTAAAGCAGCTCTGCTGACCTGGTTTCTCTGGCTCTACGGCAGGTCTTCTGACCTGGTTCTCTGGCTCTAGAGCAGCTCTGCTGACCTAGTTCTTAGGCTATGGAGCAGCTCTGCTGATCTGGTATTCTGGCTCTACAACAGCTCTGCTGACCTGGTTCTCTGTCTCCAAAGCAACTCTGCCGACCTGGTTCTATGGCTCTAAAGCAGTTCTGCTGACATGGTTCTCTGGCTCTAGAGCAGCTCTGCTGACCTGGTTCTCTCCCTCTGGAGCAGCTATGTTAACCTGGTTCTCTCCTTCTAGCGCAGCTATGATAACCTGATTCTCTCCCTCTAAAGCAGCTCTACTGACCTGATTTCTCTGGTTCTCCAGCAGCTCTGCTGACCTGGTTCTCTGTCTCTGGAGCAGCTCTGCTGACCCGGTTCTTAGGCTCTAGAGCAGCTCTGCTGACCTGGTTCTCTGGCTCTAAAGCAGATCTGATGACCTGGTTCTCTCCCTCTAAAGCAGCTCTGCTGACCTGGTTTCTCTGGCTCTACGGCAGGTCTTCTGACCTGGTTCTCTGGCTCTAGAGCAGCTCTGCTGACCTAGTTCTTAGGCTATGGAGCAGCTCTGCTGATCTGGTATTCTGGCTCTACAACAGCTCTGCTGACCTGGTTCTCTGTCTCCAAAGCAACTCTGCCGACCTGGTTCTATGGCTCTAAAGCAGTTCTGCTGACATGGTTCTCTGGCTCTAGAGCAGCTCTGCTGACCTGGTTCTCTCCCTCTGGAGCAGCTATGTTAACCTGGTTCTCTCCTTCTAGCGCAGCTATGATAACCTGATTCTCTCCCTCTAAAGCAGCTCTACTGACCTGATTTCTCTGGTTCTCCAGCAGCTCTGCTGACCTGGTTCTCTGTCTCTGGAGCAGCTCTGCTGACCCGGTTCTTAGGCTCTAGAGCAGCTCTGCTGACCTGGTTCTCTGGCTCTAAAGCAGCTCTGCTGACTTGGTTTTATGGCTCTAAAGCAGCTCTGCTGACTTGGTTCTCTGGCTCTAGAGCAGCTCTGCTGACCTGGTTTATCTGGATCTAAAGCAGCTCTGCTGACCTGGTTCTCTGGCTCTAAAGCAGCTCTTCTGGCCTGGTTCTCTGGCTCTAAAGCAGCTCTGCGGACCTGGTTCTCTCCCTCTAAAGCAGCTCTGCCCTCCTGGTTTCTCTGGCTCTACTACAGCTCTGCTGACCCGGTTCTCTGGCTCTAGAGCAGCTCTGCTGACCTAGTTCTTAGGCTCTAGAGCAGCTCTGCTGACCTGGGTCTCTGGCAGTAGTGCAGCTCTGCTGACCTGGTTCTCTCCCTCTAAAGCAGCTCTGCTGACCTGGTTCTATCGCTCTAAAGCAGCTCTACTGACCTGCTTTCTCTGGCTCTACAGCATTTCTGCTGAACTGGTTCTCCGGCTCCAGAGCAGCTCTGCTGACCTGGTTCTCTGACACTAGAGCAGCTTTGCCGACCTGGTTCTCTGGCTCTAAGCAGCTCTGCTGACCTGGTTCTCTCCCTCTAAATCAGCTCTGCTGACCTGGTTTGTCTGCCTCTAGAGCAGCTCTGCTGACCTAGTTCTCTGGCTCTAAAGCAACTCTGCTGACCTGGTTCTATGGCTCTAAAGCAGCTCTGCTGACCTGGTTCTCTGACTCTAGAGCAGCTTTGCTGACCTGGTTCGCTCCCTTTAAATCAGCTCTGCTGACCTGGTTTATCTGCCTCTAGAGCAGCTCTGCTGACCTGGTTCTCTCCGTCTAAAGCAGCTCTACTGACCTGGTTCTCTGCCTCTAGAGCAGCTCTGCTGAATTGTTTCTCTGGCTCTAAAGCAGCTCTGCTGACCTGGTTCTATTGCTCTAAAGCAGCTCTGCTGACCTGGTTCTCTGGCTCTAGAGCAGCTCTGCTGACCTGGTTCTCTCCCTCAAAAGCCGCTCTGTTGACCTGGTTTATCTGGCTCTATAGCAGCTCTGCTGACCTGGTTCTCGGCCTCTAGAGCAGCTCTGCTGACCTGGGTCTCTGGATCTAGAGCATCTCTGCTGACCTGTGTCTCTGGTTCTAGAGCAGCTCTGCTGACCTGCTTCTTAGGCTCCAAAGCAGCTCTGCTGACCTGGTTCTCTGGCTCTACAACAGATCTGCTGACCTGGTTCTCTGGCTCTAAAGCAGCTCCGCTGACATGGTTTCTCTGGCTTAACAGCAGCTCTGCTGACCTGGTTCTATTGCTCTAAAGCAGCTCTGCTGACCTGGTTCTCTGGCTCTACAGCAACTCTGCTGACCTGGGTCTCTTGCTCTACAACGGCTCTGCTGACCTGGGCAGAAACGGCTGCTCCCCTCACCTCCCTCTCCTGTTGGTATTGTTGACCTACTGCTTATCAACTCGCCGCACTGTTCATTTCTTGCATCAGCTTTGTGCAGCGCTCTCATTACTGCTAATTAACCTGCCGCACTGTTTAATTTCTTTTATCTGCCTTGTGTAGCGCTCGTGTAACATCATTAGCATTGTCTGTATATGCTCAGCCTTGTGTAGCGCTCGTGTAACATCATTAGCATTGTCTGTATATGCTCAGCCTTGTGTAGCGCTCGTGTAACTTCATTAGCATTGTCTGTATATGCTCAGCCTTGTGTAGCGCTCGTGATCCACGCGCCTGTGTTACATCATTAGCATTGTGTTGTTCTGTTAAGCCTGTGCAGCGCTCGTGTAATAAAACAACTCACTTTGGAAATCTGTAACTCTGGGGGCAGCGCTCGATAACGCTACTTGGCATTCACTTTCACCACTAGCGCTTTCACTGCGGTGCACACCGAGGTTTGCAGCGCTCGAGATAATTGACCTACGTACATTTGTTTACCCTGCAGCCATTTTGCTCTGACCCCTTGGCCCGTCCCAGACCCTCCCTGCACCTAGACCCCGCCTCACTGCTGACCCTCCCACGCTCCGCCCCCTCCACCATCCATTTATGGCCAATGCCTCCACGCGCAGCGTCCACGCGCTACGGACACGCCGAAGGTGCGCCAAAGGTAAGCCCGTCTACGCCCGTCCACGCCTGGAACGCGCCCAGTGCCAGACCCCCTGCCCCTCGCGCTGCCCAGCCCTCCCGCATTACCTACGATGCCGCCACCCTCCTAGCCCTTAACCCCGGTCGCGCCCCCAACTGCGTCCAAGCCGCCCCTGGACAAAACCATGGACCTTTCTCCTGCTTCTCCTGCAAATTCAGCGGCACCGACAACATCGCCACTACGACCACACCACAGACTCCCGACCCCAACCACCTACAATGCATCCTTCTCAACACCCGATCAGTCCACATGTCGTAATTGGCCCGCTTGGATTAGCGACTAGCTGAACCTACACGTTGTCCTCCTTAACTTGGCTATATACGATAAACGCCATTTTGAATGGTGCAGCGGCCATCTTAGACCATGAGCGGCCTCGTGGCCGACGTGCCCTTTAGTCCTTTGTCCGTTCCACTGACCACTCTCATCTGCCCAGCAACAGGCTATTTTTAGTACTGGTCAAGCCACACATGCGCAGTTCTTACTGACCCGTAAACCCTCAGGAATGTGCCGCTAACTGACCAACGGGTTTGAAACCCACCAATGAGCTGGCAGTGTTCCAAAACATGACCATATATGTCTCTAAAACTGTGTCTTAACTTATGCCGCCTATCTTTTATTGCCCCAAAATTGTATATAAACGGGGTCACACCGGTGTTCGGTGTGATACCTCTTACATTACCGAAGGGTGCTGTTTGAGTGTACCACCACCCCATGGGGTCTTAATAAACTTGTTCTTTGCATTTTACAGTTTCCGTGCCAACAGTTCTTGTGTGTAAGTGGGTAATCTCTGGAGCGTGTAGGCCTTGGGAACCCCGCAATACTTCAATTGGCGACCACGAAGGGACTCATCGGCGACTCGGATGCCCGAAGGAGAGGTCGTGACGAAGGCTTGGAAATCCGCCATGGGCGCGCGCTGCCACGAGTGACCCGAGTCTTGGCTGCCACGGTGTTTTTTCCTTTCCTTCCGATCTGACCTTCCAGGTGGCGCCGGTCTCCGACTGAGTTTTCGAAGTGTCCGCATCACTGAGAGAGTGCCGTTTGGCTGATTTGGCTTACAAGACCTTGGCAGTTGGAACCTGGACAGTTGAGTATTTGGTAAGCTTTGTGTTCGGTAAGGTAGTCTTCGGACGCTTACTGAAGTCCTACGAATTGTGTTCGGTAAGGTAGTCTTCGGACGCTTACTGAAAATCTGTGCTTTGTGATCGGTGAGGACGCTTGCCGAATTCTATGAACTTTGATTTGAGTTAGCTAACATTTTGAATTTGTGATCTTTGAACTTATATGTGTAGTGCACTTCACATAGGCAGGCATGTAGAGATGTTTCTCTAACTTTGTTTTTTTCCTTTGAGCGGCACAATCGTGAGAAGAACTGTAAGTGCCATTTGGTCCGGTGTCACGCTTTCGTGATACTCTTTGAACATGCCTGTTTTTAGCACACTCCGGGGAATGTGTTGTTTAGGAGATGGTACCTCAATTAGGTTAGCGGAATCACAGCCGGCTCCCCCAGAGGGAACACCAAATAGGGAGATGTATATTAAGTTTGGCCTCCCCCCTATTATGTACGGTAAATTATGGCATAAGTACACTAAGGCCGATCCCGAATTGCAATGGCCCCTACACGGGTCGTACGATTTGAGTAAAATCCAATTTGTAGAGCAATGTATGTTTCAACGCAGGTCTAGACAAAACATGTTTGATTGTGTGCGAATGTGGGAGAAAGCGGCGCGTGAACGAATGAAGCGTGAGGTTGCCTTGGCGGACAAAGAGCAGCGCAAGGCTGCTCGGGATAAGGCTTTACAGCTGGAGGAGAAGGAGGCTCAGGAGAAGAAAGAAAGGGAGGAACGGGAGCGTAAATTGCTAACGACTGGTCAATTTCCTATTCGCCGACCACTTTATCCTGTCCTTAATAATGAAATTGATGATTTCTCTTTGTTAGATCGGTCACCGCCTCCGTACGTTACGCCGACGGCTCCAGCTGTGGATTCTGATGATGACGGACGGGATAAGTTGGGCAAGAAGGGTGTATCGGCTCTCAGGTTTACCGCGGAGAGGTCCGCTCATTTACGTAGTTGGGCTCGCAAAGTGAATAAGCATAGTGTTACTCAGGATCAATTGATATCAGAGAAAACGGGGTGGTCGGATCTTGAATTAATGTATTTTTTGTCCAGCCTAGCGGATGAAGTTGTAAGCGCATATCGTGAGTTTTCTGATACGTTAGAGCCTAAAGTTTTGTCGGTGTATCGTGAGAATTTAGCTAAAGGTGATTTTGATCTTACAGATGTTGATGACCTGTTCAAGCATTTGATCGCGCTGCGGGATGAGACAACCCATTTGCGACAGGAACGGAAACGGAGGCAAAAGGAGTCTGAGCCGGGAAATGATGAGGCGGTTAAGGAGTGTTCTCTTCGTGGTTCAGATAAGAGCTCTGCGTTGCATGTTATGCCTATGCGTGAAGCGGCGCCTTTGTATGTTCCACCAAAAGGGGAAGGTACGGATGATGATAAGTTGTCGAAGGATGCGAAAGGGTATTTTGTGTACAATTGGGTATATACGCCATGGAATAGGGCAGATGTTATGGCACTGAAAAACTCTTTACCTGATCTCCGAAAGAACCCAGCGGCATTCTATGAGGGGGTAGAGGGGGCTATATCGTCTTGTGTGATGACTCTTGTAGATATAGATTTGTTTTTTGGGCTAATTTTACCACCTGATATGTGGAGGCAAATTCGTAAAACTAATGACGAAACGATTTTGGGGGGGACCTGGAAAGAGATAAATGCTGCGGATTTAGATAGAGAACCAGCATGTAAGCCTTGTCAGCTAATTCTAGATCTTCCGGCAGCTATTTTGCATAAATTGAAAACGCTCGTTCCTGCCAAAAAGATAGATTGGACCATGTTAACGTCGTGCAAGCAGAAACCAGATGAAACAGTCTCAGATTTCTTTACACGCTTCGAGGAGGCATTTCATGATTACAGTGGTCAATCTTTAACTGACGATACGGGTCGGCATTTGTTTGTAGATAAGTATGTGGCTAATCTCCTACCAGAGATTGCTAAGCGATTGAAATTGAGTGAAAGTTCCTGGGCCACGGCGACCCCTGCGTCCTTGTTAACTATGGCTCAGTATTATGAGCGGCAGGAGGTGGAGGCTAAAGAAAGTGTAGAGAAAAAGACGAAGGAATTGAAAACGAAGGTGATGTTGGCGCAGGTTCGGGGAACACAGGGTAGAGGGAATGAGAGAGGTAGACGAGGTGGAGGTAACGCATCGTATGGTCGTACGGACATTGCGGAGGATCAGTGTGCTTATTGTAAGGAGTTTGGGCATTGGGCCGACGATTGTCCGGTACTTCGTGAACAGCGTAGCCAGCGTGGGCGAGGTAGTGGAAGGTCAAGAGGAGGTTATACTGGAATGAGAGGTGGAGGAGGTGATCGTAGACAGGTTGAGGAGAGGGGCCGTGGCCAGGACGAACGAAATACGTTTGATAGACGGAATCAATATCAGATTTTGGAAGGAGAGAATGTGGAACATCAGGATTATGTGCATGCATAGGATTGCGTAGGATGGGGTAAGGAATCAGTTGAAGTGCCAGTAGATCAGCAAGGTCCATATGTAACAGCGGGTATTTTGGGTTCTACTGATCAGTTTCTAGTCGACACAGGAGCTACTCGTAGCGCTCTGTCGAAAAACTTGGTTCCGAGGGCTCCCCTGTCTGGCGAAATGATTACGTGTGTAGGGTTTGATGGCACACCCTCCCCCAGCCCATTGTCCAAGCCCCTTGCACTATGCATTGACAAGTACTTTAGTTTTGGCCAATTTTTGTTATCGCCCCATACCCCAGATAATATCTTGGGCATTGACTTGCTTAAATATTTTCGGGCAACAATACGCTGCGCTCCAGAGGGAGTGCGGGTTATTCTGAATGATAACTACCCTGACCCTGATGATTGCCCTGAACATGACAGATTTTGTGTCATTTTAGATGTTCCCGCTTTGGCCTCTCTGCCGCACACGTTGTGGGCGACATCAGATACGGATGTGGGAGAGATGCGTATTCCACCAATACACATTACCGTTAAGGAGGGGGCCCCCCTACCACGAGTGCCACAGTATAAGATCTCGAAGGAAGGCGAAATTGCACTAACACACATTGTCCAGGATTTGATTTCTGCAGGGGTAGTGGAGGAGGTCCCTTATAATGTCTGTAACAGCCCTATTCTACCAATTCTTAAGAGAGACTCAGATGGCAAGATCTATCGATTTATTATTGATTTGCGTGAAATAAATAAAATTGTCATTCCCCAATACCCAGTGGTGTCCGATATTACGACCTTGCTTACATTGGTTCCTCCGACGGCCACCATTTTCACTGTTATCGACCTAAAGAATGCGTTCTTTTCTATCCCTGTCCATCCAGATAGTAGATATCTGTTTGGTTTTACGCTCAATAATAAATCATATAGATTTTGTCGAGTTCCCCAAGGATATACTGAGAGCCCTAGCATCTACAGCCAGGCTTTGAAACGACAACTAGATTCCTTCGAATTGCAGTCTGGCGTTGCGCTCATCCAGTACGTGGATGACCTTCTGCTTGCCGCCGACTCCTATGCACAATGTGAACAGAGTACGCTTGCGTTGCTTTCCTTTTTGGCACAAAACAATCACAAGGTCTCCAAGAAAAAGCTTCAATACTGTAGACCCCAGGTGACCTACCTCGGTCATCTGTTGTCTAAGGAGGGGAGGGCATTAACATCTGATCGAATTCAAGCAATTTTAGACACACCAGTCCCCCGCACGCAGAGAGATGTGCGTGCTTTTATAGGGTTGACATCTTTTTGTAGACAATGGATTATGGGTTTCTCACATATCATAAAACCTCTGCTAGCATTATTGTCCAAAACTACACCGATGCCTCTTGAGTGGACAGACGAATGTCAGAAAGCCTTTGAACAGTTGAGACAGGCCCTTTGTTCTGCACCCGTGTTAGGAACACCAGACTACACGAAACTTTTCACATTGTACGTGCATGAGAATGATGGGTGCGCGTTGTCAGTGTTAGTGCAGTTACACGGGGATAAGCAGAGACCATGTGCATACTTCTCTGCCATTTTGGATCCTGTAGCACGAGGGTTGCCTGGGTGTTTTCGAGCGGTAGCGGCAACAGCAGTAGCCATACGACAGAGTGAGGGCATAGTGTTATCACACAAACTGTTGGTGTTAGTTCCTCACGCAGTAGATGCCCTGTTAAACCAAACAAAGACCCAATACCTCACGAGTGCACGACTTACAGGATATGAGCTGACACTTTTAGCGCCACACATAACATTGAAAAGATGCGCTACTTTGAACCCCGCGACTTTATTGCCCTATCCGGCCGAGGAGGGTCAGGAAGAAAAACATCATGATTGTGTTTTCCTGACTGAGGAACAGACAAAGGGTCGTGTTGACTTACAGGATGTGCCACTTCCAGATGTGGATGGGGAACTGTGGGTTGATGGATCGTGTTTGAGGCTGCCAGATGGTACGACTTCCGCAGCATATGCGATCACGACTCTTAAGACGGTGGTTGAAACAGCTAGAATACCACAAAAATCGGCTCAGGCAGCAGAGCTGATAGCTTTAACAAGAGCCTGCGAATTGAGTGCTGGCCTATGTGTGAACATATACACAGACAGCCGGTATGTCTTTGGAGTGGCCCATGACTTCGGACTTCTCTGGAGGGAACGTGGGTTTCTGACATCACACGGAGAGCACATTATGCACGGAGAGTTAGTGCGTGATCTCCTAAATGCGTTGCTCTGCCCCAAGAAAGTAGCGATAGTGAAGTGCAGTGCCCATAAAAAGATCACGGATAAAGTGGGTCAAGGAAATGCCTTTGCAGACAGCATAGCAAGGCAGACGGCTATGTCCCGAACTAGCTCCCCTATGTACGTGGTACAATCACAGGCCGAGAGATGGAGTGATGCTAGAGCAGAGATACGGGATATTCAAAAATCAGCTACAGAATCTGAGCTTGCGGCTTGGGCAGCAGAGGGGGTGCTAGATGATGAAGGTTGTTGGAGAAGCAAAGACATGGAGAAGTGGAAATTGCCTGCGGCTTATTTACAGGCGATGGTCCAGATGACTCATGGACTGGCCCATGTCGGAGCTCTTGCAATCACCCGGCTTTTAACACGAGTTTGGGAACATTCTGAGATTGCGAATACTGCAAAGAGAGTAGTGCAGACCTGCCTGGTATGCTTGCAACACAATCCTGGGAAGGGGACCCATACTCCGAAAGGAGGGTTCGTTCCACCTTCAGCACCGTTTGAAGTGCTTCAAATGGATTACATCCAACTCGAGCGCTGCAACAACCTGAAGTACGTCCTAGTGGTGGTGTGTGCTTTTAGCAAATGGGTTGAGGCCTACCCCACGAAAGACAATACAGCTTTGACAACAGCTAAGGTGTTGCTTAAGGAGTTCTTTCCTCGCTTTGGAGTTTGCAAATTTCTGTGGAGCGATAATGGGCCCCATTTTGTTGGAAAGATTGTGGAATATGTACTGAAGGGGTTAGGGATTCAGCAAAAGTTCCACGCTGTATTCCACCCTCAGTCAGCAGGTTTGGTCGAGCGGTACAATGCCACCTTGAAGCTTAAGCTGGCCAAAATCGTGGCGTCCACATCTTTGAAGTGGCCAGACGCTTTGCCGCTAGCGCTGCTCTCTCTTAGATCAGTACCCCACTCACGAACTGGCCTTACGCCCTATGAGGTGGTGTTTGGCCGCCCCATGAATATCTGGGGGGTGCCCAAGCCGCGATTAATACATGATGTGCCTTGTGTTATGATGAATGATTATTTGGCACGATTAACAAATGATTTGCTCTCTATTCACCAACAGGT
Organism: Lissotriton vulgaris; assembly: GCF_964263255.1. NCBI lineage: Eukaryota > Metazoa > Chordata > Amphibia > Caudata > Salamandridae > Lissotriton > Lissotriton vulgaris. Next base: position 197,378,876 of record NC_141685.1, read on the forward strand.
TCGAGAAGCGCTCCCTGACAACTCTGCTGGAGAGGGCCACGATCTTCGTCCTGGGGATCATGTGATGATCCGTTCGTTTGAAAGAGCAAGCAGTCTGGAGCCCAGGTGGAAGGGCCCCGAGCAGGTCCTTCTGGCGACCCGCACCGCCGTACGAGTGACCAACAGGAAGCGGTGGGTGCATTCGACACATTGTCGCCGAGTCTCTCCGGATCTGGTGACTCCTGCTGTGCTGACTGATTATAAGGAGATCTTGGAGAAAGAAAAGAGCCCAGCTGTGACGTCGGCTGAAGTGGAGGGAGCCTTCCCGGACCAATCTGCTACCGGAAGAGAGCGCTACAATCTACGTCCGCGATAAGAAGTTTTTTGTCCCTTTTTTATGACTGGTTGGTAACCGCTCCAGGTTTGTGAAACGGAAACCGGGAATTCCAAGGGGGGGGGATCAGTTCTGCCAGAGTAGCGACACCCGTCTTGGCCCGGAGAAGAAAACAACGGCTACCTCGGAGTTCAGCACCGCATTTTTCTTTTTTAGGTATACACGTATGTGTATCTGAGACTATTTGTGAAAACTTGTGAACAATTTGTGTCACTTGAGACTTTGCACAGACTTTCTTGAACTATGGCATCAACGGCATCTCGTGACAAGAAACTGTTGGGTGCCTTTCTTTTTCTTCTAACCATTGTGGTGATAGCTGTTATAGCCTGGGTAGTCGAACTTGTGGTGCCTGTACGTGAACATTTGCTGCCGACTACCCCGGCACCGTCTGAACATTTCCATTTTACATTGCCCTTCCATGAAGAACGCCATCGCCAAACGTATTTAAATAACAGTTTCATTCAGATTCTTCACCACACGCATAACATGACCAATACCTCTAACTGCTGGGTGTGTGGAATGTTGCCTGGGCACCAGAAGAGAGGGGGCACCCCACTTATTCCACTCCCGTTTTCGCACAATGGGTCTTGCAATGCCTGGTACACTCTCCTCTTTACTTTGAGATGGCCAACAAAAGGGGGGGTGCTTTTTCGCCTAAATAAAGAATGTCCCCATGACAAGGATGGGTTTCCACGGGCAGAGGGTACACGTTTTGAATGGGAAGAATACAGGCCTGATAATGTGTCTGCCCCACGAATATATAGCAATCAGCGAAACGTGAATGTATCCAGTGCTCATGTTATAAATGTCATTGCCACCAAAGCCGATTTATGCATCAGAAACAAGGGCACGATTGCAGTGGGGAAAAGTGAATGTAATATTACTCTCACGTTTGATAGCCCGAATGGCATTTCATTTGTTGCATCTCGAAACACCTACTTCATCTGTGGAACGAAGGGGTACCATCAGCTTCCGGTGGGGTGGTTGGGCACATGCTATGTATCGTTTGTGCTACCTCCTGTATTCATTGCCCCTCCGATGTATCATAACGACTATACTCTGTACCACGATTTTGTTTTGAACAGAGTTAAGCGAACTGTTGCTTTAGAGGACATTGATCAAACGGACACTGCATTACAACAGTATGTGGATTTCAATCTGGGACTATTCTCCTTTGTGGGGGCTGCATTGAACAGCCGGAAAATCAGACGGCTGACTCGCGTTGTCGAGGCTGTTGCGAATGACACTGCTATTGCCCTGGGGAATATTACCGAAGAACTGCAGATTTCCAGAATTGTCACCCTCCAAAACAGGATGGTGCTGGATGTTGTTTTGGCTGATCGTGGGGGGGCATGTAGAATCATCGGAAGCAGCTGTTGTGTTTACGTGCCTGATAATTCTCCATCTGTGTATGATGCGATTTCCAAGCTGCATAAGATAGCTGCCGAAATACACCCGGACAATGGAACTTGGACACTTTGTGGATGGTTCTGGTCCATGATTGCAACTTGGGGCTGGAAACTATTGACAATTCTCTGCATACTTGTGGGAGCAATGTTCTTTATATGCTTGTGTATCCAATGTGGCCCTACCTTATGTTCAATGTGTCTATCAGCTTGCTTACCATCGAGGCGAGCTCTTGCCCATGACAAAATAATGCTACACAAAGAGGTGACACAAATTATGTTAATAGACATCGAGGACGAACATCCAGAGTATGTTCATTATGAGGTAGATTCAGCTAAACGCTAAAAGGGTCGTCTGTCGTAATTGGCCCGCTTGGATTAGCGACTAGCTGAACCTACACGTTGTCCTCCTTAACTTGGCTATATACGATAAACGCCATTTTGAATGTTGCAGCGGCCATCTTAGACCATGAGCGGCCTCGTGGCCGACGTGCCCTTTAGTCCTTTGTCCGTTCCACTGACCACTCTCATCTGCCCAGCAACAGGCTATTTTTAGTACTGGTCAAGCCACACATGCGCAGTTCTTACTGACCCGTAAACCCTCAGGAATGTGCCGCTAACTGACCAGCGGGTTTGAAACCCACCAATGAGCTGGCAGTGTTCCAAAACATGACCATATATGTCTCTAAAACTGTGTCTTAACTTATGCCGCCTATCTTTTATTGCCCCAAAATTGTATATAAACGGGGTCACACCGGTGTTCGGTGTGATACCTCTTACATTACCGAAGGGTGCTGTTTGAGTGTACCACCACCCCATGGGGTCTTAATAAACTTGTTCTTTGCATTTTACAGTTTCCGTGCCAACAGTTCTTGTGTGTAAGTGGGTAATCTCTGGAGCGTGTAGGCCTTGGGAACCCCGCAATACTTCACACAGGCACGCCATTGACCTATGGAATCTACTAGACACCACTTCTCCGGACATCGCCTTCCTTACGGAAACATGGATGAATGCTTCCTCCGCACCAGACATCACCATTGCCATCCCGGAAGACTATAAGATCACTCGCAAAGACCGTACCAGCCACACAGGAGGAGGAATCGCTATCGTCCATAAGAAATCAATCCGCATCTCAACCAGCTCTGACGCCAACCTCGCCAACTCCGAACACCTTCACTTCCAGATCCACATCGACCCCAAAACCACACTCAGAGGCACCCTCCTCTACAGACCACCAGGACCCCGCGCAAAATTCAGTGAAGACATCACAGACTTCATCACCCCACACGCGCTCCCCTCCAAAGACTACATCCTTCTGGGAGACCTCAACTTTCACCTTGAAAAGATCAACGACCGCAACACCGCCACCCTCGTGGACAACCTCGCCAACCTCGGACTTAAACAACTAGTCACTTCCCCCACCCACATCGCAGGTCACACACTCGACCCCATCTTCACATCCAGCAACCATGTCTCCTTCAGCCACACCACGGACGTCCTCTGGACTGACCACAGCTGCGTTCACTTCACCTACAACAAACCAAAACCCAACATCCACCTCCAACCCACCCTGCAAAGGAACTGGAACAAAATCACCACGGACCAAATCTCCGCATCGCACCTTCTAAACACCCCAGCCCTCTCTTCTAACGCTAACGAAGCCGCCGCCAACCTCACCCTATGGCTATCCAACACCGCGGACACCTTGGCACCACTGAAAAAACGTCAAAACAAACCTGGCAGCAAGAAGGCCTCATGGTTCAACGATGATCTCAAGAAGTCCAAGAAACTCTGCCGCTCCCTTGAAAAGGCCTGGAAAAAAGACCCAACCACCAGCACCAAGGACGCCTTCAAAAACGCCACCCGCACTCACCACCAACTAATCCGAAAAGCCAAGAAAACAGCATTCAAGGATCGACTTGACAACAACGCTCACAACAGCAAGGAACTTTTCAACATCGTCAAGGAATTTTCCAATCCCTCGGCCAACTCCAACGACATCACCCCCTCTCAAACCCTCTGCGACTCCCTAGCCTCATTTTTCCACAACAAGATTGCAGACATCCACAACAGCTTTGACAACCAACCCGGAAACCAACCCACCCAACCACTTGCTGATCATCTTCCCCCCGTGAACACCCTTAACGACTGGAACCCAATCTCCACTGAGGACACCATCCGCTTGATGAATTCCATCCACTCAGGATCCCCCACAGACCCATGTCCTCACCACATCTTCAACAAAGCAGACTCCGTCATAGCACCGCACCTCCGAGACGTCATCAACTGCTCCTTCAACTCCGCCACCTTCCCGGAAGACTGGAAACACGCTGAACTCACCGCCCTTCTGAAAAAACCCACAGCGGACCCCACCGAACTCAAAAATTACCGCCCCATCTCGCTTCTTCCATTCACGGCCAAAGTCATCGAGAAAGCTGTCAACAACCAGCTCGCCGCCTTCCTCGAAGCCAACAAATCCCTCGACCCCTCACAATCTGGCTTCCGAGCAAAACACAGCACTGAGACCGCCCTCATCGCAGCAACAGACGACATTCGAACTCTACTGGACAACGGAGACACAGTCGCCCTCATCCTCCTCGACCTCTCTGCAGCATTCGACACAGTCTGCCACAGCACCCTTTTACAGCGCCTCAATAACATCGGAATCCAAGGAAAAGCACTTGAATGGATCACCTCGTTCCTCACCGGAAGAACCCAGAGAGTCCGCCTTCCACCATTCAAGTCCGAGGCCTCTGAAGTCATCTGCGGCGTACCACAAGGATCCTCACTCAGTCCCACCCTCTTCAACGTATACATGAGCCCCCTCGCGGCCATAGCACGCCAACACAACCTCAACATCATCTCGTACGCGGATGACACTCAACTGATCCTTTCCCTCACCAATGACCCCAGCACCGCCAAAACTAACCTACACATAGGAATGAAAGAAGTTGCCGAATGGATGAAACAAAGCCGTCTGAAACTTAACTCAGACAAAACAGAAGTCCTCATCTTAGGTACATCCCCCTCTGCACGGGACGACTCCTGGTGGCCGGAAGCCCTCGGAAAAGCACCCATCCCGACAGACCACGCACGGAACCTAGGCGTCATCCTGGATTCTTCACTCTCAATGAACAGACAAGTCAGCGCCGTATCCTCCCCCTGCTTCAACATTCTTCGCATGCTCAGAAAAACATTTCGCTGGATCCCCACCGAAACTAGGAAAACAGTCACCCACGCTCTGGTCACGAGCCGACTCGACTACGGAAACACCCTCTACGCAGGTACTACCGCAAAACTCCAGAAGAAACTCCAACGAATCCAAAACGCCTCAGCAAGACTCATATTAGACATCCCACGCAACGAACACATCTCTGGTCACCTTAAAGACCTCCACTGGCTACCCGTCAATAAGAGGATCACTTTCCGACTGCTTACCCACGCACACAAATCACTCTACAACATCGGTCCAGAATGCCTCAACTCACGACTGTCCTTCTACACCCCCTCCCGCCAACTACGTTCTTCCAGCCAAGCCCTCGCCACTGTACCTCGCATCAACAAGACCACCATGGGAGGCAGATCCTTTTCATACCTGGCTGCTAAAACATGGAACTCACTCCCCGCTAACCTTCGCCTTACCCAGAACCACCTAGCATTCAGAAAGCAACTCAAAACGTGGATATTTGACAAGTAATCCTCCTCCCCCTTCCTAAGCGCCTTGAAACCCTCCGGATATGTAGTGCGCTATATAAATTCTTTGACTTGACTTGACCTGTTCTCTGGCTCTAAAGCAGTTCTGCTGACCTGTTCTATGGCTCTAAAGCAGCTCTGTCCACTCTTACAATTATTCTGATAGAAGCATGTCCGTATCTAATCACTCTGCTGAAATATAAGCACATATAAACATATCTTGCTGTCAACTACTAGTACTCTAGGAGCATGATCACTGTCTATGCACTTGCAGAATGACTCAGGCATTGAGACAAGGAGTGGCACAGTCAAATGTGCACAATGCATGCAGTCCTTAACCCCTTACCGACTACTGAGTCAGTCCTGCAAAAGTCCAGGTAATAGTCATGCTTGTCTGGAATCACACTGTGAGTCTGTTACCACTCCTGCAATCATCCTGACAGAAGCATGTCCTTATCTAATCACTCTGCTGAAACATAAGTGCTTATAAACTTATCCTGCTATCAACTACTAGCACCCTATGAACCCAGTCACTGTCTATGCACTTGCAGAATGACTCAGGCATTGAGACAAAACCTAAGCACTTATAAATACACTGAACACTCTGTTTGCAGCACTGTCATCATTCTAGTTACTAGTGATGTTCTTATAGAATGACCTAGGCACCAACACAAGTACATGTACAATATTCTGTGCACATTCCCTACAAACCTCTAAGCAGATACTTACTATTGGTACACTCCACTAAATACTGAAATAGTACTCATGCAGCCTAGGATACCGCCTGTCGGTCTCTTGCAGTTTGTCAATCAGCCATCCAGCACTATGTTCTTACTGTATCACTCTGCCAATAACTCAGCACTTATGAGCAGATTTACAAGCCCACTGTGCCACCAGTACACCACTTTTTGTAACGTAGTGATGGCGTTGGGGACTCCCCCATATTTACAAGGAGAGGAAAAGCCACTCTGCGCAGCTTTTCCTCTTCTTGAAAATACGACCCATTCAAACGCAGAACTTTGTGTTGAAGGGGCGTTCCATGGGTGTTGCTGTGTCTGTTCCCACACAACACCCATGGTATAACACATCTCAAGACTTACGAGAAAGTGTAAATCTGTAGATACATGTGAATGGTGCACCACCCTGGATGTGGTGTAGCGAGACACGGCAGGGAGAAATGTTTTCATTTCTCCTCGTTTTTTCCTCTTTCAATGCATGCTGCATTCCACAGCACACATTGAAGGAGGAAAATGCCTTTAGTGATTGTTTTTGTGCAGGAAGTAGTCCCTTCCTGCACAAAACAATCTTCCCACAAAACAGATATCCTTCCACCATGGTGCAAGGGTGCCTGCATCAATGCATGGCTGCAGTTTGTGTGCTAGTGCAGAGGGAGCACTGAATTGCGACATTTTAATGCACATATGTCACATCCCTGTGCTTCAGAAGTACCGCAGCGCGGTGCAGCTAAACAGCTTGCAGTGTCACGCTGCAGCACTTCCTCATAGATCTGCCCATATAAATTCACCATACAGTACTAATGCATTCGTTCAGTAAATCATACTCTACACATACATTCAACCAAACTTTCAGACATTACCATGCAATTATAGTTCTTTTTTTAAACAGATAAGGTAGTTCTGAACTTTTTTTTTTCTTCTGTTTTTTTTTTCTATTTTTGTTGTTGTTTTTTTAACAATTTTGTACTGTTTTGGTGTTTTTTAAAATTGAACAAAAAAGGAACTAAGTAAACAGTTAGCTTCTGTAATTCACCATCATTCCAAAAACAAAAAACAAAAAAAATTGCATTTGTGGTTCAGTTGAACTGCACAAATAGCGTCCACTGACTTTCCACCATGACAGATGATGGTTTTGCATTTAGTGCAGTGCTGCTGCTGCAGAAAAGCAAATTCGGGGTGAATGTCTACTGGTGGTTCTGAAGTGGACGCTCTGGAGGTGCTAGCAATGCCTGGTGGTTGATTTTTTTGCTGCACGCCTCATTTCTTCTCGTTCCAGATTCTTCGGGCGAATGGTCCACAGAAGTTTGTACACTCTCTGTTACACAGGAGTATTTCTTGTCACTGCCTCGCGACAGGACCCTGTCACCCTGCAAGCATGTGACTTTTCTTGCGTTGACTTTTTCTTCTCCAGCAGGAAAGGTGAAACATTTCCATACCACTGATTCAGGCCTCTGCTCGGGTGGATCTTCCTCAAAGATATCTTAATCTGAAGAATGATGAGGAGCTTGCGAACCAGATGCCATTTCTTCAATGCAATTTTTTAAAAACACTAAACAAAATTTCAAAACCAGCTCTGGAAGAAGAAGAGATGTCTCTCATCAACTGCTCCTAACAGAATAATTAAAATTGGTGGGGTCCTTCAATAGTTACAGTAGGAAATGTTATGAACCAATCAAATAATTATTTTGGACATCACATGGGATCCGCGCACCGGGCGCTCACGAGGTGCGCACCGGATGCGACTTCATGAAAATATATTTAAAAAAATTGTTTATTACAAGTAGAAATATATAATTTTTATGAATACCTTAGATAATCTTTTGCCCTAACACGTACATATCATTTTAGAACATAAAAAAATTTCACGGGAGTCGTGCACCCAGCGCACCCAAGCACGTCACGTGGGGCCCGCCACTGCGCAAGCGTTGCATACCATGATACGCTTGTGTCGCGAATGTGTGGGAGCAGGAGTCACAGACCGGTCGCATACTGGTCGCGCGCACCACGTAACATTGTACGTATATGACATAACTGAAGAAAAACACGGACTCGTCGTTCACTATACGCGGATCCTTCACGAGTTTTCCAAAATGGCAGCTAAAATACGCGAACCCGCTGCGGTCGGTATGCTTTGGGCGCGCAACTCCGAAAATATTTTGGAATTTTTTTTTTTAAAGACAATTATATAAATATATTGAAATACAAAAAAACAAAATCATTAAAAATATTTCAGTTTTAAATAAGTTTTTTTGCAATTTTCTGAAAAATATAAAAAGTTGTTTAATAAATAAAATATTTATAAATAAACAGTTCAAAAACTGTAGAAATTAAGTACAAAAAAATAGGTATAACTACTATTGCACTTTAAAATTAGTATTTAAAAAACCTTTAAAATTCACTGAAAAAACCATAGGTTTCAGAGACGTTATAGTTAGAAATTAGCATTTAAAAAACCTTTGAAATTCACGGAAAAAAACATAGGTTTCCTGAGTGTTATAGTTAGCTGGACATTTCACTCATACAAAACCATGGAAATTCCTCCGTTATAGTTAGTTGTGCTAACTATAATTCACGCGCCCGCAATGCACTGCTGATGATGCCACATATTACATCATTCATGACATGGTCAGATTGATTACTGCCTGTGGGTTTAGTTTCGTTGGTACCCCTCTTGCTCCTCATTATGTGTTGTGTATAGTTGCCTCTTCCTGTTTTTCCCTCCTCGCCTGCTTTTCCGATGTTTTGTTATGTCGGGCGTGTTCTCTGGGGATACCTTCTCCACTATTCCTTTATTAGTTGGTATTCCTGTCGAAAATTTGGTTCACAGCTTGCACTGGTTCCTGTATCCCTCCCAAGATTCTCGGCTTCAGATAGATCAGTCTCTACCTCTGATTCAGATGTATCTCTAGGGTCAGTTACTTTAGCATTCTTCAATGATTGTAAAGCCTTTCGCTGTGCATCGTATTTTTTCACTAAATTAAGCACCCTGCCAGATTCTTAATCATGTTGATCTCTTGCAAACGTATTCTGTTTGCCACGCTTGATGTCATTTTCATAAGCGATGAGTCTGGTCTTCATTTTGGCCCTGATATTCTCCACCTGTGCTTTTTCATCAAAGGTTGAGATTTGCCCCTCAATATCATTGATCTCGCTCAATAACTTCGCGCTATAACTTTTGGCATTTCTAATTAGAATTTCCACCATGCCATTAAATGATGCCAAGGTGTGGTCTGCCCAAGATTTCCAAAATAGGCTGGGGTCTGGGTTCTTGTACAAGGGCATAGAATAAATTCGGAGTCCCCAGGGTATACGTCTCACATCCAAGTACCTCTATAGGGAAGTGGCCTCCCACCCTTTCCTAATTTCTTTTTCATAGGTTTGTTCCAATTTTGTTAACCACCCCTTCAAATTGTCTGGTCCTTTGCTAGTAGTCGCGTCTCCATCTATTTGCTGTTCAAACGGAGCGCCATTAAACACCAGATCTGCTGCTTCTTGTTTCTTGGCATCATTGAACATTCCTGATTCTGTGCGGAGTGCTTGCCGGTAATGTATTCCCAATAGTACTGTTAGTTGGTTTTAAGCCACAGCTTACTTGCCGCCAATTACCATGCATTTACAATTGCTTGGGGCGCTGCAGTGGGGAGCACTCACTGGGGCAGTTGTCACGCCGGTATGATTGCCGTAAACGGCATCTGCCTCCGCTTCAGCAGCGTCTCGGAGGTCCTCTCATGCAGCTCGTAGTCCTCTCAGTCCCTTGTTGGACAGCAATTCGCTGGTGGTGGCAGAGCGAATCCATATGTAAATAGTCCTCACACGTGAACCGCCAAACAATTGTCGCTATCCCCCGTTTATTTGAATAGCATCAGGTATCAAGAACAGCCTGGTTAAGATGGCCGCCACGAAAACACCAATAAGTGATCTTTTCTAAAGTCCTTTGTTTGTTTCTGTTAATGATTTTACTGACAAATGAATTACTTTGTTATTTAAAGGTAATGAACAACGTGCTAACTAACACTGACGAAGGACAGGTAGCCGGAACACGTGTGTTAGCTTCCTCATTCCTGGAGTGAGCTGGAATAAACTGAATAGAGCATATCAAGCCTGAGTTCGCAGCCTTATGTGTCTGTGTTCTGGAACATTGGTGTTTGAAAGTATTATCGCGGAACCGCCTTCACGAGTTGCTGCACCCGAACAGCTGGGAGCGACGATCATTTGCGGTTTACGTGTGTGGAATATATATATTATCTACTGGCGATCGCCAGTAGGTAGTTAAAGTTATGACCTATTTTCGATAGGAAATCCGCAGCATTCTATTTGGATTAACTTTTGCGCCGGTCCGCTCCGATCCTGAAAGACTAGGGGTGATTTGTGAAGCGGAGGCTGAGAAAAAGGGGGTCCCAAAACGTGTTTTCCCCATGCAATTTTCCATATGTACCGTTCATCGCGGCTACAGCCCGAACGGCTGAACGGAATTGCATCAAATGTGGCAAAGTTGTAGTCCTTGGTTCAGACTCATGCCTTTTGCTTATATTGTGTAAATATGTTCAGTAGTTCCTGAGAAAATGACAATTAAAAGTACATATATATCTATGGCCTCGGTGGATGTGCGCATCTTGTGCAGACTATAAGCGCACCGTCCCGATCGGGCACTGAATGCTGATTGGCTGTCAAGTTGTTTTCAACATTCAAAACCATTCGAAACCAGGAAGTGTTGGAAGCCATTTTATGCCTCGGTAGAAGTGAGGATCTAGAAATTAATGGAACAAGTGTTCAAAATGTATAAAGGGGGCAGGTAAGACATATTTTGACCCTCTAGACCTGCTCAGGGGGTCCCACAAGGATCCCTAGGGCCCACCCCCCAATTTTTTGTTGTTGTTGTTGAAAAAACAGAGAAATGTGCGCTGGGTGGATGGATCCTCTGTAAAAAAAAAATATATGAATTGTGGGCTCCTGTGCTTGTTTAAAAATTAGCTACCTGGGAAGGACAAATCCAGTGGTCTAAAATATTAGATTTGAAGCAGGGGCAGAGAAAAAAGGGGGGGTCCTAAAACGTGTTTTCCCATGCAATTTTACATAGGAACGGTTTATTGCGGTTACAGCTCGAATGGCCTAAAGGAATTACACCAAATTTGGCAAAGTGGTAGTCCTTTGTTCAGACTCGTGCCTTTTGCTTAAATGGTGTAAATCCGTTCAGTAATTCCTGAGAAAATGAAATTTAAAAGTACATACATATCTATGGACTCGGTGGATGCACGCATCTTGCGCGGACTATAAGCTCACTGACCCGATCACATGCTAAATGCTAATTGCCTGTTAAGTGGTTGTCAACATTCGAAACCAGGAAGTGTTGGCAGTCATTTTGTGCCTCGGTAGGATCTAGAAATGAGTGCAACATGTGTACAAAATATATAAAGGGGGCAGGTAAGAAATATTTTGACCCTCTATACCTGCTTAAAGATTCCCACAACGACTCCCAGGGCCCAAAAATGTTTCTAATTTTTTTTATAAAAACGGCAAAGTGCGTGGATCATGTCGTAAACAAACAAATAAAAGGAAGCACGGGCAAATCCCGGGGGTAAATGTTTAAAATTTCATGGTGTCCCAGAGGGGCTTCTTAGCTCCAGGGATTGTCACCCTCCATGGCTAAAACATTATTGGGTGGCGGGAGGTGGCTCACCCGCTACCCCACCAGTAGAATAGATGGGTGGGGGGAATTTTGGTACTTACAAGTAAGTGCCTATGCAGAGTCTTAAGATCAAGAGGAAGACTCTATTACCCTCATCTGTCCTATAGATGCCATCCATATTGAAACGCAGATTGTTGTGGTAAGTAGACCCCATTCTATAATCTCGGAGAAAAGCAGAAACTGATTTATTGACATGTTTCCTAGCTTTCTTAATCTGTGGACAAAATGTATTGGACCAGTTCCATTTCTGCCTTTGGCATATGTTAGAATACACAAAGGCAGTTTGGGGGAAAAGTGACATCAATCCTGTAAAGGTATCCTTCATAAGCATTTCCAGACCTACCCCAGTGAAAGTGCCTAGGTCATTGCCGCCACAGTGCACACCTATAAGGTCAGGACGTTGGAGATGCAAAAAGGATTTAACCAATGGCATCAATTGGAGCCACTTTAACCCTCCCTGTCCAATCAAATAAATGTCTACATTGGCAAAGTTAGGTCTTTGTCCATGTTTCTGTTTTCTGCATTAACACTGTTACTCTAGAGTGTCCTGGCGCTGACATTTAGTGTCTTTTCTTGTACTATTCTAATTATTCAGTTAGTATCCATGTACTCATATAGTGAGGCAGGCTTTAGGGCACAGAGTGCTTCACACTCTTATGCACTATGCATGTGGTGTAGTGTAACCACTTTTACATTTGTATTTATCCTCTGTCAGTATTTATATAGAATGCGTTTTCATAGTAAGTGAAAAGTGTAATTTATAAGATTAGTGATATACTTTTATTTATGTTTATTTTTTACAGTTATTCTTTATCATTTAAATAAAGTTATGCCTGAAAAAAGTCGAAAAAGAAAAAAGACAGCTAAAGGATATTTACTTGAAGAAAACTCAACAACAAGCATTGGAAGAGCAACATAATCTGGCCAAAAAGAGAAAATCTTCTAGTAAGATTACTAAGAATGTTATTAAAAATGTTTCTAGACCTAAAAATAAGGTTCAAAATGTTGAAAGCAGTGATGACGCTTCGACAAGAAAATAAAATCTAAATAATAGGAAAGGAAAAAAAGCCAATTTAAACTCCAAGGAATCGACTTTTGGTAAAAGAAGGGAAAATCAGTATAAAGAGATTTGAAAGAAAATATTTTATAATAGAGTAGTACATAATTTACCGAAAGATTTGAAGAAATATAAAAAGAGATCACTATTGTATAAAAAGAAGAAGCATATTGAATGAATGAATGAATGAAAAACAATTTTTATCGCGCAACTAAGCCCAGATGGGCGTCAAGGCGCATAACCAAAATAATACCAGCTATCAGAGAATAGTCCTAATTACGGATATGCCCTGACAAAACACCAGGTCTTGAGCGCTTTTTTAAAAGAAGACAGAGAGGGATGCATCTTAATCTCAAGAGGTAACAGGTTCCATAGTTTGGGGGCAGCAATGGAAAAAGCTCTGTTTCCCCAGCGTACCCTTTTGGCACGTGGGACAACCAACAAATTCATCTCTGAAGATCTCAAAGATCTACAAGGCTGGTAACGGGTCAGCAAGGCACCAAGGGGATCAGAAAAACCCTCTGCTAAAGCTCGATAGACAAGACGAATGAATAGGGAGCCAATGAAGGCTCTTTCTAGCCATCGTAGCAGATGAGGCTTTGGGAAGTGCTAAGACAAAACGAGCAGCCGCATTTTGAACGACCTGTAATCGCTGAATGAGCCCCTTGTTGGAGTCTACATAAAGCGCATTACAGTAGTCCAACCTTGAACTTATCAATGCCACTGCCACCTGCTTACGTGCTGAGGGAGAGAGATAGTGAAGGATCCTCCTGAGAATCTTTAACACCCCCCAGCAGGTAGCCACCATACGGTTGACCTGCAGAGTCATGGATAAGGAGGTGTCAAAGATTACCCCAAGATTTCTTGCAGACTGGGAGGGAGATGGACAGGTTCCCAGTGAGGCCGGCCACCACTCATCCGACCAGATATCCTGGTCTTTGCCAAAGACCAGGATCTCAGTTTTGTCGCCATTCAACTTCAGGGAATTCTGAAGCATCCAGTCAGAGACTGTCTGCATACAGATCCTGAAGTTGGTGGCAGATGTTGAAACTGAGTGGGCAAGTGATACCATAATTTGAGTGTCATCGGCGTATGACACCAATTCAATCCCCTGAGATTTTACTAGCCTTGCAAGGGGGGCGACATAAATGTTAAATAGGGTCGGGCTGAGAGCCGACCCTTGTGGCACCCCACATTGCAAGGACATAGCAGGGGAAAGGAATTCACCAAGCTTGACTCTTTGCTCCCTGTGCTGTAAAAAGGAGTGCAGAAGGTTCAGAGCCATGCCGGAGATCCCTGCCTCCCTCAACCGAGATGTAAGCGTTGAGGGAGACAGGGTGTCAAACGCCGCTGTGATGTCCAGTAGCACCAACACTGTAGTCTGGCCAGCGTCCACCTTCCTACGGATGTTATTTGTCACCATAGTCAGAGCTGTCTCAGTACTATGCGCCTTTCGGAACCCATGCGGGGAGCTGTCAAGATACCCAGATGACTCCAGGAAGGCAGTAAGATGGCCGTTGAGGTGTGACTCAAGAATCTTAGCAGGAGCGGGTAACAGTGAAATAGGTCTAACATTTTTCAACTGTTCCGGGTCCAGCGTGGGCTTCTTGAGTAAGGGCTTCACTATCACCCTCTTCCATATTAAGGGGAAAGTTCCTTGGGTTATAGCGCCATTCATAACTTCCAGGAGCGGCGGGAGCAATATCGCTCTGCATTCCTTCAGTATCCTCAGAGGGCAAGGGTCAAGAGGGGATGAGGATTTGATCCTATCGAGCAGAAGCTCAAGTCCTTCTCGAGTAAGTAGCGGAAAGACCGTTAGACTATCAGGATGGTCCCTAGTCCAGGCTTCTAACTTGTTCAAGGCTTGGAGTGAAGAGTCGACTAGGGACTTTCTCTGAGTTTCCAGCGCAAGATATATGTCCTCAATTTTCTTGTGGAAGAACTCTGATATGTTGTTGCAGAGCTCCTGCGAGCCCACAACTGGATCAGGGACCTGTAGGGAGCAGAGGGAGTCGACAATCTTAAAAAGCTCCCTGGAGGAAGTAAGGGAGGTAGTGAGATTCGAGAAGTACTGCTGCTTTTCCCTGATAACACTAGATTTATAGTCGGCAAGCAGACCCTTATGTACTTCCCTTTCAATAGGATCCCACGCTTTCCTCCACTTTCTTTCCTGTCTTCTACAGCCTTGTCTAAGAAGTCTTAATGAATCCGTATACCACGGAGCAGTGGGCTTACGGCGAGCCGAATATCTAAAGGACGGGGGAGCCAACTCATCAACCGCCATGGTGATAGAGTCAAAGAGCAATACCGCTGCTTCCTCCACATCTCCCAGGGAAGAGTAGGTGAACTTCTTTATGTATGGTTCAAGAGTGTCATTGGTGATGTTCTTAAAACTCCTTTTTGGACCTCTGGTAGTGGGGAGTGAGTCGGATGTTACTTCCAAAGGAAGGGCCATCAAGAGAGGAATTGCCGAATGATCCGACCAAACCAGAGGCACCGGAGTGCCAACAGACAGTCTGTCGTCATTAGTGAAGAATTCATCAAAATGGATAGGACACTTGTAACCACTTATTCCAAGAGATATATTGAAAAACCCTCATAAACGTTGTGTATTACGAGAAGCGGTATATCTTGTTCTCCGCCCCACACAAACGTTGTGGCGACGGTCATTGGGTTTTTTCAATCAGTATCTTGCCAGCCTCACCCGAGGCAATCTCAGGTTGTATCGTGGCAGTATCCAGAGAAAGTGTTGAGTCACCCCACTGAAGCTGAAAAAATGAATAAAATAGTTTCCAGACGATTACATGCTTTATTCAAATCACTGGACCACTAGTTAAAAATGTTATGGGTATGCTCTGGGGATAATTAGGAATCCTTAGCATAGGTCATTAGGACAGAAAAAACGTCGTGACGTTTTGAATAAAGCATGTAATCGTCTGGAAACTATTTTATTCATTTTTTCAGCTTCAGTGGGGTGACTCAACACTTTCTCTGGATACTGCCACGATAAAACCAGAGATTGCCTCGGGTGAGGCTGGCAAGATACTGATTGAAAAAAACCCAATGACTGTTGCCACAACGTTTGTGTGGGGCGGAGAACAAGATATACCGCTTCTCGTAATACACAACGTTTATGAGGGTTTTTCAATATATCTCTTGGAATAAGTGGTTACAAGTGTCCTATCCATTTTGATGAATTCTACCTAGTTCTGGGGAACAGATAGGGCAGCTATTCCTCTTCCCTCATTCTGATTAAATAGTCATTAGTGAAGACTCCGTCTAGAATGTGGCCCGCCAGATGAGTAGGGTTATTGACCATCTGTATACATTCACAAGCTGCTAGTGTGTCCACTAACCTGATGGTGTCCGGGTCCCTTGTGTTATCCAAATGAAAGTTAAAGTCCCCAAGAATGGACAGATGGGAATTGCCAAAGTAGGGTTCCAGGATTCTGAGAAGATCTTCAGTGAACGTAGCTCTGGAGCCAGGGGGTCTATACATAAGGATTCCTGAAAAGGAGACCGAGGGAGCACACAGGATGGAGAAATGCAGAGCCTCAAAAGAATCCGAGGCTACCAACAGGTATTTAATCATGCAGGGCAAGGTGGCCTTGCAAACAATAGCCAGTCCACCCCCTCTGCGTTTAGGTCGGTCTTGTTGCAGTAATTTATATCCCTCTGGGATGGCCATCAATAGGTCATGACCAGAAGACTCCGAAGCCCATGTTTCTGTGACAAGCATCCATTCGGGTTGCCTGTCTACCACAAAGTCATGGAATGCAATATTATTTTTAATAAGGGACCTAGCATTGATTAGAAAGCCCTTTTTTATCAGTGTATTCCTAGAGGAATGAGAATGGTCTCGGGTAGCCACTTTAGAAGGTATGGGCGGTAGTATCACAGATTTGCAAGTGTGGCAGCGGGAGGAATGCAAGATGCCTTCAGGAGAGAATCTATGGGTACACGGTAGGCAAGAGGGCTTTAAGGCTAACAGCTCAAGCAAGGAATACGAGAGAATTCCCAATGGTTGTGTAGGCGAAAGTCCAGCGTCCAGCCCGTCCTCAGCGCGGACGGGCGCAGACGGGCTGGACTCTGGCTCGACTCCGGCGCGACAACGGCGTGCCCGCTGAGCGCGTCCGCTGCGCGGAGTCATGGCCGTCTATTTTTATAGTGCCTAGCCCTACCCAAAATGGCCGCCGCCGTATTCCGGCCGTGTCCCAGGCAAGACAGCCCTGAATTGGCCGGTTGCTCTGGGGGGAGACAGAGGAACTGTCCGTGCAGCGCGGAAATCGGGGGTTGCAAAGGTATTAAAAGCAGTAATCAGGTGATTGCCTCCACCCTCGATCGGTGGAGACACGCGCTGCGATAAATCCGAGCGCTAAAACAGGGAAGGGGTAGGACACACAGGAAGTTATTATACAAGAGATTTAAGAGCAAAGTTAAAATCGACTGCCCGGCTCAAGCCTCAGGCATCCATTAACACAGGTATCTTGCGAGCAAAGTCCTTCCACTATTTTTATAGTGCCTAGCCCTACCCAAAATGGCCGCCTCTGTATTCCGGCCGTGTCCCAGGCAAGACAGCCCTGAATTGGCCGGTTGCTCTGGGGGGAGGCAGAGGAACTGTTCGTGCAGCACGGAAATCGGGGGTTGCAAAGGTAATTATTAAAAGCAGTAATCAGGTGATTGCCTCCACCCTCGATCGGTGGAGACACGCGCGCTAAAACAGGGAAGGGGTAGGACAAACAGGAAGTTATTATACAAGAGATTTAAGAGCAAAGTTAAAATCGACTGCCCGGCTCAAGCCTCAGGCATCCATTAACACAGGGATCTCGCGAGCAAAGTCCTTCCACTATTTTTATAGTGCCTAGCCCTACCCAAAATGGCCGCCGCCGTATTCCGGCCGTGTCCCAGGCAAGACAGCCCTGAATTGGCCGGTTACTCTGGGGGGAGGCAGAGGAACTGTCCGTGCAGCGCGGAAATCGGGGGTTGCAAAGGTAATTATTAAAAGCAGTAATCAGGTGATTGCCTCCACCCTCAATCGGTGGAGACACGCGCTGCAATAAATCTGCGCGCTAAAACAGGGAAGGGGTAGGACACACAGGAAGTTATTATACAAGAGATTTAAGAGCAAAGTTAAAATCGACTGCCCGGCTCAAGCCTCAGGCATCCATTAACACAGGTATCCATTGTTGGAAAGGCTTTTGAAGTAAAAAGAAAACTATTTATTTTAGTGTTAAACAGAATTCGATGAACTAGATAAACCTATCCATTCGATGAAGGCCAAAAGTAAGAGGACAAGAGTAATTAACAGAACTAATTTTTGTGATTTTTTTTGGGTGAATGGAAACACAGTTCAAGTTCAGAGCTTTTTTTAATGAAGAGAGTTATTTTCAGACCAATGACTTGTTGCATGCAGTTGACCCCAGTGGTCGAGCTTATGAGGTTAGAAATGGTTGTCCAATTGACAAACAAAAAATGGTACCCAGAAATTCAGAAGTGATAACTGATGAAGTTCTAGGCAGACGTGCTACAGCTCCAGTGTACACGTAGAATTGCAGTAGTATTTTTTAGTGTACGACAAGAATCTATTGATCTTTAACGTAATTTCTAATGAGAAAATAGTAAAAAAAAGTGTTAAACAAAAGATTAAGATATTGCAAGGACTAGACCCTTGCAGAGTGAGAAAAAATACTGGTTTGCAAAGTCATTCTCTGGCTTGGCTTTCTAGAAAAGTATTTAAAAGTGTTTTTCATCATTTCAGGATGTTGGCAGTACATCATACTCAAATGCGGAAGTTAGTTGGAAGATTGTATTATGCAAAAAGTCCAGCACTAAAGTTAAATGAGTTGAACAGTGCTCTTTTGTGTGGCTCAGTTTCAGATGTGAAGAAGATTTGTGATGATATTCTTTGGTCCTGAACAAGAGAGTGAAGAAACTCAGACATTAATAGAAGAAAATGTTGAAGAGAATGATGAACATAGTTGCACAAAAGATTTTGAAGGTGAAATTACAAAGTTTAAGGTGATTTCAGGTGAAAGGCCAAATTTGTTGCCGGCGAACTCACTATAAAAATCAGACTAGGAGTGTTGATCAGTATTTAAAAAGTGAAAGAGAAAATAATGACATGTGGAAGGAATTTGCAACTTATTTGTTGGTAAAAAATTGTTTTGATATGGGTTCTGATCAGAATATTTGTAAATATTGTTACAATAAACTAGATGAGAATACTATGCCTGCTATTGCTGTTCATAATAATCTAGAGTTGGTAACTATTCCTCCAGAATTGATAGATTTAAATGCCTATGAATCTATTCTAATTCAATGTGTGCACCTGTTTTAGGCTATTATTTGTATGGAGTCTAAAACAGGTAAAGTGCGTCCTTCAGATTTATAGAGAAGATTAAAAGGAAGAGTTGTATATTTACCATTAGATGTAAAGAAAAATGTTGAAACTATTGGTGTAGAGTGTGTAGAAAATGTACCACTAGTCATTCTAGTTAATGGCGTTCCTACTAAGAGTAAGGAAATCTGGCAGTAGTTAGTGGATGTTAGGAAAGTGCAAAAGGAGATTTTGTATTTAATAAAAAATAATGAGTACTATAAAAATGTGTATATCTGAGAAGAAGAAATACTTTAAGCAGAAGATACTGAAACGTCAAGTGGACAAATTGAAAAGGTGGATATGTCAAGAAGTTAAACAATCTATGAACATTACAGTGTACATCCACTTCATTCAAAATAAGTGATGGGGAACACTATTGAGTTGTTTCAAATGAAAAAAAGCAAGGGAAGTCCCATGAGTATATGGGAAGAGAGCTTGAAAGCTTATTGTTTTCCGCAGTTGTTTCCAACAGGAAAAGTAGGATGATATGATGAACGCCCTGTGCGAATTGCTGCATCTGAATATCGGACAACAAGATTATATGCAGAAGATCCAAGGTTTAGACAATGTATCCCTTATATATTTAATCTTTTGTTTGAACATGACTTGTCTGGACTTTCATATGCAGTCAATCACATATTGAAACAGGGGTACATCTGCAAAATGTTTCTGCAAAGGATTTTATGAATAAGGTGAACCAGAGGGATGATCATTTAGAATCTCAGCGGATTAATCTAATGGCATGTCAGCGTGGCACTAATGAATATTGGTACCGTCGTCATGGAGAACTGAAATGTATGCTACAGAATTTAGGAACTCCTACATGGTTCCTTTCCCTAATCTGGGCTGAGTACGCTTGGGATGATTTACTTGAATTTTTTCGAGAGGCAAATTCTAATATAAAAAAAAATTTGAATACAAGACAGCTGGAGAATTGTGCTCTTTGGATCCTGTTAATGTATGCAGGTATTGTAATCATAGATTTGAAGCTATGATGTCTTTTATCTGCGATAAAAAAATCCTCCTCTTGGAGAAGTTTTGGATTTCTTTTGGAGAAAGGAGTATCAAGCATGAGGTGCTCCTCATATACATATGCTATTATGGATCAAGGATGCCCCAAAATTCAGAAAAGATTCAGATGATACTGTTTTTTCTTTTATTAAAGAATATGCCACATGTGCTGTATCCAAAAGTACAGAAGAAAACAACTTACAATTCCAAAGCCATCAATGTGGAAAATATTGCAGACAAAAGTACAAGTCTAAGGATACGTTCTATACCAAACGTCGTTTTGCATTTCCACGTCCTGTAATATCCAAAAGAAGAATGAATAGTTTTATGTCAGCTATGCAACATGTCATCATGTCATCAAAAATACCTGCAATTTAAGAAGAAGCGAAGAGTCAAAATACATAAATGACTACAATCCGGTTGTTCTGTCCATGTGGAATGCTAACATGGATATTCAGTATGTTGCAGACAATTTCATTGCTGTTGCTCGATAAGTAACATCCTATATTACAAAACTCAGAAAAGAAGGAATTGAAAGTAATGTGGGAAGAGATTTCTCCTGAAAAGAGTCTAAGTAAGAAAATATACAGTTTCAGTTTGAAGATGTTATCCCATCGAGAAGTTGGAACATATGAATGCTCAGATCGGATATCTTCTGCAAGTCTATACTCCAAATCTAGAAGAATTATTTGGATGAGTCTTGGTCTTGCTGCAATGCGAAATATGGTACTGAAATCTGTTTAAGAAATTGAATATTTAGCAGAAAATACAGATATTTTGAAAACGAATATGTTGGACACATATTACCCAAACAGAAGTCATCATCTTGAGAACATGTGTCTCTATAAAGTGCTGCAAAACTACACTTTTAAACAGAATACTACTGAGTACATCAATAATGGAAAATATGCAGTAATTGGTTCCGAAGCATGTTTGGTTAAACAAACAAAAGGGAATTTGATTAATCACAGGAAGCTGAGTAGTGACACTGCTGATAAAAGGGAATTTTACTATTTAGCCCTTTTGCAACTGTTCAAACCATGGCGTTCAGAATTGGAATTACTTGGAGAATTTCAGAGCTATGAAGATTCCTTCAATGCTTGTAAAGATACCAGACACTGCACTGTTTTTGCAAATTATGTGAAAATATTGAACAATGAACTTGATCAAGAATCTACTATTACAGCTGAGATTGCTTGAGATAATTCTCAAAACAGTCAAAGTTCTGCTGCGCTGAGTCAAAATCCACTAGGACAACCAATTGTTGAAAATTAAGCAGCAATCGCCATGAATTGTACGGAAATAGTAATGCATCAAGTTCAAGAAGATGTAACATACTTAGCAAACTTGGAAGAACAACTAAATGTTGAACAGAAATAAATATATCAGCAAGCGAGACAACAGATTGATCATGGATTTCTTCATGAAAAGAAAGAATGTACATGCATATCTTTTCAACCTATTTGAAGGTATGTGAGTGGACAAGCTGGAACAGGAAACCATTTCTTAAATAAAGTAATCACCAGTTATCTACAGAAACAACTGAGTCATATTTGGCTTGTGTTGTAACTGCTCCAACTGGGTTAGCAGCACACAACGTTAAAGGAATCACATTTCATTGTTTGCTGATGCTACCTGTGGAGCATGAAAACAAATTGGAATATCACAAGCTATCTGGAGAAGCTTGTTGTGAAGTTTCAAGAGTGCTGAAGAAAATGAAACTTCTGATTATTGATGAGGTAAGCATGGTCTCAAACTTAATGCTTGCTTTTGTGCATTTAAGAATGCATTAAATTCTTAAAACAGAGTATTACGTGTTATTTGGAGGAAAACATGTCATCGTTTTTGGAGATCTACTTCAACTTACTCCTGTAAATGGACAACCAGTATTTAAAATACTTGTGCATGAAGACACCAGAAAGTCTCTGGGTAGTGTTGGAAATGTAGACATTTGGTCATATTTTGAATACAAGGAACTCATTACAAATATGCGACAGGCAAATGATGTTGATTATGGAACTATTCTTCAAGATATAAGAATTGGCATACTGACAGAACATGGCAGAGAAGCTTTGCAGAGTTGTTTACTTTCCAATTTGTTTCCAAATGAAAATGTAGTTCATGAGAAAACATACATGAAAATTGTAGAAAACAAAGCTGTAATCTGCTTAATGCCAACTCTGTGTGAGTGTTCTATATTCAGTGAACAACTTTTGATGCTGTAAAATAAAGAAATATTAAAAATGGGAGCCATTGATGAAATTGAGCATGAAGAAATCACTATTATTTTGACAGAAAAGTTGAAAAAACGTTGGATTCTTTAGAAAAATCGATAGCCAAAACTGCTGGTTTAGAAAAGAATTTATATGTATGTAGAAACTGTCAGGTAATTTTAAGGCGTCATTTGGATGTAGAAAAAGGTTCAGTTAATGGAGCAGTGGACAAAGTTGTGGATTTTGTTAATTATCCGAATAAAGATGGTATTGAATTTTAAAAAAATAATTTGTTCAGATTGAAGAACTAAAACAAATTGGTTGTTGTTCAGTTAGTTTTTTGCTTGTTAAAGATTTATATGTCCGTAGAAAACCGTTTCCAGTTTCTCTGGCATATGCAGTGACTATTCATAAATCTCAAGGTTTAAGTGTAGAAAATGCTTTGGTGAACATTGGAAATACTGTGTTTAAAGAGGGTGAGGCATATGGTGTTTTGTCACGAGTCAAAACTTTATCTAGTTTGTTTTTGATTGGTTTTGATGACACAAAGGTTGATGCAGATGCAAACTGTGTAAAAGAGTATAATCGGTTAAGACAAGTTTATGCTCCTAATTTAGGTCAGTATCCTGTATTTGAAAAGTGTGTAGTTGGAAGAAAAAGAAGATATGAGAAAATTTGAAGTGAAGGTATAGAGAAGAGAAAAAAAGAATATAACGTTCTGTATGCAAGCAAAAAGAAAAAGGATACTGTTGAAGAGATTGTTGGTTATCAGTTTGAAAATAGTTCAGGTGTCAACTGCTATGCTAATGTAGTGGTCAATGTTTTTTTCTTGAAGGTTTGCAAGAGCAAATTATAGAGAATCGGGAAGAAAGATGAGAAAGATGTTGTTCATTGTTGTATTGCGTTTAAGAAAAATTGAGAACTGATAAAAGCAAAATACAAAGTGTTTGTGATATTCGTAATCTTTTGGATGAATGTTCTGGTTTTACACAATTTACGCAAAATATCCAACAAGATGCTCGGGAATTTCTAATGTATATGCTTACCATATTGAAAAATGAAGGTATACAAATTGAAAACCTTTTCGGCCTTTGTTATCAAAGGGAACATCATTGTGAAAATTGCATGTATACATGTAGCACTAACATAGACACTGAAAGATTTATATATTTGACACTGCTAGATTGTAAATCAGTGTCTTTCAATAAACTAGTTAAAGCAGCAAATCAGGACATGGAGTGCAGTCAATGCAAATCAGAAATGTTATCAACATTATTTATACAAAGATATGGACAATATATAAATTTAATGATGCAACATTGTACAGCTGATGGAAGAAAATTAGAAACTTTAATAAAACATTTTGTAGCAAGTCAACTAACAATATCAGAAAGGACTTTTGTAGAAGTAGCAATAATTTTCCATGATGGCCCTACCACAACATCTGGACATTAGACTGCCTATCTAAAATGTGAAAAAGGCTGGAAACTTTGTAATGATGCTCTGTTAGTTTTTAAACAACGTTTGCCAAGCGAATTACCTAATTCCTACCTAAAATTTTCAAAGCCAAAGTTTTAGATGGCACGGCTGTTATGAAATTGAAAGAATCCATTATGCGATGGATAGCACTTCCCCTGTCGATGGCGGGCGTGTTTCCCTGAGTAAAATGGTGGTACTGCCACACTTCCAGTACTTTTTTCAGAATATTCCTTACCATCCAGGCGCTTTTTCTTCAAAACACTGAGATCTGAACTCATCAGACTGGTCTGGGGAGGGCGACAACCTAGACTCAAATGGAGTATTCTAGTGCAGCCTTATGACAGGGGAGGATTTGACATCCCTGATTTTGAGGCCTTTTACCTGAGTGCTCGGGCACATTTCCTATACCACTGGCTCCTACCTACTAAATATATGCCACAACTAGCGGCAGAGGACTGGATAGCGCACCCGCTGCCTTTAACTGGTATTGCCCATGGGCCTGCTGGAGTCCTGGAAACACCACCTACGACAGTCTCTTGTACGATAGACGCATGGCATAGAATACTGTGTAGACTGCAGTTCCCTCTGCTGTATGACCCACGCATGCCAATGATATATCACCCGAGGCTGGCAGTATTACATGAGACTGGATTCCAGCTAATGTGCAGAAAATTGCGGTAGACCACATGGGGGGGACATGTTTCACAATGGAATGTTCAGCACTAGGGAGCAATTCTTCGGTGACACTGACCCCACCCCACTTGAAGTGTTTTATTATGTGCGGCTCAGGGAAGGGATGAAAACTCTTGTGTCTGAGTATCCTACCGAACCTAAGGTAGTCCCCCCCTGGTTGTGCTACTTAACAGCACAGACGGCAGGCATCTGGTATCTAATATATATGGGAGCATACGGACACACACCAGAAGTAGTTGGGAAGGCCCGGGGATGCTGGGAGAGGGACATAGGGGAGGACATCCCTGATGAGACTTGGAAATATTGTTGTGAGTTGACAGGATGTATCACCTCCAGCTGCAGGTTCAAGATCATCCACTATAAATTTCTACAACATATTTACTATACTCCAGCTCGGAAATATCGCTTTGGGCTGGCAGACTCAGACCAATGTGAGAGGTGTAAGCAACCAGGAGCTGACTTTCTCCATCTAGCCTGGCTTTACCCACAGGTGGAAATATATTGGGACCAGGTACATAGGGCGTTAGTGAGCATGACATCTACTGAGTTGTCTAGGGATCCCCTGCTCATTCTACTAGGATACACGGCGCACATACCTAGGACGCACAGGAAATTTATTGATACAGCACTGTTGTTGGCTAAAAGGCAATTAGCATGCAGATGGGGGAGGGGGAGGGCCCCGAAATTCAAGGACTAGCTGCAAGATATGGTTTATGGTCAAGACCAATACAATTTATTTGCTGAAACACAACCTGTGAAATCTAGACCGACAGATATCTGGGGTCCGCTACAATCCTACATATTACAAAAGGAACCAGACGATGAGGAGCGAGAATCGTAATTATCTGGGCTCTTCTGTATAAGTAATGTGTTTGCTCAGAGATGCTGGGGCTGGACATTGTGCCACCAGGATGGGTCCTGATTTCTATGATACTGCATAATGAATCTTCAATATCTTTACATTGTCTCTATACAGGCCGTTTGTTTTCTTCTTTCTTTGCTTGGATGACTGTTAACTAACCACCATACAGCAGAAATGTATATGTATGCAGAGGGATGGACTCTCACTACCCGGAATGTACTGATTGATTGACTATGTACTGTGAACTCGAAGTGCCTTATTGATTGCCAGTTGCTTATGTTTATGAAAAAAGCTATAAATAAATGTTTAAAAAAAAACAAACAAAGTTTTAGGAACAAAATTCGGTCTTTGAGGAATTTATTAATATGTATTAATACGGTTACTGTTGCAAAATTTCAATATAACGGATTTCAAGAATACCATTTGGCCTTGAGGAAAGGTGTATCTTTGAAATACGGACTTTTTCTTGCACATTGTCTCAGCGTATAGTTTTAAGCAACATCATTTACAGTGTTTATACATTCAAGTTATACAATGTTCTTACCAGTACGCATTTTATATATGTGTGATTTGTATTTTTTTAAATCTTATTGATTGTTTTATTTTGGCCCGCTGTTATGTGATGAGTACGATTGAAATCAATGTTTCTAGTGAAATTCAATATATTCTGAGAACAGCAAAAATGAAAATAATTTGTGAAATGTAAAAATTATTGTTTTCTTAAAACTATAGTACTATGTATTATATTTTCTTCTCTTTTACAGATTCTAATATACTAAAATTTATTTTATTAAAAAAATTGAAAAAAAATGTGTAGCATTTTTTATTTATATGATTGTGCAGGCAAGTTTAACTAAGTATTAAAATGCACAATAGCCTGTGTTGGCACACATGTGAAGAAAATGGAGAAAGATGGAGTAGATATATGTGGAAAGATGCTCTGTGGGTGTTTTAAGTTATAGGATAAAATTAACATGAATGGTGAGGGGCAGATCTAGAAGAAAGTGCCATAGCGTGGAACCGCAAGCCCTTTGGCTGTGCCACGCTGCGGCACTTTCAGAGCACAGGAATGCGACATATCTACAATGATATGTTGTATTCCTGTGCTCTCCCCTGCGCTGGCGCAGAAACAGGTGCCAAGGGCCGGCGCAGGCATCCTTGCTCCATGATGCAAGGATGTCTGTGCCATGGGTAGATTGTTTTTGTGCAGGAAGGTGCCCCTTCCTGCACAAAAACAATCACTAAAAGCTTTTTCCTCTTTCAATGCGTGCTATAGAATACAGCACGCATTGAAAGAGGAACAAACCAAAAGAAATGAAAACATTTCTCCTCATTGCGCCTCCCTACGCTACCTCTAGGGTGACGCAGCATTCTGACACATCTCCAGATTGACGATTTCTCGTAAATCTGGAAATGTGTCTTGTTTCATGGGTGTTGTGTGTGAACACCCGCAGCAACACCCATCAAACGCCCAATCACCGCACGGTGCTGCGTGTGAAGGGGCCGTATTTACAAGGAAAGGAAAAGTCATGCAGGGTGACTTTTCCTCTCCTTTTAAATATGGAGGAGCCCCCTGCGCAACCAGTACGTCACAAAAAGTGATGTACTAGTGGCGCAGAGAGCTTATTAATCTGCCCCAGAAAAAGAAAAAAAAGTCAACAGGACGAACAAAACCATGAACTTTGAAAGAATAAAAAAAACAAATTAGCATTGATGGTTATCAATTGCTCTGCAAACTAGGATTGACTGCTCCCCATAACAAATTAAACAATTGCACTTCATGCAGTGCATTCTAACTTTCACAAATTGGGGACGTATGTCTGGTGGTGATGTTGAAGGTGATCCTCCAGAGGTACTTGGTATTGCTGGTGGTGGAGGTGTATTTTGGCGCAGTCTTCTAAATTCTTCGTGAGCATAGTTCACAATTGCTGGGATTGGAGGTACTTACGCATACTAGCAGTGCCACAGGAGTATTTTTTATTAGGTTCTCCTCTGGACAGCACTGCCTGGCAAATCTTGCATGTCACCTTTGTGGCATTACATTTCTTTTACCCCTCCGGAAAAGTAAAACATTTCCATACAATGGATGTGTATCTTTCGGGAGTGGGAGGTTCTGGTAGAAATTGTTCAGCAACAAAATCATCAGACTCAGATGATTGTTCCAACGTAGAAAAAGTGAGGTTCTTCTCAAAACAGGTCTTCTCCTAAGGAAGGTCTAAGAAGAGTAATTGAAATAGGTGGGGTTCTTCAATAGGTAGAACAGTAAGTGTTATAAACCAATCAAATTTCTTATTTTGGTCACATGGGATCCACGTTGGGTGAATAACTTTATTACAAGTAAAATAATATTTTTTTGCCTTAATATTTATATTAATTACACAAATATATCTTTTTGTGTATCGAAAAATTTCACGGAAGTCGCGCACCCACCGAGTTGAAGATGTAGATGACATCATGCGGGAACGCGTGGCGTGGCATGATACATATATGTGGCGTATGCGCTTGAAGTTCCGTACGGGTCGCATAGTGATCGCGCAAGAAAATACGCACACACTACGCAGATCCTAAAGAACATTTGTAAAATGGCGGCTACATTCCGCGCAGTAATCGAGAGAGGTGCGCTTTGGGTGCAAGACTCCTCCCCCAAAAATATTTTTAAAGAAAATATTATAAAAATATTTTTTTTAAAATAAAAAATTGTGTAATGTAATCTAAAAACTAAGATATCTCAAAATAAATAGATTAAAAAAAATGTAGTAAATCAGTATCAAAGAAATAAATATAACAATTAAAACATTTACAAATTATCATTTAAAAAACCTTAGTAATTCACTGAAAAAAACATAGGTTTTAGACATGTTATAGTTAGGAATTAGCATTTGAAAAACCTTTGAAATTCACTGAAAAAACCATAGTTAGCTGCACATTTCACTCATACAAAATCATTGAAATTCATCAGGAATAGTTAGTTCTACTAACTGTAACTCGTGCGTCAGCAATCCACTGCTGATGATGTCACATATTACATCATTCATGACATGGTCAGTGACATCACTGATGACATCTCAAATGACATCACTGATGACATCACTGATGCCATCATCCATGTGACAATCAGATACACCTCATCATACACTAGTATAATCTTTCATCACTCACTTTAAAATATAGAGTACTATATTTGAATCCATTGACACAGCAATACAAGTTTCTAAAAACCAACTCAGTTATTCATAGATGCAAACACACATCTAATCACTTACCTATAGATTCACTAATACATGGTGTGAATGATCAATAGAACACTATCAAAAATACTTATACACCCATATCGACATTATACACCAGCACACATCCTTTTCACTTATACAGTCATCCTACTTACTTATGCAAACAATGGATCATACTTACATTTACTCAGCTACACACTTATACAAACACCACTTCATGTATTCATATAGATAGTAACTCATATTTAGTGTGTTATAAAATCACTATTACAAGTATACAGTTATCCATAGTCACTCATAAAATCACTGAGTCTTTTGTATACTTATATATATATATATTGTGATCAAGGTCCAGGTCGGACCGAAACGCGTCATGGCGGCATACGGATGCGTGGCGAAACAATTCTGAATAAACAATGAAGCACGAAAAAATGGGTTCCGCGTTTGTCTATCCGAGTCCTTGTTGGTGATTGGATTCTGTGAGATAGAGCACTGGAATATATATATATATATTCACAGAAAAAACCATAGGTTATAGTGGATATATAGTTAGGAATTTGCATTTACAAAACCTTGAAAATTCAATGAAAAAACCATAGGTTATAGGCCATATATAGTTAGGAATTAGCATTTACAAAACCTTATTTTACTCGCATAAAACCATTGAAATTCCATATATAGTTAGCTAACTATAAGCGCTAACTATATATCGCGCACCCGCAATCCACTGCTGATGATGTCACATATTACATCATTCATGACATGGTCAGTGACATCACTGATGACATCACTGATCACAACATCCAGTGATTGTATGTGTCTGTAAAGTTTAAATATGTTTCACATATTGAAGAATGAGTGGATGTATAAGTGTCTGGATGAAGAATTTAGTAGGTGCATGACTGACTGTATGAGTGAGTGATTAAATGTGTCTCACTGAGTACATGGGTTAGTGACTAAACTGTCTTAATTCGTG
The DNA here is from genome assembly GCF_964263255.1 of Lissotriton vulgaris. Taxonomy (NCBI): domain Eukaryota; kingdom Metazoa; phylum Chordata; class Amphibia; order Caudata; family Salamandridae; genus Lissotriton; species Lissotriton vulgaris. The sequence continues at coordinate 197,408,671 of NC_141685.1, forward strand.
CATCAGTATGTTTGATGTTGTGTAAGCTGCTGCATGTGTTGATCAGTAGCTATAAGAGTGGCCATATGGGTTATTGATTGGTTGCCCAAATATTTGAATGGGAGGCTGAGTGTGTGTGTGGGTGGCTGGGAGGTGCGTGACTCTGTGCATAGATGTGTAAGCAGTTGATTCACTAGGAGTATGAGTTCAAGAGTGCATGTGGAAACAGCTATATGGGCGGTTGACTGTGCATGGGTGTGTTGGTGAGTGAATGGATTTCTCATTGCTACATGTGCAAGTAAGTACGTATGTAAAACACAATACATGTGAGAGTTGAGATATATAAATAACTGAACATAAGAGCCAGTGAATGTGTGAGTGGCTGTATCGATCACTGTGAGCTTGTATCAGGGATTATATAAGAGAGTAAATATGTGTTATTATATGTTTGAATAAGTAAGATGTGTATAACTGTATAGTTGAGGAAATGGAGGTGTGATTGATTCTTTGCATGACTGACTAGGTGTGTGAGTAACTCCATGGATGAGTGACAGTCTGTGAGTGTCTGTTTATACTGAGTGTATGTAAGGTTATATTAGAGTCTGAAGAGGTTCATTGTATTATCACATGAGTGATGTGATCAGTGATGACAAATGAGATGTCATCAGTGATGTCATTTGAGTTGTCATCAGTAATGTCATCAGTGATGTCATTTGAGATGTCATCATTGATATCATTTGAGTTGTCATCAGTGATGTCATTTGAGATGTCATCAGTGATGTCATCAGTGATGTCACTGACCATGTCATGAATGATGTAATATGTGACATCATCAGCAGTGGATTGCGGGTGCGCGATATATAGTTAGCGCTTATAGTTAGCTAACTATATATGGAATTTCAATGGTTTTATGCGAGTAAAATAAGGTTTTGTAAATGCTAATTCCTAACTATATATGGCCTATAACCTATGGTTTTTTCATTGAATTTTCAAGGTTTTGTAAATGCAAATTCCTAACTATATATCCACTATAACCTATGGTTTTTTCTGTGAATTTCATTGGTTTTTTAATAGCAAATATGAAAAGCTTTAAAATGTCAAGTACGTGATAGATAAAAACATTTTCGTATTTATGCACGCTGATGTGCTTTGAACGCTGCCCCCCCCCCCTCCCCTCTTTTGCCTTAGTAGTACTCTCTCTTTGCAGATACTGAAGGGTAGTTAACGCAGGCCTTTACCCCCGTTGTAATCAGTCGTGCCTCCTTGTCTCTCCATTTGATTGATTGTTGTCCAAGCATTTACTGTTTTAGAATTGGTTCTCTTTGGATCATTCTCTATTTACAAACAAGCACAAAGTCGCAATACTCTGTTTAGTCTTTGCAGATAGTGAAAAATCGTGTAAAAAAATAAAAGTAATCGAGCAAAATCAGTAGGCCACTAATTGGATCTCTTTTTGACCTCGCTAAAATAGAAATATTAGGAACAACCCTTCTTGAGAAATACGAAAATAGTGAGATGAACTGAGCTCCACACCATGAGGGCTGCAAGACAGCTCGGCTCCATCACCCATCCCGCACAAAATAATGACAAACCCTATGCAAATATTAAAAATATAGACAACACACCAGCAAAGAAACAGGGTAAAACATTTTATTAAAAAACTATTTACATAACGTTGGTTTATAAGATGATGTCAGTAGTGGACCGATGTGTGAATAGATCGAAAACAGCACAAGGCTCCAAGATCCGGATAGCAAGCTCCTGGATGTTGGGTGCCATAGTTTAGAGTTCTGAATTTCAGCCTTTTTCAATGCCTGTGCTTTGTTGAATCAAAATGGCGGCTTGACACAAAGCTGACTCAAGCGTTGTTACTGATGCTATGCAGACCAAAACTGGTTTTCAGTTTGTACATTTTTCTAGATTTTTCAATCCAAGTTTGGTTGACTTTGTAGAACGATGGCTTCAGATTTTCAACATACGGTGTGGTGGCGCTGACTGGGAGGGGGCGCTTCGCTCCTGCCCCCTCCCCAAGTAAGATTTTCATACGTGAAAGTACGTTAATGGTTTTGGTCCCTGAGATGCTTCGATGTCACTACCATTCTCAAATAGCATAAGTTCTGGATGTTGGGTGCCATAGTTAAGAGTTCTGAGCAGCGCTTGTAACACTGTCTGAAGCTTATTTCCACCTACTGCAGCTTCACTATTCTCAAAGTAAGTGAGTGTCGTTTGTGGACCTGACTGCATTAGAAAACAATGTGATATGTTACCTTCCTAAACAGCTTGACGGAGGCCCCTGAGGGGCGGTGTGATGGCCATGGACTCGGAGAAGACGCTTGGCTCCGACACCCTCCCCAAGTCTTATAGCACTGGTGTAGCCTGAGATCGCCCCCGACATAGGCGGCCGGCTCCCGGGGTCCGGCGGAACTTTTTGCCTTTTGATGACTCTTCAATTCTGGACCTTGTCCCACAATCCGTTTGACCTGAAGACAAGCTGTAGTGGGGCGCCCCTTTATCGTTTTAGTTGCCATTCCGCCCGCTTTTGCTACACTGTGCCTCTTCCGCCATTCAGCTGTTTTCCGCCCGCTCTTGCGACTACAGCGTCTCGCTCACCATGTAGTTGAGATGCGCCCGCTCTTGCGGTGCAGCGATAGGCGGCTGCCACAGGACTCTCAAAATGACGGCCGGCTCTTCGGTTTTGGGCCTGGTCCACTAAAATGGCCCTGGGACACCTTGGAACTCGGACGCTTGTCTGCTAGGGCTTGGGTCCCATTCTCGAAAAGCGTCCCCTCAGCCGTGAAGATTCTACAAAAGTCTTGGGGGCCTCCGACTCCCGCAGGCTTCTGGTGGGGAGCGGCTGCCATGATTGCTCGTGGAATGGCCACGACGGAGCTACGAGATGGTAGTGGTCTCATGCTGACGCCAGCTTTAGTCTGAAACATCCAGAAACACTGTAGACTACCAATTCGATCAGTTCCGGTAGCGCCCCAACATGACCCGGAAGAGAAGAACTTGCCCTCCCCTCTTTGACTGATGGTTCTTGTTGCCTGTCCCCTCTGTTGTCATTTAACAGAACTTTTTGGACTGCTGAAAGGGGTTGTGTTCTGAACGGTGGTTGGTGGAGACATTTAGACTATATTCTTGACCTACGTTGTCGCGTAATGCGTTTTATGACACGCCGCGTTAGCGCACCCGGAAGTGATCCGAGGCGCGGCGCGCAGCGCGTAACGTAAGCATAACAGGTCATGTGACTTGTTAATAAAACTTTTCATTGGTTCATTTTACTTTTGTTAATTTAATGATGAAAAGCTTGGTCATATGACCTAAAAATTACGCTTTTTATTATTTTCGAACAATATTTTTTTTTCAAACATATGTTATAATATTCCAGGCTAATGTACTTTCCCGGAAAATTTACAACTGTCTTGCAAGTAAAATATATTCCTTTTTCGAGAAAAAGGGCGTTTCTTCCTTCCATGACGGAGCCGTTGAGTAAAAGAGATTCGGCCTGCTGTCTTAGTCGCCGATACGCCTGATTATCAGATTCTTATCGATCACTTTATGTTGCAGACATGAAAAACACAACTGCCCTTGACCATTTATCTTTACTGCGTTCCTACATATTATACCTTTTATCCGTCATGTAATTGGACTGCTTTATTTCACTTGCCTTTTACTGATTCGAAAACAGTCACTAAAAGTAAAAACTTTACAAATGAAAATACTACTACCGTGTTTTGTTTTAAAAACCTTTATTGTGAAAATGTCAGTATACAAATACGGGCCTATAACCACGTGGGCCGGCCACGGAGCAAACTGAAATCGTATATGATGAGGAGACATTTACACTGTAGAAGAACGTAACGAGCGGGCCATTAGGTGACAAGAACAAAGGTGTCTAACAGTTGCGGAATCGGTGGACGTACATTTTGTAATTAAAATACGACAGGGCCACTTACAATAACATTTTCTAGATATACATTTGCGGGCAAAGAGTTACGAGTCCCATTTATACCGGCGCCATTTTGGGCGAGGCCGGGCAGGTCCAAGATATAGTCAAAATGTCTCCACCAACCATCGGCCAGACCAGAACCCCTTTCGGCCCTTTATGCTACAAGATGGTGTCTTCCATTCAGAAAATATTGGTGGCAGCATTTTGAAAGGAAACAGAAACAGCCGTTCTCCTAGTGAGTTTCACATTGTTACATTTAGGAAGAATGTTGAAGAGTAGTATGTGGAAAATCTGAAGCCATTTTTCTACAAACTCTCAATCAGACTTGGATGGAAAAAAAAAACCTGAAGAATGTACAAACTGAAAACCAATTTTTGTCTGTATAGCACCAACAGTAACGCTTGAGTCAGCTTTGTGTCAAGCCGCCATTTTCATTCAATCAATAGCGTCCCCCTGCACACATTCAGGGACCTGGTCGTGTCTTCAGATGAAACGCATTGTAGGAAAAGAAGCAGAAAGGAAAAGGAAAAAAGTTCCGCCGGACCTAGTGAAGCTGCAGCAGGTGCAAATAAGCTTCAGACAGTCTTACAAGCACTGCTCAGAACTCTCAACTGAGGCACTCAACATCCAGGACTTGCCATTCGGATCTTGGCGCCTTGTATTTTTGTTTTGTTTTTGATGGAGGGGAAACAACAAAAATCAGACATTGAAAAAGGCTCAACAGTGCAGGGCGCCTTGTGCTGGTTCCGACCTATTCACACATCGGTCCGCTACTGACATCACCTCATAAACCAACGGGGCACCCCACGCCGACTTTCGGCGCAGCATTGTAGGATGGCCACACCAGTGCGGCAATTTGCTGGACACCACCTCGGTGCCATCCAGATCTCGGCGCGTTCATTCAATCAATAGCGTCCCCCTGCACACATTCAGGGACCTGGTCGTGTCTTCAGAAGAAACGCATTGTAGGAAAAGAAGCAGAAAGGAAAAGGCAAAAAGTTCCGCCGGACCTAGTGAAGCTGCAGCAGGTGCAAATAAGCTTCAGACAGTCCTACAAGCACTGCTCAGAAATCTCAACTGAGGCACTCAACATCCAGGACTTGCCATTCGGATCTTGGCGCCTTGTGCTGGTTCCGACCTATTCACACATCAGTCCACTACTGACATCACCTCATAAGCCAACGGGGCACCCCACGCCGACTTCCGGCGCAGCATTGTAGGATGGCCACACCAGTGCAGCCACTTGCTGGACACCACCTCGGTGCCATCCGGATCTCAGCGCGTTCGAGTCACTGTGCCGGAAGAGTGACCGGAACTCAGCTGAACACGCCGTCTTTCGGCGCAGCATTGTAGGATGGCCACACCAGTACGGCAATTTGCTGGACACCACCTCGGCGCCATCCGGATCTCGGCGCGTTCGAGTCACTGTACCGCAACAGTGACCGCAATTCAGCTGGACACGCCGTCTTTCGGCGCAGCATTGTAGGATGGCCACACCAGTGCGGCAATTTGCTGGACACCACCTCGGTGCCATCCGGATCTCGGCGCGTTGTGCTGCCTTCGGCCTATTCGCACATCGGTCCGCTACTGACGCCGCCTCACGTGCCAACGGATTTTCTACGCTTTTTGTAGCCCTATGTCGCATAACAGGTCATGTGACTTGTTTATAAAACTTTTCATTGGTTCATTTTACTTTTGGTTTCCTAAAGATGGAAGGCTTGGTCATATGACCTAAAAATAACACTTTTCATTGGTTTAGAACATTTTTTTTTCCCAAACGATGAAAGCCCCACCTTGTTTCTGGATCATTCAGACTGAAGCTGGCGTCAGCATGAGAGCACCACCATCTCGTGGCTCCGTCGTGGTCATTCCGCGAGCAATCATGGCAGCCGCTCCCCACCGGAAGTCTGCGGGAGTCGGGGGCCCCCAAGACTTTTATACAATCTTCACGGCTGAGGGGACGCTTTTCGAGAATGGAGCCCAAGCCCTAGCAGGCAAGCGTCCGAGTTCCAAAGTGTCCCAGGGCCATTTCAGTGGACCAGGCCCAAAACCGAGGAGCCGTCCGCCATTTTAAGAGCCATGTGGCAGCCGCCTATCGCTGCACTGCAAGAGTGGGAGCAACTCAACAACATGGTGAGCGAGACGCTGTGGCCGCAAGAGCGAGCGCAACTCAGCTAGATGGCCGCCACCTGGGGAGGCCCGTTCACGCCGGCTCCCCCACGCCCCCCCCCGGGCCGCCGCACGCCAATTTTCGGAGCAGCATTGTAGGATACCAAAACCAGTGCGGCAGTTTACTGGACATCACCTGGGTGCCTGTCGTACATGTTGTGTCAGCCATGTGACACTGGACACAGACCGCTACTGACGAGGCCTCCCCCCGCACCACCCGGGACGCCCCACGCTGTTTTTCTGTGCTGCATTGTAGGATCCCTAAACCAGTGCGGCACCCAGGCGACATCACCTGGGTGCCGTCCAGAACTCTGCACGTTGTGCTGCCTTGGGACTATTCGCACAACAGACCGCTACTGACGAGGCCTCCTCCCGCCCCACCCGGGACGCCCCACGCCAATTTTCGGAGCAGCATTGTAGGATCCCTAAACCAGTGCGGCACCCAGGCGACATCACCTGGGTGCCGTCCAGAACTCTGCACGTTGTGCTGCCTTGGGACTATTCGCACAAAAGACCGCTTCTAACCATTGTTGCTTTTTGTGTGGAGAAATGTTTAAATGTTTTTAGTTTTTGTTCCGTTTGTTAAAGTTAGTAGTTAATAAAGTTTTATAACCTTACTTTGTTGGAGTGTTATCTATTTTTTTTAAAACGGGTGAATGGGGCCTTGATTCGGGTTATTGTCATGTGTGGGCTTTGGAAGTGTGCTGCTGCAGGATCGGACATTTCAAACTCAAATGCACGTTCTTTTTCTTACCTTTCCGAAGCATGGAGCGCAATAGCAGGCAGAGAAAGGGTGATGCACGTGTTGAACACTACCTGACCTGGCAAGTTGCTGGCAGTGCCCCCCCGCCCGCTCCTGAAAGAGGGCACACACACACCGCCGCCCCGAGTACTTCACAAATCTTTAAAAGACCATGCGCTTGTTCATGAGGCTTAAATGGTTTATCACCTCTTCTAGAACCCCTACATCGACCCTCTGACGTTTCATGGAAAAATTACCATGTAACACAATACCAAGCCCTGTCAGCTGAAACCCCCAAGGAATCGTGGGGCATATTATCAAGGGGGTTTATCTCCGCTTTTTTGGCTTTAAAAACCATGAAAGCGGAGATAAAATTATTTCCCTATTATCAAGCTGTCGCTAACACCAGTTAGTGACAGCTAAAAGGAGATAGCGACCATCTTGGGCCCCGCTTTGCATGTCAGTGATACTTATCACTAATGACATGCAAAGTGGCGTGCCAAGATGTTAGCGACTGGAAACAGTCCCTAACATCGCTATCTCCTATTACCAACTTTTGGAGATATTCGCGCTAAGCGCGAATATCTCCAAAATCTAACACCTGCCCTGAGCAGTTCTTAGCCATGTTATCCAATGGGAGGTGGATAACATGGCTAAGAGCATTAGGTCGATAATACATGAATATCGCTGACTTTTCTGCGATAATAGCAAGGTTTATCTGCGATAAAAATCGCTGATGTGCGGCGATAATTTTTGTCTCTAAACAAGTTATAGACAAAAATGATCGCTAGTTGTTCGTAATATGCCCCCGGGTTTTTGCTTGCAGAAATCGGGAGGCGGGAGACTAGCACTGAAATCAGTACTCACACGCCTGAATCAGGAGGATTGGCATGTCTGAATTCTCTACAGCTGGGGCCATAAACTACATCCGCAGGGTTAGGTGATAGCCTGGAACCAGCCTGGCATCTAAAATGGCTGCCGTGCACGACAAAATTGTGGCATTCGAAAAAAGGCAAGATGGCGCAGCCGCTGGAAGAGATATATCAACATATATCAGCCTCCTCAGCCACCCTCAGGAAACATAGGGGATTAGGATATGTCTCCCGCACCCCCTTATACCTAGTACTTTAATTAACGAAGCACAAAATGGAGAATTCCCGTTTCGCTACCAGTTTGCGGCCCAGTTCGCGGCCCGTGAAGCGCTTCTACCGTGAAAAATCATTTTTTTTTTATTTTCCCCACGGGACCCTTTAATAACCCCAACAACATTCCTAGGGGGTCAAGAGGGGGATACCTTGCCCCCTTTCATTAAATTCCCCCTTAGTTTTTCACCTTTTCTTCTCTCTCGATCCTACCGAGAGACAAGATGGCGGCCGCTCCGGACTGTCACGCAGCAAAAAAAAAAAAAAAGCTCACGCACAGCCGCTGGAAGAGATGTATCAACATATATCAGCCTCCTCACCCACCCTCAGGAAACATAGGGGATTAGGATACGTCTCCCGCACCCACTTATAACTAGTAATTTAATTTACGAAGCACAAAATGGCGAATTCCCGTTTCGCTACCAGTTCGCGGCCGCGCTTCTACCGTGAAAAATCATTTTTTTTTTATTTTCCCCACGGGACCCTTTAATAACCCCAACAACATTCCTAGGGGGTCAAGAGGGGGATACCTTGCCCCCTTTCATTAAATTCCCCCTTCGTTTTCCACCTCTTCTTCTCTCTCGATCCTACCGAGAGACAAGATGGCGTCCGCTCCGGACTGTTTAGAATGTTGACAGACACCGGAGAGCCAATCAGCTTTCTGCGCGCAAAGTTCCGATAAGCGAAAAGTAAGCGGACCGGATCGCTGCCCGGAGCGCTGTTACAGATATATATCTTGATTTAAACGTTAATTTCTCAAAAACTACTGGAGCACATATATTGAGACCTAGCAAAGGCACATCGGGCTAACAGTCCCTACAATTTTGCCAAGTTTCGTGCAAATCCATTCAGCCGTTTGAGCTAAAAGTGAGTCCAACCGCCCTATGGAAAACTCAATGCAAAAAACGCGTTTTGGGACCCCCCTTTTTTCTCAGCCCCCCCTTGACGAAACCCCACCAAATTTTCAGGGGCTGCTCAGAAACAAAATGTGCCATTTTCCTGAAAATTTCAGCCGATTCCGTCCACAAACGCCAAAGTTATTAGACATAGAATTTTCAAAAGTCCCATAGGGAAAAAATTCTAACTATATATACCTACTGGCGATAGCCAGTAGGTAATATATATATATATATATATATATATATATATATATATATATATATATATATATATATATATATATATATATATATATATATATATATATATATATATATATATATATATATATATATACACATATATTACCTACTGGCGGTAGCCAGTAGGTATATATAGTTAGGACCTAGTTTCCATAGGAAATCCCCAACATTCTATTGGGAATAACTTTGGCGCTGGTTGATGAATCTTCGCAAATTTCTCAAAGACGATGACTCGCTCCGCTCCTCTTCTTCCCTGAAAGTTTGGGGGGGATTCGTCAAGTGGGGGCTGAGAAAAAAGGGGGGTCCCAAAACGTGTTTTCCCCATGTTAATTTCCATAGGACCTTTAGACACGGCTACAGCCCGAACGGCTGAACGGAATTATTCGAAATTTGGTAAAATGGAAGAGACTGGTTCGCAGATTACGCTTTTCTTTAAATGGTGTAAATCCGTCCAGTATTTGCTGAGAAAATTGCATTTAAAATCAATTATATATCTATCGGCGCGCACGCGTGCGCGCACTCTCCCCGCCTGCCTGCCTGAAATCGGGCCGCCGCGCTGCCCGCGGCGACCCGGAAGTGCTGGGGCCGGCCGGCCAATCCCAGCGCGGCCGGCTGGAAATGCCCATCCCCGCCACGAGGGGGAAGAAGGAAGATGGCGGCTGACTCTGCAGGGCTCCCGTGATGGGAGGGAGCCCTGCCACCTGTAAGAGAAGTGTTATTTGCACCTGCGAGTGCCCACCTTGTTTTTGTCCCCGCCTGCCTGCCTGAAATCGGGCCGCCGCGCTGCCCGCGGCGACCCGGAAGTGCTGGGGCCGGCCGGCGAATCCCAGCGCGGCCGGCCGGGAATGCCCGCCCCCGCCGCAAAGGGGAAGAAGGAAGATGGCACCAGGACGAAGAGGAGGCGGAACGGACAGGTGCGGGGCTCCCCTGTGCCGAGGGAGCCCCGGAGACCAAGAGGGAGGCTGGAGCAGTGGCGGAGGGGGCGCGGGGCACATTGTCGGTGCCCGCCCCGCCGCAGTTCAGCCGCCACTGGTAGTAACTGCAAAGAGCCTGTGAAGAAGCTACGACCACTTCCGCTGTAATTGGGTAAATATTGTCGGTGAAAAAAAATGTATACAGTTACAGTGATCATCCTTGGCTCTTAATTATTTACCCCCCAGACTGACTGACTCAACCATATGTTCAGTCCTCCCCGGACAGCTATATTTTCACCTTAAGTTGACCGTAAGAACAATTTATCATTCAGCAAATACTAGTTATTTCTGCTCAAGTGTCGATGTTTGGATTCGTACTCAAGTATTCCTGATTCCAGAGGCAAATACTCTCCTTCCACAGAATGGACCTCAGTATATACATTTTGCACTGGTTAAAAAACACATGCAAACTCATTCTGCACTATTGTGATGCTGGTGTTTAGAGAATGGATCAGATTTTGCTCCAGTCCATGTGGCACAGCTGTCTCCCTGCATGTCTTGGGTGATGCATGTACCCATGCCTTGAGTTTCCCTCACCGCATGTTAGCTTTAGGCTTTTGATCATTTCACCCCAGCACACATGGAAATCACACATGTGCGCTGAGGGACTCTGTAATGGCATGAAGCCCACAGCGAGACTTCACAGTCTGGAGGGCACACCAAGTCTGCCCCTCTTTTCAGAAGGGAAAGGGACACGCCATTTTACCTGTTGCTTTCAGCAAGAGCGTTACCGTTACCTCAGCACTTTAATATTTTTGTACTAGTGATAGACTATGCATCATGGCAAGCCTTTTCTGTAGCCCGGCTAGCAAGTGTTCTTTGTTCCCTGCTTAAACGAGTTTTTTATTGCTCAGAAAAGGATGGAAGGTTCAGTAACCCTCTGGAATAGCTGACTGGTTACAGAGACCTCTCTAGGAGGTGCTTTAACCTAGAAACCTCTCTTACAACGATAAAACAATTTCCTGCTCGCTGACACTCGGTGACCTATCTCGTTTAATGGGCATTTCTGATGTCGAGCTTCTTCTCAGTGTACAGGTATTGGTATCCCTTAAACAAAGAAATCAGAATTGTCCAAATCTAAAGGCAGTTACGCAGGTATGAAGCAAAAGTGATGAAAAGATGGAGTTTTAACTGCCGAACGGCATCCAGATTGCAGTTTGTAATTTAATTATTCCACAAAAAAGAATGAAATTTAGAAAAAAAAAGCCAAATTCAAATTAAATTAAAAATTGAGTCATGTGTCTGATTTACACGAAGAATGCTTCATATATATATATATATATATATATATATATATATTACCTACTGGCGATAGCCAGTAGGTATATATAGTTAGGATTTTTGCACGTGTGGATTTTGTCATCAGTGATGTCATCGGTGATGTCATTTGAGATGTCATCAGTGATGTCATCAGTGATGTCACTGACCATGTCATGAATGATGTAATATGTGACATCATCAGCAGTGGATTGCGGGTGCGCGATATATAGTTAGTACAACTAACTATATATGGAATTTCAATGGTTTTATGTCAATAAAATGTCCAGCTAACTATATATGGTCTCTGACCTATGGTTTTTTCAGTGAATTTTCAAGGTTTTGTAAATGCAAATTCCTAACTATATATGGTCTATAACCTATGGTTTTTTAAGTGAATATATATATATAGCAAGGGCGTCCACGCCCGAAACGCGTCTGTTCGATGTTTCTTTTTTACCCCCTGCACATCAAGCTTATGAAATAAAAACAAGAACAACTTGAAGACTGGCTTCAGACTTTGATTTTGTGTCTGCGTACTGGGGAAAGTGCTTGAGACGTTTCACTGCACGATAACCGGTTGGAGGAGCATATATATATATATGCCAATTTGTTTTATAAATATATTTTCCTATTTAAATTAACATATTGTACATTTTAAATGATTTTTTTTATATATTCACTGATAAAACCAAAGGTTACAGAAACATTATAGTTAGGCTCAGGTTTAACTCATACAAAACCAGTGAATTTCAGCCGTTATAGTTAGCGAGCTAACTATAAACTGCACACCCACAATGCACTTGACCTCACATATTACACCACCTATGACATGGCCACGGAATCATTGGTGACATCTCAAATGACATTACTGATGACATCATCCAGTGACTGTGATTGTTTAAAAAAAGTGTATGAGTATTAAATATATGTGCCAAGGTGTATTGGTGAATCAGTGGATGAATGAGTGTCTGGATAATTCAGTGGGTGTGTGACTGACTGTATAAGTGATTGGTTAGGTGTCTCAGTGAATGTATGTGTGATTGACTGGCTGTGTGAATGTCTATCAGTCTGTCAGTTGGTGTTCAAGTGGCTGTATGGATGTGTGAGTGGGTATATGAGTTTCTATGTGGGTGAGTGATTGGTTGTCTGAGTACCTCTAAGGGTGTCTGAGTATCTGTGTGGGTGGGTGAGGGAGTGTGTGACTGCCTGTATGGATGAGTGAGTCAGTGGCTATATGGGTTAGTGATTACAAGTGTGGGGGGCTGTATGTATGAGTAAGTGTGTGTATGGCTGTGTCAGTGAGTGCATGTGTCAGTGGTATATGGGTGAGTAACTGGGTATGTGAAAGGCAACATAGGTTAGTGATGGGGTATGTGAGTGACTATGGATGAGAGTGAATGTGAGAGTGACTGTATGGGTGAGTGTGTCCTTTTGTCAGTGACTGTATGCTTTTGTCAGTGACTGTATAGGTGAGCATGTATGTGTTAGTATCTGTATGTGTAAGTGAGTGAGTGTGTGTGTAACTGTATAGGTGAGTAAGTGACTATGTGATTGACTGTATCTGTGGGTGAGTAGGTGTGAGTAGCACTAGGGGTGACTGACTCACTGTGTGAGGGGTGTATGAGTTGCAAGGATGTGCTTGGGGGCAACAACCCCTCATGTTACCTTGAGTAAGTCCTATACAGCAGAATTGCTGAGACGTTGTTGAAGGTCACACCCCCTTTCTCCACGACTCTTCAAACATGCCTCATGGCACACTATTAGCTAGGGAATGAAGTCCCCTTTGCTCTTGATGGTCCTTTGGGTCCAACTACTCCTCCTGTTGCCACCAGTAAGTGACACACAGCGGGATTGCTGAGATGTTTTTAGTGGTCACACCCCTTTTCCCCAGCACACTGCAAACGTGCCTCCTGGTGCACTACTACATGGGAGAAGAAGTTCCCTTGGCGCTTGAGGTTCCTTTAGGGCCAACTACCACTCCTGTTACACAGCTGGATTGCTAAGAGGTTGTCGGAGGCCACACACCCTGTCTCCACCATTCTGAAAACGTGCATCCGGACGCACTACTAGTTGACTTCAGTCCTGAGGCCATCAGGAGTAAAGTGGAATTTATTCTCTAACCAACAGCGCACCCAGAGGCGTATTTGCGTGGAGAAAGAGAATGTGGCCTCCAAGACCTCTCAGTAATCCAGCTGTCTGGGATTTACTGACGGTAACTGCATCGACCTGATATACACTAACTTCGACAATATTTTGTGTCATAAACCCACCCAACTAAACTGATCTGATCATTTTTTATTACAATTTACTATTTTTAAAGTTAACAAAGCTCCCCATAAGAAATCCCTGCCTCCCACTATACGCAGACAGTGGCACAAACTCACACTAGAGACATTACAAAAGGTGTGGGAAAAACCCGATATTAGAAATACTTAGGAAGTAGAACATAGCTTAACTATGTTTCAGCAATCTCTAACTACTGCCATTGATAAAATTGCACCCCTGAAAACATTTAGACAATTCCCTGTGGCCAAACAGGAAAAATGGTACACCGAGGCTCTCAGAAAAGAGAAGCAAGAATGCAGGAGGATAGAGAAGAGATGGAGAAAATCTCACTCTGAGGATAACAAAAAGGCACATCGTGCAGCTCAAACGAACTATTACAAACATATCAAAGCTGCCCGTAAAAATAACATTGCCCAACAGCTCGTAGAAGCCGGCAATTCTCCTAAAGAACTGTACAGGATTCTTGAAACATTTGTAAAACCTACGGCTTGCGTAAGTCCAGATGACTTCTCACAAAGTCTATGTGAAGAAGTCTCCTTATACTTCGAAAATAAAATAGAATCTATCTATGATAAAATTCTAGTATCCCAAACAAACAGTGACACTCTTTGGACTATTCCCCTCCCCCATGAAAGCACCAATTTCACGCTGACCACATTCCCTCCTATCAACACTGATGAGCTGTCTACTCTAATGACCCAAGTAAAATCCGGGTCGCCGGATGACCTCATTCCTGTTAAAACCCTAACCTCCCTCAGCACCCTGTTAGCCCCCCACATTCAGGAAGTAATTAACCAGTCTCTGAAAGAGGGAAAAGTACCAACTGAATGGAAAAGAGCGGTGGTGAACCCCATCCGCAAGAACGCGGCTCTCCCATGGACAGAGCTTTCCAACCTCCGGCCCATCTCCCTCCTGCCCTATTTCAGTAAGCTGGCCGAGAAATATGTCAACGCACACCTGTCTAATTACATCGAGGCAGCGGGCGGCCTAGACCACTCGCAATCTGGTTTTAGGCCTAACCATAGCACCGAATCAGCCCTCTTGTCAGTGACAGATAACATCAGAATGTCACTTGACAGGGGGAGCTCAGTGATTCTGGTGCTATTGGATTTGTCCGCTGCCTTCGACACGGTGTCGCACAAAATCCTTCTCGACCGCCTGAAGGGAGTGGGAGTAAAAGGGACCGCCCTTGCGTGGCTTGAAAGCTTTCTTGAAGACAGACAACAAGGTGTCAAACTAGGCGCCCACAAATCTGTCTGCAGGAAGCTTACCAAGGGTGTGCCACAGGGCTCATGCCTGAGCCCCACGTTATTCAACGTTTATGTGGCCCCTTTGGCGGAGATTATAAGATCTTATGGGTTCTCCCCAATCTCTTACGCTGACGACACCCAGCTGTTGTTTCCCTTCCAAACTATTACACCTGCAGTCATGCAATCTTTTCAAAATGGCATGAGAGCTGTGGCAGGTTGGATGGCCCAGAACTTCCTCCAATGCAATGTGACTAAAACAGAAGTCATGTTGTTTGGAGGGGCCACCCTGCTTTGGTCTCCGGATTGGTGGCCACTTGAGCTAGGACCTGTCCCAGCGCCCAAACAGACCATCAAAAACCTGGGAGTATGCTTAGACCAAACTCTGATTCTAAAAGATCATGTCAGCCAAGTTACGGGAACGTGCTTCCGAACAATTGGTCTTTTACGGCGTATCTTCCCTTTCCTGCCAAACACCCACAGGAAGACGCTGGTACAGGCACTAGTCCTTGGGCGGGTAGACTATTGTAATGGTCTACTCATCTCTGCCAACCATGAACAACTACGCAGACTACAGGTGGTGCAGAACACCGCAGCAAGATTATCCTGAATGCCCCCCCCCCGTACACCGTCCCGTCCTCTGCTTTCCCACCTTCATTGGCTTCCGGTACAACAACGGGTCCATTTTAAACTCTGCTGCATTATGCATAAGTGCATCTATGGGTCCGGTCCCAAATACCTAAAAGACATCTTTTTTCCCTACTCTCCCGGACGTGCTCTGCGTTCCAGCAACATTATGTTGCTGCATGTACCTAAAGTTACCAGAGCGAGACAGGGTGGCCGAGCACCCTCTCTTAAAGGCCCCTTGCTGTGGAATTCCCTTCCACCTCAGCTGAGACTGGTCTCTAACCTGTTTTCCTTTAGAAAAAAACTAAAAACATACTTGTTCACCCAAGACTAATCTTTATTTTATTTTCTCTTTCTGTCTTCCCACAATAAAGCTTGTCCGACTCATACAGTAGCTACGCGCGGAGATACCCCTTCGGGGCTGATTCATGCGCGCTATAAGAATATAAATAAATAACACAAGGGACTCCTGGACCCCAAGACAATCAGTAAGGTAACGTTATCCCCCATCAGTACTGTGCCAGGAGGTGCATTTGCAAAGTAGTGGATAAAGGGTGCAGGGCCTCCGGCGACTTGCAGGTTTGCTATTTTTTGTGGGAGGAAGTCCACGTGGCCCACCTTTCTCAGGCCGATTTGGGCCATATGGACTCTATCCCCTTTAATCAGGAAGGGGGTCTGTTGCGTAGGTAGCCTGGTCCTATCAAGGGCACCCACTTGTCACTGTTGGGGAACAAGGGGGAAACCTCAAGGCCCCTGCGGTCCCTGATGGCTCCCCACCTCCTGGAGAAGCTGGCATTGTTTTTTCACATTGGAGGCTGCTCACATGCCTGTAAAAGCAGTTCTGCAAAATGCTTCTTGCTTGCTCAAAGCAGAGCACTGTTTGTTATGACTTGATGGGTGGCCATAGCAAAGTGCAGCGTCCCAGGGATCGGCACCCCTGAACATTGAAGGAGCAGGCCCTGGCGTTTGGCAATCCCCAGGGCTAAATTATGGCACCAGGAAGGGGGCCATGCGGCTCCCCTTTTTTGTCAGAAGTTGCCCCGGGCGGTAGTGGCCCCTGCATTCAATTAAACGGCTGCCCCCGGGGCTGTGGGGGGGGGGTCTGCAAGGCCCCCGCATTACCATTTCATTAAACCTTAAAGCCCTGGGAGATGGTAGTCCCTGGGCTGCAGAGTATGGTACCATACAGCTAGGGGGTTCAAGTGACCAGAAAGAGATAGAGGTTGTGGGGGCACTCAGTGAAACTCTGTTCCCCTCCACCCTCCCCAATTTAATTATTTTTAAAAAGGTACTTACCTGCTGTGGCGTCTTAGGGCTGCCTCCTCCTTGCCATGGTGTCTCTCTCCTCCTCGTCCTCGCTGTCCTAGAAAATCCCTACATTGTACATCTTGCACGCGTCACCAAACCGCTGCCTGCACCCGCGACTCGAAGACACTACTAGCTGCACCACTCTGCTTCACATCGCAACCGCAACTGTTGCCACGACCGGCCCAGACCCTGAGTCAGCAGCAA
This sequence comes from Lissotriton vulgaris, assembly GCF_964263255.1. Taxonomy (NCBI): domain Eukaryota; kingdom Metazoa; phylum Chordata; class Amphibia; order Caudata; family Salamandridae; genus Lissotriton; species Lissotriton vulgaris. The sequence continues at coordinate 197,425,700 of NC_141685.1, forward strand.
CACACAAGGTACTGTTTACAAGTCTGTCGACACCCCTGACCGACACGGTCAGACAGAACTTTTGGATTCTGTTGTTTACAGCACTGCAGTAGCACCAAATTTAAGGAACTGGGTTTTTAAAGTATTCTTGCAAAGTGCATATCCTAGTAACGGCCCAAAACGCAATGTGGACACACCACATTTTACAGTGAAAACTGACACTATGTTTTCAAGGTGCCTAACTGTAATTTTTTAAACCTAGCTCTGCCGGCACCTAGGGAAACCCAGCAAACCTATATATTTTTGTAAACTAGACACCCAGGGTAATCCAGAATGGGGTGACTTGACCAGGTTCTGTTACCCAAAATCCTTTGCAAACCTAAAAACTGTAATAAAAAAACATTTTCCTCACATTCCTGTGGTGGAAAGTTCTGGAATCTGCGTGGATCCACGAAATTCCACCCACCCCGCATTTCCCAAAGTGTTTTGAGAAAAATGGTACCTCACTTGTGTGGGTAGCTTAGTGCCCGGGACAGGAAACGGACCAAAATGCAACGTGGACACACTACATTTTCACAGTGAAAACTGACAATTTTTTTGCACAGTGCCTAGCTGTAGATTTTGAACCCAAGCTCTGATGGCACCTTGGGAAACCTAGCAAACCTATATATTTTTTTAAAACTAAACACCCAGGGGAATCCAGGATGAGGTGACTTGACCGGCTCTCACCAGGTTGTGTTACCCAGAATCCCTTGCAAACCTCAAAATTTGTCCCCAAAAACATTTTCCTCACACTTCTGTGGTGGAAGTTCTGGAATCTGCGTGGATCCACAAAATTCTACCCATCCCGCATTCCCCAAAGTCTTTCAAGAAAAATGGTACCTCGCGTGTGTATGTAGGTCTAGTGCCCTCTAAAGGAAACGGCCCAAAACGCAACATGGCCACACCATATTTTCGCAGTAAAAAAGGATCCTTTTTTGCAAAGTGCCTAGCTGTAGATTTTGAACCCTAACTCTGCCAGCACCTAGGGAAACCTAGCAAACCCATGCATTTTGTAAAACTAGACACCCAGGGGAATCAAGGATGAGGTGACTTGACTGGCTCTCTCCAGGTTCTGTTACCAAGAATCCCTTGCAAACCTCAAAATATGTCCAAAAAACACCTTTTCTTCACATTTCTGTGGTGGAAAGTTCTGAAATCTGCATGAATCCACAAACTTCCACCCAACCCACATTCCCCAAAGTCTTCCGACAGAATTGGTACCTCACTTGTGTGGGTAGGCCTAGTGACCGCGACAGGAAAGGGCCCAAAACGCAATGTGGATACACCAGATTTTACAATGAAAACTGACACTATTTTGCAAAGTGCCTAATTGTAGATTTTGAACCCTACCTCTGCCGGCACCTAGGTAAACCTAGCAAACCTATACATTTTTTTAAACTAGATATCCAGGGAAATCCAGGATGGGGTGACTTGTCTGGCTCTCACCAGGTTCTGTTACTCAGAATCCCTTGTAAACCTCAAAATGAGTTTAAAAAATCACATTTTCCTCACATTTCTGTGGTGGAAAGTTCTGGAATCTGCATGGATCCACACAATTCCACCCACCTAGCATTCCCAGGAGACTTAAAAGAAAAATGGTGCCTCAATTGTGTGGGTGGGTCAAGTACCTGCAACAGGCAAGGGCCCTAAACCTATTGAGGCGACATCAAAATTACCTATCACAAAACAACCTGGTTTTGTAAGGGGGGTCCCATGAACTTTTGGCTCCTGGCTCGGCGGCCATCTAGGGAAACCTACCAAACCCACACATTTATGAATACTAGACACCCGAGGAAGTCCAACAAGGTATGGCTTGCGTGGATCCCCCAACATTTCTCTACCCAGAGTCCCCAGCAAACCTCAAATTTAGCTGAATAGATGTGTAGAAAATGTGTTTTTTTTTTTACCACGTTTGTGGTTTGGAAGGGATTTTGGGTAACAGAACCTGGTGAGAGTCAGAAAAGTCACCCCATACTGGATTCCCCTTGGTGTCTAGTTTTCAAAAATGTACAGGTTTGCTAGGTTTCCCCATATACCAGCTGCGCTAGGGCCCCAAATCCACAGGTAGGCACATGGCTAAAAAAAAGCCTGTGCCTAGTGGGTTTTCTGCTGCCCTGGGGTAATGTGAGGGAGTTCACCCTGAAATGTCCCCAAGGAGGGGCAGAAAGACTGTGGCTTTTTTGGGGGGTGGGACATTGGTATGCCCTTTCTGGGCAGCCCCACGCATAAAAAAGCCAGAGTAATCGCTGGTGCCTAGTGGGCTTTTTGCCCCCCCAGGGGAGGGGGGGGGTAGATCAGGGGTCACTGCCCCATATGCCACCCCGGGGGCATAAGGACTGGAATTTCTCTGGGGGGTGGGGGAACTGACATGCCCATTTTGGCCAGACCCCACCCCTATATGAATACAAAACAAATTCCCTGGTATCTAGTGTGCTTACTGCCCCCCCGGGGGGCAGATTGGGGGCTATTGCTCCCTTATGCATCCCAGATGGGACAGAAAGACTGACATTTTTGTGGGTGGGGGTGGGGGCATTGGCATGCCCGTTTTGGGCACCCCCCACCCCTGATTCAAATTGGCAAAAAAAATCCCTGGTGTCTGGTAGACTTTTTGCCTCCCTTGTGGAGCGGATTGGGGGCTACTACCCATCTGCCCACCAGAGGGGGCAGAAAGGCTATATTTTGGCAGGGTCGGGGCATTGGCATGCCTGTTTTGGGCAGCCCCCACCCTAATTAAAATTGACCCCTCAAAAATCCCTGGTTTATATTGGGCTTTCTGCCCCCGGGGGGGAAAATTGGTGGCCACTGCCCCCATCTGCCCCCCAGGGGAGGGGGGGGGGGGGGCAAAAAGACGGTATTTATAGTGGGAATGTGGCATTGACTTGCCCATTTTGGGCAGCCCCCACCCTAATTCAAATTTCCTCCCCAAAAATCTCTGGGATCTAGGGGGCTTTTTGCCCCACTAGGGGCCAGATTGGGAGCTACTGCCCCCATATGCCCCACGTGGTCAGAAAGACTGTAATTGTGGCAGGTTAGAGGCACTGGCATGCCTGTTTTGGGCAGCCCCGCCAAATTGAATTGAATTGAAAAGGTTCTTCTATAGCGCATGGCTACTCGGAAGCATCCCAGCGCTTGATATTAAACAGAAGGAGTGAGCAGAAAACTAATTGCCCCCCAAAAAACCTGGCATGTAGTGGGCATTATTGGGGGCTACTACCCCTATCTGCCCCCCAGGGGAACATAAAGGCTGTAATTGTGGTGGGGGTGGGGGCATTGGCATGCCCATTTTGGGCAGCCCACTCCCCAATTAAAATTGCCGGAAAAAAATCCCTGGCGACCAGTCATGCATGGGTTCTAATGTATTTGAACAATATGAAAAACAATTCTTTATTCCAATTTAATAAAATAATATGTTTTGATCTGTTGTGTTTGTTATTATTTGTCATTTAAAAAAATGTAAAAAGCATTACCTACATGTAATTTCTTGATGAATAAGCAATATTTTTAATTTTAACATTTTAAATGTATGAAGAAACAAAAAAGATGAGCATGTTGAGAAAAGAAATGCAACATCAGTATTTTAATTTGTAATATTTGATTTAATTCAACAAAACAAAAAAAAATTGCAATCATGGTGACTGAAACTATTATTAAAATTGCCAAAATTGTCTGAAATCCAATGTACAAAATACAACTGGCATCAAAAAGGTAAATGTGTCCCAAAAATAGTCTACAGATTAAATGCTAGTCACACACTGGAGGAAATTAGGTTGTGCATTTCTTGCTGTTAGTGCCACCATCTCCTGCTGGTCAACATCCCCTCCTGAGAAGAACAGTTGGATCCACAGTTGCAGCTACTGAGGGGGTTGCAGGAATTTCCCCTTGTGGCCTGCTGACACTGTGGATTTGCCCGGAAGAGGAGGAGCAAGCTGGCCGCGCTGACCGCACGACCGTGGAGACCGCAGCAGCCGGGAGAGATACAGATATACATTTCAGCACTAACAACCAAAACGGCCGAAACGGCCGAAACGGCCGAGAAAACATGAAAACTGCACCCCGCAGCCGTTGTGCCCCTGCCGAGGCAAGGCAAGGTGAGGAGTTGCGGGGGGGCCGCGACCGCGGACTGCAGACTGCAGAGGCAGAGACAGAGACTGCAGAGTCCGCAACGGGAGGAAAAGTCGGGCAGCAGCTAACGCTAACGCTGGTACCGCCGACGGAAAATAAAACAAACCAGCACCGTAACGCATTGCAGCAGCTGCTCCTCTAGCTGTAGCTGTAGCTGTGACTGAGGCTGAGAGCGCTGGGAACATTGGGATCACTGAGACCATCGGTGTGCTACAACAGGAGCCTCGCACCCGCATCCACTCTTACTCACCTCCTCACCGCCTCTCCTCCCCAGCACCTTGGAGAAAAAGGCGGTCCACCGTCTTACGGCGGACCACGGACCACAGCAACCCAGCAGCACTCCACTGGTATCCTGGTATCCTGGGGCTCTGAGTTTGAGTCTGAGCCTGAGCCTGAGTCCAAGCCGGGGGGCGGAAGGAGCCAAGGAGTGAGGAGCAGGGAAAACTGGTGAGTTGGTGAGCCAGCAGGGTAGCGGAGGCTAGCGGAAACAAAGCTGCGAGGGAGAGTGAGGGAGAGCCGTCTCCGGGCCGCATGGAGGCAGGGGGTGAGACTGCTAACAGGGGCCGAGACCGAGACTGTAAGCTTAAGCCCCGAGCCTCAAGATCAGAGCTCAGAGCCCAGAGCCTAATCCCCCAACCCCCAATCCCCAAGCCTTAAGCCTCAAGAGAGAGAGAGCGAGTAAGCGGGGAAGCGACCACCACGCACGACCACAGCACAAGTACTGCTGCCCTGACCACTAGCCTGGGCGCTTAGTGACGACAGGGACAGAGATAGAGACAGAGATATACGAGGAGGAACTCGGAGGAGAAAGACTAGAGGGGCTCAACAGGCACCCAGTCTCACAGCCCCCACCACAGCCCCCATCCCCTTCTCCCACAGCACTCGGAGATCAAAGCGCGGCGGACCTAGAGGCTTGCGCAGGGGGGCACTGGAGGGCTGGAGTGAAGGAGAGTGAAGGAGAGCAGCAACAAAGCCCATTTCACAGACCTCTCACAGACCCTGGTCCGCCATGCGATCAGGCAAAGTGAGAAAGGACTTCACAAAACCAGCAACTAGAGGAAAAAGGGGGGCCACAAAAGACACTGAAGCCCCCCTACCACCTATAGAAGACGATTCCTGCAAAACAACAAATGCAAGCGAAAAGAACAGCTTAAACAAACCTAACACCAGCAAAGAAGCCATCGATGACAAGGGCTGCCTTTGGTTTACTGGCTCGGAGTCTTCCGAACGCACCATTACAACAAACACAAGGGGCTCAAAAAATGCAACAAAACAAAACAAAACATCTAAAGGGCTAAAAAGAGCCAGAACTGAAGATCTCATAACTATAGACAGAGACTCAGTCTGCAAAACTTTACACACCTACCAACCAAAAATATACACGAAATTTGCGTTCTTAAAAAACCCAGGAGCAGCAATATTTACAAAAAACGGGGACTTAGAACAACTACCCACTCCTCTGGAGCCTGGGAGGATAGATTATCCCCCCCACAAGCACAACAAACAGAGGAAGCAGTGAGAGTCCCAAAACTTGTGGTAGCGGACAGCCATCTTGCCTACCACCAGAAGGCTTCGACCGAAAGCAGGCCAAAAATCAACAAGGATGAAAAAGAGGAAACAGTCCGCACAATAACAAACTGGCCTGCGGAGACAAGTAGCCTACTAAACATTGCTCTAACTAGCCCCCAAAGCACGCAGATTTGGACCGAAAGGCCAAAAACAGAAAGTTCCCCAGTAAAGGACATCTCGCCAAGTGGGCTAAGACCAAACAGTGCACTAGACGCCTCTATGATTTTTGTACCGCAAGAACAATCAGACTGGTGCAACTCACCAATTAGATCCCCGCAGCAAAAAGTCCCGGGTAAACAGGACAAAGCGGGAACACTAACGCAACCAACTAGCACCCCCCCATTTATGCTCACGGACGCACGAGACACCCTTCAAACGGGTCCCAAAGAGCAGAGCACCATAGACGGCTTCAACACACCCAATACACCCAACACACCCAAAAGCCAGAAAAAAGAGAATCTTCACGCCACAGCCAACGACATGACCTTTCTAGCAACACAGGAGTGGCAAGACTTAGTGGCAGCCTACAATTTAAAACCCACTAACACTTCAAGCACCAGTAGACCTGAGAATGAGAGTAAAACCTTGCATATCACGTTCTGGGCAAATCTACTAAACACAATTCAACTCTCTGCAACAGCTCTCCAATACCAATCAGAGAAACCGGACATGCAGCTAACAGTACTACAAACACTAGCCGAGTTTACCGCTGGGATCGAATGGAAATTAGGCGATCTAAATGGCCTCATAAAAAGGGGACAGGAAGCAGCAGAACTCTTAGCGCTAGCAAAAACAGCATGTGACTGTTCCCCAATAATAAACAAGCTATCGACGTTACCAACAATGCTAGAAAACCTCTTGGACGACCTGAAACCAATGATGGCATCTGCACTAAAAGGACCATATACAGAGGGACACGAGAACAAAGATCAACAACCAAATGGCAAACTGTTAAAATCAGAGAACAAGCCACTCCAACATGAGAAGATCAGTCCTACACGAGCAATTTGATCACCAATAAACCCTCCGGCAACCTTTCTCCCTCCTGAAACGACAACATAGTAGAGCCCACAAACTCACGAGCTGGTCGAAAACAAAAAAGGAAAGGTAGGAACAGGAAAACAACAGTCAACATCCAAGAACAGGAAAGGCAACCTAGGGAGCTTGACCATCAAGAAGAACAAGAGACCGTACCCCAGCACAAGGAGACAAAGCTGCCCATACATGACGGCAAAAGACTGTCCTCGGGAACAAATGCATCCCCTGCTAGAACCTCTGGAACGTCTAACAAACTAAATACAATAGAAGCATCAGTAAAAATCATTGAACACCCTGAGCACAAGGAGGAGACAAACACACACAACACCCAACCGTGGAAAAGCCCTAAGCAAAAGACCTATGAGCGCAGCACACTCAGGGGTCACACCTCCACACCACAAAACAATAGCCCTCTGACGACCGAGCAGGAGGAGGCTCACTGTAGACCAAGGGAAACAACAGTTAAAATAGAATATAACTGCGACCAATTTTCCAACAGGGCAAACAACCCTGTACAAACTACAGCTCAAGAACCACGTGCCACCCAATCCAACAAGACAGATATACTACTATTTCATCCAGAGTACAAAATCCAGAGGCAGAATGGACGTCCTAAATAGAGGGAATATAATTAAATTGATCAACTCACTTGAAGGCCTGGAGGGCATTTCCTCAACCAATCCTACTCCAAATTGAATTTCAACCCGCTCTGGTACAGAACAAACCAGAAATAACTAAGACAACATGGACATCGAACGATCTGGTCGACCGCATACTAGGAAAACTGAACAAATTTGCACAGTGGGGAATAAAACTTGAACCAGGAAGAAGACCTTTCTACCCAACACCTTTTTTAATCGAAACTGCAACAGATCAACGTCCCAAAGCAACATCAGTACTGAGAAGAGCACTCAGTCAGACACCGGACCATCAAAGGAGAACTCTTCACATGAAAGCGGGACCAAGAAAATCATTAATCGTGAACTCAGGTACAATACTACGTACAATAACAAACATAAGTGAGCAGTGACAAGAATGCCTCGCAAAACCCCGGGATCTCGCAAACACGACTACCCTTAGAATATGTATCTGGAACATCAACGGACTGACCGACAAATTGGAAGACGAGGAAACATTGAAATATCTAAGGTCATCCGATATAATACTATTGCAAGAACCCTGGGAAATAGACGAGATAGTCCTGGAAGGATATACGATGCAAACTGTCCCAGCAACCAGGTCCTCATCGTTTGGACACAGTCAGGAGGATTGACGATACTTGCCTCAGTACTCACAGTAGGAATAATGAAGGAAATTAAAGTTAAAACCATAGCCCCCAATATGATACAGGCGGCAGACATCACAATCAACTCGAAGCACGACCACCGTCTCGTAATAATTAATTCATACATACACCCGAAACACAAGCAGAAGGGCGCAAGAGAGCTGGTTAAGGAAACAGCAAGAATCTTGGAAGAGGGGGACGCCGATGACCTAATCCTGGCAGGAGATTTTAACCTCTTTCTATTCGGAAGCACAGAGGACGAGGAACTCGCACAAGAACTCAATAGAGCCTGGGGAATCCCACCGCAAGCACAAGTGCAAGCGACCAAACAAAGAAAGTGCTCAAAGCGATTATTAAAAGACTTAGAGCAACTAAACCTGAGGGCATTGAATGGCCGGTTTAAAGAAGATACCCCCCCAGCATCGACCTACCACACCTCCACAACCTCCAGCTACCTAGACTATACATTTGTAACCCTCTCTTTCTTCAAATGCATCCGATCATTCCAACTAGGCGCCAGTGATCAAAGCGACCATCTGCCGCAAGAAATTGTCTTAAAAACCCCCAGTGAGAACCCCAACGAACCCTGTGTAACTACAGGCAATGAGTGCACAACAGACTTCAAACGCATCAGACTTAAACAAAATAACATCGAAGCTCTGTTCACCGATGTGCAGGAGACATTACAGCAAGGCCATACGGCCGCAAATGAAATAGAGGCCTGGGAAGGGTTCGCCAAGGCCCTTGGGACAAAATACGCAACCAAATCAAGGACATTAAAAGGCAAACCCCCGAAGAACCCACTAAGAAAGACACCCACACCGGAGATAAAAAGCCTTAAAAGGGACATAAAGCATACCCTGAAACAACTGCGAATACAGCCTGTAAAAGAACAACTACAACACACCCTACATGGTCTAAAAACAAGCTTAAAAAAAGCAATTTGTGAAAACAAAAGGAAGGCGAACGACGAACTATGGGCAAAAATAAAACATGATTCCAAACTAAAGAACAGCGCCAACTTTTGGAAAACAATTCATAGCTTGCAACACCCAGGGCACCAAGGGATAAGCTCATACATAGCAGAGCCAGCCTGGGCAGACTACCTGCACAATCATTTTAACAAACCAAACGAAGACACAGCCACAGGCTCGTCAGCAAATAAAAGAGACAATAGCAAAGAGGACGGATCAGTATCAAAAGTAGAAAAAGGGCTCTGCAACGTAGTAGAAGGCAAAAGAGCATTAGTCAACAAAAAGATGGCAGAGGGAGAGAAGGATAACAGCACCCCAATATCCAACACCGAATATGACATCAAAATATCCGCAAATCGGATAAAAACCCAAATAAAGAAGGGGAAAATGGAGGGAGCCCCGTCAATATTTAAGCACGATATCGAGTTCTGGAGCAACACACTAGTTCCACTTTTTACAAGCATATTGGAACTAGAAGCGTGCCCGGAATCCTGGAAAGGCTCTATAATAAGTCCAATTTAAAAGCAAGGAGACAGGAGCAACCCAGGCAACTATCGGCTGATAGCCCTCTTAGACATAGAGGCAAAGTACTATGCTGGCATAATACTAGTAGAATTGACACAGTGGGCAGAGACAGAGCACATAATTCCCTCCACCCAAACAGGATTCTGTAGAGGGCAGGGAACAACCACCAACATCATGGCTCTATCGTTTTAAACAGACGCTGCAAAACTAGGAAAAACCCCACTGTTCCTATGTTTCATCGACTACAGTTCAGCGTTTGACCATGTGGACCGGGGCAAACTATGGCAAAAGCTTAAAAAATGGGGGATTCCAGAACTGCTGTTGAAACAACTTATCCTACTCCACACCAACACCTGGGTCCGGATCAAGCTGGGCAAAGGGACGCACCTCTCAAGCCAAATTAACACCTATAATGGCCTGAAACAAGGGTGCATCTTAGCCCCCACCTTATTCAACCTTTACCTGGCAGACCTCCCAGAGGAATTGGATAAAACCAACTCGCACGCGCCCCGGTTGGGTGATATCACGCTGACCAACCTCCTTTACGCCGACGACCTTGTTCTAATAAGCCACACTCCAACAGGCCTTCAACATCTCATAAACACCACCAGTTCATTTTCACATCGTAACGGCCTAACCATCAACCTGAAAAAAACAAGAACCATGGCAGTGAACAATAATAAGACCAGGAAGAACAGCTGGTTCTTGAATGGTAACAAACTGGACCAAGCGACGTGCTATAAGTACCTGGGTGTGCTGGTGGACAGCAGAGGGTCATTCAAACCCCAACTGGAGACACTTTACCAAAAAGGAACCATGAGCTACCTGGCAATGAAACCCCTCAAAAAGATACTGCCAGACCACACGCTCGATCCCTACCTACAAGTACAGAGAGCTCGTCTCCAACCAAGATTAACATACGGGAGTGAATCAACTCTAGGAAAGGATGCACAGACACTAGACAATGTGATCGGTAAAACCTACAGGTCAATTTTTCAGCTTCCTAGATACGTATCACCAGCACAAATTCGTCTGGAATTTGGGATACAAAAGCAAACGGTGGAAAGAAGGGGCAGCTTCATAAAATGCAGGCACAAGATCAGAAACGGAGAGCCAGGCACCCTAAACACCCACCTCTGGATTGAACTGCAAAGACGTGAACGATCACACGCTAGAGAGTACTTGATTCAATCGCTAGAAAGCATAGAACAGACTGGCCTCTGGAATAGCTCAGTAGATCATAAAAGCTTTAAAAAGCAAGTAACAAAAACAACGAAAATAGTATCGCTACTTGAAGATAAAGTAACCCTGGCGAAAAGAGCCCACGGCTGGATAGTACTAAATGACTATAAAACCCTCAAACCACAAGCATACCTAGACCAAGGCTTCAAGCAGAAGACAAAGGAAAAATTCTTAAAATTCCGACTGGGCGTATTACCGATCCTCCCCCATCTGGCGCCATGGGAAAGGAACCATAAAGATCTAACCTGCCGTCTTTGGGGGGCAGGACCTGAAGACCTAACCCACATAATATGCATTTGTCCCAGTTTAACCCCTTCCATGCGGCCGCGATTCCCCTGGTGTGCTGTAAACAGCACGAACAGGGGCGGGCCGTGACGAACCCCAGCCATCATCAGCACACGAGCACCGTAGTGTGTGACGGCTGGGGTTCGTCATCAGCATGGAAGGGGTTAATGGACATAAGGAGAACACTATTACGTGCAAAATGGAACCAGGAGGGGGTCAGGTCATGCCGTCAGGCAGTTAAACTGTGCTTCAACCGAAGCGAGATCCAACTAAACTGCAGAACCACAAAATTTCTTGATGCAGTGGCAAAGAGAATCAAAGAGGCACAAAAAGAAGCAACTTCCCAATAGCCGGAAACATGTTCTGTGGTATCTTTTGAACTTTTGGTCAGACTGCTGAAGAAGTTGAACCACTGAAACATTTTAACTTTTGATATTTATTCTTTTATTCTTGTTAGTAACCACCCTTTCTTTTAAACAATGTATTTGAAATTGTGAGTTTTAATTAACTGTGCAATTAACTTTACTTACTTACTTACCTTGTGGCGGGGCTACCCTTCTGTAGCTGAGACAGATATAGTAGGCCCAGATTTTGTGGGACTACACAAGGGAAGATGTTGCTGGAAAAGCCCTGCCTATATGGGTCAACCATTCCTTAAGCACCCCAGTCAGGGAGACCATCTGAAGATTGTGCTCCCTCTACAACTTCTTCATCATATCCGGAGGTCTGTAATGACCTGGTCCATCATGTCTTGATTATGAGATCCCAAGACTTCGTCGATGGTGGCCTGGGCGACAATGAGCCGAACTGCCTCACTTTGCTGGCCCACATATTCCCTCTCATAAATCCTAGCCCCATTAGCATGTGCCCTTATCTCAGTGTGCCCCAACCCACAGAGTCCTGGCTGAACTGGAGGTGGTGGTGTTGGAAAATCAGCAGACAGAACTCAAGAGCGCAAAATTGGCATAATGTTCCTTTGGGCACAGGAAGTGGAGGTATCCAGAGGCTGATTTGTGGTAACAGCTGGGGTGGGGTGTAGGAGTGGGCTAGGTAAGACTCACTGTCAGGCCCAGGCAGACCAGATGGATAAGCCTGCTCCTCATCATCTAGACTTGCAGTAGTGCATTCCTCACTGAAGGCTTGTTCCTGGTCTGGAGTTGAGGTATCATCAGTGGCCGTGGCAGATGGCTGTGTACGTACTCAGGGTGTTGGACCTATAATAAAAAATAAAAAATACAAAATCTGAATTATACATCAAATGAATTTGAAGAAAACAATGAAACAACCCAAAAGGAAAAGCAAAATGTTTATAATTAATATTCCTTTCAGTAATATTATAATAAATTGTTTAAATTACACACAAAACTCCTTCAAAAAAGCAGGTAAAATTATGTCCTGAAATGAAAAGAAAATTCGAAAGCATACACAAATATACCAAACATTCAACATAACACCGCAGAGAAGAATTATGTGAAATAAACCATTCCAAAGCCTAGCAGGGTAAAAGTCTGAAAATTCAACAAACTTGAATGATAAATATCATTAGTATTATATAAATATTGCAAAGTAAATTTATTAAAAGAAAAATATCTTCAGCTTACAAAATAGCATACATTACAATTTTTAAGTCAACAAACTTTGGTTTGTGAAACAGCTAATATCAATTCAATAAAAGAAACAGAAAATGACAACACACAAAGTTAAATAAAAAAGCATGTCAAAACATAGCATGAAATAGCAATTGATAAATACGAAACCCTTTAGCATATGTGAAAATATGAAAGAAAAGAAAGAATGGCCAAAATAACAAACTGTAGTCATTTCAATTAAACATTAACAACACTTGCATAATTGTAAGCTAAACATACCTAGTAAAAATATGCAATACAAATAAAAAGATATGTACAATATAAAACACATATATGAAAAATAGATGAAAAGCAGTTACAACCACCATAACATCATGTGAAATTTAATGGAGATTGAAACCTATATTCTTAAATACAACAAATTACATTCAAACAAACAAGGCAAAAAACTAATTGAGAAGATAACCACATATTGACAATATATGTTAAGAATTAGTAGGAGTAGAAAAACAACAATACTGCTTCACAATAGAAAAACAAATACACAACAATCATATATAGGTTTATATGTTTAAAATAATAGTTTCAAACACATTACCAACCGCAACATTAAAAGCAAAACAATATTTAGGGTTAGTGACACATTCAAAAGGATAACTTACCAGCCTCCACTCCACCAGGGATTCCTGTCAAGCCTTCGGGATGTATGATCTGCAAGGCCTTCTCCTCACAGGGATATAGCTGTAAAGGGGCTGGAAGACCCACCTCCAGTCCTCTGGGTCTCCAGGTGATGCTGGGAGGCCAGGGAATACACTCTCCCCCGCAGGTTTTTTTTTTTGTTAAACAATTTTTATTGCAGATTTCAATACAAGCATTTCAGTCATTCCGTTTGTAAGTATATGCGGGATCCCAATTTCTCAAAGTCTCTTCAACAAAGTTATGACATTGTCAATGCTCGTAGATCTGGGGCTGGGTGATAGTTGTCTCACCTAGTGCTCCCCCTCTACCACTACTCGATGGCGTGTCCAATGATCAACCGCTATCTGCTTTTAACTTTTCTTTCCCCCCCCCACCAACCTCCCCCTTGTCCAGCATCCGGTCTGTTCCAACTGATAGCTCGGTGTCAGTGATATGCTGCGACCCCCTTCCCCCCCTTCCTTTGCCCTCCCCCCACCCCCGGTGTTCCATGGTGTCTAGTGTCTGGGTTGCCGCATGCTGGGGTGTGTTGGTGACCTGCGGAGTTTTGAGATGTCTAAGGAGTGTGTGTGTCCATGGGGGGAGCTGTGGTAGATACCGCCACCCTAGGTTCCCCAGGGTCCTCTGTTTCCTCCTCATCCTCGCTCTCCATTGTACTATCCCTAAGTGCCTGGACTAGAGTTTCCCACGCTAGTGCCGCTTCCTGGGCCTTCTCGTCAGGCCCCCGTCGAGCCAATTGATACCTGATCGTGCTCTCTGCCGCCGCCCATTTCAGGAACTCAGTGAGCCATTTCCCATGTGTCGGCGCCACCTTCGCTTTCCATCCCCTAGTGAGTTCCCTCTTCGCAAGGAGTAGGCCCATGTCTATAAATTTGCTTGTCAGTTTGTTCTTACGAGTGTGTGGAAACCAGTGTAGGAGTGTGGTTGCGCTATCGTAGTGTAGTTCCCTGTCTGTGACCGCGTTCATGGTATCGCCCACTTCCCTCCAGAAGTCCTGCAGGTGCGGGCAGTCCCTTAGCATGTGCAGTAAGTCTGCTTCCAACCGTGCGCATCTAGGACACGCTGCGTCCTCCGCTCCAAAGTATCTCGCTATTTTGTGCGGGGTGAGGTAAGCCCTATGAAGGATATAGAGCTGTATCAATTGGAACCGGGCATTCCTGGTACTCTTCCTGGGCCTCTGAACCAGCTGGGCCCACGTCGTATCCGGGATCTCCCTCTGCAGGTCAGTCTCCCATTGGGTCTTTAAGCGCGTAAGGGGTCGCAAGGTGCTCTCGAGTATTCTGGAGTGCAGGCACGTGACTGCCTTGACTGTTCCTGCGGCCATCATCACATATTGACATGGTGGCGACGTCGCGGGTTCACACAGTCCCTCGCCCCAGTGCGCTTGGATCCCTCGTACCACAGCTGCGTGCAGTAGATAGTCCCCTCTCGGAAGGTTGTATTGTTCCTGTAGGGAGTGGTACGGCGTGAGCACCCCGTCGGTGAAGAGGTCTCCCACCACCTGTAGGCCAGCCTCCTCCCAGCCCCGGAGGCTCGACCAGTCGCCGCCATGCGGCAGCGCCGTGAGCATGCCCAGTGGTATTTCGGGTGCGTACGGGTGTCCGGGGCCAGCGCGCTTTTGCACGCGGTTCCAGCAGAGCCTCAATGTCCGTTCCTCTTGAGACAAGTCTCTGAGTGCTAGCCTCTGTTGTAGGGTGATGTACGCCAGCACATGGCGAGGGGTGCCAGTGTCCCTCTCCTGCTCCGGGCCTCGGTATACCCTTGCCACTTCCTGCGTGAGGAATTGCAGCTGGGCGGCCAAATAATAATACTCGAAATCAGGGACCGCGAGTCCGCCCTCGTTCTTCGGGCGGGTCAGGGTTGCCAAGGCTATTCTCCGCCTGCCAGTTCCCCACAGAAAGGACACCACTTGGGATTTTAGTCGTCGAAATACGGCACTCGGTATCCACACAGGCAAGGTTCGAAAGAAGTACAATAACCGCGGCAGGGCGATCATTTTAAGCAGCGAGACACGGCCTGTCATAGACAAAGGGAGGGTGGCCCAGAAAAGCATGTTACCCTGCAGCGTTCGGATACAACTGTTTATATTGCCTTCTAACAGGTCTGTGGGTTCGTGGTAAATGTACACCCCTAGGTAGGGCAAACAGGCTGGCTCCCAGCGGGGCTCGGGACGGGTCATGGGGCACCTCTCCGCCCTCCGGAGAGGAAAGAGGCAGGTCTTCGCCCAGTTCACCTTCAGGCCCGATACATCCCCGAAACGTGCTAGTAGGTCTTCCGCCCCTTCCACTGCCTCCTCGGCATTCTCCAGGAACAGTAGGAGGTCGTCCGCATATAATGATATGTGATGACGAATCCCGTCCACCTCCAGTCCTTGGTAGGAGTCACCGTTCCTGGCCAGTGCCGCCAGAGGTTCTATCGCGAGGGCGAACAGCAAGGGAGAGAGTGCACACCCCTGTCTAGTACCCCTATGCACTGCATATCTATCCGATATCAACGCTCCTACTCGCACCCTAGCGCCCGCCGATGCATATAGCACTTCCGTCCACCGCACATACTCATCCCCAATGCCAAAACTTCGCAGCACCCTGTACAAGTAGCTCCATTCCAGGCTGTCGAAGGCTTTTTCTATGTCGATCGCCATCACCACCGGGGCTCTGGCGGTCGGTGGAGGGTTCGCAACTAGCCTCAGCAGCCTACGAATGTTATGAGACATATTTCTAGTGGGGATAAAGCCCGATTGATCCTTGTGGATCAAGTCTTACATATGGGCCATCAGCCTAGTGGCTAGTATAGTGCTCAAGATTTTATAATCCGTCGTGAGCATCGACAGTGGCCTGTACGATGCCGGGTCAGAGCTGGTTCTATGCGGCTTGAGCAAGGGGATCATGAGCGCCTCGCGCATCGAGCAGGGCAGTTCCCCCCTCTCTTTTGCCTCATTGTATATGATTTGGAGTCGTGGGGCTAGGATATCAATGTATTTACCGTAGAACTCTATGGGCAGACCGTCCACTCCTGGTGTTTTCCTGCGTGCCATTTTCTTTATGGCTCCCCTAATTTCCGCAAGGTCAATTGGGCCCCCGAGGGCTTCCGCTTGGTCTGGTTCTAGGCACGGTAATTGTATCTCAGACAACAAGTTCTCCAACACCTCGGTGCGGTCTACCGGGCCTCTCCTATACAGTCGCTCGTAGTATGCTTTAAAGCATTGTAAAATGTCTGGCTGGGTGTTACACTCAGTGCTGTTCGCATCAGTCAGAGATAATATTGGGGCAGCACCCCTATTGGGGTTTGCTAACCAGGCTAGGAGCGTCCCCGTCTTATCTCCCTCGGCGAGTGCTTTGGTTAAGTATGTTTTGTGATCAAAACAGCGAAGGCGCTCCACCTCCACCGCCATTGCTTCCCGCGCTGAGCATACTCTATCCTGCATGTCGGGGTGGTTGGGCCGTTGTTTCTCCACCTCCCGCAAGGCTTGCTCGGCCTTGTACACATCTTCGACTAGTGTTCGCCGTACGCCCGCGAACTTCCCTATACAGTGCCCCCTTACTACCACCTTGAGCGCGTCCCATTCCACTGCCCTGGAAGAGGCAGTCCCCTCATTCTCGGCTAAGTATTGGGAGATCCTACCTTCCAACGCTTCGCTGAACGGCGGATCGTCCAAAGTGTCCGGATGAAGCCGCCACGTTGGAATCGGCGAAACTTCGTTCATCCAGGCAAATGTAAGGAGTAGGGGGTTGTGGTCCGAGATCGTGCGTGCTAGGTATTCGGTTTGGGCAACCATTGGCAACACCGTCTGGGAGCATAGGAACGCGTCAATGCGAACATGGAGGTCGTGCAGACCCGAATAGAAGGAATAATCCCTGTCAGTTGGGTGTTGGGCGCGCCATGCATCCGTCAGGTCCCACAACCCCTGCCAGTTTGATCTGTGTTTTGCCAGTCTGTGAACTGGGGATGCATGTAGAGGTGGGTGTGACCTATCAAGGGTGGCATCCGCCACGGAGTTGAGATCTCCCCCCAGTAGCACTGATCCCGTTAAATAAGAGGCCAACTGTTTGGTCAGTCTATTGAAGTATGATGCCTGCTCTACGTTTGGTGCATAGACGCTGCAAAGTGTCAACTGACGACCCCGGAGCAAACCCTCAACTGCCACATACCTCCCTTCTGGGTCTATAGTGTGCCTAGTAGCTTGAAAGGGAACCCCCGCCCGGATCCAAAGAAGTGTTCCCCTGGCAAATGCCGAGTACGTGGTGTGGAATAGGTGACCCCTCCATCTCCTCTGCAGTGCGATGCCCTCCTTTTTAGTTAAGTGGGTCTCTTGTAGGAAGGCAATGTGTATCCCTCTGCGGACCAGGTAGGCGTGTACCTTGTGTCTTTTTGTCATGGAATTCAGTCCCCGCACATTCCAGGACACACACTTCAACGAGCCCATGTCAGCCATCACCCCAGTCAGTGTAGATTAAATCAATAAACGTACGCTTCCGGACACCAGACACCTTCCCATCACCTCCCATCCCCCCCCCCGCCCAACTTCCCATCCCCAACTGCACCTCGAGTCACCCCAACTACTCCAGGTCCCCCCTCCCCCAGAACAGGACTCAACTGCGAAGTAGAGGCACCCATCCAAACTAGCGAGCAAACGTGCTCACGTAAACTTGTAGTCCGTAGTAATCACCACGGGGGCCTTATGGGCCCTGTGGCGCGTGAGCTGGCTACTGAACCTTTTAAGCCTCGGTCCCATGTCCCTCTGCCCCACAATACTCAATGCGACTCATAAAAGAAAAGTCTCACATTAGTCTGTTCCAATGTCCATGGGGGGCGCCGCCTTCAGGGTCTCTTCACCCAGTAGCCGCGGACAGCTGTTAGGGTCCAACGATTTCCCCCGAAGTCTGGGGGATGACCTTCGGGCCCCTAGCCCCGTCCAGCCCCGAGAAGTCAGTGTCTGATCCCGTGGCCAGGGCCTCCGAGGCAGATTCTCTTGCCGATTGGACCGGCGCCGTTCCTGACACCTCCTTAACCGCCTGCAGTGCTGCTCTCCGTTCTTCTTCAGTTTGCGATGTTGAAGGCTTCTTGGATCCCCGGTTGCGCCCCCGGAGTCTTCTCGATCGTCTGGTCGCATGGTTCTGGCGCTCCTCCTCGGCCCTAAATCGAGCCCCATCCGTGCCCGCCTTGTAGGTGTCCCACCAGGCCCCGGCGTCCGCCGGAGTTTCAAAGAACAACGCCTTGTCGTCCACTATCACTCGCAGTTTGGCCGGGAACAGCAGTGAGTATTGCAGCCCCTCGGTGCGTAGCTCCTTTTTGATGGAGAGGAAGGAGGCTCGCTGTTTCTGGGTTTCAAACGTAT
This sequence comes from Lissotriton vulgaris, assembly GCF_964263255.1. NCBI lineage: Eukaryota > Metazoa > Chordata > Amphibia > Caudata > Salamandridae > Lissotriton > Lissotriton vulgaris. The sequence goes on from NC_141685.1 coordinate 197,444,381, forward strand.
AGTCCGGGAATAGTGTGACGTTACTATTGTCCACCTGGAATGGGCCCGCTACTAGCCGTCGTCAGGCGGTGAGCCGAGTCTCCGGGGGCCGCGTAGCGGAGATCAAAAATGGCGCCAGTGATCTGTATGGGCTTTCAGCTTCCCCCGGCGACCGGGCGTCAGGGGTCCGCACTGGGGTCTACCAGCCGATTCCGTCTTCCGGTCAGTACTCCATGGAGCTCATCTCAGCGCTTTGTGGCGCCGACGACCCGAAGTCACCCTCCACGCAGGGAGCACAACCCGGGGGCAGAGGCGGGGTGGAGAGTGTAGGATGCGCAATGCCACTCTCCCCCGCAGGTTGTTCCACCTTTTCCTAATTTCCTCCTGTGCGCACAGGTTTGCTTGCTACAGCATTCACTCTGTCAACTATTCCGGCCCACATTTGCCTTTTCTGAGGTAGAGCTGTATTTTGTACTTGGGCTCCAAACAATTATGGCTCTACTCCAACATGACTGACAATTCTATGTAAGGACCGGAGTTGAGAATTATGCATTACTATATTTGCCATTTTCACAGAACACATCAAAATACTACTATCTCCATGAGCCCTCGGAAATATGGTAAATATCACAACAGTTCAACTACTAGAACAGTGGTCTCCAATCTGTGTGCCGCAGTGCTGTTGTGTTTCATACGAAGGCTGAAGGACTTTTTAAAGAAAGCTAGAGGTGCATTTAGGTCAGCTAAATGATACACACACAAAAATTCGTGCAGGCAAATCTTTTTACAAATATAAAAAACACATTTCGTGATTTAACTTGTGAAAAGCATATTTGCATGCGTGGGCTAAGGTTACATACAAAAACGCCTCAAGAATCAGGCTCTGTATGTTTCTGTAATTGCTCAGATTTCATGTAGGCTAAAACTGATATGCTTGTTAGTAGCTACCAGGTGGCAGCAGCAAATAATAATATACTAAGGGGCATATGTAGAAGGAGTTGACGCTGCCGTGGCGCCAACATTTTGATGTTCCTGCAGCTATTTCTTTATCGCTGTATGTACAAGTTGTCGCTATCCGCAGTTAGTGACAGTTTTTCTGCGTTAACGTGCGATTTTCTAATCGCCAATTCTGTTAGTGGTGCCTATCGAAAATTAGATGAAAGGGAGGCGTTCCCATGCTAAAACAACCGCTAACTTAGCATTGCGATATTTACAATAATTCACCGGTCCGACGATACTTCCAAAAAAGAGCCGCTAAGTGCTGTTAGGAGTTGGTTTTTAAGACCAAACAAAAAACAGGTCTAAAAAGTGGAGCAAAAACACCTGCACATAAGGGAGACCAACCCAGACCCTCATTTGCTTACTGAATGATGCCATGGAGGTACTACTCTTTCAGCTTGGAGCTCCCAGAAGACCACGACCACAACCACCGCCACCAGCACCACCACAGAGGCAGCGCCAAAGAAGAGAGCGGGTCTACCGCCAATATATCACCCTCATAGACTTTATGCCAGAGGATGTGATAGCCCACTACAGGCTGAAAATGGACATCATCCTATGCATACTGACCCAGATAGCCCCTAGGCTGCAGGCACCATCACAGCGCTGCACGAACATCCCTCTGCAGACCAAGCTACTAGCAGTGCTGCACATGTTGGCCTCTGGTATCTTCCAACCAACCACTGCCAGAGTGGGTGGAGTCCCGCAATCATCATTCTCAAGGTTCCTCCCAACTGTCTTGGATGCCATGATCAGCCTGACGCCTCAGCCCCTACATTTCCCAAACACTGTGCAAGAGCAACTTGACAACAAGCAAGGCTTTTATGGTTTTTCAGGTTTCAAGTCTTTATTTCGATTTTTGACAAATCATAAAAGACACATTATAATACATTAATAAAACAAACAATAAATTTAAAAAACTTTTTCTGCATGTGTTGGGGGCGATTGACTGCACCTATGTTCTACTTATGCCACCTGCAGACTCTGCACACATCTACAGGAACAGGAAATACACACACTCAATGAATGTGCAGGTAATTGTGGACCACCTGGGCCATTTCATCAATGTAGTTGCCAAGTTCCCTGGGAGTGTGCATGACTCCTACATCTTTCGACAATCCATAATAAACCAGCATTTTGAAAATGGAACATATGGAAATGGACTGCTTGTTGGTAAGTACAAAATCTCAAGAACACAAGAATGTAGGTCACATATGTGAGAATGCACATGTAGCCAATGTAAAGTAACATACCTTGGAACTGGTCACAACAATATACACAAGCACACAATACAAAAAACCAAGGCATATATCAGATATCACAACAAGAATTAGCCTTTTAAATCACATCCAAACCAGTATGGCACATATAGAATAAAGATTTTGCTGAACACATCAGATAACTGGTGAACAATAGTGCAGCACCTGACACAGAACATAAGATTCTGCTGTGGTACATACTTGTTGAAACCCACACATTTGCCATATGTACAAGAAGATGACAGATCCTTGCATACACATGTGATGGGGCACAATTAGCTGCCATGCAAAAACATAGTCAGCTATGCAACATGCAGCATGTGTCCCTGCATCCTGGGATTACAAGTAGTGCTGCATAAGGATAGCAACAACTGCACACAAATACACACAAAAAGACATTAAACATCACTCATGTGTAGTTGCAGAATGGAGCCTGCATTAGAAAAGAATGTAAACTATACAAATCCCAAACTCAATACATGTTGTTCAAGCATATGACAATCCTGGTGAGGTGGAGCAATAATATGCTCAAAATCAGAGATTTTTATGTGTTTTGAATGGGAACTGACACGCACAGAAATATCTATGAGCAATACTCAAACATGCATACATGCAGAGCCAAAGTTAACTCATGCACAAGGACATCAATGCATATGTACGTTGTCATCACATGTCCCAGTAAGTTGATTGCACCAGGTAGAGTTGGCACATCACTGAAACATTGACACACCTTGGGGGCAAGGTAGATGTAAATAGCCCACTATAAGCACAACATTTAGCTGACAAGGAATCTCTCTCACAGCTACCCTCAGCAAAATCACTCCCAATGAGGTATTGGATGATGTTCAAACATAAGAAAACATCATAAACCTAAGGTGGATGTGTCGGCAGGCACATGTGCCATTGGTGCACCCCATAAAATATGTGCACAGGAGAGCATCAGTATGGGCAACAGGCCTGTAAAGAAACCAATCTTTTACCTAGTGAAACATACATCCTCACAGTCACAACATGAAGGTAATACACAGGATACAAACAATGACAGCACAGTGATTTGTAGGCTGTCAAGCATAGGCAGTTTAATTTACAGTGCTGCTGGTCTATTGTCTGAAGCACTATATGACAAACCCAAAAGACCAAAGTTGCACAATGCACATACATCAAAATGGACACTCTGCAAATACAGCGGCAAAAATACTAATGTACCCATCTCCCCATTATCTGTTTCAGGTGATCAAGGATATGCACTATCGCCATGGATGATGACACTCATCAAAGTGACACACACACAGGCACAGAGAGATTACAACTTGGCACACAAGGACCATTGTTGAATGGACATTTGGAGTCCTGAAATCCAGGTTCCGGTGCCTAGACGTATCGGGTGGCATACTCCTCTATAGACCAGAACTAGAATGCAAGTTAATAATGGCATATTGGATTCTGCACAATAATTGTGTACACACAAACACACCATTGGGTGAAGATCTGGAGGAACAGGACAACCCCGAGGATGGCCAGGATGAAGAATCAGATGTCAGACACACCACAGCATCTGCTGCTGGAACAGCATGAAGGGATCAAATATTCAGGAAGTTCTTCACATAATCACAATTATCAAAGATCCCATCACATGAATTTTTCACTTCAATAAATCACAGAATGTCACTATGTCCAATAAAATATCTAAACAAAAAAGTATTGTATGTTTGGTTTATATCTTCAGAAGTTCATATATCTGTCATTTCCAAGGTAAATAAGGCACTGCGACACGCAGCTCTAACATAGAGCAGTGGGCAGAACTTCAATCAAAGAAAGATTGGGGATGGAACAACGGATTGGCCCTATGACCTAAATAATGTGTATGGTCCCTCAGTGAACAGAGAACAGACATACACATGAGGGTAGTGCTACAGTACTGATCTATCCTGCTGAGGCCCATCAGGGATGCTGTTCTGAGCAGCCGCCAGGGTTCCTGCAGAGAGGCTCAGGATACAGACGCACTGCCCGCGGGGGCCCGATGCGCGGGTGAATGCCCAGACTAGTGCTTCTATGCTCCCGATGGAGCGGATACGGGGGCGACTGCTCTGAGACCCATGTGAGGCCAGGGGACACATCTTTTTGCCAACTAAATTGCGGACGCACCCGTTTGCATGGTTTACCCACGAGTGCATTGGATATTGAAGGAGTTGAGCCACTTCTGTACAGCAGAGCATGAGGTGTGCTACCTCATAGACTAACGGGAGGCCCTAGACCCCTGCAAGATGTTCCATGGTGTTTGTGTGGGCAGGAGCTCCTACTACAGCAGTGTGAGCCTTCTTTCAACTGTGGACCTTCGTTGGGTTCGAAACACAGGGAATGCAGGCGACACTTCACAATACTTATGGGATGCATGTCGGCAGCGGTACATGACACGCTTTGAGCACAGCGACGGTGGATTGTGGGGAGTACCTGTGAACCCCACTAATGCATAACCAATTTGCATCTGCACCTTCCAAATTGCGGCATTGAAACAGGGGAGAGCACCTCTCTGCATAAGACTCACACTAACTCTTCGCACACTGCATGATACCGCCCTGCGAACCTTGTGGACTGCAGTGTATGCTTCGTGCCCCCATGATTCCCATGATTGCGAGAGAGGGGAAGACGCATGGCACCACATAGACTCTAGTGCAGAGAGCACAATTGTTCCTTTACTTCCTACCTGTGACTCCTTGCAATCTTGTCCTTGTTGCTACTGGAGGCGATCACTGTTTGCTACTTGGGACCTGGATCGAGCCTAAAGGAGGGAGGAGAACAATGGGCTGCACTGATGATAAGCAGCCACAACTGCAATTCCCAGTTCGGAAACAGCTGTCTGAGTGATGATGCAGAAGCGCAACGGGAAGATGACGAGCCCCCCGTCTCAATCACAAGATCATTTGTTTAAAATCATTGGGACTGACACAGTGTTCCCTACCACGTCGTGCTACTCCTCTGAGAAAAAAACGGACTTCGCCCAGAGCTTGAACACATCCCCCATCTGGCTATACAGAATCTGTGACCCTGCCTCGGACCGTGGAGACCTAGCTTTTTGGCTGATGCCTGGTGGAGCTACTTGATAGCTATAGAGAAGATGACCTGTGGGCTACCCCTTCAGCTGTCACCTACCTAGCCAGATATTGGGCAGATCTTACTTTGTCTCTCCGTGGTACCCTCCCTCATACCCCTTTACTCCACCCACTTTCTCCTTTATGCTCCATTCATTCCTCCTCTTTGCTCTCTAATTGTTTTTTCATTGAGACCTAGCTGCTTGAATGATGGCCGGTGGAGCTACCTGATAGCTATAGAGGAGACGGGCTGTGGACTTCCCCCTCAGCTGTCACTTACCCAGCGGGACTTTGGGCAGACTCTCCTTCGTCTCTCCATCCATCCTATCTCTATCCTTTATCCCTCCTACATCTTACCCCACCTCTTTACCCTTCGAAGCTCCATTTATTATAACTTTCGACGCTCTTCAAATGTTTTCTTGTATCTGATGTAACTTCTAATTGATGTAATTTTGTAATTTTGTGGAACCTTATGTAAATCAATCTGATAACTCCGGCTCTAGCCAGCGCTATAGAAAACTCAAATAAATTTTAAATAAAAATACAGGAAAACCAATGTTCAGAGAGAAAAGTTTCCCAGAAATGTACTAACAATCATATTATTTTCTATATTGTTTTCTTTGTGAAATTCCTTCATTGGGTTTTTGCATAAAGGTAAACAATACAGATTTGCTAGGTGTATGCCTTGTCGCCGCTACAATTGTTTTAATCATATCCTTCACTGTTACATTTCATAGCTCATGAGCATTCATCCAAGTTACATTTATATGCACTGCATTTTTGTTACAATGGTTATAGCCCGTGCATCAGTTCTCACATTTCACATTGCGCATTCTTGATGTCTGCATCTGTGTAGTCTGCTTGGTTTCTCAGCGCCAGCTGCGCATTGTCTCCACACGCGGCGCATCTTTTCCAACATGGTAACTGTGGGCACCGGTTATAACTGAATTGGGACAACATAAAACATAATAGGTTGTTTGGGGAATTGGTCCCTGTGCTCCCCCAGCGTGTTCCGGTGTTGCCTCTAGTGTACGTGACTCGGTTGGCTATCCTCTTGGCTTGTGCATATTTTGCCTGGTGAGGGGCAGTGTACAGGTGATACATGCTACTTCTTCCTACAACTCTATGGTTTGTTTCTAGAAAGGGAAAGTGGTCCAAGGAAGAATCCAAGTCCATATCAGTTTTCACATGGTTTTTGTAGAGAGAACACACTCAAAAAAACTCTGGACCTCTTGAGTTTTGAACAGTAAAGTCTTTAGGGGGATACGGAGTGTGTTAGCAGTAGTTCTTTATATCATTAGGCTGAATCCTTGCTCATATAATTAGAATCAAAAGTCCATTGTGTATAGAAAGATGCTCTTTATTAATTTAGGTAAAAGACATGAACAGCCGACACGTGTTTCGCTCCCTGTGGCGATTCGCGCCAGGGCTTTTTCAAGGCTGTAAAAGATCAGAGGTACATGTGTGAAACGAGTGGCCTGAAAACTGACCTTTGACCCCAATACCAGTGAGTGAAAAATTGGAAAGTAAGATGATTGGAGTGAAACAGAAAACACCAATTTCCTTCTAAAGTGAAGTTTCTGATTAGTGATCAGTGTAGAGAAGAGCCTGGGTGACAAGTTTAGAACATAAGAAAAGGTGAATACCAAGCAAAGAAAGAACATTCCCCTCTGTGATTTTATAATACGTAAGTGTTGTGGAGGTTTGTATATAAAGCAAAAGTGTAGTTAGTTTGGCTATCAACCAGAAAAGGGTTAAAAAAAATCAAATAATCAAATTAAAATCGAGCAGATCAGTATAGTTCCAAGTGATCAAATTGACATGCCAGAGGGATTTGAAGCAAGAAAAGAGGCTTTACAGTTAGTGCTGCATACCTATTTATATTACAGTTTGTTCTTTTCAGTTCTTCATCATAATTTGTATTATTTTTCAACCAAAATCCGTTTTTTCAAAGTAAAGATCTGTTAATACAATATTTACATTTAGAGACAGGTTTATCCACTATATTCATAACACTATAAAAACGTTTTTCCTTAACAAGCAAAAATTCACTTTATGAAATATGAGCTATTCCTAAACAATCTAATTGCCTTCTCTCTACGAAACTGGTAAAAAAAACATTATCTATATTGTAGTGTATTTGACTTCTTTGCATCAGGTTTAATTGAGAGGCAGTGCACAGCGATATTTATGGTTTAGTCAAAGGGAGTAGAATTAGGTAGCTTAAGTCATCTTTAATTTTACACTCAAAAAGTGTGGTACTTGAAAAGGGGGACACTATTGTTTAAAACTAATTAGAAAGACCAGTTAGTAGTTGGAAAAAGTTTTAATAGTCTGGCATGTGGGTTCCGGTACGGGATTTTGGCAGAGTATTACGCTAACAAGATTGTTCAATATCGGCGTATTGCCCACGTGCTAAGGACACAATGGTCCCATATTTAGGCAAGGGTAAAGTCCTACGGACACAGCAGAAGTATTACAAAAGGAAGCCTATCCAAAGAGACGGTAGCCGCACTTACTTGTAAGGGAAAATCCCTGGGTTACGTAGTCGGGAGCCTGCAGGTCGTTCCTTCCGCTTTCGCGTGTGTGTTTATGTATGACTACGGACTGCCTCTTTTAAACCGGAAGGAGAAAATTAACCTGGAAGGCAGAGTCAGTGCTGTATTGCGAAAAAAGTGTTTGTTTAGTTTATTTCTTATATTTCAGATAAGCTATGCACGGTATGCATTTTGGATTAAGTAAATTCGATAATATCTAAAAGCTGATCGTGCTATTTTTTCGTTCATTCATAGGTATTATCGCCGGATGGCCCGGAAGTTTCAGACAGGCTGACATGTTTGGTAGTAATCAACAACGGACTTATTAAAGGTATTGGGTCGTATTTTTTGACTCCGCCATTTCAAAGTGGCATTATTTAAGTAAATTCAATGGTTGAGAATAAGAATGGACAATACTGGTGTTCGTAAAACAGTGTTTTATTATGGCGCATAGCAGGGGGAGTATTTAACATTACTTCGATATTGTTGCCCCAGTTAGCACTGCTCTAGACTACTTCGGTGTAACTTTGCACACCTCCCCCGCAAATACAAAATATATATGACTTGGTGTTAGTTATTCTTAGATTCTGCGCACTTTAACATGTGTCCCAGTGTAAAGTGCGTGCGCACTCTGAGTGCATGTTGTGAGATTGGCCTGCCCTCCCATAGGAATGCATGGGGAATATGTGTGTCAATGGTAGTTCCTGATGCGTGGGGAGTACAGGGTCGAGTTTGGTATGTGCTAACTCGTGTGAGTAAATGCTGCACGATGATGTGTGTGGATTTACTGTGTCTAGTGTGGATGTGCCACTTCTAGAAGATGGCATGACTGTCTGGCTTGTGATTGGCTGGAGCTGGCTGGTGTGCCTAGCCCCCAAGAGTCAGGATGGGTCTGCCCCGGTGGTGAATAGAGATATTTACAGTCAGATGGGTGGGAGAGTGCACCTGGGACCTGAATAGGGCTGGGCCTTCCCTACGCAATGCTGGCTCCGCCCCCTGTGGTGCGACTGATGTCCCTAGCCTGTCCTGTGAATGGAGAGAGGGGCTGAGAACAACAGAGTGCTCCAGAACCGACTGCGTCTGGTTTTCCTCCTCCCTGCAGCCTGAGACAAAGGGATTTGGTGAATAAGAAGGGGCTGTGACCCCATGAAAATGCTCTTCTCTGTTCCTAACTAAAGGGGGGCCTGGTGCTGCTGCTGGGTGCCAGGAGGAACCGCCAATGGGTGCTGCCTCCCTGTTGGAGGGCCCTGTTAGCTGGCCCCTGGGCCCGGCCTTTGCCCCCCTGCCTTCCTAAAGGACTTTCCCTGGACTTTGGAACTGCAGCACCTGGGAGCGCTCTCTCTTTCATATTGAAAGCGGTTTACTTTCCTAAAGAAGCAGCGCTGCTGTTTTCCACTGTAGCACGGAGCTGCGAGCGCATTCCTGAGGGATTCCCCGGCGTGGGGATCCCTTTTTCCCTTATTTTTGGCACGGGTGCCCACCCTATAGGTTTGCCGTACTTTTAGGATCTTTGGCAGGTGCCTACCCCGCTTGATATTATAATTTATCCCGGGAGCCTACCCCGTATTTTGCCCGAGGAATTCACCGCCATCGGCCCAGGCCGCTGTCATCATCAGGGAAGCCGCCCAGTCATTGGCTAGCTGCAGGAGGCTCGTTTCCCGGGGCCACGCTGCTATTGGCTGTCCCAGGAGAGGTGAACAGGAAGTGGACAGGAGCCCACCCTGCGCTCCTGTGCCCGGAAGCAGCTTGCCGCGTCCTGACCGGGGCTCCCAAGTGCGACGTAGAGCCCCGGACTGCCTGCTGGTGCCGAGGGAGGCGGAGAGTGACTGTAGGTGTGGGCAGGGCTCCGGTGCTAGAGGAGAGCCCCGCGTGCATCAAGAGTCCATCCAGCAAGCCGCTGAAGAGTCGCCGAGAGGGAGAGGAGACCGCGAGGAAGAGGAGACCACGAGGAAGTCCCAGGTGAGTGGGACGTTGCCCCCCCATCACCGGTCCCTGTTCTCCCCGAGCGGTCCCGCAGGGCACCGGACCGCTTCAACGCTGAAGGGGCCTCCGTTGTTTTAGGAGCCCATGCGCTTCATTGGGGGCTTTTACTGGTGATTTGGAGCCCATGTCTCTCCCACACACATGGGGACATTGTAGAAGTCAGAGCCGACGAGGCTCCAACGATTGCGGTGGCATTCTGTATCTAGAGCCCGAGAGGCTCCAACGTTGTATAGCCGCATACTTGTTCTCAAGCCCACGATGCTCCCACATGTTAGGGGCACAGTTGTTTCAGAGCTCACGAGGCTCCCACATTGTTTTGGGCACTGTTGCTGCACTAAGAGCTCAGAGGAGAGCCAGGAGGCACGCTGGTGCCAGGCTCAGTTTCCCCAGCTGCCCAGCACTAAATGGGCAGCTGCAACGTTTAGGTGGTGCTCCTGCGCCCTGCGCATCGCTGCATTGGCAGCTAGTAGCCCTGACATTTTGAACAAAGGGCGTTTCAGCCATCTGAGAAGCCGAATTGGCCTGAGGACAGTTTCATGTGTTGTGCCCTTGCTAGGGGTACATGGTTATGCCTTATGTGATTTTTGCGCAAATGTAATTACTTGCCTAATCTGATTTATGCAAATGCCTTTTTGCCTATACCTCTAAATGTGTTTATGCTTAGGAGGTTGTTTTTACTAGTATAGTTATGCTAGTGTGTTCATGGTTCCTTGTGTGACATATGCCTAAGGTGGTTAGGATTGCGTAGTATGTACTTACCTTTTACCAGTGGTTACATGTTGTGTGATACAGTTGCTATTTAGTGCTACAATTATTCTATGTTCTAAGTGCTATTCCTACAACGTGCTAGTTCTACCAAGTGCTTATTCCTGACAGTGGTCCATGTGGCCCAGTCCTGTGTAATCCCCTATAAATTCCGCCCGTGCCCGTTGGCACAGTGTAAATTGTGTGTTTATTATCTAATGTGTTTTGTATCATACAAAGGCTATTTTTATATATAACCTTGTGTGGAGTTTCCTTTGTGGTGGGCCTTGGGTGTTGTTGCTGGGTGCGCGCGCAAGTGCTTCACACATCCCCTCCGGGATAAGCCTGACTGCTCGTGCCAAGCTACCAAGGGGGTGAGCAGGGGTTATCTTGGTGTGTGACTCCCTTGCCCTGACTAGAGTTGTGGTTTCTGCCTGGCTTTGGCGCAAGCCTTAGCCAACCAGAAATCCCCATTTCAAACTGCGGAATGTATTTAATTGGCATGTTTAGGCTCTGCATTGGTGTTGCCAAGCTGTCTCCTTGGGATCATTACTCTGGTAGACTCAGGGGCAAATGTACAAGCCACTCTCGCCACCACAAGGTCACCTATTGTGAAGTTGTGGTGGCAAGAGAGTCTGCACCTTATGTACAAGTCAGCGTTCAGCCAACTAATGTTGTTTTTCCATGTGTGCTCCCTTGTGCAGCACACATTGAAAAAGCCCAATTGCATTGTTAGTTACTATACAGGAAGTTGTCACTTCCTGTACACGTAGAGATAATGAAAATAAAAACGCAATTTCTGTCGCTTCCATGTGTGCTGCATGAAGCAGCACGCATGAAAGTGACAGAGGGGCATTTCTAGGATTGTTCATATGCAGAAAGGGACAGCTTCCTACACATGAACAATCATCCCCTGCATGCAGACCCCCTTGAATTTTTGTGCAAGGGTGCCTGCATTGGCGCAGGGTTTATGAACTTAGCACCATGGCAGGGGGAAGCGCAGAGCTACACCACATTATTGTAGACATGGTGCAGCCTTGTGGTTCCGAAGTGGAGGAGTGAGGCGTTACCACTGTAAGGATGACACCTCTCGCCTCCACTTCCTTGTGCATATCCCCTCAGTAAGGGTATGTGACAGCACCATCGTTTGACACTGACAATCTCATGGTGTTGTGACAGTACATGTCACATGACATGCACTGTCATGTCAGTGTCACCATCATGTTGTAACTAATCCTTAATTCAACATTGCATCCTCCATGTCACTTTTAAAAGCCACAATCTTCCATTAGAGTGAAGGGTCCCATGTATTCCAGACCTTGTGTTTCTGAGTTAAATGGAGAACATTTACATAGTTATCTGGACTCACATATTGTTATTGGTCTTAATTTACAGAGAAAATGTTGTCATAGGAGGCACACACATTTCAGGTCCGTAAAGAATGATATCAGCACTTACACCGGGTGGCCAAGGGATATTGTACTATGGCAAAGAGGTACAGACGTGACTGGGTAGCTGGGACATGGAAGTCTCTGCATGAAGTTGGACTGCAAAGAATGGTGAGGGACACACCAGCCATACCTGGCCCTTCTAACATCAGACGTGGGTCTAGACATGCCCAAAGACCTACCCAGCAAAATCAGACACCACACAGCTAACATGCTGCCACAGAATCCGGCACACAAGCAGGTGCCCCCTCACGCCCACATGTACAAGGGACTGCCACATGCCATCTGCAGCATGGACACATGCTGTGGGGTTCACAAACAGGGACCATCGCTGCATGATGGACATGAAAGTATGACGGCCCAATTAGAAAGGGATATCTCATACCACAGCACACACCTCCAGGACATCCTCGCCAGGAATGCGCATGCGCAGGCTCCCGCGCATGCGCAGTTTCAAAGAAGAAGTCGCGATGGGGAAGTTTGCAGCTCAATAAGGTACGTTTTATTTAACTTTATTTGTAGCCTGTTAATATAATTAATAAGGTGGGCGGGAGGCGGCGGGCGGGAGGCGGGCGGGCTCGCGAAATGGAAATATCGCGGAGAGGCACGCAGATTTGTTCAATCTCTGTGCCTCTCCGCGACGGTCCCTTTCGCAACTTCCGCCCACCCTTACTGGAAACCAGTAGCCTAATTAATATCTCCCTCTCCCAGGTGACTTGTCCCACACTGCTCTCTGGCCATGGCCTGTTAACGTGGTCCTGGGCTGTGAGCGGTTGCAGCAGTCGGGGGCTCCCTTCCTACGTCACAGCACAGACATCATTGTGGCTGGGGCCAGCCACCGAGAAGAGCGACGCCGGAAAACCTGACCGGGAGCCTCTGCAGATGTTTGGCTCCTGACATCACCCGCGGGGTAGGCAGCCGGAGGGAGACCAAAGAAATGCGGTGAGAAACGTGGAGGAGCCTGACTGCCATCCCGCTGAGCGTGTGAGTGTGGTGTAGTAGCCACGAAGAAGCTGAGGCGAAGAGGGAAGTCCCAGAAAGGAGCCTTCCCTGTGTTGCGTCACAACTACGTCGGAGGGCGGGCCCAGCTTCCGAGGAGTGGTTTCGGGAGAAGGGAAGTAGCACGGTGATTCCAGCAGAGTCAGCCCTGTTTTAGTACCCAGGCCACAGAGAAACACCAGGCACGGCATGGCGCCTTTTTAGGACATCTCCCTGACACTTCTGGTGAGTTGGGAATTACGAGGGGGGCAGGTTTGGCCCCTTGACTGGAGTGGCACATTTCCTTGTGAGTCCCACATTGTCTGGGCAGGAAACAGCTGTCCCATGCATTATGGGAAACTGCACTACGCAAAGTTTAGGTGGGGGACCAAGTTAGGTCTCCCACCCTCCCGGAAACGTTTTGTCCCCCTTGTGACATACCAGGAGGGGGTGCCAAAGGATTGGTATGGTCACCCCAGTCCAGAGGAGCCACCGTTAAAGCACTGGGGCTGCTCATTACCCTAATCCTATTAACAGCACGCAGGAGTTCCTGTGCCCAGAGTGTTCCTATGGAAATTATCATGTAAAGTGGTTCTGGTTTTATGATGATATATGGTGATTCCTGCATTTACATGTTTGCTTTTTTTCATCCAAACTGCTGCAACTTGATTACCTAATGTCCTGATGTATGCCTTGTGACACAATAACCGGTACCATTTGCAGGAACTACAAATTGTATATAGTGATAGTGTAATGGGGTATTTGAGCTGATGTGCGCAGTGATAATGTGGTCCTAATGTGTTCACAACCTGTGCCAGTAATGGGCATCAACTTCAGTGCACTGCTTGTGATTCTTATGAATACATGAATAAATGAATGAATAAATGAATGAATGAATGAATACGGATTTCTATAGCGCATGGCTACCCTAGGGCATCTCAGTGCTTCAGGAACTAGAGAACGACACCACTACTGATGGAGAAAGAAAGAACAAGGTCTTTAACATCTTCCTAAAGAGGAGATGGTTAGGTTAGCCCATTCCACAGATTTGAGGCGTGAAGCGAAAAGCGTCGGCCACCCATGCATGCTCGCCGGATCCTAGGTACCGTCAGAAGATTTTTGTTGTTTGATCTTAATGTCCTAGGCGATTGATAGAGATTAATCATAGGCATGATCATCGGAGGGCCGTTCCCAGTGATTGACTTATGCACAGTTCCAGCGAACCCTCTTCAAGATGGGATGAATAGTCTTCATGGCCCGCGCCCGTACGGCGCCTATCTTCATCAACTCCATGATCACCCACTACCTCCCCTGCCGTGATCTCCGATCTTCCAGCCAGCTTCTTCTCAGTGTTCCCCCGCTTCCGCAAGACCAGAGTAGGTGGCACTAGGTTTTCCACTGTTGCCCCCCGTTTCTGGAACAGCCTTCCTCTCACCATCAGGTCCATCACTGAGTATCTACATTTCCGTAAGGCGCTCAAAACTCATCTGTTTGCTCAAGCCTTTGCTACCCAGTAATCCCCTGGTGCTTCACTCATCCGCCTCTGTCAATCACCTAGCGCCAGGAAGCCGCTTGGTCACAGTGCGCTTTATAAATATTTTCAACTTTCAACTTTCAATTTTTACAGTGCACATGGCCTTAATCCAGATTCTTTGTTGCACTGGCAGCCAGTGTAATTGAACAAGGGCTGGCCGGGCGGAGGCCCGTCTTTGGACATTAAGCAGAAGTTGAGCAGCGCAGTTCTACACTACTTGTAGAATATTGATAGTCCCTTTAGGGGCACCCAAATAGACTGCATTAGCGTAGTCAAGCCTTGATAAAATAAGGGCCTGGACCAGCAGCCGCCTAGCGTCAAAAGGAAGAAGTGGCAGAATCTTCCTCAAAGGTCTAATTAAGCCATAACAAGTAGCGGCCACTTTGGGAGATTGCACAGCGAGACTAAGGCTGGAATCCAGCCATACACCCAGGCTCTTAATTTGTTTCTTGGGCCAAGGGGGAGAGCCAAGACAACTGGGCCACCACGGGTCCAAGTTAGAGGGGCTGCATGTCCGAGTAGCAATTTTTCCGTTTTGGATCCATTCAATTTAAGGAAGGAACGGTCCATCCACTCGGCCACTTTAGTCAAACAAGATGCAAGATTCATGTCCCTTGTGTTACCCTTACAGAGCAAGACCACCATCTGTGTGTCGTCAGCATAGGTGACCAACTGGACCCACCAAGGAAGCACAATGTCCGCCATGGGCCGCATATAGATATTAAACATTGTGGGGCTTAAAGAGGAGCCCTGGGGAACACCGTACTGCAGGGGGGTCGGTTGTGACAGAGCCTCCTCTTCAAAAACCATGAAGGATCTCTCAGTAAGAAACGACTGTAGCCACTGGAGAGCAGCTCCTGTCACTCCTACATCCTGCAGTCTTTAGAATAAAATGTGGTGATTTACCATGTAGAAGGCTGCGCTGAGATCTAATAATGCAATAGCAGCGCAGCCTCCGGCATCCACAATTTTCCTCGTCTCTTCCATCACAGCAATGAGCGCGCTCTCTGTGCCCTGCTTACTGCAAAATCCCGTCTGAGTGGGATGTAGAGCGTTATTATCCTCAACATAGGTGAACAGTAGGGAGTTAACGTGCTTTTCAGCCAGTTTGCTAATACCTGGCGGAAGAGAGATTGGACGGTAACTGGCTAATTCCACAGGATCTAAATTTGGTTTCTTTAGAAGAGCCTTGATTCGCGCTTCTTCTCACAGTGGAGGAACCACTCCGGCCGCAAGCGAAGAATTAATGACATCCCGGATGACTTGGGAGATAATCTCTGAAGCGGAATTAAGGATCGAAGGGGGAGCAACATCAGATGGGGAGCCGGATTTAAGATTTCCTAGAAGACACACCGTGTCTGATAAAGAAAGAGGAGAAAAAATATCCATCTTACCATATGAAAAGGAGGGAAGGGAAGTGCTTCAGGTTCCGCTTGTGGTAATAGTGAATAAATATTTGCAACCTTAGTGGCAAAAAAACTTGCAATCTCGTCACAGCGCGTTTGCGCATTCGTTGGATTAAGGAGGGGGCTAGGAGGGGTGATGAGAGATTTGAACATTTTGAAGATCTCCCTAGGGGAATTAGAGGCTGACTCAATCTTTTCCTGATAGTAACTGGCATGCGCCGCTTTGATGTTATTCTTATACAGCCTAAGTGCGGCTCTGTAATCTGCCTTACTGGCGGGGAAAAAATCCTTCCTCCACTTACGTTCAAACTGCTTACAGGATTGCTTAAGTCCTCTAAGCTCAACTGTATACCATGCCTTATTATTATGCCCGGCCCGGTGGGAGAATTTTTTCTTAGGGAGAATGGGGTCCAGGGAGGATTCAAACCAGCTGTTAAAATCATTGTCGGCCTTGATAGGATTGGGGCAGGGTAAAGGAACACTGGGGTACATTACCTAGCAATAGCGATAATTATCACTATGCAAGGTTAGCGGCTAAAATTATATCGCCGTGCTCGGATGATTTTAACCACTGAGATACCTTGATATTATCAAGGTTTATCTCAAAAGCGGTAAAAATCCTGCGAAATGCATGAATGTCGCTGAAAAATCTGCGATATTCATTCATTATTGCGACAATGCTCTTAGCCATGTTATCTGCAGCGTCACTCAAGGCTCCTCGCTCAGTCCAACCCTCTTTAACATCTACATGAGCCCTCTCGCAGACATCGCACGCCAGCACAACCTCAACATCATCTCCTACGCCGACGACACCCAGCTGATCCTCTCCCTTACCAACGACCCCGCCACCGCCAGAGCCAACCTTCACGAAGGGATGAAAGAGGTAGCCGAATGGATGAAGAACAGCTGCCTGAAACTGAACTCAGATAAGACGGAAGTCCTCATCCTGGGATCCTCACCCGCCGCTTGGGACGACTCCTGGTGGCCCCCCGCCCTAGGCAGCGCACCCAAACCAACAGACCACGCACGCAACCTGGGCTTCATCCTGGACTCCTCCCTCTCCATGACCAGACAAGTCAACGCCGTCTCTTCGTCGTGCTTCAACATCCTGCGCATGCTACGTAAGATCTTCCGGTGGATCCCCACCAAGACCAGGAAGACGGTCACCCAGGCCCTCGTCACCAGCCGTCTGGACTACGGCAACACCCTCTACGCCGGAACCACCGCCAAACTCCAGAAGAGACTCCAGCGGATCCAGAACGCCTCAGCACGACTCATCCTGGACATTCCCCGCCGCAGCCACATCTCCGGACACCTGAGAGACCTGCACTGGCTCCAGGTCAACAAGAGATTCACCTTCCGTCTCCTCACTCACGCACACAAAGCCCTACACAGCCAAGGCCCAGGATACCTCAACAGCCGCCTCAACTCCTACGCTCCCAAACGCCAGCTTCGATCGACCAGCCACGCCCTCGCCGCCGTCCCCCGCATCCGTAGAGCCACCACAGGGGGACGGTTCTTCTCCTACCTCGCCGCCAAGACATGGAACTCCCTCCCCACCCACCTCCGCCTGACCCAGGACCACCTCGCCTTCAGGAAGCAACTCAAGACCTGGCTGTTCGAGCAGTAGCGGATCCCCTTCCCCCAGCGCCTTGAGACCCACTGGGTAAGTAGTGCGCTATATAAATGCGATGATTGATTGATTGATTGATTGATTGATTGATCCACCTTCCATTGGATAACATGGCTAAGAACTGCTCTGGCCAGGCGTTAACTTTCTTTTGGAGATATTCACACTTAGCGCGAATATTTCCAAAAGTAAGGCTTTGTTGATAATTGCAGATAGCGATATTAGCGACTGTTTCCAGTCGCTAACATCGTGGCACACCCACTTTGCATGTCATTAGCGATAAATATCACTGACATGCAAAGTGGGCCCCAAGATAATCGCTATCTCCTACTAGCTGTCGCTAACTGGTGTTAACGACAGCTAGGTAATAGGGCGATAAAATTATCACTGCTTTAGAGGGAAAAAGTCCCGCTAAGGTGGCGATAATGGCCCTTGGTAATATGCCCCACTATTACTAAGATTGTTTAACCATTCGTCTACTGGAAGCTTGGACCAGGTCCTATCCAGCTTTTTAGATTTCAAGGAAAGATGTGGCAGGTCAAAACGGGACCAGACAAAAGATAGTAGTGAGTGGTCCAACCAGGGGATTGGAATAGTTTCCTTCAGGAAAATATTGTCTAGGTTCGTAAAGAAAGGATCAAGTAGATGACCAAATGTATGGGTGGGGCCAGTTACAATCTGTCTAAATTGAAAGGTTTCAAGGCCTACTAGGAAATCATGCACATAGGAGGATTCAGAGTCATCCAAGTGCATGGTAAAGTCACCGATAATAGAGAAGTTGGAGGTTACACTGGCCAGATTTACAGCAATGCCTGGTAGATTGTTACAAAAATTAGCATGGCCCGCTGGAGGACGATATACAAGGATTCCAGAAAAAGTACAGGTGGGAGAGAAACCAAATGCAAAGGAAAGGCTCTCACAATCCAGGACAGAGCACTTAGCCAATCTACAGCTATTGTTCGTTTTATAAATGATAGCAATTCCCCCTCTACGACCGACTTCCCGATCCTGCCTAGCCATGGCATAGTTAGCAGGAAGTGCCTGGAAAATATCAGGGTCCGAACCCACGTTAGTCCAAATCTCTGTAAGAAAGAGAGCATCAGGACCCCTCTCTTCAAGCAGTAGATGGATTTCACTTGCATGCTTAGGCAGAGACCTGCAGTTGAGGTGTAGGAGGGAGAACGATTTAACATCATCCATGCTTGGAGGTGAAGGCTCTAAGGGCAAGAGTGAAAAAGTACAACCAGGACAATGCCTGATTTCAGCCTCGGGTAGAATAACATGCCTACAACTATCCTGCATAGCATCTCTAATCCTTAATAGCATGTCCCTGTTATAACAATAGTTACCCAGATTAAATTGCACAGAGATTCCTGCCTCTAGCCCCGTCCGGGTACGGACGGGCGCAGACGGGCTTGCCTCTGGTGCGTCTCTGGCAAGCCATCGGCACGTTGCGCGCTTGCATTTCCCCAGCTAAATATCCTGGGCAGAGAGCCCTGACCCAGTCACTAGAGCATGTTCGAAAATGGCGCTGCCTAGTGGGCGAGTGTTCAACCTTTCCTCCCAAGATGGCAGTGCCAGAGTGCAGGTTGCGATGAAGCCCGCTTGAGCAGCGGATGAGAGTGTACAATTTTATAGCGCAAGTAAGTGGAGTACTATTGTCTCGTAATCAGACGAGTATGAGCAATTTTTAAAAGAGCAGACCGCTCGTACAACCAGTTTTTTAAAAAGCAAAAGACAAACTACACACACTGCAATCTCCAATTTGCTCTGCAAGAGCGCGGAAGTTCCAGAGTCCTGGGCGCGTGCTCGCACTACCCCAGCTAAATAATCTGGGCAGAGAGCCCTGACCCAGCCATTAGAGCGCGTTCAAAAATGGCGCTGCGTAGTGGACGAGTGTTCAACCTTTCCTTCCAAGATGGCGGTGTCAGAGTGCAGGATGCGATGAAGCCCGCTCGAGCAGCGGGTGAGAGTGTACAATTTTATAGTGCAAGTAAGTGGAGTGCTATCGTCTCATAATCAGACGAGTATGAGCAATTTTTAAAAGAGCAGACCGCTCGTACATCCAGTTTTTTAAAAAGCAAAAGATACACTACACACACTGCAATCTCCAATTCGCTCTGCAAAAGCGCTTAAGTTCCAGAGACAAATGCTTAGATTGCAAAGTAATTTGTCACCTAAGCAGTGTTATAACTATTGACTGGTTGACGATGTGATTGAACTATGTGGTTTATGTGCATCTTTATGACAAGCGCCTAGTGGTGCAGTAATTTATGTGATATGGTCTAAAGTGTTTCACATGCTTCAAAATGATTTATGGTCTAAAGTGTTTCATGAATAATACAAAGGATATTTTTTATATAACCTTGTGTGCAGTCTCTTTTGTGGTGTGCCTAGTATGTCACTGCTCAGTGTGTGTGTGTTGCGCAAATGCTTTAAACATTGCCTCTGGGATAAGCCTGACTGCTCGTGCCAAGCTACCAAGGGGGTGAGCAGGTGTTATCTTAGGTGTGTAACTCCCTTACCCTAACTATAGTGTTTGGTTCTGCATGGCTTAGGTGTATACCCTAGCCAACCAGAAATCCAATTTCTAATACTATCCAAAAGCCACAGGAATATGTTGAATGTGTCCCACGATGGAATGTCTCTGCCAAGCATCCGTTGCTAGGACAACGCCAGCACAACTGAGAAATCATAATATGCTCTGTGCAATCCTGTCACCCTGGCGGCGACAAAGTAATGTTAGCCAGCAGAGTAGACCGCCGCTTGCACAATGAAAAAACTCTGTCAACGCTAACGGAGGATCAGTCATCCCACATCTAAATAGGGCGGGCAGGAATCTGTCAGCTTGACAGAGTGCATGGAAAAGGATCACTGTCATAATATCGACCTACCAGAATATCGTGTCAAGAATATCGATGGACAAAATATCGACATCCTATCTCTACAAAGGTAAGTACAAAAATATTGAAACCAAAATACCGTTGTTTAAAATATCGTTGATCAAAATATCGTTTTTTTAATGTCTTAAAAATAATATTAAATAAATTAAATAATAAATATAATTAATAAAAACATATAATTATTTTAAAATGTTCAAAGTTATAAATAATAAATGTAATACAAAAATGAATTGAACATAGATATATACAAATTTATATACATATATATATTTACCTAATAATAATTAATAATATATAATTATTTTATTAAATTATAAAACGTTACAAACATTATAAAAATTAAAGTAAAGAACCTCGCCAATCATGTGCAGTGAGCCATGACCGCTGCGAGAGCAAACACTAGGTATTGAGGCATTACTGCATTGGGGCAACAGCTGCACGGGGGAACCCCCATCCCCCACATGCTGGGCAGGCTGAGGTTGAGGGCAGAGAAGCTCACTCACATATATCCCATATGCCCGGGTGCCTGAATTGCGACTGAATTGTGGGATTGGATGCGGCCCCTGGAACCCCACTGCAGACAACACTCATCTGGTGCACCCCCACAGCGTTGATTTGCCTCGATACACTCATTTCTGAGTGCTGACCCACCATTTTGAGCACCCCACATCATTGGCACCGGCATAGGAGGCCTAGGATTTGTTAGCAGCAGGCCCAAACTGTGGAATGGCTGACCGCTGACCACGCCACTACAGCAAGTAGCCATCATGGGGCGCAATGACCCTAAACAAGCGAAACTTACGTTTGATTCTCACAGGGAACTGAGTACTGACACCACGGAGCGAGCCAACCAGGACGCCGCGGACCGACAAGAGGAGGACTGGAAATCCCTACTTCTGAGCATGAAGCAGAGCTTATCATCCATTGATGCAAAAATGGACAAAATGAATGCAAGAATGGATATGGTAGTGAACAAACTCGAGCAACATGACCAAAGAATTATGGAAGCCGAGACTAGGGCGTAGGGTCTGGAGGATGGAGCTGTAGCGAATAGAGAAAAGGTTCTTCAAATGGACAAACTCCTGAAAATAATTGCGGATAAGAACGAGGATTTGGAGGCCCGTTCTAGGAGAAATTATGACTGCGTTTTCGGCTTGGCCGAATCAACAAATATGGGCCACATGGAGGACTTCATGGAAAAATTGGTCATAGATCTATTTGGGAGAGACTCCTTCTCGGTGCACATGACTATAGAGAGAGCACACAGGTCATACGTTTCTTGAACTACCGTGACAGGGACACGGTCCTCAGGCTGGCACGTGAAAAAGGTCAGGTACATTACAAAAATACTATATTAGCTTTTTTCCAGACTTCACCCAATCAGTACAAGAAGCTAGACGTAAATTTGTCACAGTGAAGAAAAAATGTCAACAACAGGAGATTCCGTACGCCACGATGTATCCTGCGAAGCTAGAGATCACACACTGTGGGAGTCCACACTACTTCACCAACACCCAACAGGCGGAGGACTACCTCAAAAAGAATCGCAGGGCGACATCCAGGGAAGCAGCGGCGCGTGATCGCTCCAGGTCACCGTCAATAATGTCTCCGCGGAATGATCTACCTGAGACTTGCAGATGCCAGTTAAGACGGCCATGGCACTTGCACAGCGGATCGACAACTCCGAACTGGTGATATATTTCTACTGACGCTTTCAACGTATTGAGGTCTGCCCGGTCACTCTTTCCCTTCCCACAGAAGCTGCTTGCCTGACCGGCGCTGTAGCGGGTGGGTGCAACAGGGGAGAAGAGGAGGCATGACATGGGCCCCTAGTGTCTCTTATAATGGGTGAACCCCCACTTACTGTTGGAATTGACTGTAACGATGGGTAGAGGACCAATAAGTGGAGAGGGTGGGACTAGCATACCCGGCAAGTTGGGGGAGCCGGTGTGGGTGGGGGAGGAAGGTGTTCAGGTTGTTATGTTGCACAAAGTTCAGGCAAGGATGATTAACAGTGTATGTTACAGTACTAGACTCTTTTGTAATGGAGTTGCTAGATAAGGCATGCAATACTCGTAATATTAAGGTGGCGTCATGAAATGTGCGTTGCCTCAATGAACCTAGAAAACGCAGATGGGTGCTTGGGTACTTAGACATGAAATTAAGATTGCTCTTCTGCAAGAAACTCACTTGGCCCCCAGGACCAACTCCCTCTTTGCCTCAAAATGGGCCTCCCATCGAGGCTTCGCATCTTACTCCAGTTACTCTAGGGGAGTGACCATACTAATAAAACGAGGGGTGGCATTTGCTCCCACTGGATCTGAATCCGATGTTGGAGGTTGGTTCTGCCTACTTTGGGGTAGGCTCCACTCGCACGATGTGATGTTCGTCAATTATTATGGCCCTAATACAGATGATCTCCATACTCTTCTCCTTCTGTGGGGCAAAATACAAGCATTAGGTATCACCTATGTTATTTGGGGGTGGGGGGACTTTAACAAAGCACTACGGCCCCAGACGGACAGATCTTGTGCTTCCCCGGCCCACTACACGCTTACACAAAGAACACTAAGTGATTATAGATAGCAACTATTTGCTCGATTCCTGGAGGCACAAACATCCTGCACTCAGAGAAGGCACACATTTCACAGCGGTCCATTCAACCTGGGCTAGGCTTGACTACGTGTTTGTCTCTACTGGTATGGCAAACGGGCTTGGCCGTGCACATCATCTGGGCTGCACATACTCGGATCACTCCCCGGTGTTCATGGAGCTACAGCCCCCTCTAGACAGCTCCCCGTATCTAAACTGGCGCCTCAACCCATCCCATCTCAGCGACTCAGCATTTAAAGCTGAAGTAGAACAGATATCCAGGATTTCCTTGAGGGCAATCTAAAGTCTGTTTCCGGTGTGACGACGGTTTAGGAGGCGTTCAAAGTTACGGCAAGGGGATGGTGCATAGCCAAGGGAGGGGGTGTCCTTAAATCACTGCATAACGATCTTTGCGTATTGGAGAGAAAGCTCCAAGTTCTAGAAAATGACCTTGCTCGCAGTCCTGACGACAATGCTACAAAGGCCCAACTGTGAGACAAGGTAACGGAATATGAATTACTTGCAGATAGGGAATGCTAATTTTGGGGAAAACCACACATGGCATGAATCTGTGGTGAGGAGGATCGCCCGGGGGAAGAACTCGCAAATGCACAAGACCCCCTAAATTTTCCAACAATGTTAGGGAAATCCAAGATGCACACGGCAATATACATAGGAACCTCCCGGACCTACTTTAATTAAGGAAAAACAGACGTAGACACACAAATGACAGTGCAATATAATTCAATTCAACAACCCCATGCATACTCGTAATCTGACTCGAAACCTGATTCAACTCACACTCACACTAATGCACGCAAAGACAAACTCATTAAAGCAAGCGTCCAAAGACAAAACATCACAACACCTGCGTTCTAAAAAGTGAAAAATGGATTTGTAACAGCGTGGGGTATTAAGGCAGAACTAAATATGATTTACAATGTCATCCTACCTCCCCAACTATAATTCTGCTTAAATGTTGGGAGACTTAAACACGCAACAAAATTTTAACGCAGGCAACAAAAAGGTCGACGCATTTCAAACCGGACCCTTTGTCCGGTTCTCATCAGGACCAAAAGGACACCTTACAACACAGTTGAGCTTCAATAAGTTCAAACAGGACGTGTATTTCTCAGTAGTGTCGGTGGTACGCGACTACAGAAAAGGGATCGAAGGAACCGACCACAGATGTCACGCGGACTATCTGGGACTTGTGGTATCGATTTGGATTAAAAGGGATGGGTCCTGAATAATTGAAGGAGAATCTGGGAGGGCGCGGTGAAAGCCTCTCCTCCTGGCGCTCAGGCACGTAGATAATTATCGTGATCTCTTAAAAACGGGAGATGGAATCTCCTCGAACTGAGATCGTAAACAGCAACTCAGTCCGTCGGAACGCCAGCGCCACCCAGGAACTCTGGTGTCACCAGAGTTCCCGGGTGGCGCTGGCGTTCCGACAGTGGTCGGTTCCTTTGATCCCTTTTCTGTAGTCGCGTACCATCGATATGAAAAGGTCACTTTTATTGGAAGCAAGCTGAAAACCTAACTCCTTTGGCTAAGCCGCACATTCTAAACATGCCCTGTCAATTTGCTCCCATCAGAATACTAACCCTTCCACCTCTTCTACCTCTAACACACTCCCCACCCCTAAGTGCTCCCATCCCCATTTACCTAACCTTTAAGACCCAAAACCTAAACACTAAGGGCCCCATTAGGATAGCGGGCGGAAAACCACCCCGACCGCCATGGAGGCAGGAAACGACTGCCCGCCGGGCCTCGTGGATAACCCGGCGGTCAAATTAGGTACAACTGCCAACAAACCGACCGCGGCGGTAGCGGGTCAACAGAAACCGCCCGACGCGGGCGGTGACGTCCAAAAACCGACCGTGGCTGTTGGAAACACAGCGGAAAAGCTACAACCCACCGCAAGCAAAGCGGAAACACCGCACTTGAAATTAGTATATTCCCGATGATCCCGTGGTACGATCCGCTGTTTCCGACCGCCGCGGTCGCACACAGGAGTGAATGGGAGAGCCACTGCAGTGGACAATACATGAAAAACATGGCAGACGATGCTAAAACACTGCAGCGATGCCAAACAAATCAAAGTAGCCATGTCCCCCAAATACAAAAAACACATACCAATGGAAAAATAAATGCCCCAAAAAATAATAATAATTCCCAGGACAACTCCCACAACACACCTGACAGCAAAATCCCATTTGGACACACCCACATAGCTGAGTATAAAACCAGCCCCTTCACTGACCACAATCCTTTGCAACATTCCAGAAGAGAAGGGCATACACCAGATCTGACAGGAGAGGCAAAAGGACACAGCACACACCACCACCACCACTACTACCACCATCACACCAGCACCAACAATCCCCCAGCACACAACATACCTCACACAACAAAGCCACACCCCCCATGCACCCACAAACACTTCAAACATCACACACCATGGCAGCACAGAAAATGCCCAAATTCACAGAGAGTGAGTTGGCAGTCATGGTCAATGAGATAGTGAGAGTGGAACCACAACTGTTTGGTAGTCTGGTCCAACAGACACCATTAGCCACAAGGACACAAATGTGGGAAAGGATAGTCCAAAGGGTCAATGTAAGAAGGAGATCATGAAGCGGTGGCATGATCTCAAGAGGATTGTCAAAGAGAGGATGAGCAAGAACTGGGAGCTGGCTAACCGGACTGGCAGTGGCCCTCCCATTCCACCAAAAACATTCACAACATGGGAGGAGAAGGCGCTTGCTATACTGCCTCCTGAGAGTCTCACAGGAGTATCCAGGGGAGTAGAGGCTGGTAAGTACAAACAAATCTCAACCAACACACTGATAAGTACTTCCTAGCACAATCCAAACACCATTGCGTTGTCCACCCTCACCTAACAGGTAGCTAGCTATCTTGCTTTTGATGCCTGTTTGGGGAGGGAGGCCTGTACTCCTACTCCCACCATGCCCCCTTGTCCCACACACCAGGAAGATGGAGCACTCCCTCCCACCCAGGAGCACCTGGAAGCCATTGCACTGTTCACAAAACACACTTACAGGTAGGTAGCCATCTTGCTTGTGAGGCCTGTTTGGGGGTGGAAGGCCTGCACCACGACTCCTACCATGCCCCCTGTCCCACAGCCTACCAAGATGGAGCCCTCCCCCAACACCACCCAGAAGCATGAGTCAGCCATTGCATTGTACACCCTCACCTAACAGGCAGGTAGCCATCTTCCTTGTGAGGCCTGTTTGGGGGTGGGAGGCCTGTATCACGACTCCTACCATGCACCCTGTCCCACAGCCTACCAAGATGGAGCCCTCCCCCAACACCACCCAGAAGCATGTTGCAGCCATTGCACTGTTCACCAAACAAACCTACAGGTAGGTAGCCATCCTGCTTGTGAGGCCTGTTTGGGGGTGGGAGGCCTGTACTACTACTCCGACCATGCCCCCTGTCCCACACCCCAGCCAGATGGAGCACCCCCGACACCCAGGAGCACCTGGAAGCCATTGCACTGTTCACCAAACAAACTTACAGGTAAGTAGCCATTTGGACTGGACAACAACGAACACAACTGCAAGGAACTCTTCAACATTGTGAAAGAGCTCTCCAACCCCAACGCCGGAAACAACAACATCACCCCTTCGCAAGACCTCTGCAACTCCCTCGCCTCCTACTTCCACAACAAGATCACGGACATACACTACAGCTTCAGCACTCAACCAACGCACGCCACGACCGCAGCAACGCCACCCACCACCACCCTCCGCGCCTGGACCCCGGTCAACACCGAAGACACCGTCCACACGATGAACTCCGTCCACTCCGGATCTCCGACCGACCCCTGCCCTCACCACGTCTTCAACAAAGCCGACGCTGTCATCGCTCCCCACCTGCGGGACATCATCAACACCTCATTCGACACCGCCACCTTCCCCGAGAGCTGGAAGCACGCTGAACTCAGCGCTCTACTGAAGAAACCTGGGGCAGACCCCACCGAACTCAAGAATTACCGCCCCATCTCTCTACTCCCGTTTCCAGCCAAAGTCATCGAGAAGACCGTCAACAAACAGCTGGCCACCTTCCTAGAGACGAATGGATCCCTCGACCCATCGCAGTCCGGATTCCGTGCCAACCACAGCACCGAGACCGCCCTCATCGCCGCCACTGACGACATCTGAGCCCTGATGGACAACGGGGAAACAGCGGCCCTCATCCTCCTAGACCTCTCCGCGGCTTTCGACACGGTCTGCCACCGCACCCTAGTGCAGCGCCTCAGCAACGTCAGAATCCAGGAGAAGGCGCTGGAATGGATCGTCTCCTTTCTCGACGGAAGAACACAAAGAGTCCGCCTACCACCGTACAAGTCAGAGGCCACCAAAGTCATCTGCGGCGTCCCTCAAGGATCCTCTCTGAGCCCAACTCTCTTCAACGTCTACATGAGCCCCCTCGCGGCCATCGCACGCCAACACAACCTCAACATAATCTCCTACGCCGACGACACCCAGCTGATCCTCTCCCTGACCAACGACCCCGCCGCTGCCAGAGCCAACCTGCACGAAGGGATGAGAGAGGTAGCCGAGTGGATGACGACGAGCCGCCTGAAGCTGAACACAGATAAGACGGAGGTCCTCATCCTGGGCTCCTCGCCCTCCGCCTGGGACGACTCCTGGTGGCCCCCCGCCCTGGGCACCGCACCCAAACCGACGGATCACGCACGCAACCTGGGTTTCATCTTGGACTCCTCCCTCTCCATGACCAGGCAAGTCAACGCCGTCTCCTCATCATGCTTCAACATCCTGCGCATGCTTCGGAAGATCATCTGGTGGATCCCCACAGAGACCAAGAAGACCGTCACCCAGGCCCTCGTCACCAGCCGACTGGACTACGGCAACGCACTCTACGCCGGAACCACCGCCAAGATCCAGAAGAGACTCCAGCGCATCCAGAACGCCTCAGCCAGACTCATCCTCGACATCCCACGACACAGCCACATCTCCGGACACCTGAGAAACCTGCACTGGCTCCCGGTCAACAAGAGAATAACCTTCCGCCTCCTTACCCACGCACACAAAGCTCTCCACGACCAAGGCCCGAGCTACCTCAACAACTGAATCAACTTCTACGCTCCCAAACGCCACCTCCGATCCGCCAGCCACGCCCTCGCCGCCGTCCCACGCATCCGCAGAGCCACTACAGGAAGAAGGTCCTTCTCCTACCTGGCCGCCAAGACCTGGAACTCCCTCCCGGCCGACCTGCGCCTGACCCAAGACCACCTCTCCTTCAGGAAGAAGCTCAAGACCTGGCTGTTCGAGCAGTAGCGGCACCCCCCCCCCCAAGCGCCTCGAGACCCTACGGGTAGGTAGTGCGCTCTATAAATGTCTTTGATTGATTGATTGCTTGTGAGGCCTGTATGGGGTGGGAGGCATGTACCACGAATCCTACCATGCCCTCTGTCCCACAGCATCATCAAGATGGATCCCTCCCCCACCCCACCCAGAAGCACTTGGGAGCCATTGCATCACCCTCATCAAACTTACAGGTAGGTGAGGAACATGGCGGCGGCAGGCTGACGGCTGCTGCGGGGCTCCGCACTCTGAAGCACTACAAACAGCGTTCTGGGCGGATTTTTCCCATTTAAGAGCAGAATATGCTAAATCAATGCGGTGATGACGGGTGGGCATCTTTTTTATAAACCTTTTTTGGGCATTGTTAAAGTTTTCCCCCTTGTACTTTGTTCGGAGGTTTGGAGGTCGACGAGCGCTCCAGGGCATTAGGACCCTGCGGAATGCCTGAGCTGTGCTACGTCAGGAGATCCGGAACGGGAGAGCTGAGCCGCGTCAGGAGCTGCGGGTCGTGGAAGTTGGCTCCTGAATGTACTGGGACGGCGGAGGCTAAGTGCAAACAACGAGAGACTCGAGTCAGCCGTAGGAGTCTCTGGCTTCGCTCCAGGGGAGCGCTCGTGTGAGAAGTGGGCCTGATATGTGGTGTTTCCAATTCTGGAACCACCTTGTATCAGTCCAAACAATCCCTTATGGTGTCTGGTTGTAAGTCAACCTTGTTAGACAAGCTATCCTAGGGGTAGCATGGACTAAGCAGCCTTAAAGGCTTAACTTAAGAGGTCATGTTAAGCGAGCTGTTTTACCACATACAATCCTGTAATACCAAATGAAAGGACACCACACAAGTATATATTATAAAAATATATGTGTTTATTTCTAAATTAATCCCCAGTACTCTTTATGAGGAAAGGGGCACAAGCGTTAAATCAAAAGCACGGTTGCACAATTATGGATGAGAGCTGGTGGCCACTCAAACCATATATTAAAAAAGTGGTATAAGAGATACCAATCGAACAGTGGTTAGACCTAGGGCCTAGAAAATCGCTGGGAGCAGTCAGGACTAGCAATGCTGAAGTCGGGAGAAGCCCGCGGGATTCGGGTGCAGCACGTAAAGTGCGACTTGCACCAATGCAAAGTCAATGGTGCGTAAAAGTTACACAAAGTTAGTTTAAAGATACTTCCGCTGAACCTAGAGGAACAAAACTTAAGACACAGACCCTAGAGGTGGGTACCAGTGTAGGGACACCGGCGTTGCAATGTTACCTCACCCACAGGAAGTGGGTACACAGGGTCGAACTGGCGTTGGGTTTTGACACGCAGGCTCTTGGTGCTTGGAGCTGAAGATGCTGCAGGCGATGGGAAGCAGAAGTGTCCGGTGTGATCCAAGGGTGGATCTGAAGTGGTGAAGACCTGAAAGCAGAGGGGACAATGTTCAAAGTCACTGACCAGTGACCACCCTGGAACCAGATTGGAACCAGGCAAAGTCGGGTGCAAACAGGTGATGAGGTGTTGCTTCCCTCTGCAGCCACGTGGATTTTAAGAGGTCAAGGACGTCCAGGAGTCGATCACGATCTGGCTTACAAAGGTTCTAGCTGATGGCGGTGTCGGCAACTCGATTGAAGCAAACAAGCCTTGGCTAATGCAAGCCACGGGGAAAGTGAAAAAGGCTTATTACTCGGACCAGCAAGGTCAGAGCGGGTACTCCTTTCTACAGGAGCGAGGGCAGGTCTGGAGCAACCCGACCCGCAGTGTAAATTGTAGATTCCGTCGCCAAGATGGCCGCTGACCACGTGGTAAGTGGCCGGGATGGTGAATCAAGTGGCACAAAACAAAAGGGCCACACGCAGATCGTTGAGATGCTGGAGGGCTGATCTTTAGTGCAAATGCTGCTCGGTTGTGGGGCTTTTCAAACCCCAAAGCACAGAGTCAAGGGTGCCTCGGGTGCTGCGCAGTCAGCATCTCGGGGGTCCTCCGAGATGTCCGCTCCCACGTCTCTCGGTGCCTCCACAGGTCCCTTCTTTACAGGGACTGTGGATCGGGCTGTGACAAGTTTGGGAAGCTGGGTCTTGTCAGGCTCTGCACTCGGGCTCCGGCGGGAGGCGGCGGCAAAGCAGATGTCGAGGTGCTGGGTGGTGCCTGTGTTCACAGGGTGGCCCCTACTAGGCCACAAGGGAGATGCTCTTCAGTCTTCTGTTCATCAGAATGTCGAAGTCCAGTCGTCTTCTTAGTTTAAAGGTGATTTCAGGATGATCTGAGTTGCATTGGCACTGCTCCCACTCTTATTCCAATCTGAGGGGAGGATCTCCTGCTAGGTCCCTCCCTATGGGTGGGACCAGGAAGGGGGGCGGTTACACCCCCTTTCCTTTGTCCAGGTCACACTGGAGCTGGGACTGGTGTGCCCCAGAACCGGGTTGACCGGATTATGCAAGGGGAAGCCTTGTGCTTCCCAGGCACTGCCTGGTTTCTTTCAAACCTCCCTGCTACAATCTACTATCTCCTGTCTGGGGTGGTGTGACACCTCCCTGTGACAGTAAAGCCTTTGTCCAGGCCTCCTCTGCTGAGTTTCGGTCAGCAGCAGGAGGTCAGACATGTGTCTGTGGCAGAAGCATCCATTTTGTGGATCTGAGGCTCTTTTAAAAATCAACCGCGTTTTAGCAAAAGTAACATGTCGTCCCCTCTAGAGGGGTGGAATGCTACCCCTGTCGCCAGGACTGGCGAGGGGGTAGTATTCCAATTCGTATGACACCTTACACGACATGTTTTGATAATGCCAAACCAAAGTTGACATATAACCGCGAGGATTATAATGCACTTAATAGTATATGGTTTGGCATTATCCCGGAACAGCTAAGGGAATTGTCCCCGACAGCTGCAGACAGGCTCAGCTCATGCTAGAGCACCATCTCACATTAAACCACGCACTCTGCCTTCAGGATTGTTAAGGCCTGCCATAGGAGTGGCTCACAGGTTTATATGTGTCCAGATAGGTTTAGATATAGGCATACTATATCTAAGCAAGGGGTGATTACACCACCTTGCCCCAGCTGAGTGATCAGCCAGTTGTGTCAATTTTAGATAGCCAGCCAGGGGTGGCAAAAGATATGCTGCAGCCCCTGGTAGGCTTTGGATGCACCTATGCCCTGGGCACCTATAGTGCTCTGTACAAGGGCTGATAAGGTGACCCAAGCCAATCTAGTTATGCACCTAGGGTACATGGAATCCATTTTACAGAGAGAGCAGATAGTTGGCCTTGTTACCTGCTAATCAGGGCCCCAGGCTAAGTCGAAAACCAGCTAAACACAAGGCAAAAAATCTGGGGTAACCATAGTCAGGTAGCCACCTTCCTACAGCTCGTTTCTCGCACAAGAGGCCCGGTGTGCTGGGGCGTCCATGTAGCTTTGACCAGCGGTAAGGTGGTTCCTGGAGGGGAGGACTGCATGGAGGCTGATACATCGAGAACAGTTTGCCAGAGTGATTGCAGCAAAGCAGCCAGTGCCATTAAGGGCGGCAGCAGTGCAGAGGACGGGGTGTCATTAAATCCGGAGCCTCCTATTGCAGATTTTTACCAAACTGAGGGCTCTGTAGTTAAAGGAAGAGTGGGAGAAATAAGGAACAGGTATCAGCTTAGGTCCAAGCAGGACCTGAGGAGGCAGGGGGTCTGGGACTTTGCTGAGATTGCCGAAAGAGGGGTACCGACGCCCGTGTCTCCGTACAAATAAAAGAAGAAAGGGGGAGTAAGGAAGGGCGGGTCAGCCAAGGTGGTCAAGCAACTTCAGGCACAGAAAAGCACTCCCTCGCTCAAAAGTTACTTCAAGATAATGGAGCAAACGGAAAACTCCAAGGAGGGCACAAGAAATAAGTCAGGAGTAAAGTCAGGGGTTAAAGTAGTTGATATTGAGACTACAGAGAAAGGGGGCAAGGGGGTAGAAGAAGGTAGGGCCACCACTCAACCAGATAGAGTACCTACCCCCTCTACTATACCCCTGAAGAATAGGTATGCAGTACTGCAGCCGGCCTCCAATGAATGGGATCTAGAGGTTCTGGCACACAGTAACCCGGAAAGCGACTTTGGCTTTGGCGCGCCTTTATTAGAGCTACAGGGGCCTCCTGCTCCAATCGCTCCAGTAGCCACGGTGAGTTCAATCTCTGCTTTATCTACCTTATCTATAGTCCATGCCTCACCGAGCTCTGTAGCTCATTCTTCTCCCCTAGCTCCTCACACAGCTCTTACTGAGCCTCCATCTCAGTCCCCGTCTCTGTCCTTTCCTTCCTCTACTTGTGTTATACATAGTACTGCCCCTCAACCCAGCGGCACTGACAGGCCTGTTGAGGCTGAGAGTGAGAGGGACAGACTTGGTTTTTTATTCCAAACAGCGTACTGGAGAGTAAAGTTACTACGCTCTCAGAAACTTCGATAGGGAACTCCAAGGATATAGACGCTAATAAAGCCCAAAATCGAACTCTTATGATGGATTTGGAGAGACTGGAAATGCAGAGTCGGAGGAATAAACTCAGAATTCTCAAAATACCAGAAGGGGCCAAAGTTGTGGACATAAAGGGATTTCTGTGTAGGCTACTTCGAGAGGCTATACTAAAAGATCGGTTAGATATCGATCTAGAAGCTGAGATACAACGGGTGCACAGAGACCCCTTCAAGCTACATCCGGACCGTAAAGCACCAAGGAAGATCTTGGTTTATTTCCAAACATACAGGGTCAAGCAACTAATTCTTAGCAGGTGTCTAGCACGTTCTATTCTCCACTATCGTGCCAACCCCTATCAAATTAGATCCGACATAGGGGGAAAGACGGCTCAAATGCAATGGGAGCTGGGCTCTAGGATGCCAGAACTTCATTCATTTGCAGCCCAAGTCCAGATGAAGTTCCCTGCTTTACTTAAAATTATGTGGAATAACAAGATGTTCACTTGTAATTTTCCAGAGGAAGTTGATGACCTGCTATCAAAAATGAGGAAATAGTCAGTCCCCTGTTAAAACTAAGTTTGTCTATTGGAAAATGACAAAAAAAAAATAATAAATAACAAAAAAACGTTGTTAAAAAATATAGGCAAGGAATGAAACAAAAAAGAAAGGTACAATGGGGAGATTGTAAGACTGAGTAGGGGAAAAATTGCTATTTCATCTCACTTAGGGTGGTGTTTTAAGGGTGCGGGGCCTCCTAAGGCGCGCTTATGCCGAACAGGATGGGAGGGTTCCTCGGGGGGTGGGATGGGCGGGGTCAAAGGGGAGAGGGGAAAAAACAAATAAAAATTTCCTCATTTGCCATAAGTTTTTATGCTCTTAAATTTAAATGTGAATACAGGCCACTACTGGTAATAGGTGCGGTACTATTGTGCAATGGTTCCAAGTATGACATCTAGTAGTAAATTCCTTTCCGGGAATCTGAATGGTTTAAGGAGCCGGAAGAAACAATAAAGGGTCTGTGAATTCTTAAAAAATATTGAGGCTCATGTGTACCTTTTACAAGAGACCCACCTGGAAGCAGAAGTGTGTAGGCAAGTATTCTCAAAACTCAGCTGGGTCCAGGAAATTCTTTGTTCTAAGCAAAAGGGTTCTACTAGAGGGGTAGCTATAATAGTGCGTGCAAGTAAGGGAATTAGGGTTCATGACTGGGAAACTGATCAGTCCGGGCGATGGCTGGCTGCAGTCCTCTCCATCGGTAGCTCTAGTTTCCTTTGTGCTGTTTATTATGGCCCTGATGAAGATAATTCCTGCTTTCTTTAAAAGCTAGAGCAGTATATGATACAACACACAGCTCCAGTCATATTAGGAGGTGATTTCAACCTTATATTGGACTCCCAATTAGACCGTACCTCTAAAGCTAAATATAATTCCCCAAATAAATCCCTTCTAGCCCTGAAAAACATCATGAAGGACTTTACACTACAGGATGCCTGGAGAGTTAAGCATGGTAACCTCAGGGAATTCTCCTTTTATAGTAAAAAGTATAGTCAGTTTTCCAGAATAGATCTCTTTCTGTTAGACCAATCGTTTTTGTCTGATATTGTTTCAATCTCATATATCCCAGTAGGACTTTCGGATCACTCGAGTTAAAAATAATTTTTAAGGTTAGCCCCTCAGAGTACAGGTGGACCCTTGATAGAACTATCCTTCTAAACGATGAGACCAAAAATAAAATCAGGGGGAGTTTGTTGGAGTTTTCCAATTTAATGACGGAAAAGCTCCAGGTCAAACCGTATGGGACACACTCAAGTCCTATTTAAGAGGAATTTGTGGCTCACATACGGCATTAAATAGAAAACTTAGAAAATAAAAAGATATTTATGATCTTGACTTAATTAAAAAGAAGGAACAACAACTAAAGTTGGCAGTTTTGGAAGATGGAGATAGAATTCCAGCTCTTGAAAAAGAACTTCTAGAGCTACATACAGGTTTTAAAGCTCAAGCCGACAAGATAAGTAAGGATAAGTGGGAATTAAGTAAGCTCCGTAATTTTGAATATGGAAAGAAGTGTGGCTCCCTGCTAGCCTGAAAGGCAAGGATGGAGAGGAACAGAAACAACATCAGTTCCTTAATACAGCGTGGTTCGGGGCTGCTTCTCACAGAAGATGTACAGATCAGGAGAGAGGCCAGAGGTTTCATGGATGAATTGTATCAAGAGGAGAACAGTCTGGGATTGGAAGAGCTGTAAAAAGGGTGGGCTTTGTTTGAGAAAGTTACCCCAGTTGAGCAAATCTGATACAGCCTTTCTAATCACTGAGATCGCGGAGGGGGAGATACGAGCTTAGTTGAAAAAAATGTCCAGGAACAAGGCCTATGGTCCAGACGGATTGCCGACCAAGGTGTATAAAGATAATCTAGAAGAAGTCCTGTCCCCGATATTGAGACTCTTTAACAAAATATTTTTGCAGGGGAGCACACTCCAGCCTCCTGGTCAGAAGCCACAATTTCCTTGATAGCAAAGCCCAATAAAGACCCGAAAAAAATAGAGTCATATCGACTAATTTCTCTCCTTAATTCAGACTTGAAAATTTACTCCGGCATACTTACATCTAGGCTGGCGAAAATAATTAAGTCTATAATTCACCCGGATCAGAGGGGGTTCATACCAGGCCGCCAACTAAACGAACTCATCTTCCAAGTTATAGGAGCAATAGACATAGCAACAGAGAGGGGACTGCCGCTTGCCAATGCTGCGATTGACGCAGCAAAAGCGTTCGATCAAGTTAACTGGTTATTCTTATGGAAGACCATGGCAAAGTTTGGCTTCCCAGATGTATTTATCAAAGGGATTGAGATACTATACAGGGGTCCCCGGGCAAAAGTATTGGTCAACTGCAGTCTGACTGAATGGTTGAACATTTCAAGGGGAATGAGGCAGGGTTGCCAACTGTCTCCCCTCCTCTTTGATATGTATATTGAGCCCTTTGTTTGCTCCTTGAGACAAGATCCAGTAATCACACCATTTATAATGGGAGACTTGGTGCTTAAGACGGCATTTTATGCGGATGACCTTCTTCTCTATACGTCAAACCCAGCTGAGGCTATCCCATGTTATTTGAATTGGCCGAAGATTTTGGCACAGTGTCGGGGTACAGAATTAATAAAGACAAAACGGACATAATGAGCTGGAACAACCCTATCCCGTACCAGAAGCAAAATTAAAAATTAGATACCTGGGGATTTATCTTACTCATAACTTAGAAAACGTCTCGAAAACTAGCTGGCTAATGGTGGTAAAGGAAGTTATGAAGCTCTTGACTAGATGGAACACTCTACCTCTTAACATCTATGGTAGAGTGAACCTAGTCAAGATGATAATTTTGCCAAAAATCACCTTCCTATTCAATTCCATCCCTTTAAACTTTAATAAAAAGGATATCTCTAATCTTCAAGGGAGGATTGGCTTCTTCATCTGGGCTACCAAGTCCCCTAGGATAGCCTGGAGGAAATTGAGAAGGGGACTGAAACTGGGTGGGTTGGCTCTCCCTGATTTACTTTTTTATTGTTATGATTTTCAGTTTAAAAACTTCAGACTCCTGGCAAATACGTTGGACTCTTCTTCTCATGGTAGACTTTTTCAGGCTATGCTATCAGATCTGCCGTATGGCCTAGACTTTTTTCTTTATAAATTTGGAAATCAGAAGTTTTTTAAAAAGGTTCGTCTGAAGCTCCTACGGATAGCCCTAACTATCTGGCAATCAATACGTAGAATTTTGGACATTCCCTAGTACCACTCTCAGGCCCCAATATGATATTCCCCTGGTACACCAGACTGCTTACTAGACCGGCTGGCCCTCCCACTGAGAACAGCAGGTCTTATGAAATGGGGGGATTTGTGTAACAATTCGGCACTATTAAGTTGGGAATCCCTATCGAACCTAACAGAAGGCTCCATCACAAGATTTAAATTTTATCAGCTATCTTCCTGGTGGGGGAGACAGTGTTGGGCCAATGAAGAGGAGAGACCCATTTTGGAATCTATCAGTAGGGGGAGAGGATGGAAGGGGGAGGTTGCATTATGGTACAACACACTGGTGGGAGCAAAAGACAATCTAGCGGCTGAAACCATTAAGCTATGGGATAATTCCACAGTCCAGAACCCAGGGGAATTGCTGAAGGACGGTTTGGACGGACTCTTTCACACTTTCACAAAAAATCATAAAACCATCTAACCTCAGAAGAAACCACCTGTTCATGGTATATAGGGCCTACTGGACCCCAGCGAAACTTTCTAAGTTTTCAGCAGAAGAATATTCCTGTCCAAGATGTAGGTTTCCAGCAGCAGACGATGGGCATATGTTTGTTGAATGCCCTGAAATCGCTAGCTATTGGAGACAGGTGTGCGGGTTCTTAGAGGAGGCTGTGTTATCACCAATAACTTGTAGTCCTAGATTGGTTCTTTTTGGCCTTCCCCAGGGCTATGACATAAGAAATAGTACCCCACAGTTCATTTTTTATGTAACTGTTATTGCTAGGAGAGAGATTTGCAAGGAGTGGAAGTCGGTAAATCCCCCTAAATTCGCAGACTGTTTAAGAAACATCATGGCGGTGAGTCATCTAGGCATGCTGTGTGGTGGGGAAAATACCATTAAGATCTGGTCCGCATTAAAGGCATGGTGTGATAAATAATACTAAATGAGTCCAATGATTATGCAAAGGGTAAGTGGTCCTGTCCTCCCAAAGTGGCAAGTAACATCGTGAATGGGAGTTGGATTTGGAAACGACCTACCTCTGGGCAACCTCCGTCGGCTATCCACAAGCTTCAGGGCGGGAACGGTTGGTTTGTGCCAGTGGCCTGGAGTAAGCCCATCTAGAGTTGACATTTTCTGGTGGCATTTATGAGGACAATAAAAAAAATAAAAAAATAAAACTTACAAGTAGGTAGCCATCTTCACAGTGAGGGTGTTTGTTGGTGGGAGGCCTGCACTACTACTTCCACCATGCCCCCTGTCCCACACCTAAGCAGGATGTAGCGCTCCATACCAACCCTGACGCAGTATGCAGCCATTATATTGTTCACCCTCACCTAACAGGTAGGAAGCCATCTTGCCTGGAAGGTCTGTTTGGGTGAGGGATGTCTGTATCACTACTCCCACCATGCCCCCTGTCCCACACCTGAGCAGGATAGGGCACAGTCCCACCCAGGAGCACCTGGAAGCCATTGCACTGTTCACCAAACAAACGTACAGGTATGTAGCCATCTTCTCTGGGCTGGCTGTTTGTGGGTGGGAGACCTGCATCACTACACACAGCACCAAGTGCATGCAATGCATCAATACCTGACATGTACGAGTAATCATTGTACCTCTGCATCATGTAATGAGGCACAGTATTGCACAAACCAAAACTATTGAAGATCAGTCAATTGTGTAGTGTACAGTCAGTGGATGACACACAGCTAACAGAATTTTTGCACAGTGCACAACACTGACCATTCTCTATCTAATCCACAGGTGATGAAGAACTTACTGCTGAGGACCACGACAACAACCAGCAGAGCCAGTCTCCACCCCGGGTACATGGACTCTCGGATGTAGACGCCCAGGATTCTCTGGATGATGAGCTCCAGGCCGGCCCATCTGGTGTCCCAGGGAGCAACAGGTCCCAGCCCTACCTCCTCACCACCACCACGTCTGCTGCAACAACAACTGCACAGCAGACCCCTGCAGTTACGGCCTGTACCTCCACCGCCGCCACATCCACCACCACCACCAGTGCCATCTGCAGCACCCTCCCTGTCCCAGGGGATAACCAGACCACACCAACAACTGTGGACGGCAGGGAGAGTGTGTGTGGACCCACAGTGGCGAGGCAACAGGTCCGTGGCAGCAGGGCAGGTGGGAGGGCCAGGGTTGTCCCCAGACCTCAGGAGATTGGGACACCATCCCTGGACCGCTTCACCAGTCATCGGGGCATACGATCAGGTCCAGGGACAAAGTGGCCTGTCTGACGAACTATTAAGTGAACTCATCCTGCTGATGAGGTCCATCGACACCCGCTTTGGACAAATGGTGGACCTCAAGGGCCAGCAAGAGGCGTTACTGAGGGACAGGCCTGTGTCCCAAACAACACCTCCGCCCCCTCTGTTGTGCTGCAGCATGACAGTGCACCATCCCCCCCTGCGGCCACAGAGAGGATGGAGTCCTCAGACGCCACTGGCCCAGCAGCAGGCCCCCCCCCCCCCCGGCCAAGCGAGCAAGGGGCCATCCTAAGAAAAGCCTGGGAGTCTCTTTTGGCAATGCACCAGGCAAATGCCAGTCACGGAGCCAGATGGCAACCCTCTTCCCCACTGCATTGACTGTTTTCACTGTCCTTCCTCACACTGCCTTGTGAATGGCACATGTCTGTTGGACTGGGTCACGACAACCATGTGGTGTCTACTCTTACATCTCATTTACCATGACTGTCAACACACTGCTCAATCACCACCTTCATGTAAATCTGCCCGCACCCCTCACATGTTAAGTTTGTAAATAAAATAGTTTACACACTTCAATTGGTGTTGATTTGTCTTTAGTGCAATGTTTCCACTGTTATAAATGTCCATAATGTATGCCAAAAGATGTACAGTACGTAGGTCTGGTAAATAT
The DNA here is from genome assembly GCF_964263255.1 of Lissotriton vulgaris. Taxonomy (NCBI): domain Eukaryota; kingdom Metazoa; phylum Chordata; class Amphibia; order Caudata; family Salamandridae; genus Lissotriton; species Lissotriton vulgaris. Next base: position 197,483,886 of record NC_141685.1, read on the forward strand.
TTAGGCACCTAGGGCGTCACAACAGACCAATAGTCACTGGTGTGAGGGTGGCATCCCAGACATTTCACTACACCAACCATCTACACAAGTCAACAGGCAGACAATACAATGTGCAACAAGTGTCAACAAACAGAGTTGCGTATACGTTCACAGGTGAGATGTCACTGCAACATTTCCACACACAGGTGACTTCACATGTGCCTGTCTGTACCATCCACACAAAGCCCTTCATGACAACAGCAATCACCAGACAATGTACAAGTTGTACCTCTTCACACACCTTTAAGTGAAGTAGCGGGCAATGAGCTGTTGACGCATGTCAACTACTTCCTACTCTCCACTGGACTCTGGTCCCTGAGCAGGCAGTGGCCTTGGGTCCTCACCATCGTCCAGGAGCAGGGGAATCCCTTTGTGAATGGCCATGTTGTGCAGCATACAGCATGCCACAATGATCTTGCAGACCTTATTAGGCGAGTATGACAGTGCACCTCCTATCCTGTCCAGGCAGCAGAATCTTGACTTGAGCAGGTCAAAAGTCCGCTCAATGACACGTCGGGTCCTGCCATGTGCCTCATTGTAACTGATGTCAGCCGGGGTCCTGGGATTCCGTAGTGGGCTCAGCAGCCATGGACGGCTGGGATTTTCAGAGTCACCTAGGAATGACAAACATACATTGCAATGTTGCACAGGCAGAGGGCAGTAGGTCACACACACAGCACACCACAACAATAGACATACTCACCCAAAATCCAAGCACGCTCAGGAAGAAGATTTGCAATCATCCGGGGCACCATGCTTTTCCTCACGATGTACGAGTCATGGGCTGAGCCGGGGAATCTTGCACACACATGTGAAATGGTCATGTCCGCAAGGCACACCACCTGCACGTTGATTGAATGATAATGTTTACAATTCCTAAAAATGTGCTCAATCGCCTGTGGTGGCACCAGACCGACATGGGTGCAATTGATGGCACCAACGACATGGGGGGATGTGCCTAAGGGGATGGAAGTCACCCTTCACACCGGCCAATTATGCTCCCCTGGGGAAATGTATGTATCGATCCTTATATATCATCATGGCTGCAAGAACATCCCTCAACACCAGGGTGAACATTAGCTGCGACATCCCAGCAGCGCTAGCCACTGTCTCCTGGACGGAACCAGTTATAAAAAAGTGGAGGGCTGCCATCACTTTGTACGTGGGTGTGAATGCTGTTGGGTAGTGGCGACGAGGCTGCATGTGGGGCTCCAACAGATCACAAAGGGCCTCAGTGTCGGTCTGTCGAGGAGAAATTTGCAAATGATCGCAACATCCTCCATGTCCTCCAGGAGTGTCAGGTGATGTATGAGATTAGGCCTCCTCCTAGTTGAGTTGAAAATGGACACATGTCAATGACAACCATCATGAGATGGCCACAGCACATCCCGTTAAGGATGTCACAGAAAAGCAAAGACTGCCCTGAGAAATGCGTGGCACAACAAGTGACATGGTTGGACATTTGAGACACACAGAGGGCACACATCTACATTTACAATACACAAGTGCCGCAAACAACACATAGGACAATGTGAATGCACACATACTGAACCCCACATTACACATGTGCACGCCTTGTACCGTACCATCACCAATGTGTGTAAAATGACCATGACGGCCTCATACCCATCTGCTGTATCTGTCACAACTCAATGCATCATGGAAACTTGGCACACATCCACAAACCAATGATCACACTAGCCGGAAAACTGTCAGTTGTGTGCATGAGCTGATATGAAAGCATAAGTTAGTAGCAACACCATACAGTGAGACAAGCCTTGCCAAGGTAAGCATTGACCCCCAACACATTGTGTGGTTCAACATTGTTGACACCAGCTTCACACTGTCAAGCATCATCAACCATCAAATGCATAAGTGACATGGCAGGGACCACAGACCAATGTGCTTCACACATAACGAGCATCCACCTATTGGATTATATGTAATAATGTACTGATGCAGTGCTCACGATGGACATTATTATTATTATTATTATTATTTAATTTTATAGAGCGCGTAGTCACCCGTAAGTATCCCAGCGCTTGCATGTGCCCCAAATCGCGGTAGCTACAGCATGGCCCCGGCGGTGTGATACAAGCACCACCCCCTTCACAAGTACGGTGGCCATTGGCATGGGGACATGGGTAGATGGCGGTGGGCATACTCTGCCACCCAATTCACGGTAGCTACCGCCTGGCCCCGGCGGTGTGACACCAGCACCACCCTCTTCACAATTGCGGTACCCATTGCATGGGGACATGGGATGGGTAGATGGCGGTGGGCATGCTCCGCCACCCAATCCGCAGTAGCTACCGCCTGGCCCCAGTGATGTGACACCAGCACCACCCCCTTCACAAGTGCGGTAGCCATTGGCATGGGGACATGGGTAGATGGTGGTGGGCATGCTCCACCACCCAATTTGCGGTAGCTACCACCTGGGCCCAGCGGTGTGACACCAGCACCACATTCACAAGTGCGGTGGCCATTGGCATGGGGACATGGGTAGATGGCGGTGGGCATGCTCCGCCACCCACTTCGTGGAAGCTACCGCCTGGCCACGGCAGTGCGACACCGCCATGGAGCATTGCCTACAGCCAATGGGAGTGATGATTGCGGTGGCATGATGCAGTTTTGAAAATCACGGAAGGCGTGCTCCACCACTACGCGTATATTGGATGCTTTTGAATGATGCACCATCACGGTAGCGCACCCCGGGCCCCTGCGGTGCATCACCGCCATGGAGCATTGCCTACAGCCAATGGGAGTTATGATTGCGGTGGCATGATGCAGTTTTGAAAATCGCGGAAGACGTGCTCCACCACCGGGGAGGCGGACATTGGATGCTTTTGAATGATGCACCATTGCGGTAGCGCACCCCGGGCCCCTGCGGTACATCATCACTATGGAGCATTGCCTACATCCAATGGGAGTGATGATTGCGGTGGCATGATGCAATTTTGAAAATTGCGGAAGGCGTGCACCGCCAACGCGGAGGCGGTCATTGGATGCTTTTGAATGAGGCAGACCTGGACAACCAATTGCTGCAGCTTTGCACCTCACAAACGAACCCAGGGGGCTATAAATCTATGGGAGTAAGCCTCACATTTCCACTGCTCACAGTACCTGCTGACTGGGACCCTCTTTTCCTGCCCCAAGTGCCTGCAGCCTGGGACCCTCTCCTGCTGCTTCAAGTGCCTGCTGCCTGGGACCCTCTCCTGCTGCCTCAAGTGCCTGCTGCCTGGGAATCTCTCCTGCTGCCTCAAGTGCCTGCTGCCTGGGACCCCTCACCACTCACTTCCCCCACAGGTGTTCCATGTCCACAGGGATGGCAAGAACAGAGAAGATCCGTGACAGTCCATTTTGCCAGCGAGGAGCTGGAGGTCCTTGTGGAGGAGGTGCTGGCACAGGACCCAAGGCTGTATGGTGGCCCCAATGTAGTTGTAAGTCATCATGAAGGGAGGTGTAGGGCAGGAGGGTGTCATACATAAAGTTGTGCTGCTGCAGTAAATGCCTGAGGGCCTGGGGTTGTGTCCTACACTGATAAACAAGCTGTCTCCAGGGCGAGGGAGTGTGTGTGTCACAATGTCACTGTTTCCCTGCCTGCAGTTGTATGTGTGAGTGGAGTGGGTCACATTCTTCTCAGCCATACAGAGCCAAAGGATGTTGGACATGCAGGTGCCAGGACAGTAATTACTCGGTGATTGTCTCTGTGTGCCCCTGTTGTCCGACTCTGTGTGAACACAGAGACTAGGCCCGGAGCCCGCCCACCCAAACGAGATCACATCACTGAACTCACTGGGTCCTTACTCCTGTTCATTCACACTGAAATGGATATATGCACCATCTCAGCCCTGTATGATTGCACACAAACACACTTGTGTGGATGGTTATTTTGTTGGTGAGTCCATGTGCCCTGTTGCCACACACATGACATACACATATGTTCACAGGTCATGCTCATTGAATGCTGCCCAGTCATGCACACAGTGATTCTACACACAGACACAGGAAGATATGTGATATATGTAGTGGCCAGACATGCATGGGACAGGAGATGTGTTCAAGCCACTTAGGGTGTTCAGTGCAGTCATCCTGCATGTATGTGAGATTATCAGGGACCCTGTACGCCCTCATGAATGCATGCAATCACATCTGTTTGGCCCATGCAGAGTGCCCTTGTGAGGTGTCCCCCAGTTTTTGATGGAGGGAGATTACAATTGGTAATGAGTCTGTGTCTTGCTACTGTACTGATAGATGTTGGTACATGACACTGTGTCACTGATGATTCCCCCTTCTTTACTCCCATACCTGCAGCTCAAGGTACACCAGCGTAAGGCTGTGTGGAGGGCCATTGCAGCAAAGGTGCGAGCCCTGGGGGTATCCAACCCACGACGCAACCACTGCCACAAGAGGTGGAACAACATCAGCCGGCTGGCAAAAACAGTAGCAGAGATGACATTGGGCATGCTACCGCGCACTGGGCATTTGGCATGGCGCAACATGACACCACTGATGGGCCGCATATTGGCAGTGACTCATCCTGAGCTGGATGCACGTCTAAAGGAGCAGCGGCAACAAGGCAGGGGTGAGTATTTGGGGAGGGTGACTTTGGCTGGGAGCGGATGCATGTGTACAGGGCCTGTGGCAGCGGTGGCCCATCTGATGTTCATGTGGTGATGCTGTGCTGTGTCATGTGAGTGGCTGCTGGGATGGGTGCCAGTGTCATGCATTGTGCCTAACTGGCCTTATAAAGGTGTTCCTCCCTGCTGTGCATTCTCATAGCCAGATATGTTAGGATCCACAGGTCATTCAGCATTGGGATAGTGTGGGGAATGTATTCAGGGGTGAACAGCAGGGTCCACTATCTGAGTGTGACTTCATGTATGTCTACTTTGCATGCACCATGATCGGTGAGTCCCACACATCTGTCAACAAGGTGCCCCAGAGTACCACATGGGGCTTGGTATGGCCTACTTGGCAATGTGGACTGCCATGTCCTAATAGGTGTGTGTGTTGTCCCCTCCTATTCCCAGAAGGTCTGTCAGTGGGAATATGTGTTGTCCCAACATCATGTCCCTAGGTGTGGGTTGGACAAGTTGTGTGTCTGGTACACGTCATCCACAGGCAGGGTGTTGTTCTGTGTGGCCTTAACATGGCTCAGTCATGGCAGAGATTCAGTGTTACAAGCACTGTTGTGGTCTATGTGGTGTGTTGCTGCAATGTGACAGCAGGTTGTGGTGGTCACCATGTTGATTTGGGCATCTATTGTACTCCATTGATTGGTTTGCTTTGTCCTGATGATGACACTTACACAACCCTGTATCTGTCTCTCATGCAGAAACACAAGTGGACACGAAGGAAAGGGAGACGGAAACCAGTGGTGGCGAGAGTAGCACCACAGATGCAGTGGAGGCCAGTGACACAGAGCTCACCAGTGCATCTGAGGGTGACCAGAGTATGCAGGAGGAATCCGTGCCAGAGACATAGAGTACTACATCATCTGATGCCAGCGGTGATGCATCCATGTTGGCAGGCACAGGAGATGGTGAGTCGGCATCATCATCTACCACACAGCGGCCAGTGGCCACCCTCCCATCCACTTCCTCTGGTGCTGCCCGTGTCCGTGTCAGTAAGAGGGGACGAGTAACATTCACACTTGGCACCGCTGCCCCTGCATCTGTCCCCCCTGCTGCCCTCAGTACTGAGTCTGTAGAGCTCCTGTGCCAGCTTTGTGTGGGCCAGACTGCCCTGCTCAATGCCTTCAGTGACCACGACAAAAAAATAGGCCAGGTGGTTGCATACATGGAGGGTATACACTCTGACGTAGGTTGCCTACACCGTACAGTCCAGGCTTTGTCATCCGCAGTGACGTCTGCCCTTCAACAGGCACATACTCCCATTCCTGCTCAGGTGCCTTTGTCCACGCCCAAGAGAGTGGCCACATCAGATGACAGTAACCAAGGTTTGCATGCATCACAAACACGATACAGCACAAGGAGCACACAGCAGACACCACCCAAGCGGTCCCGCCCACAGACACCAACCCCACAGAAGAGCGGAGCAACCCCAGAAAGCAAAGACAAGAGTCAGTCAGGCAAGAGCAAAGCCGAAAAAGCAATGAGGCTGACATCAGGCTCACATGCCTCTGCGGAATCACCAGCGAAGGACTCTACTGTCCCAAAAACTTCGTACAGAGCGAGGTGTGCAGTGTCTGTGGCCCCTGAGGCGGTGTTGTATGCAAGGGTTCACCTAGTAAGTGCACAGGGCTACATCCCCCCACCACATCAACTCCAATTCCAAGCCCAGTGAAGCAGGTGGAGGTGGGCACTGTAGGGGCTAGCCCTGGCAAACAGGCAAAGGAGGACACTGTAGGGGTCACCCCTGGCAAAGAGGCAAAGGTGGGCACTGTAGGGGCTAGCCCTGGCAAATAGGCAAAGGAGGGCACTGTAGGGGCCAACACTACCAAAGAGGCAAAGGTGGGCACTGTAGGGGCTAGCCCTGGCAAAGAGGCAAAGGAGGGCACTGTAGGGGGCACCCCTGGCAAAGAGGCAAAGGAGGGCACTGTTCGTGGGACACCTGGCAAACAGGGGAAGGTGGTCCTGAGGAGTAGCCAGACAAAGCGTTCCGCAGGATTCAGCACATCACCAGAGGGAGTGCCAGTGTCTGCAACGGATGTGGGACAGTTGGTGTGTGTGCCTGTTGTGTCATCACCAGTTTCCATTAACCCCAAGACAGAAAAGCCATTTCGTATTCCAAAAAATGGAAGGGCACCCCTCAAACCTCTCCCACCTACACTGTGTCACAGGCCTGCATGACTTCACATCCATGTGCCACTATACCACCTGGTCCAAACAGCCCTCCAGCTCGCCAAACCAATGATAGCCCTACATCACCTGGGCCTCTCTCTCCCCAGTCAAGTGGTCCTGCTGTCCCCGACACACAGCCAGGTCCAAGTCCACCTGACAGCCAAGAGTAAGTGGTGGTCCCCCTCATACACCTGTCTCTCATACAGGTGTGCTAGTCCTGCCTATTGTTTAGCACCTGAGTGTGTTGCTGGCCATGGATGGGTACAGTCAAACACACTCACTGCGCAGCTTCTCATGTCCTAACTCTGCACTTCTCCCTGGCCACTGGCCTAGTCATTCACTGCTGTTCAGCCCTTGCCTTGGCAGCCTCTCATGTACTTGCTGGGCACCCTGCACTGGACACTGGCCCTGTTGCTCTGCTGTGTTGGACTCTCACCTGTGCCATGGACACTGGCCCTGTTGCTCTGCTGTGTTGGACTCTACCCTGTGCAGCCTCTCTTGTACTTGCTGGGCACCCTGCCCTGAACATAGGCCCTGTTGCCCTGCTGTGTTGGACTCTCCCCTGTGCCCTGGACACTGGCCCTGTTGCTCTGCTGTGTTGTACTTTCACCTGTGCCATGGACACTGGCCCTGTTGCTCTGCTGTGTTGGACTTTACCCTGTGCAGCCTCTCATGTACTTGATGGGCACCCTGCCCTGGACACTGGCCCTGTTGCTCTGCTGTGTTGGACTCTCCCCTGTGCCCTGGACACTGGCCCTGTTGCTCTGCTGTGTTGTACTTTCACCTGTGCCATGGACACTGGTCCTGTTGCTCTGCTGTGTTGGACTTTACCCTGTGCAGCCTCTCATGTACTTGATGGGCACCCTGCCCTGGACACTGGCCCTGTTGCTCTGCTGTGTTGTACTCTCACCTGTGCCACGTACACTGGCCCTGTTGCTCTGCTGTGTTGGACTCTACCCTGTGCAGCCTCTCATGTACTTGATGGGCACCCTACCCTGGACATTGGCCCTGTTGCTCTGCTGTGTTGGATTCTACCCTGTGCAGCCTCTCATGTACTTAATGGGCACCCTGCCCTGGATACTGGCCCTGTTGCTCTGCTGTGTTGGGCTCTCACCTGTGCCATGGATACTGGCCCTGTTGCTCTGCTGTGTTGGACTCTCCCCTGTGCCATGGACACTGGCCTTCCTGTTTGTAGTTAGCCTGTGCAGATTATCTTGCATATGATCAGCATGTTGTGCCCTGCTCTTGTCTACTGTTGTTCTACCGTCACATCTGTGAAAATGTGAATAAAGACAGTTACTCCTGTTGTCTGTTTTGTCAGTGTCCTTGCTGATTACAATTATTTCGGTGTGTTCATTTGGTTGCTTGTCCCCCATGCTCTATGAGTCACTACAACATTGCCAAGCCCCTTGTCCGCATCATATTTTTGAACAGGAGTGACAGGGTCTTCAGTCCATTCAGACACTGATACTAGTGTTATCTGTGATGGCTATTTTACCAGTCATGTTGTTCTCTTTTTAGTGGTTTGCTATTGTTGGCTACATTGTTGCCACATCAGGTTGGGTGACACTGCCAGCACATGGTGTGATGCTGTGCACAGGTTTGCATGCAGGCTGGGCTATGTCATGTTGTATGTGTGTTATTCCTTCATGTGTGCCCAGCTGTGTATGTGTATGGTCATCTTGTGTTGGCCCTTACTTAGTCCTGGTCCCTTGGGCTACATGAGATGTGTGGTCTTGGGTAGTCAAGAGGTGTGCAGTGTGAAGGGTGTGACTTTGTAGTGGGTGTGGATGTGTGTGTGCCCCTGGATTGTGAGAGACAGACATGTGTCACCCAGGAGTTGTGTGCCTGTTGTTTGGATTGTTCTGCCCTGTGGCTATGGTTGTATGCACATGTGAGTTGTCTGTTGTGCACTGTGCAATGTGTTGGTGTTTCCATGCTGTTCTTTCTGACTCCAACTTGTTGTTATAGTCACTTGTGAGTGTGCAGAGTGTGTGACTTGCACATCAGTGTTCTGTTTGTATGATAATCCATGTGTATTGAGTCTGTTTTTGTACACTGTGCAGACCTGCAGCTCCACACTGACATTGTGGTTGTGATTCTCATGCATTGCAGGCACATGGTACCTTTTGTCCTCCTGTATGCATGGTGTGGGTGGTGTAATGCCACCCCCTATGAGTGCCACTTATGCCTACCAATTGTGGGTCTGTACTACCTCTATTTGTGTATGGTACACCCCTTACATGTCTACTACTGACATGCAAGTCAGTTCACTTTGATGTCAGCTTTCCCCTTGGTTTACATGTGTGTGTGCCTCCCCATCACTTTATTTGAGGAACTGTGCTTTGTAGTGGAGTTCTTGGGCCAAGAGTGATGTTCCACTCTGGCCATTGCCCCAATGGTTTATGTGTGATGTTATTGGGCCATTAATCAGTCAGGATTGATCATGTGCACTTCAGCTATGTGTGCTGCCCAGTGCTCTGGTCAAGATGATTGTGCCTTTCTATCCCAGATTTGTGCATCTGTTGTTGTTGTGTTGGATGTATGTGTGTTGGCTGTGGTATAGCTTCACTACCTGGGTGTGCTGTTGTGTTTGTGCTGTGCTGATTGGTGTTGTGTGTGTTGAGGTTAAGTGAGTCATGTCTGTGTTTGACTGTTCTGCTTGGTGTGCACACACTGCTTGTTGTGCATACAGTGCTGTGTGTATATGGCCTTGGCATTGCCTGATGTGCATCCCCTGCTGTCTTGTGGTGTTTGTTCATTTTTGTTCCATGTTTATCTTTGGTTGGTTTGATGTGGCAGTGTAGTTATGTGATGGTGCACTTCTTGTGTGATTTGTGGTATATTGTGTGTGTTTGGTTCCTGAGTAAGCATGGGCGAATTTTGCGAATCTCGCGTTCGCGAATTTTGCGGATTTGCGAACTCGCAATCCACAAAATCCGCGAATTCTCGCGAATTTGCGGATTTTTTTTTTGTGTGTTTGCGCGGGTTTCTGCCAGTTCGCGAGGGTTTTGTACAATGTTGCAAATTGCGAACTTACCTGTCGGGTCGCAAGTTTCGCAAACTTGTTGTTTCTACGTGTCCAGCCTGTTTGGGACACTCTTCTTCATCACTGCCACTCTCTGTCACCACTGCCACTCTCTGACTACTCATGCCACCCTCTGGCCCACCCATGCCACCCTCTGTTTCATCACAGCACCCTCTGTTTGTCCAGTCAGTGTACATTATTGTGGCAACGCAAGCACACCTTCCCTGCCTCAAGTGACCTGAATTAATTTGGGGCTGATTAATGTGTCACAGAATATTTTTTTAGCTGGCACCTGCTTCCTTAGTGCTTCCTGATTAGTGATCTTTTGAACTTGCTAAGTGCTTTCATTGTTGCAAAATTAGTTACAACACCTGCCCTGCCCCAACTGACAATAATGAATTAGGGGCTGATTAATGGATTTGAACCTCCAGCCTGGCTCCTGCTTGTCTCCCTTAGCTGTAATTCAGGACCTTTGTGGCATATGTGTAACTATTCTGAGGTTCAGAGCAGGGTCACATAATAGTTGCAACTGGCAACTGAACTCTGGAGGGGCCCCTCAGGAAGCACTACAGGAAATGGCTACTAATGATGAGCCTGAACTTTTGAACCTGGTAAGTAGTTTCAGTTTTGCTAAGATCGCATTTCTGCAACTTTGCACTTATTCGCGGGGCGCGAAGTTGTACTGGGAAGCCGCGAACTCACGCGAACAGTGCGAGCAGTGCGAGCAAAATCCGCTGCTCGCGGATTTGCGGATTTTGCGGGAGATTCGCGAATCTCGCGGATTGCGAATTTACCGAAAATCCGCAGAATCCGGATTTTCCGCCCATGCTTATTCCTGAGTGATGAGGTTGTGCACTCCTGTTGTGTGTGTGCTCCCATTGCCTTTCCACAGTTTGGCTGACAGGGTATGTCTGTTTCTGATGTGGTTCTGTTTGTGATCCTGTGGTGTTTGTATGTTGTTTTTGTGCAGGCATCCCTGTGTGTGTGTTCTGTTTGTTGCTACACCCAGGGTGTGTGTTTGTTTGTGTGTGTATGTGCTGGCAAGTCTTGGCAGCCTTCAGTGTGTGTGGCACTGGTGTTGTGTGTTCCTTGTCAGCCACTCCTGCAGTGGCTGTCTCCCTGGTTGTTTGTTGTGTGGTGCAGGGTGTAGATTGTGCTTGCTTGTTGCTGTGCTTGTCTCTGTGCATGGGGCTGCACAGGATGGGCACCTGGCCTGTGACTTCAATCAATCAATCACTCAATCAATCACAAGCATTTATATAGCGCACTACTTACCCAGAGGGTCTCAAGGCGCTAGGGGGGGGGGAGGAGTGCTGCTACTGCTCGAATAGCCAGGTCTTGAACTTCTTCCTGAAGGAGAGGTGGTCTTGGGTCAGGCGCAGGTCGGTCGGTAGGGAGTTCCAGGTCTTGGCGGCCAGGTAGGAGAAGGACCTTCCTCCTGTTGTCGTTCTTCGGATGCGGGGGACGGCGGCGAGGGCGTGGCTGGCTGATCGGAGATGTCGTTTGGGAGCGTAGAAGTTGATGCGGTTGTTGAGGTAGCTAGGGCCTTGATCGTGTAGGGCTTTGTGTGCGTGGGTGAGGAGGCGGAAGGTGATTCTTTTGTTGACTGGGAGCCAATGCAGGTCTCTCAGGTGTCCGGAGATGTGGCTGTGTCGTGGGATGTCGAGGATGAGTCTGGCTGAGGCGTTCGGGATCCGCTGGAGTCTCTTCTGGAGCTTGGCAGTGGTTCCGGCGTAGAGGGCGTTGCCGTAGTCCAGTCGGCTGGTGACGAGGGCCTGGGTGACCGTCTTCCTGGTCTCGGTGGGGATCCACCGGAAGATCTTCCGTAGCATGCGCAGGATGTTGAAGCATGACGAGGAGACGGCGTTGACTTGTCTGGTCATGGTGAGGGAGGAGTCCAAGATGAAGCCCAGGTTGCGTGCGTGGTCTGTCGGTTTGGGTGCGCTGCCCAGGGCGGGGGGCCACCAGGAGTCGTCCCAGGCGGAGGGCGAGGAACCCAGGATGAGGACTTCCGTCTTGTCTGAGTTCAGTTTCAGGCGGCTGGTCGTCATCCACTCGGCTACGTCTTTCATCCCTTCGTGAAGGTTGGCTCTGGCGGCGGCGGGGTCGTTGGTCAGGGAGAGGATCAGCTGGGTGTCGTCAGCGTAGGAGATGGTGTTGAGGTTGTGTTGGCTTGCGATGGCCGCGAGGGGGCTCATGTAGACGTTGAAGAGGGTGGGGCTCAGCGAGGATCCTTGAGGGACGCCGCAGATGACTTCGGTGGCCTCTGACTTGTACGGTAGTAGACGGACTCTCTGTGTTCTTCCGTCGAGGAAGGAGATGATCCATTCCATGGATCATCTGATGGGGTGTGTTGCTGTGTGGTTGAAGGGGGGGGGCCTGTCGTCTCTGTGCCCAGCCCATGCCTTGGGTGGCCCTGCCTTCTGCATTGTGCACATGTGTTGACTGTTGCGGTGACGTGACCGGGACGTTGCAGCAAGTTCGCGGTCGATGTGTGTCCAGGATGCAGTGGGGTGACTTGTTGGCAGGTGGGTCATGTGTGGGTGCCCTTGTGGATGTGTTGTTGCCTCCAGCAGGGTGTCTGTTGTAGATTTGGACCCTCTGTCAGCCCGTGTGTGGTGTGTTGTATTTGTGTAGTTGATTACCTGCAGTGGTGGCCGCGGCAGCCCATTAGGAGATAGTGCTGTAGCAGATACAGCACCGGAAACACATGTAGAGCTGGATCCATGGCGGTCATGACCGGGTGGTGTGGATCGGTTCTGTGCTACCGCGCTCCGCTGTCGAGTTTCCGCTATGTCAGGTTGGGCGGCGTCTCCTCTGCGGAGCGTCTGCTTGTTTGGGCCATCCTAATTTGTGGAGCGCGGAGGTGAGTCTCCATTGGCTTTCACCGCCACGGTGGCGGGCGCACTTTGATGGCCATGTGTGTCTCTCCGCAGCGGACGGGAATTGACCTATGTTTTGCAATACTAATATGGTGGACGTGATTCACGTTGCTCGCGGGTAGAAAAGGGCGTTTTTCCGCCCCGCCATCACGTGGTGGTGCCACCGCCGTGAGGTAATTGAAATTTTTATGGTCAATTGTGTCCCCTAACGTGTACCCCAACGGCTCCATGTACGAGTTTCAAGTACATGTAATTTCCCTCCACGACCGAATTTGAAGACGCAAATACATTTGCGTCCAACGTTAACATGTCCTCTATCAGATCCACCATGAATGGATCGATAATTCAGTTCCTAAGTATGCCGTGCCACCGTCTTTACATGGTGCACTTTCACGTTTTTCCTGGCTCTGCCGAGCTAGGCCCTGAATTCTGTCTTCAAGCCACGTCTGTCTCTGCCTCTGAAAACTGCAGCATGAAGATGCATCCCTGACCTCTGCCTTACTTCCTGCCAAGCGAGCGGTGCCCGGCTCGGCCTGGTCTGCCTGCCAAAAACAGTATTTTACCTTCGAGTTATCAGCGTAGCCAGCTCAGCTCCTCGAAAACACATTCCTGTCTAGTGATTTAGGTAAACATATCCCCGGCTGCAGAGCAAAGAGCAAGTCACCCTGTCTCCGTGCAAGTAATTTACAGTTCCCGTTACCAGAGTAGGCCCATGGCCCCGCACGTAGACACGCAGGCACCTATATTCGCACTAACATTCAGTATAGAGTAGTCTCTGCCCAAGTGACCTTTTCCTCTAGATTAAACACCCTCCAAATACTAGATATCAGATATGTTATAGGGACAGGTCGATCTGACATGCCAGACTTCTGTCTCTTCTACTAGTGCTAAAAGTTAGACCCTTAGCTTTCTCCAGATGCACGTCAATCACACGTCATATTAGCTGCGTGCGCATTCAGGCCACAGGTTTCAGCTGACTCTGCAAGATTTCTCTAAGCATCCACCCACTTATGACGTTTCCAGTACACGCCTCTGTGCACACCCCTGTTCACGCCTTTTTGCTACGCACATGTGTTCTTATCATATACATTTCACTTGTCACGCCTACTGTATTCAATGCTATTGTGTCATTTTACTATATATGTCATGTACTGTTAATAAATCGTTGACATCTTTCCTGCCATCATTGCATACCCGAACCCTTGTATTGGTGGAATAGATTTCCATGGCTCGAGTCATCATTTATGATTAAAGCCCTTATGACTCAGACACCACGGACTCTGCCTCTCATTTGATTGAGCTATTTTCTTTAATTGTCCGAAATGATCTGGCAAACTCGTATACGGTAAAATATTTACCACATAATTTGGCGCCCGAACAGGGACCCCTCCCCCACCCCACGCGCCGGTGATGCGTCGCAGGCTTTGCCCCCGACTACAGCTGTGACAGACCCCATGCGCATCTGCAGGTTTTCCTGTATCTCCCTCAGGCCTACGGAGGTGACGGAGACTGCGGTCGACATCCAGATGAGGCGGTGAAGAGTGCGGAGGATCCCGACCAGAGCCCAGCCGAGAGAGCAGTGTCCGAGGTATCGAGAGGCCCACCAGTAGTGTCGAGGCGCATGCGTAGTGCGCAGCAGCAGCAGTGACGTCGTAGCGGTCCAGTCCAGTCGAGTTTCTGAGGCCTTCTGTTCCGTGCTTCCCGGTGAGCACCGTTGCTGGGGACGCATCAAGACGGGTGCATTAATTTGTGTCCGGTCAAGACGGGTTTGGGTACACAAATCCGGTCTGCACTGTTTTAGCAGTGTATCTGTACTGTTTAGCAGTGCATCTACTATCCAGATATCCAGTTATTATTGTTCGATTCGAAATGTTTCAATGTGTTTTAATGTCGTGGTATGAGTGATTGTTTGCATTTTCTTACTGTGTTTATTGTGTCTAGATCGAGGTAGCTATGCCTTTATTTTCGAAATTACGACAGATAGGAACTAGGAAAGGGATACTCGAAGAAGCAGTTCCCATCCCACCCAGGGACACTCCTGGACATTTTATGTACCAAAAGCACGGCTTAGATGCCATATTATATCTAGACTTGTGGGTGGATTACACGAAAAACTTAGCAGAGAGTCAGAGATGGCCCGTTACAGGGACATGGGATGCCGAGTGCATCATGAGAGTAGAGGAAGCGTTATGGAAAAAGAAAGCCAGACAATCGCAGAAAGATGCCATCGAATTATGGCGTAAAGAATCACATAGACGGACAGAGAAGGCGCTAAGAAAAATAGAGAAAAGCAGAGAAGATTCCGAAAAAGCTAAAGAAAAAGAACTACTAGAAGAAGGACAGCAAGTCAGAATAGAACAACACAAAAGACAGAGTAATGCCATTATGACAGGACTGTATCCAGTCCTGGCCGAGGGCCTGTCCAAGGCGACCCCGGAAACACCGAAAGATCTGCCCCCTCCATTGGTTCCGACTAAATTACGTCACAAAACCGCAGCAGACATTTTCCTTTCTTCCTATTTAGACGACGTAGCTCCCGCATATACCAATGTACACGTACCACCTGTACCTGTACCACCTGTTGATCATCTGCCCCCAGGTCCGCAACAGCAGACCCCTCCCGCACCACTTCCCGCACCAGTTGTCACTTCTCCTATTGTTCCCCCTGGTATTCATCCGCTTAATCCCTTTGGGGCTGGCGCTGCTCAGGTCCCAACCCCGTTACAAATACCGACCCTACAGCCAGGTTATGCTCAAGCCTCCGCCTCAGGAGGTGCTACAGGAGGTTATCGCACCCCGCCACAGTTACAACGAATGACAATGAGAGAATTAGCAATGCAGCGTACGCCTAAAGCAGCCCCAGCCGAAAAGCTTAAAGAACAGCTTACAGATTGCAGATATGATACAGTGCCTGGTAAAACAGGACCCATGTTGTTAGCCTCCCTATGTTTAAGACGTGTTACAGATTACTTGGTGTTATTACCAGAAATGCCAGACCATCTAGACAATATATATCATTTTATTAGAACAGGAGAAAGACCGGAGTGTGTTGGTGAAGCCATGTCACATCAGAAAGTTGAGACACAAGGTTTAATAATGCGATTTTTGGTTAATTGTTTGATTAGGGAACAAGATCAGCCTAGCTTTCCACAAGAAGAGATGGGGAGATTGATCAGATGGAGTCAGAATATAGCAGAGGGTAAACATGATAGAGAGAGAAGTATACATGCTATGGTTAGAAAGATCCGTAAAGAAATAATAGCAATACATGCCCGTCGAGAATCTGAAAGACAACTCGAGTCAGACGATAAAGACTCCTCAGATGAGGAAGAACCAGAGAACCCAGCAGAAACCTCGCAACAGGCGAGGGGAGACATGGTGGCATATGTAGGTAGAGAGAAACTACCTAGACAGTACCCCCTTGATAGACCCTTCGACAGACCCATTCGTTTAGAAAACAAGAAACGTTACCTTTGTCCGATACCAGAGCGATGTTCCCTTGAACATATATTCCAAATTACTGATAAAGTACTGAAAGAAAGAATAGGTTATCACGAACTCAATACCTTACGTGATCAGGAACTAGCCCGGTCCGCGGTACAGTGGGCCGGGGATGACAGCATATATAAAGACGATTCAGTAGTGCAAACATTTTTAAGTCTTACTCCAGAAGAACAGCGACTAGCTGGTATATACATGACCCAACACCTCATTATACAGTATGAAAACCAAGCATCTGACCCAGGTCCATTATATAATTTATTGCAGGACTTACTCATGAGAAGATGGAGAGGTCTAGGTACCGATCTAATTGAAATGATTCTAGAACAACGTCACAAGTATAGAACCTTCTTTACTCCACATCTTGTTTCCGTTCCACCCCCAGTCAGGCAACCATATCACCTAGACAAACAGAATCCTTTACGAGAAGTACATCCAGTCAGGAAAGCCGATGATACCCTTGAACGCGTGTTTGTATACACGCCAATAACTAAAATAGAATTGTTAGAAATTAAGAAAATAGTGCCCAGTCATGATAAAGACCCTGCAGGTTTTCACCGTGAAATAAAAGACATGTTACTCATGGGAGATTACACCTATCCCGACATTATGAAAATACTGAAAGTGTTATTGCCTGCCGGTATTTACGAGAAACTCAAGGAAAAAGAATGGGAGGTGGGAGACAAAAAGATTAATTGGGCTGAATTAGACACCGAAGAAACTGGTCGAACCCCAGGTCTAGGCCTTGGGGAGAAAACTAAAGCATTACCAGGATTGTTAGTACAGGTCTTGCCAAGGTTATTGGCAACTAAAAAGGAGGATTGGGATGCAATCTCAGCCTGCAAACAAAATCACGATGAAGACACTAGTGATTTTTATTCCCGATTCGAGAAATGTTTTATTATTAATAGTGGCCTGAAAACAAGTAGCGAGTCATACCCACACCTTTTTGTGTCAAAATTAGTCGAGAACTCCCTGCCCCAGGTTAAGAACCGTGTACTGAAAGTCGAGAGCACATGGCAAGCTAATACGCCTTCACAAATGTTACAAATGTTACAGTATCACCAGAACAGAATTAGGGAAGAACATGATCACGAACAGAGACGTATGAAAGACACGAAAATGAAAGTACTAGTTGCTCAGTCAGTTCCAGCTGATGGTCATAAAAGGGGTACGACACAATCCAATAACTCAAATTCAGCAGCTCCTGTTAAAGGGATATGCAACTATTGTAAACAGCCAGGTCACTATGTAAACGATTGTGCAGTTCTGAAACACAATATAGCCACAGGTAAAACTAAAGAGAGACCGCGTCCTCCTAGACAGGACCAGGTCCAACAACACGTTCCACAGAATGTTCAGCCTATGCAGGTTCCACAACAGACCGTAGCGGTACCACAGCCACAACCCATTGCCACAACACAACATGTTACACAGCAGATGTACCAGTATGCACAATCTGACTATCCCGATTATCAGCAATACACATGAAACAGCCTAGAGAGGGAGGTTGGCTTGCCCCTTATTGAGGTTCCTGTAGATCAAGAAGGTCCTTATGTACACAGTCAGGTATTAGGGAAGGATAGAAAATTTTTGATTGACACAGGGGCAAGCAGAACGACCATCAGTCATGACGAGGTTCCAGGGGCACCCCTCTCAGGCTCACAGAATGTTTCCCTTGGATTTTCAGGAAAGCCTATAGTCAATGAAGTATCGAAACCTGTTCCCCTAGCAGTTGGCCCATTATCTCGTACTACAGACTTATTGCTCACGAAATCATGTCCAGAAAACTTGCTTGGTTTAAAGACCCTGAAAGCTCTAGGAGCTGTAATTTGTTGTTCTCCGGAAGGAGTAAGGTTGTTTCTTCGTGATTTCAAAGGCCATTATGTATTAAGAGATTTTGACCCCAGGTTACAGAATGTTCCTGCACATTTATGGGCACAAGGCCCCACTGATGTAGGTTGTATGCACATTACTCCATATCGTGTCACACTCAAGCCAGGAGTAGTACTACCACGTATTCGACAATACAAGTTACCACCAGATGCTGTAGTGGCTTTACTGAAAATCATTGATGAGCTCATTGCACAAGGAGTGGTTGTAGAAACCGACTTGAATGTTTGTAATTCCCCTATCATTCCAATTCTTAAACGTACAGACCCAAATGCACCTCCTGTTTATCGATTAGTCATCGATTTACGAGAATTGAATAAATGTATTATACCACAGTATCCTGTGGTCGCAGACATTTCATCCCTATTGACTGCTATTGATTCTGAGGCGACGTTCTTTACTGTAATTGACCTCAAGAACGCCTTCTTTAGTGTCCCCATTGATCCGGAAAGCCAATATCTTTTCGGATTCTGTTTAAATGGCCGAAGCTTCAAATTTGCACGCGCACCTCAAGGATTTACAGAAAGTCCCAGCATCTACAGCCCAGCATTAAAACGACAACTTGACAGTATTCACATGCCTGCCAATACTGCCCTACTCCAATACGTCGATGATCTATTGATCACCGCCCGTAGTGAACCAGAATGTGAACAAGCATCACTGACAGTTTTGCATTTCTTGGCGGACAAGGGACACAAGGTGTCTCCTTCGAAGCTACAATTCTGTGCCCAGCAAGTGGTGTACCTTGGGCACTTGCTGTCCAAGTGGGATAGGCAGCTGACACCTGAACGAATTCAGTTAATTGCACATCTTCCGCAACCCAAGACACAGAAAGAAGTACGAGCCTTTATTGGACTCACTTCCTATTGTAGACAATGGTTTCCACAATATGCATTTCTAGCTAAACCACTCATACAGTTGACAACACAGGAGGCAGCGTCTTCGACTGTCCTCCCTTGGACTCAGGAACATACACAAGCTTTTGATGAATTAAAGACAGCCTTATGTCAAGCACCAGTTTTAGCGACACCATGTTACAGCAAACCTTTTACACTTTTTGTCACAGAACGCAATGGCACAGCGTTGTCGGTTCTCACTCAGGTACAAGCAGACAAACACAAACCGTGTGCTTATTTTTCGAGTACATTGGATCCAGTAGCCCAGGCCCTGCCTGCGTGCTTAAAGTCAGTTGCAGCTACAGCTCTAGCAATCAGACAAAGTGATTCCATTGTATTAGGACATCAATTGACAGTACAAGTTCCACATTCTGTAGAGGTTCTCCTAAACAGAACACAGACCCAACACTTAACTGTAGCACGACTGACAGGTTATGAATTGACGTTATTCCAGCCACACATAGAAATCAGACGTTGTAATACACTGAATCCTGCTACACTTATACCATCGAGCACAGACCTTACTCCACATGACTGCGTGGATGTAGTTGACACAGTTACGAAACCAAGACAAGACTTGACAGATGTTGCATTATCCGATCCAGACCTGACACTTTATGTGGATGGTTCATGTTTAAGGACAAGCACAGGAGAGTTAGTGGCCGCATATGCAGTGACCACTGAAACTGAAGTCATAGAAACACATCGCATTGACACCCTGTCAGCCCAAGCAGCAGAGCTCATTGCTCTGACCCAAGCCTGTATACGAGCCAAGGACATGAAAGTAAACATATACACAGATTCACGTTATGCATTCGGAGTCGTTCACGACTTCGGTGTCCTCTGGCAAGAAAGAGGTTTCTTGACCTCTCACGGAGCCAAGATTCAGCATGGCATGGCCCCCTCATTCAAGCTCTGTTAGAAGCAATACATTTACCTACAGCTATAGCTATCATGATGTGCAAGGTACATACCAAAGTCACCGACAAGATTTCTCAGGGCAACGACTTTGCAGATCGAATAGCAAAACATACAGCACTGACTTATACTCAAACAACGGACATGACAAAGACTGATGTAACCTCACTGACACACTGTATGACAGTTAGGGACCCCACACAAGATGTCATCGACATACAGACACATGCCACTCCAGATGAAATAAAGAAATGGGCTGAACAAGGAGGGGTCCAGACAGATCAAGGATGGATGACGAAGGGAAAGACCACATGGTTTCTCCCCGACTCTATGGTTCAGGTCATCATCAACACAGCACATAGTCCAGCACATTTAGGAGAAAAAGCCATGTTAGACAGTTTACAGAATCTCTGGTTCAACAAGCATTTACGAGCAGCAGCCAAACAGAAAGTGCGTACCTGCATGATCTGTTGTCAGTTCAACCCAGGAAAAGGTGTTCCCGTAGAGCAAGGTGGATTTCATCCCCCCGACTATCCTTTTGAAGTCCTCCAGATGGATTATATTCAGATGGAAAGATGCCGAGGATTCAAGTATGTCCTCGTAGTTGTATGTGCCCTATCCCGATGGACAGAAGCATATCCCGTCCCAGATTACACTGCCCCGACCACTGCCAAGCAGTTGGTTCGTGAGTTTTTCCCTCGATACGGTTTGCCCCGTGTCGTGTATTCAGATAACGGTCAGCCATTCTCATCCGAACTTATGAAGCAGGTCTCGCTTCTATTGGGGTACCAGTGGAAGTTTCACTGTGTCCGGCATCCTGAGGCAGCAGGTCTCGTGGAGCGGCACAATCAGACTCTGAAAACTCGCCTTGCTAAAGTGTGTAGAGAGAAGGGAGTAGATTGGATAGTAGCTTTGCCAGTTGCTCTTTTTTATATGGGAATGGTAGCCCACTCTAGAACAGGGCTATCCCCGTATGAGGTGGTCTTCGGTAGACCTCCTAATATGTGGGGGACGCCTCTGCCGCGAAAATTTACCGATGTTGATAGTACTATGCTGACAGATTACCTTGCTTCCTTGATGTCTGCACTACAATCATGTCGTTCACAGGTCGCAGCAGCCTTCCCAGACAACACCGAGGTGAAGCCACATGAACTGGTCCTGGGCGATGTTGTGGTCGTTCGGAATTTTGACAGGTCGAGCCCTTTGGAACCCCGCTGGAAGGAGCCGAAGATCGTTTTTTAACAACCAGGACTGCCGTAAAACTGGAGGGGCGCAAGGGTTGGGTGCACTCCAGTCACGTTAAGAGATTCTTTGGACTTCCGCCAAAATCTGAATCCCAGAACTCCCACGTACCAGTGACTGATACCAAACTCCCCCTTCTAGAGAAAACTCCCCAAGAGGAGTACAGACAGAAATTGAGGTCTAGTAAGTCAGACAGTTTAATTGTTTAAGTCCCCTCCTGGGTGAAGCGGTTAGACAGTTTCTGACAATGTACAAGTTAGACCCAAATAGAGAGAGAGATAGACAGGAGACCAAGAAACGAAATTATTGTAAAAGTCTCCGGAGCAGATGCGTCTGCACACTACTTATTATGTTTTTTCTGAGTCTTACGATTATTGCTATGAGTTGGATGTTATACATGTATTTTCCTCTCGCACATTCTTTTTCTAATGACACTGGCGAGCACACGTTTAGTGCTCTTCCTCCACACGAATTGTCTTATCGACTTGCGCTGCGCAACAATACATTTATTCGTATGTTACACCATTCTCACCAGACCAACAATGCTACTAATTGTTGGATATGTGGCCGACTCCCTCCCTATCAGAACTACAAGGGAGCTCTGCCTCTCTTTCCTTACCCGTTTACACATAATGGTTCCTGTGGTGCATGGTTTAGTTTATTATCCTCTATAGACACCGAGTCTAGAGTTTCCCAAAGCAATTGGATATGGGGAAATCTGAACACAGTCATGAACAAGGCATGTTTCCCAGACAAGGAGGGTTTTCCGCAAATGACAGGGACAGATCTAGAAAATGAAGTGTATGGATTAGGCAATTTTACACTTAACCTCATGATTCTAAATGTTCAGTCAGAAACCAGTCCAGACTTGCCATCCATATCAGTTCTACCAGCGAAGGGTGTATTATGTGTCAGAAAGAATGGTTCAGTACATCTAGGTCACAGTGACTGTACTACTGTGGTCGAATTCAGTGATAAGGGCAAGTCTACATTCAAAGCTTCCCGACATTCCTATTTCATTTGTGGTCAGACAGCCTATGTCCGTTTACCTCCAGACTGGGATGGTACCTGTTTCATTGCTTTCTTATTGCCACCAGTATTCATAGCCCCATCCGACTATCACAGGAATTCCCGCCTTAATATTGTTAGACACAAGAGAGACCTCCCAATAGTTGATCAGACTGAAACTACATGGGAACAATATACAGATTTCAATAAAGGATTCTATCCCTATCTAGGCACTGTCTCCAATAGTAAACTGATACGCAAATTAACCAGAATTCTTGAAGCCGTAGTGAATGAGACTACTTCTGCCTTGGGTAACTTAACGGAGGAGCAGTCTGCTATGAGACTTGTCGTTCTTCAGAACCGCCTTGTCCTTGACGTCATCCTGGCGATAGGGGCGGGGCTTGTAGAGTCATCGGATCCAGTTGCTGCGTGTTTATTCCAAATAACGCGCCGTCAGTCTATAAGGCCATTACCAGACTTCATGAAATTGCCCATCTGATACACCAGAATCCAGGCTCCTGGACTTGGTCCGGTTGGCTCTGGAGTGTAATCACAGCCTGGGGATGGAAGCTACTATCATTCCTAGGAATCATATTGGCCATAGTATTCAGTTGTTGTCTATGTCTGCAATGTGGGCCAGCGATTTGCGGCTTGTGCGCCACAGCCTGTGTTCCCCATTCAAGTTCACGTTCTCATTCTCGAAGAAAGAAAGAAGAGCAAATGATGTTATATGAACAGATTGATGGTCTCATGAACATCGACATATCATGAAGGGTCCGTAGGGGACAAGGAGGGAATGAGGTAAATGAAATTTTTATGGTCAATTGTGTCCCCTAACGTGTACCCCAACGGCTCCATGTACGAGTTTCAAGTACATGTACTTTCCCTCCACGACCAAATTTGAAGACGCAAATACATTTGCGTCCAACGTTAACATGTCCTCTATCAGATCCACCATGAATGGATCGATAATTCAGTTCCTAAGTATGCCGTGCCACCGTCTTTACATGGTGCAATTTCACGTTTTTCCTGGCTCTGCCGAGCTAGGCCCTGAATTCTGTCTTCAAGCCACGTCTGTCTCTGCCTCTGAAAACTGCAGCATGAAGATGCATCCCTGACCTCTGCCTTACTTCCTGCCAAGAGAGCGGTGCCCGGCTCGGCCTGGTCTGCCTGCCAAAAACAGTATTTTACCTTCGAGTTATCAGCGTAGCCAGCTCAGCTCCTCGAAAACACATTCCTGTCTAGTGATTTAGGTAAACATATCCCCGGCTGCAGAGCAAAGAGCAAGTCTCCCTGTCTCCGTGCAAGTAATTTACAGTTCCCGTTACCAGAGTAGGCCCATGGCCCCGCACGTAGGCACGCAGGCACCTATACACGCACTAACATTCAGTATAGAGTAGCCTCTGCCCAAGTGACCTTTTCCTCTAGATTAAACACCCTCCAAATACTAGATATCAGATATGTTATAGGGACAGGTCGATCTGACATGCCAGACTTCTGTCTCTTCTACTAGTGCTAAAAGTCAGACCCTTAGCTTTCTCCAGATGCACGTCAATCACACGTCATATTAGCTGCGCGCGCATTCAGGCCACAGGTTTCAGCTGACTCTGCAAGATTTCTCTAAGCATCCACCCACTTGTGACACTTTTCTATGACGTTTCCAGTACACGCCTCGTGCACACCCCTGTTCACGCCTTTTTGCTACGCACATGTGTTCTTATCATATACATTTCACTTGTCACGCCTACTGTATTCAATGCTATTGTGTCATTTTACTATATATGTCATGTACTGTTAATAAATCGTTGACATCTTTCCTGCCATCATTGCATACCCGAACCCTTGTATTGATGGAATAGATTTCCATGGCTCGAGTCATCATTTATGATTAAAGCCCTTATGACTCAGACACCACAGACTCTGCCTCTCATTTGATTGAGCTATTTTCTTTAATTGTCCGAAATTATCTTGCAAACTCGTATACGGTAAAATATTCTAATGGACCCCTAACTGTCTTAAAAAACTAACTATACATTATTGCATTGTTCAAACCCTGCAAGACCTCAACTTTTCTTCCCCCACCTACCTGGGTGCCCTGAAAAGTATCTTCAAACACTATGAGAAACCTTTTTTCTGGAAACTGAGCTGTCACCCCGTCCTGATACATTTTTAGCCGGGGTAGCATAAACTTCAGATTAACTGGAGTAGTTGCCCTGGCCTTCACTTCATCCTCTCTCACCTTGCAGGTTCCCCATTACCCTGGTGCATTGTAGGAGCAGGTGTCTCCCTTTATATTTTGAGCAATCATGAGAGAACTTACATGGGTATCGATAGCATGTACCTTTGTTGAAGTTTTAGCATGCTCCTCGAAAGGGCATGAAAGGTATAGAAAAGCAGCTAGCAGAGTGAATCAGCCTGGTTGGGTTCATATTTATCAACTACAGCTCGTTATCTATTTCCCCCATGTTTTCCTTGGTATTGTGCTTTTCCTAGCCGTGAACTACTCATTGACATAGTGTGCGACCTAGAGCCAACAGAGCCATGATAGACCACCAAAACTGAGGTTTGCTACTGGAATTGTGTCTAAATATTTCCACAGCCCCACGTTGCTCTCATGGACCTTGTCACAAATTAAGCTGGCATAGAAAGTAAATGCTACCATCCATGTCTCAATGTTTGTCGGCACTTTTGGCCTTTTAGCTAATTTCTTCTCTTCCACTTTGAAACCTTCTTGCATGGTATTGGTCTATGGAGTAGCTGAAATATGTCCACATATTTTTTGACCCAGATCTTCTTTTCATGGCTATCAATAGGTGATCAAAATGATCGTGTGGTACTGTAATACATCCCATTCCAGACGCTCACAAAGTTGTCTGCTTTCATGGCTCGGTAACCCCCACTGCTGCTGCCTTTTTCTGTCCCTCCTTTGCTCCACTGCCTGCCATGCTCTCCCGGCTCACTAGTGTAGAGCTAGCTGGAGGTGTTCCTGACAGCGCTCCCCCAGGCATCTGAGTCTTGCTTTCCTCTGGCCATCCCTACATCCGTTGGAGGTGTCCCCCTCCACCCCACTTTCTGAACTGAGGCTGTCTTCGCATTTCCCTAATGCACCATGAAACTTTCCCACCACGATCTCTGTATGTTCTCAAACTCAACCACACTCTTTTGCCTACCTCCGTCTTCATATTAGCCCGCTCATGCCTTAGCCCAGGCATCCACTGCCCCATGTGGCTGCCTGTGCATCCCTGTACTCTTCTCTGTTTCCAACTGTCCTCTCTTCTTGCCCGTTTTTCCTGAGCCAACTTCTTCACTTCCACATGCCCCTGGTTGTGCCATTTGTTTAAAGCCCTGCTTCTTTCTCTCATGTCTGTCTCCCGACGTTATTTGGTTCCCCTTTTGGGTCTGACACACTCAGTTTTTCACCATCCGAAAGCTATTGGACAACCCCGCTCTTTGTTTGGACTTTCCTTATCCATGTTGGAGTCTGACTACTCTTTGCTTGAGTACCTATCTTCAAGCCCTGCACCCACCTCCTTCACAGCACACCCAGTCCTGACCTTCATCATTCAATTGTGATAGCACAGCCCCTACCCCCAACTCAGATGCATCTGTTTGGACAATGAATTCTCAGGAGTAGGTAGAACTTTGCAGAGTTGGTGCAGTGCACATGACCTGCATCAGGTCATCAAATGCCTTTTGACAGCTAACTGTCCACTGAACTTTATTTGGCATTCTCTTAGAAGGTAAGTATTTCAGGGGTGTCACAATGGAACCACACCCCTTGACAAATCTCATGTAATACTTTGTTCACCAACCTTTGAAAAGTGGCAGGTGCATGCTTCAAACCAAAGGGGATTACCACAAATTGATAGTACCCACTAGGGGTAGAAAATGTTGTCTTTGGCTTTACATCATCAGCTAATCTGATCTGCCAGTAGCCAGCTGCAAGATCAAATGTGCTAAGAAATTTGGCTGAGGCCAACATATCTATAAGCTCATCAGCTCTTGGAATTGGATGGGCATCAGTCCTAGTGACAGCATTGAGACCTCTGTAATCAACACAAAACCTCACCTCTCTCTTACCACCCTGGGCGTGAGGTTTTGGTACTAAGACCACTGGACTAGCCCAAAGGCTATCTGAGGGCTCAATAACTCCCAAATCCAACATTTTCTGGACTTCAGTCCCGATACAGTCTCTGACATGATCAGGTTGCCTGTAAATCTTATTTTTAACAGGCAGACTGTCTCCAGTGTCCACTTCATGAGTGCACCAGGTGGTCTGACTTGGAGTCAGAGAAAACATATGTCTGTACTGATTGAGAACATGTCTGCAATCAGTTTGCTGTTGTTCAGTGAGGCTGCCTGCCAAGGGTACTCTATCTACTGACCCATCATCAGGGTTCTGTGAGAGCAGGTCAGGGAGAGGGTTACTCTCCTCCTCCTGTACCTCATCAGTAGCCATGAGCAAGCCCATGTCTTCCCTGTCAACATATGGTTTCAGTCTATTGACATAAGGCACCCTATGGGGGCTCCTGGGAGTTCCAAGATCTACCAAATAGGTAACCTCCTTATCCAGGGGCTAGTATTGTCCCGTCTAGACTACAGCAATATGGTCTACCTGGGTGCTCCAGAGGCCACCCTGACTAGACTACAGCGGACTCAGAACGCTGCGGCCCGTCTGCTCACGAACCTTCCTTCGAGAGTGTCAGCAAAACCAGCCCTCAAGGCCTTGCACTGGCTCCCTGTTCGCCAAAGGGTGGAATTCAAAGCCATGTGTACAACACACAAACTTATCAACGGATCTGGCCCTACTATCCTCAGCAGCATGGTCACCCCCTACAAAGCATCCAGATCCCTCCGTTCAGACAGTGAGCACCTGGCCAACATCCCCAAATTCAAAAGGACTCGCACCGGAGGCCGACGATTCTCGGTGCAAGCGGCAGTGAGATGGAATTCCCTCCCACGCACCCTCAGACTGGAAGCCAGCTACCTGGCCTTTCGCAAAAAACTGAAAACGCACCTATTCCCGAAATAATCGTTCCTCCTCCCTCCCTCTCCTTATAGGATAAACAATCTCCTTACAGCGCGGGGATGCCCTTGGGTCACCAGGCGCTATACAAATCGCTAAATAAATAAATAAATAAATAAACCTCTCCTTTCTGTTCAACAATAGTGTGGGGTCCACTCCATTTGTCTTGGAGAGCTGCTGGAGCCACAGGCTCCAACACCCACACTTTTTGTCCTTGCTGGTAAACAGTCAGTACAGCCTTTTGGCCATGCCAGGCTTTCTGTAATTCCTGGCTAGCCTCAAGGTTTTTAGTTGCCTTTTTAATATACTCAGCCATCCTGGAGCGGAGACCAAGTACATAGTCCACTCTGTCCTGTTTAGGTGGTTTGAGAGGTAACTCCATCCCTCCTTCACCAGTCACAATGGGCCTCTTACAGGATGCCCAAACAGAAGTTCAAAAGGGCTGAAGCCGACCCCCTTCTGAGGAACCTCCCTGTATGCAAATAAAAGGCAGGGTAGTAGGATATCACATCTCCGCCTTTGGTTTTCTGGGAGACCCTTGATCATACCCTTTAAGGTTTTGTTGAATCTTTCAACTAAACCATTGCACTGTGGGTGATAGGGTATGGTAAATTTGTAGTTCACTCCACACTCTGTTGTAATTTGGCAGCAATCGATGTTAGCATTTAGCTGAAGCCATCTTGTTTCCGGCAGCCATCTTGTCTGCCATGTGCTCACCATGTGCTTTGTCCTTCCTTGCTGTAGTTTACCCTTGTACTCTGCTTATAGACTGGCTATATTTAGGCTTTGCTACTCTGCACATGAGCAGAAGGAACTGTAACTGTCCATACATCTGTCCTTAGTCTGTAACTGTCAGCTTGTTTCTATAGAATTAGCAAACTGTTAACTCCTCCTTGTTGTTTTCTTTGGTGTCCCTGAGGCGAACCCTGGTGCTATTTCTAGGACTGTGGGCTCTGTGGGCTCCTTACCTGCTGGCGCTTGGCCTGCTGACTCTTCCCCCCGCCGCCTGCTCCACCGGACATCAGGAGCGGCCGCAGAGAGGGGAGGCTAAAACTTCAAGCCCCAGCAGCCCTTACCAAGTCCACGCCCACAAACGCGCCCGGAGGCGCTTTATAACAGCATGTTGCTTCCCGCCTCACGGGACGGGCGCGGGGTGAGCCTGGGCAGAATGCGGGCCGTCTGTGATCGACCGGGGCCGGCCAAGGCTGGGCTGGGCCACCCCTCTGAGCTGTGAATCAGTATACAGAAACACTAGAAGCCTGAGGTAATCGCTTATACTAACATTGCTCGTTTGCACGTACATATTAGGGGCATTATCATTGCCAGTGTTACTGTTCAATTCAGGCCATATCACAATGGGTAAAAAGACCCCTGCAAAATTGGAGAAAACTGCTCCAAACACCCCCTTACCCAGTTTAACTGCCATAGACAAGATGCTCCAGAAAACCATAGGCGTGGTGGGCACTGCAATTGAGAACACCGAGAGGCGCCTATCACTCCCGCCTGGCTTATCACATCAAATGTTTTTGGATAACACTGTTGCTTCCCTGGACTCATCACTGCTGGCCTCGTTTGCTGGGTTTCCAAGTCCTGTGACGCAAGAGCATAATTCTATCCATCAAAACATGCCATCCGAACTTCCTTCCCTGGCTGGCAGACTGTCTTTAACACCAACCCTGCTACCACTATTAACGGAAAAGGTACTTGTCCCCTTATCTAGCGACCTAGTAGAGCTGGATGCTTCATTAACATCGAACCCAGAATTTATAGAAGGGGAAGTCGGGGAGGATGGAGAAAGGGAAAGCGTACATATAAGAACAAGAGGGCAAAAGGCGAAAATGAAACAGAATTATATTAACAAAAATCAGATCAAAAATAATGAGCGAGGGAAAGCTGATCGCCCACATTGCAAACCAAGATCAAACCCACATACACATAACGGGGAAAAAAATCGAGGGGCAAGTATTAATGTCCAGTGCTCAATCTATTAGTGGTAAGCCTGAAATGGGGGAAGTAAGCTTCTGGGAAAGGCTTGAGACTCTGTTTTCTACTCTATTGGGGCCAATTAACACAAAGATTTCAAACATTGAAACTAGGATGGAAGAAATCGAGGGTGGTATAAAAAAACTTGTGAAAACAAAGCCCCCTAAAGAACAAGAGTTGTGTATCAAATATGTCGTGGAGATTGCCTTAAAAGACAGGTTAAATAAAACAGAGCAGAATTTGAGAGCAAGCCTAAAAAACCCAGAGAATAAGATGGAGTATATAAGGGAACCCCCTGAGAAAAATGGTGGAGGAGGCACCACCAGAGGGAAAGATAGCTCATCCCAAAAAAACACAGGGTCAAACACCGTTACTGAAAGTAGAATCAGCCCAATAGATCTAGGCACCCAAAGTGCCATCAAGAACACGGCCAGAAAAGAGAGTTTAAATTGTGATGGGGCAAGTCAGCCTGATAAAGGAAACGAGCACCAAGAGCAGCATACTACACAGGCAAGCTGTAGTGTAGCTCCATCACTATCCACAGGCTCTAAAACTACCCAGCCCAATAAACAAGTGGTATATAGTCCCAAGGGGACTGATCTACTCCCGAGCGAGGTTGTATTAACTCTTCCTCCGGCCTCCTGCCCCTATGTGATCGTACTGACTGGGGTACCGGTTCTGAGGCGAGACCAAAAAGAATCCTGGGTCAATCTTCGGAACAAAACAGTATATTGGCTGGAAAAATTTTAACGGTTTCACCCAGCAAATACAGACGATATACTAATGTTTCGCAGAGTAGGCTGGGTAGGGGTTGGCCCAAAACACCTTAGAGGTGACTGCGTGGTAATAAACTTCAGAAGACCACACCTAGTCAAGAGAATATTGGGCTGCCACGAGATGGATCCACATCGCAGCACTGATATAGACTTATTTCCACTGGGCTATTTTTACAACCGGTTCAAGGGATGTATTGGCGGTGACCTGATTTCCCCAGTAGCGCTATCCAACAGATTTATAGAACTATCCGGGTTGGATAACCTGGAATGACAGGATGGATGCAGTAAAGATAATAGGCCGAAAATTAATTCCCCCACAAGAATAAAGAACAAAAAAGTGACAGGGGTACCATCGGGAATAGTGGAGATAAATAATATAGGTGAAAGCCAGGGCATAAAAAAAGGGCTGATAGGCACTAACACATGTCTGAATTATGACCATAATCCTAGGAAGTTAAATGAGGATACACCAAATCCATTGGTAATAAACACTGCTAAGGGGAGAACCGAAAACCCTACAATAAAAATGATTTCCTGGAACATAGCAGGCCTAGCTAAGGACCTAGTAGATGGGTCATGGAACGAATATATAGATCAGGGCGATATAGTGTAACTTCAGGAGACCTGGTCCCTAGAAACTCCACACAGACTAGGCTATAAAACATACAGTATAAACACTAGCCAGAGTGGTAGGGGTAGGCCTTTTGGGGGTCTGGTCACCTGGATAAGTAGCACAATAGAAGCAAAAGTAACCCCCCTGGATATTGATTCTCTAGATATAATGGGAGTGAAAGTAACGACCTTAGGGAAAAGGGTCATTTACCTATTTAATATATATAACAGACCAAATAGCAGTGCCAAGGAATCTCCAGCCATAGGGCAATGTATTCCTAGATACTATTGAACCTGGGTCAAGTATAATTTGTGAAGGGGATTTTCATTGTAAATACGAACCCATGGTAGGAATAGATGACCTGTTTGAAGATCAAGACATGGCATATGGGATCCCCACCTTAGACTCCACTAGAGAAGTAAAATGTACGGTAGCAGCAACCCAAATCATGAAAGTTACGTTGGGATACGAACTACGAGCATGTAATGGGCGCCTCCCGTCTGACAGACCTAGTGGTGTTACATTTTGCAGAAGCAACACTTATAGCCAGTTTGATTACATTTTGTCTCCATGAATCTGTGGCATATTACTATTGATCTAACAATCGGTAAGAGGGTAGAGAGTGATCACTATCCTTTAGAACTCTCACTTGAATCTTATCCCTTTAAATCTATGGGCACTCCGGTGGAGGAAATTATGCATCAAACAGGTGAATTATGTATAAGTAACAATAGACGTGCATTGAAATGGCCTTACATATTTGCCAAAGATGCCACAGTGACAAAAATATACAATACTTTTTCTGAAATTATTAGCTCATCTGGTGAACTAAGGAAAGGAGACGATGGTGCGCAAAAAATGCACCAATCCTTGGTAAAGGCTCTACACCCATTGTTGACAACCTTATATAAAAAGGATGAAGAATGTAGTAAAAATTTAAATAAGATGCCCAATCCGTGGTTCAACAAAGAATGCAGAGCAGCAAAATTGGAGCTAATACAGGCAATTC
Source organism: Lissotriton vulgaris (assembly GCF_964263255.1). Taxonomy (NCBI): domain Eukaryota; kingdom Metazoa; phylum Chordata; class Amphibia; order Caudata; family Salamandridae; genus Lissotriton; species Lissotriton vulgaris. The sequence continues at coordinate 197,515,506 of NC_141685.1, forward strand.
AAACGAAAAGCCCTCCAGAAATCTGTTTAAGTAGGCTCAAATATAAAAAATTACTAGTAGAGTCCAAAAAAACATGGGACCTAATTACTGTCGCAAAATCTAAGGACCAGGTAGCTTTTTGGAGCTTATTTGCGAAGGGAAATAGGACAGGGAAAAGTATAAAGGATACCTTTCTTGATGAGAAAACATGGGTCGAGCATTTTTCAAATCTCTACCAAGATACTAGTAATGATGGATCTACCTTGAGAAATGCCCTAGATGAGGAAATAGATGATGGGACAGAATTGGTCTTTAGCCCCGATGAGACAGTAAAAGCAATAGCAGCCATCAAACCGGGGAAGGCTCCGGGCCCGGACAAGATCCCTGGGGACCTGATAAAACACGATCTGGAAGTTTGGAGTTCCTACGCCAACTTTTTATGCAATTCAATAGCTGCAGGAACTCCGATTCCGGACACATGGAAAGGGGTGGAGATCGTGACTATTTTAAAAAAAGGTGATCGTTATAACCCTGCTAACTATCGCCCTATCAGCCTTATTGATATTTTACAAAAGGTATATGCTCGCCACATTTTAAACAGACTTTTAGATTGGGTGGAAGAGGAGGATATTTTATTTAAGTTCCAAGCAGGGGTCAGACCAAAAACAAGCACCATTGACCAAGTTTTTAGGTTTTTATGTATTTATTGGAAGTATGTAACTTTTAGGGATGGTAGCCTGTATATAGCTTTTATAGATTTACGCGCTGCGTTTGATTTAGTTCCCTGATCCCAGTTATGGGTCACTTTGAAGGATATTGGGGTACCAATAGAGCTATTAAAGCAACTAATTAGGCTACACACTGAGAATTATGCTTTGGTTAGATGGAGCCCAGAGGGCGAGCTAAGTAAACCAATTCTGGTGAGAAGAGGGGTTAGGCAGGGGTGCGTATTGGCCCCAACCCTCTTCTCACTTTTTATAAATGATATACCTAAATTTCTTTTAAATTGTCAGCATGATTCACCACATCTTGGGGATGAACCGATACCAGCCTTATTATTTGCTGACGACACGATTTTAATTTCTCAAACACCCAAAGGCTTACAGTGCTTGGTGAATGCTTTTAATAGCTACAGTATACAAAAAGGACTCAAAATAAATTCACCAAAGACGAAATACATGGCGCTGAATCCGCATAAGCCTTTTTAAAAAAATCTTACCCTAAATAAACAACCATTAGAATATGTTGAAAGTTTTAATTACTTGGGAATCACCTTGGAAAGTAAAATGGCCTGGAAAGGCCAATTGGAAAAAAGTAGGCTAATGTTGCTACAAAACTCGATCCCCATTGTAAAGAAACACAAAGCTAGTACCTCAAAGGCGGTGTCCCCGGCTCTAGAAGTATATAAATGTAAATCCCAATCGGCAGCCCTTTACGGGACCGAGATCTGGGGATCCAACTGTATCAAAAATTTTGAGCGGGAAGAAAATAAATATTTTAAACAGCTTTTAAAACTCCCCAATAGGACACCCTTGCTTCCTGTAACTTTGGATCTGGACATTAAACGCACAGACCACTGTGCTGCACTAAGACCACTATTGTTTTGGATAACGATCTGGGTTACCCAAGAACTAATCCATTACAAGGTTGGTCTGGAGGAAATTATGAAGGTGAATCGTCCTAAAGACATTCCGTGGTTGAAGCACGTAATGTCTTGGATGCAAAAATTAGGCCTTTCGTCCTATTGGAGTGACCCTTTAAAACTTACACCACCTTGTAAAAAGAATTTAAAGTTGATTTATTGGAACTTCATAGCAAGCGATTTGCTGAATAATGCTACAATGGGCCCACTAACTTTGAGATGTTTTAGCCTTTAAGGATGTAGCCACCCGAGAACCCTTCCTTGACAAGATAGAACCTCCCTTAGCAAAATCCTTATTTCTTCACTTTAGGTATGGAATTTTGCAAATAGGAGCAAATACATCTACTTGGAAAAATGAGAAGGGGGAAAAGGGTAGTGACCTTTGCCCCCTGTGTGCAATGCAAGCTAGGGAAACAGACGAGCATATTTTGTTCTTCTGTACTGCATATACTATTGCAAGGCGCCGTTGGATTAAACCACTATGTAGGTTGCTAGGCACTAGGAGTTGTAGCAATGCTTCACGTATTTTAAGGACTGATTCGTTGCAAAAAGTAGCTTTTGCTGTTAGCAGATTTTTATTCAACGTATCTTTGATAAGGAAAAGAAGTGGGCTTAGGTTATAAAAGGAATTATGAATACAAATTAATTTTTAGGGTATAACCTAGGCCAAGCGAAGCACTTGCACTTTCATGGGGATATGATCACATGATAAAATTACCCTACGGTTTTTAAAAAACTTTTATAAGATGTAAATGATTATTATTAACCATAGTTGGCCAGCATGTTTTTAATATAAATGTAATTTGTGGGCTAGATAGGTTTTTATGGCGTAGGTATGGCCATGTTCTCTTTCTAGATCACGATCCGTGCCCCGTCTACTGTGTTAATTCAATGGGAAATGATGGAGTATTCATGAAAATGTAATGTGTTTTTATTGTATCTTTTATTCAATTCAATTCAATTCAATTAATTTATATAGCGCGCTACATACCCAGAGGGTCTCAAGGCGCTTGGAGAAGGGTGGGGGATTACTTGTCAAATATCCAGGTTTTAAGTTGTTTTCTGAATGCTAGGTGGTTCTGAGTGAGGCGAAGGTGAATGGGAAGTGAGTTCCAGGTTTTAGCCGCCAGGTAGGAGAAGGATCTTCCTCCCATGGTGGTTTTGTTGATGCGAGGTACAGCAGCAAGGGCTTGGTTGGAGGAGCGTAGCTGGTGGGAGGGGGTGTAGAAGGAAAGTCGTGTGTTGAGGCATTCCGGTCCAAGTTCGTAAAGTGCTTTATGTGCGTGGGTTAGGAGACGGAATGTGATCCTCTTATTGACGGGGAGCCAGTGGAGGTTTTTCAGGTGATCAGAAATGTGGTCGTTACACGGGATGTCTAGTATGAGTCTGGCTGATGCGTTCTGGATGTGTTGGAGTTTTTTCTGGAGTCTTGCAGTGATACCGGCGTATAGGGTGTTTCCGTAGTCCAGGCGGCTTGTAACCAGTGCGTGGGTGACCGTTTTTCTAGTTTCGGTGGGGATCCAGCGAAATGTTTTTTTGAGCATGCGAAGAATGTTGAAGCAAGATGATGAAATGGCGTTGACTTGTCTGGTCATCGAGAGTGAGGAGTCTAGAATGACGCCCAGGTTCCGTGCGTGGTCTGTCGGGATGGGTGCTTTTCCAAGGGACTCTGGCCACCAAGAGTCGTCCCCGGCAGAGGAGGAGGTACCTAAGATAAAGACTTCTGTTTTGTCGGAATTCAGTTTCAGACGGCTGTGCTTCATCCACTCGGCTACTTCTTTCATTCCTTCATGTAGGTTGGTTTTGGCGGCGTTAGGGTCTTTGGTGAGTGAGAGGATAAGTTGAGTGTCATCAGCGTAGGAGATGATGTTGAGGTTGTGTTGGCGTGCGATGGCCGCGAGGGGGCTTATGTATACGTTGAAGACGCCGCAAATGACTTCTGTGGCCTCTGACTTGAATGGTGGGAGGCGGACTCTCTGTGTTCTTCCGGCAAGGAACGAGGTGATCCTTTGCAGTGCTTTTCCCTGGATTCCGATGTTTCTGAGGCGTTGTATCAGGGTGCTATGACAGACTGTTTCGAAGGCTGCGGAGAGGTCAAGGAGGATGAGGGCGACTGTGTCTCCATTGTCCAGTAGAGTTCGAATGTCGTCTGTTGCTGCGATGAGTGCGGTCTCAGTGCTGTGTTTGGCCCGGAAGCCGGACTGTGAGGAGTCGAGGGATTTGTTGGTTTTGAGGAAGGCGGCGAGTTGGTTGTTGACAGCTTTCTCGATGACTTTGGCCGGGAATGGAAGGAGCGAGATGGGGCGGTAGTTTTTGAGTTCGGTGGGGTCAGCTGTGGGTTTTTTCAGAAGGGCGCTGAGTTCGGCGTGTTTCCAGCTTTCCGGGAAGGTGGCGGAGTTGAGGGAGCAGTTGATGACGTCTCGGAGGTGTGGTGCTATGATGGAATCTGCTTTGTTGAAGATGTGGTGAGGGCATGGGTCTGTGGGGAACCCTGAGTGGATGGAGTTCATCAGGCGGATGGTGTCCTCAGTGGAGATTGGGTTCCATTCATTAAGGATGTTCAAGGGGGGTGAAGGTACGGCAGAAGATTGGGTGGGTTGGTCTCCGGGATGTTTGTCGAAGCTGTTGTGGATGTATGCGATTTTGTCGTGGAAGAAGGAAGCTAGGGAGTCGCAAAGGGTTTGAGAGGGAGTGATGTCGTTGGAGTTGGCAGTGGGGTTGGTAAACTCTTTGACGATGTTGAATAGTTCCTTGCTGTTGTGGGCGTTGTTGTCTAGTCGGTCTTTGAATGCGGCTTTCTTGGCAGTCCGGATCAGTTTGTGGTGTATGCGGGTGGCGTTTTTGAAGGCGTCTCTGGTGTTGGTGTTTGGGTCTTTTTTCCAAGCCTTCTCAAGGGGACGACAGAGTTTCTTGGATTTCTTCAGATCATCATTGAACCAGGGGGCGTTTTTGTTGCCTAGTTTGATTTTACGATTTTTCAGGGGTGCTAGGTTGTCGGTGCTGTTGGTTAGCCATTGAGTGAGGTTAATGTCTGCTTGGTTGGGGTTCGAAGAGTGTGCAGGGGGGTTTTGAAGAAGCGATGAGGAGAGCTGGTCGATGGTGATTTTGTTCCAGTTTCTTCGCAGAGTAGGTTGAGGATGGTTGTGGGTTGTGGTCTTATTGTAGATAAAGTGAACGCAGCTGTGGTCCGTCCAATGGAGAGCTGTGGTGTGACTGAAGGAGATATGTTTCCTGGAGGTGAAGATAGGGTCGAGTGTGTGACCTGCGTAGTGAGTGGGGGTATTAACAAGTTGTTTGAGTCCGAGGTTGGCGAGATTGTCCAGAAGGGCGGTGGTGTTGCTGTTGTTGCTTTTTTCCATTTGAAAATTGAGGTCTCCCAATAGAATGTAGTCCTCGGAGGGGAGGGCGTGTGGGGTGATAAAGTCAGTGATGTCTTCACTGAATTGTGCACGGGGTCCTGGTGGCCTGTAGAGGAGGGTGCCTCTGAGTGTGGTCTTGGGGTCGGTGTGGATCTGGAAGTGAAGGTGTTCGGCGCTAGCGAGGTTGACGTCTGAGCTGGTTGAGATGCGGATGGAATTCTTGTGGACGATGGCGATGCCTCCTCCTGTTTGCTTGTTGCGGTCTTTTCGGATGATCTTGTAGCCTTCCGGAATGGCAATGGTGATGTCTGGGGCTGAGGAGGCGTTCATCCATGTTTCTGTTAGGAAGGCGACGTCCGGAGAGATGGTGTCTAGTAGATTCCAGAGGTCGATGGCGTGTCTGTGGACCGATCGGGTGTTGAGCAGGATGCATTTTAGGTGGTTGGTGTCAGGTCTCTGTTTGGTGTTAGTGGATGAGGAGTTGGTCTTGGTGACGTCAAACTTGCAGGAGTTGCATGTGAAGGGTCCATGGGTGTGTCCAGGGGCGGCTTGGGCGCAGTTGGAGAGTCGGCCGGGGTTAAGGGCTAGGAGGGTGGAGGCGGCGTATGTAATGCGGGTGGGGTGGGTGGGACGGGGGCCAGGGGGTCTGGCGCTGGGCGCGGGCTTGGCGAGGACGGGCGTAGACGGGCTTACCTTTGGCGCACCTTTGGCGCGAATGGGGCGCGATCACTGCGCGTGACCGCTGTGCGCAAGAGCATCTGTCATAAGTGGGTGGGGAGGGGGGAGGGGCGAGGGAGGAGCAGCTGGGAGGCGGGTGCGTGATGGAGGGGGCGGGCTCCGGGCAACAACAACAACAACAACAACAACAACAATGGCGGCTGGGGCGGAAGCGCCGACCGGGTCGGGTGAAACCGACTAAATAACTACGCGGTGGTCAGCGAGGGGGCCACACAAATAGCACTCACTAAAACAATGTAGGCACGGGCCCACGGACTCTCAACAAGCAGTGCAGTAGGCTCAAAACAGGTAAATTATGCAGGCACGGGCACACGAACTCCACGCAACCAATACAGGCAGCTCAAAACAAATAAGCAATGCAAGCACGGGCACACGATCTCAAGGCAGCCAATACAGGGAGTTATGATAAATAAATAATGCAGCAACGGACAATCTCTGTGATTAGCAGCAGAGCTGCGCAAACGATACCCAGCTTGAAAGGCAGGAGAGAGCAAGGGCAGGAGGGAGCGACCGCAACTGACGAAGTCAGGACGGTCACAGCGCTGCGGTGTCTCGAGAGGAGGCTTTGTTGCTTAGTGGGAGGGAGGAGCAGCTGGGAGGCGGGTGCGTGGTGAGGGGGGCGGGCTCCGGACAACAACAACAACAACAGCAATGGCGGCTGGGGCGGAAGCGCTGACCGGGTCGGGTGAAACCGACTAAATAACTACACGGTGGTCAGCGAGGCGGCCACACAAATAGTACTCACTAAAACAATGTAGGCACGGGCCCACGGACTCCCAACAAGCAGTGCAGTAGGCTCAAAACAGGTAAATTATGCAGGCACGGGCACACAAACTCCACGCAACCAATACAGGCAGCTCAAAACAAATAAGCAATGCAAGCACGGGCACATGATCTCAAGGCAGCCAATACAGGGAGTTATGATAAATAAATAATGCAGCAACGGACAATCTCTGTGATTAGCAGCAGAGCTGCGCAAACGCTACCCAGCTTGAGAGGCAGGAGAGAGCAAGGGCAGGAGGGAGCGACAGCATTTTTCCTCTCTTTCTGATCTGACCCTCCAGGTGGTGCCGGTCCTCAACTGAGATCTCTTCTGTTGATTCGCTGAGCAGTGATCGTTTGGTCGATTCAGAACTTGGTAGTTGGAATCTGGACATTTGGGATTGGTAAGGTCGTTTGATGCAACGCTTGTTGTTTTGGTTTGGTATTTGCATTGGCCAATGATTTGGGATTTTGGTCATATATAAATTGCAATTTATATAGGCAGATAATGAGGAGATTTTTCTATACTTAAATAAATAAAGATTTGAATGGCACAACATGATTTAAGTGCTACTTTGCATATAATACTGCATATATTGCACTATTTTTGGCATGCCTGTTTCTAGCACAATTCGTAGAATGTGTTGCTTTTGTGGTGATACCAGTTTGAGACTCGATGAGACACAACCAGCCCCCCCAGAGGGGACGCCTAATAGGCATATGTATATTAAACATGATATTTCTTCTATAATGTACAGCACGTTATGGAATAAATATACTAGTAAGTATCCTGAGTTGTGTTGGCCTATGCATGGGTCAATTGATTTATGAAAGATTCAGTATGTGGAACAATGAATGTTTAAGCGAAAGACTAGGAAAGATATGTTTGACTGTGTACGAATGTGGGAAAAAGAAGTGCGTGAACGAATGAAACGAGAGCAAGCTTTGATCGAAAAAGAACAACGAAAAAGTATTCATGCGAAAGCATTAGAATTGAAAAATAATGAAATGAAGGAAATAAAAGAAAGGAAAGATAGGGAGCGTCATTTTCAGGTAACTGGCCAATACGCTGTTAGGCGACCCCTTTATCCTATCCTTAACAAACCACAAGATGATTCTCTTTTGCTAGACCGTTCTCTGCCTCTGTATACTTTTCCTTCTGCTCCTCATGATTCGGATGAGGATTCTTCTACAGAGCAAGAGAAAGCACGGGAAACTCATTCTATGCTGACCACTACACGGTCATCTGAGCTTAGAGCCAATGCTCGCAAAGCCGTTCGTGACACTACTCATGCTTCTGAACTTATAGATAGCATGCATAATTGGCAGGATAGGGAGCAAGTATATTTTACTGAGGTATTTGCTGCAGATGTTTTTGAGCGGTTTAGGAAATATTCTGATGAGTTGCAGCCCGATGATATAGCAGATGACTGTAAGCATATGCGTGATGGTCTTTTAATCCCCTCTCAGGTGGCTGATTCAATCAGACGTTTGGTTAAACTGCGTGCTGATGCAGTGGGTTTGCGAGAGAGAAAAAGGCAGCAGACGCAGCAGCACAAACATCCCAGACCAGTGTGACACAGGCTTCTACTTCTGAAACAGATAAGAATGCACTAGTTCATGTGAGACCTATGCGGGAATCCGCACCTTTGTATGTCCCTCCTAGAGGAACGGGTATGGGTGATGATAAGTAAGGGTGGGCGTCAAATTCTGTTCTGCTCGCGAAAATTGCGATAAGGATTCCACTGACACAAAGGGTTATTTTTTTTATAACTGGGTCTACACTCCTTGGAATAGAGCAGATGTTATGGCTCTTAAAACTGCATTGCCTGATCCGTGGAAAAGTCCAGCCGCTTTTTATGAGAAAGTTGAGGGAGCCATTAGCACTTGTACCATGACTCTGCCAGATATCGATATGTTCTTTGGATTGATATTACCCCCTGACATGAGGAGAACTGTTCGTAAAGTTGATGATCATGCAGCTTTTGGGGCGTTATGGAAAGAATTGAAACAAATGGACATAGAAAGGGAACCCGCACAGAAACCACGTCAGTTAATTTTAGACCTTCCCTCAGCTATATTGGTTAAGTTAATGACGATTATTCCTCCTAAAAAGATAGACTGGACTGTGTTAGCGTCTTGCAAGCAAAAGACAGATGAATCCGTTTCTGACTTCTTTACACATTTTGAGGAGGCATTCCACGATTTTAGTGGCCAGTCATTGACAGATTTATTTATTTATTTAAAACATTTGTATAGCGCGGCTGTCACCTTGCAGGTATCCTGGCGCTGTAAAAATAAATAACTCCTAAGGTGGAAGGAAATAGGGGCAACCGAGCGAGGTACCAGACTTAGAGTTTGGGGAAGAGCCAGGTTTTGATCTGCTTTCTAAAAGGCAGAAGTTCAGTTGTTTGGCGGATGTCGAGGGGCAGGCTGTTCCATAGTTTTGCGGCTGCAACTCTGAAGGATCTTCCTCCGGTCCTGACCTTGTTGAATCTTGGCACTGTGACAAGGCGAGCTGTGGATGACCGGAGGGCTCTGGTAGGGAAGTACCAGGAGAACATAGATTGCAGTGAGCTGGGCCCGACTCCGTGCAGTGCTTTAAAAATGAGACAGAGTGATTTAAAAGCCACTCGCTGTTTCAAGGGGAGCCAGTGCAGCTCGGCCAATGCCGCTGTGGCCGAGGATCTCCTATTCCAGCCGAGGGCCAGTTTGGCAGCGGCTGTTTGAACTCTCTGGAGACTATCCAGTAGTACCGCTGGGGCTTCGAGCAGCATCGCATTGCAATAGTCGAGGCGACTGAGAATAGTGCACCTGACAATTAGTGCCCGAGCCTGAGAGGGGAGAAGTGGCATGATCTTGCGTAAGGAGCCCAGAAGGGCCGAGCAGGTGGACACTGTTTTCGCGACCTGTGTCTCCATGCTAAGTTTGTTGTTCATCATGACACCGAGGTTGCGGACTGAGGTTACCGGTTGTGGCTTATCCGAGGTTTCCGGGGGCCAAAATTCGGCTGGGAACAGCCGGGGGGTCTGCCTTCCGGGACAGAACTAGACCTCGGTTTTGGAGGAGTTGAATTGCAGGGACATGGGCAGGCATCTGTTTGTCGATATATATGTCGCCAACCTGTTGCCAGGAATAGCTAGTCACCTAAAGGCCAGTGAGAGTTCATGGACTACCTCTTCTCCGGTTTCTCTTTTAACTATGGCTCAGTATTATGAACGTCAGGAATTTGAAGCGAAGGGTAATGAGGATAAAACGACTAAGGAGTTCAAAATGAAGGTTATATTGGCTCAGGCCTATGGTCCGCCTTCTAGAGGTAATGATAGAGGTGGATGTGGGTCTTATGGTCCGTCTTTTCCTCCTTATGCTCTTCTGACTTTGTCTTCTGACCAGTATGCGTACTGTAAGAAATTTGGACATTGGGCTGCTGATTGTCCGGTATTACATGCCTCGCAGTACCCGTGGGGAAGCGGACAAATGCGAAATCATTCAGGATATGCAGGGCCTAGAGGAAGCATGAACAATCGTGCTAGGTTTAATACTAATATTAGTGAACAGAATGGTTTTAATACTTTTGATAGACGGAATCAATATTAAATGTCTGACTATTTACCATCTGATTTGAAGGAGTCTGCTTGTGCATAGGACTGCCTAGGATGGGGTAATGAATCAGTTGAAGTTCCGGTAGATCAGAAGGGTCCCTATGTTACAGCACATGTTTTGGGTTCTACTGATCAGTTTCTGGTTGATACAGGAGCTACTCGTAGTGCCTTATCTAAACAATTGGTTCCAAGGGCTCCCCTGTCTGGTTTAACCATTACATCGTTAGGTTTTGATGGAACACCTTCCCTTAACCCACTGTCACAACCACTTACATTTCATATTGACAAATGTACTGCTCCATGTCCATGTTTGCTTTCTCCGAACACACCAGACAATATCGTGGGTCTTGATATGATAAAGTATCTCAGGGCTATGATAGGATGTTCTCCAGAAGGTGTACGTGTTATTCTGAATGATAACTACCCTATTATTAAGAGATCTTGTCTTGTTAAAGAGGACATTGCATTAGCTTCACTCCCTAGTACTTTGTGGGCTACTTCAGATACCAATGTAGGGCAAATGGTCATTCCACAAGTACAAATTAGTGATAAGGAGGGCGCTGTATGGCCACGCTTGCCTCAAAGAAAAATTTCTCAAAAAGGCGAAGAGGCACTTGTATGCACTGTTCATGATTTAATTGAAGTGGGGGTTGTGGAAGAAGTTCCTTACAATGTTTGTAACAGTCCTATTCTTCCCACTTTGAAAAAAGATACTGACACTAGGATTTACAGATTCATCATTGATTTACGAGAAGTTAACAAGATTGTGGTGCCACAATACCCAGTGGTTTCTGACATAACGACACTTCTTACTTTGGTTCCTCCGACAGCGACTACATTTACTGTAATTGACCTAAAGAATGCCTTCTTTTCGATTCCTATTCATACTGATAGCCGATATTTGTTCGGTTTCACTTTGAATAATCGATCGTACAGATTTTGTAAAATTCCTCAAGGGTGTACTGAGAGTCCTAGTATTTACAGCCAAGCGTAAGACTGCATGTAAACGGGCTGAAAGAGCCTGTCGTAAAACTTACGATCCCGACCTCAAGCAGACCTATCTGGCTAGTATTAAATTATACCATTGAGCCATCTGCAAAGCCCGAGCCACATTTTACTCCGCGGAGTTTAAGAACAGCCCTAATCCAATAAAACTCATCTTTAAGGTCTGTAAAGATCTTACCAGCAAGAAAACTGCGGCAAAGGAAAAACGCTCCCAGAATCATTGTGAAGAGTTAGCGGCATTCTTTGCGGAGAAAGTCGGGGAGATCTACCGAACATTTCCCCCGCAAACTGTACCTGCTAATAACCTAGGATGCATTCCTATGACCTCCAGGTCTCTTTCGTCAATACCTAAGCCATCTCAGGAAGAGTTTAAATCTCTTGCTATAAAAGTTAAATCGGGCTCGCCTGCCGATCCACTAAGACCTGCACAATTTAAAGAATCCACTGAGATTTGCTTTTCTCCTGTGTATGATCTTATTGGGTTATCCTTTGAGTCCGGAACTGTTCCCAGTAAATGGAAGCAGGCTACGGTCATCCCAATTTTAAAGAAGCCTACAATGGACCCATCAAAACCTGAACATTATCGACCCATCTCTCTCCTTCCATGGATATCCAAACTTGCGGAGGCACACGCCAACAAAATCCTGTCTTACCATCTCCAAAACCCAGGCATTTTAGATCCATCTCAGAATGGTTTCCGTGCAGGTCATAGCACGGAGACTGCCCTGTTGGCAATGGTGGAGCACCTGCGGAAGTTGTTGGACTCAGGACAGACGGCGGCACTGATCCTTTTGGATCTCAGTGCTGCTTTCGACACTGTCTCCCACCCCATCCTTCTTCAACGGCTGCGAGAGGCTGGTGTGGAGAATACCGCATTTGAATAGTTTCGCTCCTTTTTATCAGGACGCACCTTCAAAGTTTCCACCCCTCCATTTGAATCCACCCCACGCAATGTTTCCCAAGGGGTCCTGCAGGGTTCAGCACTTAGCCCGACCCTTTTTAGCCTGTATGTGCAGCCGCTAGCCACTGTCGCAAAGAGATGGGGTCTAACTATGGTGCCGTACGCCGACGACACCCAGCTAGCGGTTGCACTAAATGGGGACCCTGCGGTTGAAGCCCCTAAATTCCAGACGGCCCTAAAGGAGGTGGCTAGTTGGATGACGGAGAACTGCCTCCAACTTAATGCAGCGAAGACAGAGGTCTTAGTTCTGGGCAAACAGGCTCATCTTTGGGGAGACCGTTGGTGGCCACCGGAGCTAGGCCAAGCCCCCATTCCTGTGACAGAGGCTAGGAACCTTGGGGTCTGGCTCGATTCCAACTTGACTTTCATCCCCCATACTAAAAGAGTTGCCTGTACCTGTTTTGGTGTTCTTCAGAGCCTTAGACCCATTTTTAAATTTTTTGATGCTCCTACAAGGCAACTCATTGTCCAAGCTACAGTGCTCTCGAAGTTGGATTACGCCAGCTCGCTTCTTTTGGGCGTTAACCAAGCTGAATTTACACGCCTCCAGCATGTGCAAAACGCAGCTGCCAGAATGCTGGTAGGCCTGCCTAAATTCTGTTCTGCCAGACGTACCATATATGACCTACATTGGCTGCCCGTCGGACAGAGGATCAAGTTCAAAGCCCTGTGCCTGGTTTTTAAGATCTTAAAGGCTTCATCACCCCCCATTCTTGCACAGGCAATTTCCTACTACACCCCTTCTAGAGTGCTACGTTCGACGGGTCAATTTCTGGCCTGTGTTCCTCGCTTCAGGAAAACCAGAGTTGGTGGATGCTCCTTTGGTGTCCTGGCAGCGAGTTTTGGAACACTCTACCTGTTAACATCCGTGCCTTACCGGATCTACTGTCTTTCAGAAGAGCTATTAAAACCTTTTTGTTTTCCACTACTCTAATCCTTGCTCTGTCTGATTTCTCCATCTGGTTGTGTTATTTTGTCCAACATAGCGCCGGGACGCCACTTTGCTGTGGCAGCGAGCGCTCTACAAATTTTATAACATTACAACATAACATAACATTGAAAAGACAACTTGATTCCTTTACTTTGCATGAAGAAGTGGCTCTCATACAATATGTCGATGACATCTTGTTGGCAGCCGATACCCCTGAACAGTGTGAAAAATGTACTTTGTCTTTGATTTCCTTTCTTGCTTCACACCACCACAAAGTGTCAATATTGTAGACTGAAGGTTACCTACTTAGGGCACCTTCTGTCTAAGAAGGGGCGTGCACTTACACCAGATCGCATTCAAGCTATTTTAGACACACCAGTACCTTTAACTCAGAAAGATGTCCATGCATTCATTGGTCTTACTTTTTTTTTTAGGCAATGGATATAAGCTTTTCACACATTGTTAAACCGTTGTTGGCGCTTCTGACCAAAGACACTCAAATGTCCCTTCCATGGATGACTGAATGCCAGAATGCTTTTCATCAGTTACGTCAAGCTCTTTGTTCTGCACCAGTGTTAGGCACTCCAGATTATATGAAGGTTTCTACACTCTATGTACACAAGAGAGATGGGTGTGCATTGTCATTTTTAGTACAGACACACAGTGATAAACAGCGTCCCTGTGCATGTTTTTCAGCTGTTCCTGATCCCGTTGCTCGTGCACTGCCTGGGTGCTTTCGCTCAGCTGAAGCAGCAGCCATGTCTATACAACAGAGTGAAGGGATTGTTTTGGCACACAAATTGTTGGTGCTCGTACCCCATGCAGTTGATGCCCTCTTGAACCAAATTAAGACACAACATTTGACTAGTGCTCACTTGACAGGATACAGATTAACACTGTTGGCCCCTCATATTACCCTAAAGAGATGAGCAACCCTGAACCCAGCTACTTTGTTGCCATATCCAGCCACTCAGCCTCAGTCACAGGAGTCTCATGATTGTATATTCCTTACTGTTGGTTGAATTGAAGCTTTTATTCAATATGCAAGATATCTTGAAAGCGTACACAAAATACAGCATTTACAAAACTAGAAAAAACATTTTTAAGAAGCAATATTGAATTTACATTTAAGAAAGATAAAAAGACATGTAATGCCAGAATAAGTTAGCTAAAAACGAATTAAACCGCTATTGACAATCTCTTGCATCGAATCAACCAGAAATGCTTTAAAAATTTGGCTACACCACAAACAATGGGAGGGGAAGTGTCCGTCATTAGGATGCGAAGGGCTACCAGATAACTACGCGTACCCATATTGCAACAAAGGGGTTTGAGCCAAAAATTCCTGGGTTTAGCATAGTCCGGACATTCAAACAGGATATGCGGTATAGACTCTGTCCTAGTGGTACAACGGGCACGAAAGGGGGACGTGTGGGCACCTGATTTCCACTTTGACACCAGGGCCCCAACTGGAAGGGAGCCCACTCTGAATTTGAAATACAGTGCTCGATCAGCTGGAAGGGTAATTAGGTCCAGGTAAGGTTCGTAAACTACTACATCTTTTATTGCTAAAAAGGCAGCTGTAGATTTACAATGACTAGAATTTATAACTAGCTGATCCGCAACCCAATTCCAGTATAATCTTTTCAGAACATCTTTTGGTGGAGCCGTTCTTGATGACCAACAGTCCCCCAGCCCAAGTTCCTCCAAAAGCTTTTTGGTGTCTCTCAACCACTTAATCTTCGCCCAGCCGCCCAGGCTCATTATCTCAGCCAACCCTTCTAATTTCTAATTTAAAATATTTCTAAAGCGCAGCGTACACCTTGCGGTTTCTTGGCGCTTGACCCTTCAGCATATGATTTTAGCTCTTGCCCCCTCCAAATACGTGCCCATAGAAGGAGTGGACGAAGCCGGGCTTGGTCTTTGATATTCTTACTGAGGGACAGACAAAGGGCTGCGTCGATTTGCAAGATAAGCCCCTTTCAGATGTAGATGGGGAATTGTGGGTTGATGGGTCTTGTTTGAAGTTACCAGATGGCACGACCTCAGCTGCATATGCAATTACGACACTTCAAACGGTAGTGGAGACAGCTCGTGGACCACGGAAGTCCGCTCAAGCAGCTGAGCTAATAGCTTTTACACCAGCGTGTGAGCTTAGTAGTGACTTGTGTATAAACATCTATACAGATAGCCGATATGCTTTTGGAGTGGCCCATGATTTTGGCCTACTTTGGAAGGAAAGAGGCTTTCTTACATCTCACGGGATGCAGATAATGCATAGAGAACTAGTGCATAATTTTTTGATTGCACTAACATATCTAAAGAAAATAGCTATTGTTAAGTGTAGCGCACACAAGAAAGTGACTGAGAAAACAGGACAAGGCAATGCCTTTGCAAATCGCGTAGTCCGTCAAACTGCGATGCAGCGAAGCACTACATTTATGTATGTAGTGAAGTCACAAGCTGAACATTGGCATGATGCTAGACAAGAAGTGCTGGATATACAGAGATCGGCTTCTGTGGAAGAGCTTGAGCAACGGTTTAAAGAAGGAATGTTGGATGATGAGGGCTGTTGGCGAAATAAAGAGATGAATAAATGGAAACTGCCTATAGCCTATCTACAGCCTATGGTTCAAATGGCACATGGGCCGGCACATGTTGGAGCCTCTGCAGTAACAAGATTGCTTACACAAGTTTGGGAGCATCCACAAATTGCCGGTAGAGCTAGAAAAACAGTACAGTCCTGTTTGATCTGCTGGCAGTACAATCCTGGTAAAGGGACACCGACTCCTAGAAGAGGGTTTGCTACACCAACCGCACCTTTTGAAGTTTTGCAAATGGATTATATCCAGTTTGAACATTGCAATAACTTAAAGTATGTACTTTTGGTGGTATGTGCCTTCAGTAAATCGATAGAGGCATACCCCACAAAGGATAATACAGCTCTCACCACAGCAAAGGTGCTTTTGAAAGAATTCTTCCCTAGATTTGGTGTTTGCAAACTTTTGTGGAGTGACAAAGGACCTAATTTTATTGGGCAAGTTGTTCAGTATGTCCTGAAAGGATTAGGGATCAAACAGAAGTTCCATGCAGTCTTCGATCCACAATCAGCAGGGCTAGTGGAGAGGTTTAATGCTACCCTGAATTTGAAACTAGCGAAAATACTGGCTTCCATGTCTTTGAAATGGCCTGATGCGTTGCCCTTGGCATTATTGTCCATTAGATCCGTGCCACATTCACGATCTGGACTTACACCATATGAGTTGGTATTTGGGAGGCCTATGAACATTTGGGGAGTCCCTGAACCACGCCCCATACATGATGTACCATGTGTTCTGATGAGTGACCACTTATCACAGTTGACTGATAGTTTGATTTCTATTCATCAACAGGTTTGAGAAGCTCTTCCTGACAGGTCCAGAGGTGAGGCCCATGAACTCCAGCCTGGTCACCTCGTAATGGTCAAGGTCTTCGAGAGTTAGAACAGCTTGGAGCTCAGGTGGCTAGGACCGGAACAGGTGCTTCTGGCCACGAGGACAGCGGTTCGAGTAATGAACAGGAAGAAATGGATTCACAGCACTCACTGTAAACGAGTGTCATCTACTTCGGTGAAACCTGCTGTGCTGACTGACCATCGAGAGATTTTGGATGCGGAGAAAGGCCAAGCTATCGAATCTGAGGAAGTCTTCCCGGACCACACGATTCCTGGAGTATTCCGATACCAACTACCACGGAAAGAGCTTGTATTGTTGAAAAAGACTGGTTGAGCTACCATCCTGGGTTTGTGAAATGGAGCTTATGTGGCAAGGGGTATCAGTCCTACATAGTGACACCCATCTTGACCCTCGATGAAGAAACCAACGGCTGACCAGGACTTTAGAGCTCCAATCATTATTTCAGCAACAAAGCAATCATGTCTGCAGGGAAATCAACTGCTGCTAAAATGTGAAATAAAAAGACCAAACGCATTGTATGATTTGGTGTCACTGTGGTTGCTATGGCAGTGATAACTTGGGTTGTTGAGGAAGTGGCTCCTGCTCGGCAACTGCTGATTCCCACTACCCCAGTACCAGCTGAACATCATTACTTTATTCTTCCATACCATGACCAAAAGCATCGACAATCCTATTTGAACAACACTTTTATTCAGATGTTGCATCATACTCACAATGCCACGAACTCTACTAACTGTTGGGTGTGTGGGATGATACCTGCTCACCAGAAGAAGGGAGGAACACCTTTCATTCCTCTTCCTTTTTCCCACAATGGTTCTTGTCAAGCTTGCTTTGCACTTTTAATTACTTCCTGAAGAGCTTCTGTAGGTAAAATAAACTACCACCTTAATAAAGGTTGCTACCTAGATGAATATGGTTATCCTTGAGCTGAAGGGACTAAATGGGAATGGGAGGAGTATCGTCCTGAAAACATTTCCACACCTTATGTCTTCCCGAATATGGGAACAATCAAGACTAATGGACCATTTCTAATATCTGTTACTAGGGCTAAAGCAGACTTGTGTATAAGCAGTGTTGGGAGAATTCCAGTAGGAAGAAGTGAGTGTACCTTGGTTCTGACCATTGAAAGTGCCAATAACAGTTGTTTCATATCCTCACATAATACCTACTTTGTCTGCGGTATCAAGGGATATTACCAACTACCTGTTGGATGGTTTGGAGTATGCTATGAGTCATTTCTGTTGCCTCCTGTGTTTCTGGCGTCTGCATCGTATCACAAAAACTTTTAATTATATAACGACATTTCCAAGAACAGATATAAGAGGACAATGAGCACTGATGAAGTGGACCAGACTGACACCACTTTGCAAAAATATGTTGATTTCAATTTGAGCTTGTTTTTCTTTGTGGGTGCTACATTAAACAACAGAAAGATAAGAAAATTGACTCTGAAACTGTTACCAATCAGACAGCTATGGCACTTGGGAACATTACAGAGGAACTACAAGTTGCGAGGATTGTAGCACTCCAAAATCGTCTGGTCCTAGATGTGATTTTGGCTGATCGAGGTGGTACATGTCGTATCATTGGTAGTACACTTTATTCGATTTTAAAAAAATCATAAAAGGCACATACAATACATATACATTAAAATCCCAAATCATTTATGTACAAAATCAGTGCAGGCCATAATTAGACTATTCTACATCGTATTTGGCACATAGGATTAAAATCTGTTAAAACGATACCATGTTTACAATGAAGTGTTCAGTGGTACACGTTTCTTCCTAATTCTAAAAGCTTCCGCTAGAAAGCTGGCAACACTAAAAGTAATGTAAATATTGCCCAAAATCTGGAGGTAGATTAATGCAGGTCTGACTTGAATAAAGCCAGCCTCCCTCAAAACAGGTAACAGATGTTTTTTCCTAGCGGCGGTATAAAACCCACAAAACATCATGAAATGCATGGTATCTTGTTTTGAAAAGTTATCACACTCACAGGGAGGGGCTTCTTCTGAATTGGCCCATGATGGGTAACAACCTAAGGAGAATTGAATCAAATTAAACCTGAATCTTGTTAATAGGAATCTATGAAGAGGTCTTGTAACAAATTTCAGGAATATCGTCGTAAAAATATCGACTAACCTAAATATCGCCGCAAAAATATCTACAGGAAGAAATATCGATGACAAAAATATAGTTTGACCAGAATATCGACAGACAGGTAAGTAATATCGATAACATTAATATAGTTGTAATAAATATCGTTTACAAAAACATAGTTTACAAAAATATCGTTTTTTAAATAATTATAAGTAATGTAGTGTTTTTAATGAGTATTTGTTGTCAAAGTAGTATTTTTTGTAGTATTTTATTAGTTAATAATGTATTTTATGTTGAATTTAGTGTTAATAGTTCTGTAGCGGGTTGTGGGTTTATAGGGGAGTAGGGTGGGAAGTAATTTAAATATAATAAAATAATAGATTAATTAATGTTTTAAATGATTATAAATAGTGTAATAAATAATATTTAATTAATTTCAATTAGTTAATTGATTCATAATTATGTAAATAATTATGTTAATTGTTTAATTAATTTTAGGTGTGTGTACTGGAATTTTTTAGTGAAAATGTAGTGAATTAATTACATTTTAATTGAATAATTATTTAATTAATGATTAATTAAATAAAAAAAACGATTTGTTATTTTATAAATGAGTAAATACATTTAGTAATGTTTACACCTACACTATCCGACGCTTTCCCTACTGTTGCAACTTCTGGAGTGGGAATAGTAATTTTTACCCCTACGCTATCCAACGCTTTCCCTACTGTTGCACCCTCTGGAGTGGGAATAGTAATTTTTACCCCTACGCTATCCAACGCTTTCCCTAGTGTTGCACCCTCTGGAGTGGGAATAGTAATTTTTCCCACTACGCTAACCAACGCTTTCCCTACTGTTGCACCCTCTGGAGTGGGAATAGTCATTTTTACCCCTACGCTATCCAACGCTTTCCCTACTGTTGCACCCTCTGTAGTGGGAATAGTAATTTTTACCCCTACGCTATCCAACGCTTTCCCTACTGTTGCACCCTCTGGAGTGGGAATAGTAATTTTTACCCCTACGCTATCCAACGCTTTCCCTACTGTTGCACCCTCTGGAGTGGGAATAGTAATTTTTACCCCTACACTATCCAACGCTTTCCCTACTGTTGCACCCTATGGCGTTGGAATAGTAATTTTTACTCCTACGCTATCCAACGCTTTCCCGACTGTTGCACCCTCTGGAGTGGGAATAGTAATTTTTACCCCTACGCTATCCAACGCTTTCCCTACTGTTGCACCCTCTGGAGTGGGAATAGTAATTTTTACCCCTACCCTATCCAACGCTTTCCCTACTGTTGCACCCTCTGGAGTGGGAACAGTAATTTTTACTCCTACGCTATCCAACGCTTTCCCTACTGTTGCACCCTCTGGAGTGGGAATAGTAATTTTTACCCCTACGCTAACCAACGCTTTTCCTACTGTTGCACCCTCTGGAGTGGGAATAGTAATTTGTACTCCTACGCTATCCAACGCTTTCCCTACTGTTGCACCCTCTGGAGTGGGAATAGTAATTTTTACCCCTACGCTATCCAACGCTTTCCCTACTGTTGCACCCTCTGGAGTGGGAATAGTAATTTTTACCCCTACGCTATCCAACGCTTTCCCTACTGTTGCACCCTCTGGAGTGGGAATATTAATTTTTACCCCTACGCTATCCAACGCTTTCCCTACTGTTCCACCCTCTGGAGTGGGAATAGTAATTTTTACTCCTACACTATCCAACGCTTTCCCTACTGTTGCACCCTCTGGAGTGGGAATAGTAATTTTTACCCCTACGCTATCCAACGCTTTCCTTACTGTTGCACCCTCTGGAGTGGGAATAGTAATTTTTACACCTACGCTATCAAATGTTTTAACTAATAATATAGGGCCCGATGTAGGTAAACGGGATTTTCCGATTTCAAAATACCGAGGCGGGCCGAATCGGTATTCTGAAATCGGAAAACGAGATGTAGGAAATAAATACCGACTGAAGACCGATTCGGTCGGCATCGGTAATGAGATTCGGTACGTTCCGATTCAGCTCGGTCCGAATCGGAAAGTACCGAATCGGCCAACAACGAATCGGAAAATACCGAATCGGCTACCACCGAATCGGATATTTCCGATTCGGCGAATACCGATTCGGTAAAAGCCGAATCGGTAAAAACCGAATCGGCAATCATAGACCCATGGCGAAAAAGCCCATAGGAATGCATTGCATGACCCGATTCGGCTTTTACCGATTCGGATAATACCGAATCGGATTTTACCGAATCGGATTTTACCGAATCGGATTTTACCGATTCGGATTTTACCGAATCGGTAAAACCAGACTCGGCAATAGGCGATTCAGCCAATGAGGTGGCTCCCCCTCCCCCACCCAAACAGGGAGTGGCAACCCTGGCAGGTGCAGCCAATTAAGAAGTTTCTAGAAGTTTCTGGAAAGCCTGCCTGAGCCCAACACACAGTTAGCAGCAGTGGGAGAAGGAGGTTGCAGACTGAGCAGGAGCAAGAGATTATGGCAGATCAGGCAGGAAGCCAGAAGTCCTCCCAAAAGAGGAAGCCCAAATTCACCACCACAGAACTACAGGTGCTGGTTGAGGAGGTGGTGAGGGTGCACCGCCAGCTCTTTGGCAAGCTGTCCCTCAACGTGCCAGACAGCACCAAGAGGCGATTGTGGGCAGAGATCGCCCAGAAGGTAAATGCTGCTGGAGTCACCCCCAGGTCCATTGAGGAACTTAAGAAAAGGTTCTATGACCTCCGCAGCCTCACCAAGAGGAAGCTGGCCGACCTCCAAAGGCAGGCAGGACTCACCGGAGGAGGCAAGAACCCGGCGCCACCCCTCACCGAGCTGGAGGAAATTGTCTCCAGCACCATCGAGAGGGAGAGCATTGTAGGGATCGGGACCCTGGACAGCACAGCGATGGCCACAGCTACAGGTAAGAAGCATGCGCATCATGACACACCCTACCAGACACCTCCCCATTATACACAATGCATAGGCAAACACCAGCACTGTACTGTCACCAACATACAAGAGACAAGCATCATGGTACATGTAGTCAGCAGGAGTTAGCCAAATATGTCAGTGCAGAATCACAAGACAGGAAACAGTGTGACACGGTGTAAGGAGATGCAAGGACATGTGGAATGCCATAATTGTACTGACTGTAATACATCGGCACTCAGTTTACAAATGCTTCTTTGTACCTAGGGGCACCATCAGGCGGCACCACTGTGGCAGCAGAGGGAGCTACGACTTCACATACTGCAGTGGCAGGGCCGAGCACCAGCCAGCCTGGCCAGGAGGAGGAGGAAGAGGATGAGGAAGGAGACACCCCAGGGCTTGGAATGGAGGGAGTCCTGGTGATTGATTTCCAGGCAGTGCACTCCCCAGTACTGCCCAGCTCACCCCCCTTGGAATTTTCCCCATCCAACTCCCCAACACGGCAGACCATTCCGCCGACAACATCTCCTGCCACAACCGTGGCCTTGCCACCCGTCCTACCTGTCCTGGGAGCAGGGGCTCCGGGACCGGCCAGCACCACACCACCACCAGTGGCACCCCAGCCCACTCAGCAGGCCGGAGGCAGCAGTGCCAGACGCCGTGCCACCACCACCACCACCACCACCACCACTGCTGCACCAGCACGGGAGGGCAGTGTGTTCCTGGGCCTGGAGGGCCAGATGGTGAAAATCCAGCGCCAACAGGCCAGATCCACCATGGCCTGCCAACGCCAGCTCCTGCAGCACAACCTGCAGATGGGGGAGTTGGTGAAGGGGTTCCAGGCTGTTGTGGACAGCAACAAGGAGGTGGCAGCAGGGTTGGGCAGGCTGACCACTGCCATCACCCACTCCTCTGCCAGGCAGGAGGAGCATGAGGTTGCGCGCAGGAGGGATGCCCGGGTGCTCAACCGGGCCATGGCCCGCCTTGCAGCGGCGACTGCACAGCTGTGCCAGCGTAGCGCAAATCAGGAGTCGGTGCAGAGTCAGCATACTGCAGAGCTGACCAGGGGGATGGCCAAGATCACCACGGCCATGGAGGCCATGTTAATATCGAACGCCGCCTCCAATCCTGCCCTGGACCTGGGTGATGCTGGTGACAGCAGCAGCCGCAGCAGCCCGGCCAGCGCTGCATCAGAGCCAAGGAGGAGCACCAGGCGCTCCGCTGATGCTGCTGGCCATTCGGAGGGGGCCGAGGGACACCCCAGTGGGTCTGGAAAGCGGGCCAAAAAATAGGCTGGCAAGGGGGGATGATCATACCAGAAGCCTGGACTTTATTTGTTTTGACAGACTCCATTTTTTTATGCACTTCAGTGATGTAACTGTGGTGCATCACTATTAAAAAGTTTATTTTCCAACCAACATTTAGCTGTCTTTGCATCTGTACTCAGTCAGAAATAGTTCTCAGTGATCTCCTCACGTCTGTATCTGCCATCACATGGCGTACACGCCCCAGCTGGCTGTGTCAGTGGCACAGCTTCGTCGTCGTCATAGTCCTCGTAGTCAGACAACTCCACCTCAGTGCCCTTCTTGACCGCAAGGTTGTGTAACATTGCACATACAGCTATGATCTTGCAGCAGGTGATGGGGGTATACTGCCTTGCACCTCCACTCTTGTGCAGGCATCTGAATCTACTTTTCCAGATGCCAAAGGTCCGTTCAACAACATTCCTGGTGCGTATGTGGGCACGGTTATACCTCCTTTGGCTGGGTGTGGAGGGGTTGAGGTAGGGGGTGAGTATGAATGAGCGGAGGGCATATGCACTGTCGCCTGGAAGAGAAAGGGGTCACATTAGACACATGCATACATGTATTACACCTACCTACTATGTGTTATGGGGGTCTGATGATGTGGCTCACCTAGGAGGTATCCTTCTCCAAAATCGCCAGCCATCAGCCGTGCATATATGCCGCTCTGTTGGAATATATAGGAGTCATGGGTACTCCCTGGAAATTTTGCTACCAGGTCTGTGATGGTGCACTTGGCATTGCAGATCACCTGCACGTTGATGGTGTGTGTCGATTTCCGATTGCGGTATATGTATTCGGTGTCCGCTGGTGGGCAAATCGGAATATGCGTGCCATCTATGCAACCGATGACTTGGGGAAAGTGTGCCATCTGGTAGAAGTCCGCTTTGGTTTGTAGCAGTTCTGCGTGGGTTGCAGGGAATGAGATGTATTGGTCCATCCTGTCTATCATGGCGTCAAGGAATATGTGGAAGAACCTTGACAGGCTGCTCTGGCTCACCCCTCCTGCTGCTGCTGCTCCACTTTGATAGCTGCCAGACGCTACCAGGTGTAGGCTGCATAGCACCTGGACGTGCGCAGGGATGGCGTGTGCCCTTGGGGTGTGGTGGTCCAAGTATGGCTTAAGGTCCCTGATGAGCTCAAGTATGGTGTCAGAGTCCAGCCTGTATCTCTGTAGGATCTCAGCCTCAGTGAGCATGAACAGGGTTATCCTCTGTCTGTAGACCTGTTCATTTCTTAGCCATTCCCTCAGTCCTTCCTGCTGTAGCCGTAGCCGCCTCGCAATGACATAGAAAGCTGCCATCCTGCAAGTTGCAATGCATTTTGGGACTGTTTATATGGGTTGGAGTTGGTTACCACCTGATTGCAATCCATGGTAAATACCGAGTGAATTCTACCGATTTTGAGCCGATTTCGGTGTTTCTGTGCCTCCCTACATCTCCCCAACTGTCGGAATCGGGGAATTTCCCGATCGGAGATTTATACGAATCGGCATGTTTTCCGAATCGGATCATGTCCGAATCGGTATTTTTTCCGATTCGGTAGTGGGACCGAATCGGTGATTTTCCGAATCGGTGTCGCTAACGAATCGGTAGTGGGACCGATTCGGTGATTTTCCGATTCGGTGTCGCTAACGAATCGGTAGTGGGACCGAATCGGTGATTTTCCGATTCGGTGTCGCTAACGATTCGGTAGTGGGACCGAATCGGTGATTTTCCGATTCGGTGTCACTAACGATTCGGTACATGGACCGATTCGGTCTTTGTAACCGAATCGGTGTTTTTCCGATTCGTTACATATCCGATTTTCGGTATGTACGTATCGGATTCTTTCACATTCGGTACACATTCCGAATCGGTTTTCTATCCGATTCGTTCTGTTTTTGGTCCCCTACATCTCGATGGCTGTTTACCGATCGGTAAGGGCCAAAAATCGGTATTTTCGGCCGATACCGATCGGTAAAGCCCTACCTACATCGGGCCCATATTGTATATTTTAATTATATGTATGTATTATTGTTGTTATATAAAGTAATGTGTTAAATATATGTATATGTACACATTTATTAAGTTTATAATGAAAAAGTGTAGTTAATTTGTTTTCAATAGTTTAAAAATAAAAGTAATGTAATGTATTTTGTTAATAGTACTTATATTTATTTATTATTTAATGTAAATTTAATTAATTTAAAAAGTCAATATTTTTTACATCTATATTTATCACAACAATATTTTTGAGTAGATATTTATGTACTTACCTGTTTAAGTATAGGGTGTCGATATTTTTGTAAACGATATTTTTACAACTATATTTATGTCAACTATGTTTTTGTAATCGATATTTCAACACCCTACCGATTAACATAGAGTTTGCTCTTACAGATGGTTTCATTATTTCCTTCTCCTCTCTATTAAGACACACTCTCTCTAAAAAATGGACCTTGATCCATTTTACATCTTCTCTCCTGATGTTAGATGGAGATAAAAAAAGTTCAGGTCTACCTTGAACAGAAAATGTGTTTTTTAAATACTTCAGCCAAGGTATTTTCATGGCGTGGTCCAAAGAAATAACATCCTCCAAGATAAGATGGTTCAAGGTTAACTCTGAATTAAGCCATGTCTTTGCCCAGAATAAGAGGGGTGCCAGGTTCAACTTGTCTGCAATGTAAGGCAAACCCACTTCCTCGTGAATAGAAAAGGTGGGGGTAGATTTGGGGACTGAGAGCAATTGTCTGATTATCCCATTTTCTACCCTTTGGATTTTATCATGGTTAGCGTAGCCCCATAAGGCGGCCCCATAGATGGAAATGGGAATACACTTGGTGTTATAAACCTTTAAAAGCGCTTCCATCGGCCTTGCCCCCAACGTTTTCGTAAAACCCAACAGTGCAGATGTCGAACGAGCCAAGGATAAACTCTTCACCTTTATCTGGGGGGCCCAGGACCCCCTTTCGTCAAAAAGGACCCCCAGGTAAGGGAAGACCGGAACCCTGGAAACCACCTCGGCCTTACTTGCTGTCGTTTACCCTTGTACTCCTCGCTAAATGCAACTAAAACAGAAGTAATGGAATTTGGCTCAAAAGATCAAATCTGGAACCAGGCATGGTGGCCTAGCACAGCTGGACTACCTCCGATACCAGTCTTAAAAGCCAGGAACTTAAGAGTAACCAGGTCACTTCAGCCTGCTTTTTCACTCTAAAAGGACTGAGGAAGATCCTTCCATATATTCCCTTTGCCTTAAAGAAAACGGTTGTTGTCTCAACCATATTGTCGAGAATTGATTATTGCAACGCCCTTTCTCTTGGAATGGGTGTTGCTCAATTAAATACACTTCAGGCTATTCAAAATGCTGAAGCCAGAGTGCTGCTTGGGTTGCCTAGACGCCACCCAACTTCAACAGCCATAAGAAATCTTCACTGGCTCCCAGTATGCAGACAAATAGAATTTAAGGGGAAACAACACTTACAACGCAACTTTTACAATGCACTACCTTTACAACGAAACTTTTACAATGCAACATCCATTACAACGCATGCCATTACAACGCAACCATTACAACGCATGTCACTACAATGCATACCACTACAACGCATGTCATTACAACGCATACCATTACAACGCATACGTACACTATCCAACACTTACCCTACTGTTGCACCCCCTGGATTTAGAAGAGTAATTTTAACCCCTACACTATCCAATACTTACCCTACTGTTGCAGCCCCTGGAGTTAGGATAGTAACTTTTACCCCTACACTATCCAACGCTTTCCCTACTGTTGCACCCTCTGGAGTGGGAATAGTAATTTTTACTCCTACGCTATCCAACGCTTTCCCTACTGTTGCACCCTCTGGAGTGGGAATAGTAATTTTTACCCCTACGCTATCCAACGCTTTCCCTACTGTTGCACCCCCTGGAGTTAGAATAGAAACTTTTACCCCTACACTATCCAACACTTACCCTACTGTTGCACCCTCCTGGAGTTAGAATAGTAATTTTTACCCCCACACTATCCAATACTTACCATACATGCAATGTAATGGTATATGTTGTAATGGTATGCGTTGTAAATGTAGTATGCGTTGCAGTAGAATGCGTTGTAAAGGTAGTTTCAAAGAATTCATTGTAATGGCATGCGTTGTAATGGAATGCGTTGTAATGGATGTTGCGGTATAAAAAATGCGTTGTAAAGGTATGCGTTGTAAAAGTACGCGTTGTAACGACATACATCTAAATTTAAGTCACTCTGTCTAGTTCATAAGGCCTTGTTTGGAGAGGGTGCTAAAGATGTACAAGCTCTCTTTTCGCATTACGTCCCTGCTCGCACTTTAAGATCTTCTTCCCTTGGTCTTGTGCAAATTCCAAAGATAAAAAGAGCACGTTGTGGAGGAAAGCGTTTTTCATTTCTGCCGTCCAAACTCTGGAATACACTTCCACCACATATTAGAAGTCTATCCAACAGATGTGCATTTAGGAAAGAAATCAAAACCTGGCTTTTCCCCCAACATCAGTAGAATACATACCTTCAACATCAGAGAATGCATACCTGTCTGAGTTTCCTACTCAAACACAGTGCCAAGACGCCTCGGCATTAGTGTGCTTCATAAGCACAACCAGTCAGTCAGTCAGTCTTATAGACTGGTTATATTTAGGTTTTGCTACTCTGCACATGCGCAGAAGGAACTGTAACTGTCCATACATCTGTCCTTAGTCTGTAACTGTCAAGTTGTTTCTACAGAATTAGCAAACTGTTAGCTCCTCCTTAATGTTGACTGTGCATTTCTGTATGACCTTTTATGTATGTAAACCTTCTCTTCTGTACTTGTACCGCCTTCTTTTGAGCCCTTGTGTGGGTATAAAAGAGCAATGGTCCTTCTACTCCTTGTGCTACTTCATACACTGCCGAAGGGTGTTGTGTGAATGTAGTTCCACCTCATGAGGCTAATAAAAGCTTTTGTTTTATATTCCAGTTTCCATGACAACTTCTATTCCATTGGTCCTAGAGGACTTGTGCAGAGAAGGGCGAACCCCTAGCACTGGTAGGCCTAGATGAGGCTCACCACAACAACTCCTTCCACATTTGAGTCAAGTAGCTA
Organism: Lissotriton vulgaris; assembly: GCF_964263255.1. Taxonomy (NCBI): domain Eukaryota; kingdom Metazoa; phylum Chordata; class Amphibia; order Caudata; family Salamandridae; genus Lissotriton; species Lissotriton vulgaris. Next base: position 197,543,372 of record NC_141685.1, read on the forward strand.
GACATAAAGTTTGCATCTCTGTCAGATACTGCCTCCTTAGGGAAACCCACTCTTGAGAACACTCCTAAGAGGGTTCTTGCCACAACAGGTGCTGTAGTGGTCCTAAGGGGAATTGCCTCTGGGTACCTAGTGGCATGGTCCACCACCACTAGGATAAACCTGTGCCCAGATGCAGTCTGTGGATCCATTGGTCCAACAAGGTCAATCCCCACTCTCTCAAAGGGAACCCCCACCACAGCCAGTGGTATCAGGGGGGCTTTTGTGGTGCTACATGCCTTACCACTGGCTTGACAGGTTACACAGGAGTGTCAAAACTCATTTGTGTCTTCAGACATGTGGGGCCAGTGAAAGTGAGGGACAATTCGGTCCTAATTCTAGTTCTGGCCCAGGTGACCTGCTAAAGGAATATCATGGGCTAGTGTCAACAGGAAGCCCCTGAACTTCAAAGGTATAATCAACCTCCTGGCTGCACCAGGCTTGGGGTCTCTATTTTATGGGTGCCACTAGCATTACCAGCAGCCTTAGCAGCAGCCTGCTGTCCAAGGGGTTCAAGAGAAGGGCAGCTCTGCTGCTCCTGACTCAGATCCGCCCTGGAAGGGCCCCCTGTCCACAAGAACTCAACCTGATCAGGCTCAAGCTCCTCTGGGACAGTTCCTTCTTCAGGAGAACAATCATCTCCCTCAAGAGACTGATCATCACTCTGAGTCAGGGGGAAGGCACTGCCTTAACCCTACTGTTCCTTTTCTTGGAATAGTATATATATTGGGGGTGTACCCAAATAGAGTCACTGGGACCTGGGCTAACTAAGTATTCAGAGGAAGGGGTCCCAGTAAGGTAGGACTAGAATTACGAGTAGTAAAAATATAAATTACACAGAAAATGAATCTATCCGCATTGTTTTATTCACAATGGGAATGCATATTGAATATACAAAAGTTAGTGCATAAAATACGTAGTTTAGGCAGTGCCCCAAGAAAGGGAAGTGAAGGTGGGGGTTTGTGATCGTGTGAGGACGAAGTGCAGGAGAAGAAAAATAATTCAGAGGTGACAGTACAATCAACCAATAAAAATCTTCTAGTTGACAAAGTTACACATTATGTACAAAACACATGACTTATTAGTCAGTTTTCAAAATAGAGCATACTTCACATTGTTCAATTTATGAAACATTTGGGCGTGAAGTTGACATTCAAAAGCACGTGGTTGTCGACGTTTCGACCCTTAAATAGTACGCAGGTTTTAATAATGTCCTTGCAGTAGGGTCTTCATCAGGACTAGAACACGGGGCACACAACCTAATCAATATGTAAATAATTAAATTAGACTTGGGAGAAATATCCCTGAATTAATCAAAACAGAAAATAGCACACAAATCCCATGACGGGATAGATGTAGGGTCGAAAGGCAAGAACATCAAACATAATTACAGACACTGAGTATTATCTGCCGTTATTGATGTAATTATATGATTTCGGGTAATTAATAAAAGAATAGATTACTGATACATGGATGATTCAGTAATAAGAGAGAGCCGTTGGGTATATAAACAAGCCCTACAGAGGTACACATGGCCAAGGAAAGCAGTTCAAAAGCTTACAAATCACTGAGAATCGTTTATGTGTGTCATGTTAAAAACTATTGGACAACTACTTGACCCAAGGTGCTGGTACCTTGTCTTGTGGTAGTTTAACAAACAAATGTAGGACATAAGTCTAAGTGGTGAATTGGGGAATAATTATTGGAAGGCATCTGGTACATTATTCCAGAATCCAAGGCCTGTTCAGTTTTAGACATTTTGGCCTTTGAACTAGTCACAGCAAACAGATGTGCAGAGATCCCTAACATTTCGGCATGGGTCCTAAACTCCACTTCAGACCAGGCTGAAGTCTCTACATCATTGCCAAGCAAGCATTCAACAGGGAGGTCTGCACTAACCACAACTTTCTTAAGGCCAGTTACCCCTCCCCAGGAGAAGTTAACAACTGCCAGGGCATGGTTGGAACTGACATTACTAACATTGATCACTTGGTAAAGTTCACCAAGTATGATTTATCCAGGGTCCACAAGGTCTTGTGTCACCATAGTAACACTTGCCCCTGTATCCCTGTAGGCAAAAAGCCTCTTCTCCATTTATCAAAGGCTGTTGCCAGTACTTGCCCAAATTACTGGGACTCACAGAGGAGGACATATCCATGGCTCCATTACAGATCAAGACAGCCTAACTAGGCCAGAGCCCATCTCAGTACCCAGGGTTAATCCTACTACACCCTTTTGCTGAGTACCACCACCAGGAGCTGAACTAGGGGGAACAGTTGCCTTAGGGGCGATGGTGGCTGGAGTTGCTATTTTCATGGTGCAATCACTAGTCCAATGGCTATTCTGTTTACAGATTTTACACCATGGTTTCTTTTTGCCTTTATTTGTCTTGGAAGATTGGATATCCCCACCAGTAGAAGATTTTTCGGGACCATATGAAGACTGCTGGTCTTCACCCTTCTCCCCACCCTTATTAGGATCTTGCTTCTTCTGGTCACCACCTTGATTCTGTACCTTCTGCTTCACCCTGTTACTGACCCATTTGTCTGCCTTCTTTCTCAATTCTCGGGGAGAGGTCAGATCAGAGTCTACCAGGTGCTGATGCAACAGCTGATTTTGACAGTTATTAAGGATCTGCACCCTCATGATCAAGTTATACAATCCTGTATAATCACACACTTTACTGCCCAGTAACCAGCCCTCCAGAGCCTTAGTAGCACAATCAACAAAGTCAACCCAGTCCTGTGTCTGTACCTTTTGGGTATCTCTGAACTGTATCCTATACTGCTCAGTGGTTAGGCCAAACCCATCCATAAGTGCACTCTTCAGGACTTTGTAATTATCAGCATCCTCTTCTCTGACAGTGAGGAGCTTGTCTCTACCTTTGTCTGCAAAGGAGAGCCGCATGATTGCTGCACACTGCTCCTGAGGGACCCTCTGTACTTTTCAGGACCTCTCCAGTGCAGTTATGTATTTGTGGATGTCATCCCCACTCTTGTAGAGAGGGACAATCTTGCTTACGTTTTTATGGTCATAAGACCTATCCCTACCTCTAGGGACATTGCTGCCACCATGGGACTCTAGTCCCATCTTTCTTCTTGCTCTTTCAAGCTCTAGGGACTCCTTTTCTAAGGCTACTCTTTGTTTCCTTGGCTCCGGTTTGGCTTTTACAAACCTCAGCTGGTTCTCTCTCTTCTCCTGAGAGGTAGCCCTCCTATGAAAAGAGACAGAAGACCCCACTGATGTCCCAGAATGGTTAGACTCAACTGAAGGAGATCTTGGCCTTCTAGGCACACCACCAACTCTTCCTGGGGGGACAAAGATTGAGCCTTTTTGGCTTTCCTCATCTCCAGGTGAAGCTGGATTCCCCAGGTACAGGTCATTGTCACCTGCTTGGTCAACATCAGAGTCTGAGTTCTGTGGATTTGCACGACTAGCATCTCCCCTCCTGATGCTCCCAAACCACTGCCTACCCTTTCAGGCTCTGTAGCCTTTCTCTGGTCATCAAGCATTAACACCTCTTTGAGATGTTGGGTGGTTGGTTTTGAAGGTGTCTTCAATTTCCTCATATTACACAGAGCCCTTAACTCTTGAAAATGGAGTGTGTCATACTTGGATGTCTGTAACCTACTGACAACTGGCAGAGATCCACTGATTCCTGGCCTTGAAGACATAACTAGTGAGGTGTGGTGTATGCAATACCTAAGGGTGGGCGTAGTAGGCGTAGTGGGGCTACGTGAAGTGGGCATGATGCTATACCCGCTCACGCGCTTTGCGTAGCCCCACTACGCCCCTCCCTGCCGCCTGCCTTTACATACATAAATTTAAGTTATAAGTGCAGTAAAAGTAAATAAAGTGAAAAAACGGAGTCTGGTCCTGGGACGGGGGGCAGCTGGACCAAATATACATGCGAAAAAAAGAGAATTGCTAGCCCTCCCACTTATTTAGTCTCTCAATGCTTTGAGACTACAAACAAAAATTAAGTCAATTTGTTTGTATGGGTAATTTTATTTAACCCTTTTACTCTTATTTTGATAGTATTTATCTGTTTCATAGGCAAAAAGAACACTTTATAAGCACCTATACAAAATACAAAATACAATTATACATATGCTTAAATGCTTGTCGCCCCCTAAAGTTGGCGACCAAGTCGAAAGTGTCCGGGTGGATCCAAGGGTGTATCAAAGATCTGAAGAACCTGAAATCAGAGGGGACAGAGTCTGGGTCACTAGCCAGTGACTAGGAAGGTGAGGAAACGATGCCAACCAATATCGGGTGATTTCAGGTGAAGAAGGTGATGTTTGACTCTTCAGCCATGAGGACGAGGAGGCGTCGATGACAACCAGGAGCTGGATTCGAGCTGTTTCACGAAGTGTGTCAATTGGTGCAGTGTCGGTTCCAGGATTGGACCTAACAAGCCTTGGCAACAGCAACTCATGCAGAAAGCAAAGATTGGCTTTGGTGCAGACCAGCAAGGACTGAGAGACTTACCCTATGCAGGGGAGTCAGGGTACGTCTGGAGCAACCAGGAAAGCCCAAGAAACAGAAGAGTTACCTTTGTGGAGACCCACCAGTCGACGGAACAGGGATTGCGAAGGGGCCTCGAGCAGAAATGCTAGAAACGGGACCATAGAACATTCATGAAGTGTAGGCCCTCAATCTTCGGTGCAGATGGTGCTCGGGGCTTGCACTACAAGTAGCCCAATGAACAACTTCAGGAAATCTCAGGTAGTTGTTTGACTAGTAAATGTGCACGGTGTCCAGGGGTTTCGGTTCCATGTCACTCGTGAGGGCTGCGGGTCTCAGCTTTGCTGAGATCTCGTGATGGCCTCTGCAAAGTCTGGAAGTCTGGGTCCTATGTTGCAAATCCAGCGGGAGCCTTGGAAATGCAGACCGGCAAGATGCTTCTTTTGTGCCTGTTTGAACAGGGGAGTCACTCCTTGACCCCAAGGGAGATTCTTTTGTCTTCTAGTCGTAATAGAATGTCGAAGTTCCAGGATATATGTTGCAGACTTTCGTCCAGGGTAATCTAAAGTGCTAAGGACTGGGTTCCTATACTTATACTAAGTTTAGGGGTTGGACTTACTCTAGGGTCCCACCTAAGGGAGGACCCAGGGAGGGGGTAGTTACACCCCTTCCCCTTTGTCCAGTTTCGTGCCATAGCAGGGGCTGAGTGCCCCTGCAACCGGTTTGAACTAGAGTATGCACAGGGACACCAACTGTGCCTCCAGCACTGTCTGAAAAGCATTCTATGAATGCACCTGCCCAGCCCCAATACACTAAAGCCTGTCTGAGAGGTGGTTACACCACCCTGTGACAGGAACCCTATTGTCCAGGCCTCCCCTGATGGAGTTTCGTCCAGCAGCAGGAGGTCAGACTCGTGTCTGTGGCTGCAGCATTCATTTTGTGATACCAGGCCTCTTTAAAACTATTACTGGTTAGTCCAGTTTGTAAATGTCTCTCCCTCTAGAAGGGGCAATTCTAACCTGCTGCCAGGACTGGCGGGGAGGGGTAGGATTCCAAAGTGTTTGACACCAAATACGACATGTTTCCATGCAGCCTTTCCAAAGTTAGCATTAACTGCAAGGTTATAATGCACTTAACATGGTCTGGCTGCATCACAGAATGGCTACAGAGAATTGATTCCGAAAGCTGCAGAGGGGTCCTGCTCATTGTTCATGCATGGGCACCCTCTCACACAAACCAAGCACTCTGCCTTCAGGATTGATAAGACTGCCATAGGGGTGACTTAAAGGTTTATATGTGTCAGTGATATAAGGTAGATATAGGTAACCTATATCTCAGTAAGGGGTGCCTGCACCACCTTACCAATGCTGCAGTAACAGACCTGTGGTGCCATTTTGGAAGGCTTCCCAGGGGTGGCATAATACATGCATCAGCCCCTGGTAGGCCTCTGGGGTACCTATGCCCTTAATACCTAGTGAACCATATACTAGGGTCTCACAAGGTTAATCCAGTAACCAATCTGGAGTGTGCCTAAAGTACATGCAATCAATTTAGAGAGGAATCAGCTAGGCTGGGGTCCTGGTTAGCAGAGCCACAGCCAGACTAAAGTCGAAAAACAGTGAAACACCAGCATAAAGTGGGGGTAACCATAGTAAGCAAATCCTACTCTCCTAAAGCACTAATGCCCACATGCATCAAGCATTTTTGGAGTCGCAAACGGTGCGATTCCTTAAAATCGGCCGTTTGCGATTCCAAAAATGCTTTTTGAGATGCATCATTTGTTTTTGTTGAAAATCGCAAATTTTGTGATTTTCTAAAATGCGATTGCATTTAAGGAATCGCAATTTTGCCCGCCCTTAGCTACACTTTCCCGGTGGGCAGAGGCAGCCGTGGAGCTGCGAAGGAGCTGCAGAGCGGCTGCTAGAGGTGATCTCAGCAGCAGCCTTTACACACCATTAAAGGGCCCTAATACAAGTAAAGGAACCCATTCAGATACTCTCAACGTGGGCAGAACTCAGAGGACCCGTCGCCTTAAATCTAAAACAAAGACAAAGACCAGGACAGAACCAGAGGAGGAGGGAGAAGAAAAATCACTCGCCTATGCACTACCATCAAGTAAGGTGTTTGGGAAGGGATGTGTGGCAACTAAGGGTGGTAAGATTGTTGAAGGGGAACAGTCTTTAGATAGAGGATTTTTCAAAGCTAACACTCTTGCTGATACTTTTAAGGAGGGAGCTAATGAGGGACCTAAAGGCGTTGTAGAAGAATCAGAATCCGGCTCTAAAAAAATTATTCGGGGCCCTTCTATATTTGTGTTTTCCGGCGGTCACATCGCAAAATCCGTCACTACTGTAACTGCGGTTACGTCCCCCCGGTTGTCTGGGCAAAAAGGTCCAAAAGACTCAAAAATTGGCTCTAAATTAAGACCCAAAAACACTAAAGGTAGTGCAGCGAGGCTTACCCCTTCACTTAGATCCTATTTTAGGGTGTTGCCTCAAGTTCTAGAAATTCCTAGCGGACCACTGGAGGACAATAATAAGATGGGCGATACAGATGAGACTCAAGGTTTCGTCTCGGTGGAAGTGGAGGAGGAAGTAGACTCAGGTGGTCCCAATACTTCGGAAGAAACTGGGCTTCTAACTGCCCATGATAAGGCAGGTGGGACCTCCGAGACGAAGGAGAAGATCTCATTGGAGGATTTACTTCATGAAATCAAAACTGGGTTCGCTGAATCAAAACGTAACCAGCAGGAGATAAAAGCGTTGTTCGATGCCCTGGATAAGAGAGTAGATCTTCTCTTGGAGAGGACAGATACTCTCGAAGGCACAGTAAATGAACTAAAAGCCAAATTAGACTCTGCTAATGAAAAGATTTCTAACTTAAGGCGTGATGGGAACGCAACAAAAGAGAGAGTGGAATCTTTGGAGAACTACTCAAGGAGAAATAACATTAGAATCCTGAAAGTTCCAGAGGGGAAAGAGGGGACTGAAATAAAAAAATGTGTAGCTTCCCTGCTTAAAGAGTCCTTAAATCTGGAGGAATCCGTGGAAGAGCTAGAAAAAGACATTCAGCGAGCCCTCAGAGACCCTTTCCGTTTAAAACAGGGAAGGTCTAAACCTAGGAAAATTCTAGTCAATTTTCTGACTTACTCCGTGAAAGAGAAGATTTTGAATTTAGCCCTAAAGGCCACTGTCCTAAAAGCTCCAGACTTCTCTTATGTTATAAGATCTGATCTATCCAAATCTACTTTGGATAGACAATGGGAGTTAGGCCAGAAAATGGAGAAGTTCAGGGCCCTGGGAGCCACTGTCCAAATGAGGTTCCCTGCTTTTCTCAGAGTCATGTATAATAACAAAATACACAACATCCATTCCTCATTGGAGGCAGACGAACTTTTGACATCTATTAATGATCATCAACAGGGTAACGTTTAGCAAAATTTTCCTAGGTTAAAAACAGACATGGTACACTGAGTCACCGAGTTAAAATACAATGAAAAGAAAAGAGGTGAAGGAGACAGGGGATATAAGGATGGAGTGTAGGGGAAGGGTTTCTTCACAGAGGGTGTATATTAAAAAAAAAGGGGAAAAAAAAGAGAAAAAAAAAAAGAAAGGGGAAAAAAGAAAGGGAAAAGAGATAGAGAAGATAAAAGACTAAATATATATGTATATGTATATTTGAAGTTAAAATATATATATAACACATAAATTGGGAATACGTATTAGAGTAATAATCCCGATATGTAGGAAGGTGTGTGACAAACTTAAGTATTACTAGAAATATTACTTTATATAAACATTAATATTTTCCCCTAGAAAGAATAAAGGCATGCCGGGCTACATTCCAATCATGTAATTGACCTGGGCATATGGAACTCCACAGAGAGGCAAATCTGGCATCAATAGCCAGATTAATTAAGGGGGGGTTTTCCAGGGTGGGGTGGGAGGGGGTAAAATTATAATATATCCTCACTGTTCAGGCACCGTTTCAAACACACAATTTCCATCAATAATACTTTTATCTAAATTTCATTCAATTCTCACTGGGAGATGTAACTCTTCGTTGAGCTGGATTAGGGGTGGGGGTTTGGACACCGGCTGATGGGACTAATATTCTTGTCCTGGAATGTTAATGGCCTGCGTGTTAAGAGTAGGAGATATAGAATACTGCAATACCTGAAGGACTCTCCGGCGCAGGTCATAGTCATCCAGGAAACACACCTGCTCCAACACGAAGTGAAGGAAAGGTTAAGTAAAATCAGATGGGTAGACTGTTTTATTTGCACTAATCACAATGCAAATATTCAAGGTATATTCATTATCTTTAAAAATCAAATAAAAGCCCAGATTCTTGCATATGAGGAGGATTTAAGTGGGAGATGGCTATACGCTAGAGTCAGTCTAGGTAATAGTATATACAATTTGGTTGGTTATTACGGTCCCAATCAGGATGACCCTTCATTTCTGATCAAAATTCAGAACCAGTTATTATCAACACAAGGTCCGATAATTTGGATGGGAGATTTTAACTTGGTACTTAATCCAAAATTAGATAAATCCCCCAATTCAAGGGCATTAACCTTTAAAAAATCTAGGCAGGTATTGGGGGATGCTCGGATTGGCGGATCCATGGAGGGAGAGAGCTGGTAGGGTACTTGGCGTATCGTACCATAACCATAAATATAACCACAAATCAAGAATTGATTACGCCCTTTTTAGTTATTCACTAAGAGACCACCTAAAGGACTTAACGTACTTGCCCTTACACTTATCGGACCATTCCGCTATAATTTTTTGTTTGCAATCGGTCCAGCAACCCTCTCAGGCTTTGTGGTCATTTGACCGCACTATTCTCTTAGAGGCAGAGGAAACACACCTCCTAATCCATGAAACAAAACTTTTTATGGATACAAATATTAATTCCACCCAGTTAAATATAGTATGGGAGGCCTACAAAGCTTATTTGAGAGGCTATATAACTAATAGGGCCTCTTATCGAGGGAAAGTCTACAGAGCCAAGATCAACAGGATCGAAAGGGACATTGCATTATTAGATCAACATATTGGCTCCGGAATTGGGACCAATATGGAACAAGAACAGCGTAAAGAATGAAAAGAGAAGCTAGAAAATATTCTACAGGAAAGGGTCGCCCTAAAATGGGAAGTAAGGAAACTCTCCAATTTTGAATATGGTGAGTCCGCAGGTAAGGTCCTCACCTGGAAAATTAAATCGGACCAGGCAAAAAAACATATAAAGCATATTTCGGTAGAGGGCGAGGCAATTGAAAGATCATCCGTTAAAGATATTGGGGAAGCATTTTTGGAGTTTTTCCAGAAAATATATAAGGAAGAAATCTTGGAGGACCCCATCTCAAATCTTAGATGGTTAGAGAAGATTACTCTTCCCACTCTTAGTACTGAACAAAGGGACCGTCTTGATAGGCCTATTTCAGAGGAAGAAGTGAGGGAGAGTATCAAAAAGGTGAAGAAGGGCAAAGCAACTGGCCCGGACAGCCTTCCTGGCAAATTATTACGGGTCGTAGCCCCCGAAATAGTCTCGGTGCTGACAAGACTTTTTAATGACATCTTAATAAACGGTGTGGCCCCCCCAAATCTTGGGACGAGGCGATTATTGTCCTGATTCCGAAACCTGGGAAAGACCCAGCTAAATGCGGCTCATATAGGCCAATTTCACTTCTAAACAGCGAATATAAGATTTTTGCGGCAGTACTGGCAAACAGACTTGGACGTGAAGTTGGCTCGATTATACACATTGATCAAAAGGGTTTTATAAAGGGTAGACAACTCTCAGACCTTACTTACGATTTGATCGGGGCAGTGGATATTGCCTCTACTTCCTCCCTTCCTTTGGCCATTATGACCCTTGACGCTACCAAAGCGTTTGATCGAGTAAATTGGGCGTACTTAGCCGAAACCATGAAGAAATTCGCTTTTGGTCCAAATTTTCGAAGATCAATTGGACTCCTTTATCAAAACCCCAGTGCAAGCATCATGGTGAATGGTGTGTGCACTCAGCCATTTCTGATCACTATGGGGACAAGACAGGGGTGTCCCCTGTCCCCCTTACTATTTAATATATACATCGAGCCACTGGCACAAGCTTTTAGGGATGACCCAAGAATTTCTCCATTTAAATTTGGTGGGTGGGAAAGGAAAGTCGGGCTATACGCCGACGATATTGTTATATACACCAGTGATCCAGCAAATGCTTTCCCCATAGTGGTCGATAAAGCCAAAGAATTTGGAGGTATTTCTGGCTATGACATTAACGCCGATAAGACCGAGTTGATGACATGGAATATTGCCAATCCGGGTGTGGGGATGACGCCATCAATTCACTCAATACGTTATCTTGGAGTCAAAATTACACAAGATATTGATGCCTTAGTAAAAACTAACCTAGACCTGGTGGCCAAAGAGTGTAGGGCCCTTTTAAGATCCTGGGTAGGGCTTAGACTATCAATTTATGGGAGGGTCAACATCGTAAAGATGTCCATCCTTCCGAAATTGACCTTTATCTTTAACACAATTCCCATTGCTTTTGACCCTAAACAACTTCTTAGGTGCCAACAAGAGATAAACTCTTTCATATGGGGATATAAAGCCACGAGGTTGGCTTGGAAAAAATTGAGGAGGAGGAGAGAAAAAGGTGGACTGGCCCTTCCAGATCTTCAGTATTATTCCTGGGCGTTCCAGCTTTCCCATTCAAGAATGCTTTTGAAGTCACCAGACCTTACCTCAAATGGGAAGCAATTTAAAGCTATGTTGGTTGGGGCAAATCTTCCATTGGATGGGTTTCTTTTCAAGTTTGGGGAACAAAAGTTTTTCAAGAAAGTGAGGTTGAAGACTCTATTAACGCAATTGAAGACATGGGTACAAATTAAGCGTAAAGTGGGGTTGGCGTATTATTCTATTCACGCACCAATTTGGGACTCTCCCGGGCTTCCACCATGCCTGCAGGACTCTCTGGCAACCCCCCTAAGAACAGCTGGGCTTTCTAGATGGGGTGACTTACTTTGCGGAGGTATCTTGACATCGTGGGAAGTCCTTAGGGATAAAGTGGGGCCGACTTTGTCAAGATTCAAATACATACAAATTAGTAGTTGGGTCAGAGAATTAATCAGGAAAGTCCCTAATTCCGGGAGTATTAGTCCTCTAGAACAACAGCTAGTTGAAAAACAGATTGGAGGTAAAGAGGTGGCCTGTTGGTACTGGTCTATACTTGAGGAGATAGATGGGGATTTTCTCCTCCCAAAACAGCTATGGGGTAGGGAAATTGCGGCAATGGATGAGGAGAGTTGGTCAGAATCTTTCACCCTCTTGTATAAATTGGTAAAACCTGTTTGGCTTAGACGAAACCATCTATTTACCTTACATCGGGCATATCTCACTCCCTTACGTCTATCCAAATTTCAAGAGGGGAAATGCTGTAACAAATGCCAACTGCCCTCAGCATCTGAGACTCATATGTTCTGGGATTGCCCCCATTTAGCTACTTTCTGGGCAGAGATCAAAGTTACTTTGGACTCAATTATCAAAACTGACATCTTGTTATCTTTACCATTTGTCATACTCGGTTTAGACCAGAACACAACTGGGGCAGCACGATCCTTTCTGTTTTATGCCATTTTGCTGGCAAGACGGCAGATTTGCATGCACTGGGTGGACACCACCCCTCCCACCCACTCAGCATGGCTAAACTCATTATATGAAACCTCAAAGGTAGATCTGAGAAGATCATGCAGAGCCCAAAATCTCACATTTTGGAAGCTTTTGACAGAATGGAAGTGAGTTCGCTTTGGGTTTTTTTTTTTTTTTCTCCCTCCAATATCCGATGATTAAGCCCACCCACTCAACAGTTCAGTATTATGGTCTGCCCAGATTTCGACATTTATATACTGAATATTTTGGCACGAAGTTGTTTTGAGACATCGTCACAAGATGTATGGTTGTTCCTATCAACTCATAAAATTCTCTGCTGAGTTGTGAAGCGGCTCAATCCTCACGGCCTTGCTCCCAAAAGCAGTGAGATGGTTGGTTGGTTTTCTTCCGCATCTAAGGGACGTGTGTCGGGCAGATGAGGATATAAAAAAAAAAAAGAAAGAAAGAAAAAAAAGAAAAAAAAAAACATTTTGCGATTTCCAATTTGCGAATTCGCAATTACCATTGATTCCTATGGGCCTTTTGGCCCATAGGAATCAATGGGAATTGCAAAATCGCAAATTGGAATTCGCATAATATTTGCAATTCGGTAAAAATTGCGATTTTTACCGAATCGCAAATATTATGCACTTTCAATAATGCATCCCGTTTTGCGATTCCTTATTTGCGATTCAGTAAAAATCGCAAATTTGGAATCGCAAAACGGGAGTTTGATGCATGTGGGCATATGCTCCCCCGCCAGAGGCACAGCATTTTACAGATTACTTGAAATCTTGCAGTGCATTTACAACATTGTTCTCAGCAATGACTTTTCAGAAAATTACATTAACATTAGTGGTAGGTTTAATAATAGGGAGAGTCATGGAACCTCCTACGCTTGCAGTGGTGAAGGGCATGTCCTGGCTGGCTCAGGCACTAGGTCAGAAACCAGACAGGACCGTGCCCTGGAACTGCAATCTCAGGAAGCAAGAGTAACATAATGTGACAATTGTCCCAATGTCTGGTTGACAAAACAGGTCCTTGCTGTGGTTGAAGGTAGAACGATGCAGACAAACCTGAGCTCAGAGACGGTCCAGCTTTTAAGATTGCCAGCAGTGAGCGCAAAAGGAAGCAACTCTTCCCAAGCCCAGCAGACCTGGGACTCTCCTAAAGAGAAGAGAGCTTAAAGCTAGGGACATTTAAGTTGGTTGGAGAGAGCAGAAGAACCTAGAAGTAAACAGAATAACTAACAGCAAGATATTGGAACTGCATGTGATTGCCCCACTACTCAGTCTCAGGAAAGCCTCGGTCTCCTTTCTAACTGATGCTCATAGTTTTTCAGTCCTGTCTGATTCAGACCACTTTTTGAGTGTTGACTTATCCATGCAGGCGATCTTACCTGTGTAAAGTTAGGGTGCCACCAGATGTCGCTGTCATTGAGTATGAACTTTGCCTCCCCTGAAGAGCAGATACTGAAGCTTCCCACTTTGTTGGTCGTGACGTTTACACGAGTATAGTAATTCCAGTTCAAAATGTCAAACCTTACAGGAAGCTCTCCTTGATCATTGAAGTAGATCTCATCACCAGAGGTGGTTTTAAAATGAAGATTGTGCATATAATGTTCTAACTGCCAAGGAGAAATAAGACACAGCAATAAGATCATTTGGTTTTAAGCATCAAACACACTGGCAGCCTCTAAGGCAGAGTTGAGAATGGTTAATACTACACTTACATTATTCATCAGTGTTGTTATTGGGTAGTGGTCATTGCATCATGTAGTCAGGGGTAGCAGCAAATGTTTAAAGTCAGTGTGTTCCCCTTAAGCGTTAGGTAGGGCTGCAGATGAAATTATCTTAATTGTGTTAGTGGCACTCCATGTATATGTGTTTTGCTTAAAGCAGTGCAAATGTGCATGTGTGTATGTGTATATATGTTATGAATGTCGGTGAGTGCATGTGTGGTCCTTGACTTCCATGCATCCGTGCATGTTTGCATGTGTGTATATGGATGTATAAATTCATTGTCTGGGGTTGGGGAGATGCCACACACCCTAGTTTACTTCATTTAGTTACCGTGTGGGGGCGACAGGCACTCAGCAAGTTTGATCATGGGCAGTTCGAAGCCCGGAGGGCAGGGGTGCAGGGTGGGGGGAAGTTGGAATGGGACGTTCAGTTTTAAGTTGTGGAATGTAATTGTGTTATCGATACAAAATAGTGGCTCACGCCAGATTTACGACTGGATCGGGGGGGGGGCGGGCATAGCACTAAATAACTCATTTCCATTTGCAATACTGTCCACCTGGTCAGATAATAGGGGCTGATACAAAGCTATTTCGGGATTCTAGGAGCCTAGAGTTGCCACGTTTGTGTCAGTGTATGTTCCCCCTGGCCTCCAGAGTAAGACATTTAAAAACCTGAGCACAATCTTGTTGTCCTTCCCGGAGGGCCCCCTCCTGTTGGATGGAAATTTTAATGCGGTAGTGTCTGGAGTGTTGGATCGCCACCCTCCACGTGACAGTAGACTAGCACATCAGTGGCTGCCTGATTTCCTTGAGGCCAGAAAGCAGGCAAGATAGCTCCCATCAACCCATGGTACCTCTGAGACCCAACCATTTGAAAGAAGATAATCCAGGAAACAGATCACTATTTCCTTGAAAAGGAGGGTACAGTGGAATCCGCTCAGTCGCTGTGGGAAGCCTACAAAACAGTGATTCGGGGCAGGCTCTCTCTTTGATAGCAGGAAAGAAAAAAAACAACGGAAAGAGTTGACACTGGTAGAAGATGAAGCACTGAGACTGGAGAACTAGTTAGGGATGGCGGTTACTCCTGAGAAGATACATCTCTTGCATTTAAAACATGATGAGTTCAGGGCCCTAGCGACGGATAGGGCCAGGGCCCAGGGAAGAGAAACTCAAAACAGAATCTATGAGCACGGAGACAAGGCAGGGGAACTAATCGCATGGTTGTATAAGAGGGAATGGGCTGATCGCCTAGTGCCTGAGCTCCATGTAGAAGGGGCTGGGGCTATCACAGACTCACAGAACATCGCGGACCAATTTGCTTCTCACTATCAAATGATGTACAGTACAGGTGGTAAATACTCACTGGAAGAGAAATTCTCACTGATCCGGGACATTTCGCTCCCCGAATTGTCCGATAAAAACAGTGAATATCTTGAGTTCGAGTTCTCGAATGAGGAGATAGCCCAGGCGATACGGGCGATTAAATCCGGGAAAGCCTCAGGTCCTAATGGTCTGCCAATCGAGCTCTACAAGCTCTGACAAGATAAAATAGCTCCATATCTCCGCTCGATGTTTGGAGACAGTCGGGAAAAAGTGTACTCCCCATAGACCAAAGAACAGCTAACATAATAGTCATTCACAGGGAAGGGAAACCCAAAACTAGTTGTACTTCATATAGACCGATATCCTTACTTAACGCGGAGCCTAAGATTCTCGCAAAGATGTTGGCGATCCGGCTAGTAAAAGTGTTAAATAGTCTGGTGCATCCAGACCAATCCGGTTTTATGCCACATCGCGATACGCGTTGAATCTACGCAGGGTGCATGGTGTATTGGGCAGAGTGGCTACTATCCAAGAACTGGCAGTGTTGGTTTCCTAGGACGCCACCAAGGCGTTTGACATGGTGGAATGGCTATATCTCTTTGCGGTGCTTGGTAAAATGGGCTTTGGTCCGAGCTTTGTGAGTTGGGTCAGGCTACTATATTCAGAGCCAATGGCTCAGGTAGTGGTAAATAATCGCACTTCATAGACATTTCAAATGAATAGGGGCACACAGCAGGGGTGTCCTTTGTCCCGGCTCTTATTTGTTTTAGCCCTGGAACCTCTGGCGGCGTGAATCCATAGAGATCCGGTGATTCATGGAATGTGTTGGTCAATGGATTGGGAAGATAGGATATCCTTGTATGCGGATGATATCCTATTGTACCTGACGTCCCTGAGGGCCTCTTTGATATGTTTATTCGATGTCTTGCCAGTGTTTGGTAGATATACCGGGTTGACAGTGAATTGGACAAAATCGGTTTTCTATGCCCTACAGGAAGAGCCCCTTGTCCTTCCGAGGAACTGCCCAATTCAGGTAGTATCTGATGGCTTTCAATATATAGGCATCTACATCGGTAGCTTGTTTCCGTTCCAGGGAAGGCATGGCTTGGCAGTTCGGGCTGGACTGTTCCCATGAGGCACAGGGTCAGACTGATTTGCATATGGCCATGTCTGAACTGGGGTGGCAGAGTGGGCTAAAGAACGGTGAAGGATTAAACCCAGATCAGTTGACTGGGGGTGAGTGCTTGTATTGTCACTCAAAGCTCCGTCCATCATTTCCTTTGATTTTTCTTTGTTCACCATAAGTTGGCAGGGTATGCTCAGACGTGAGTCCCTTGCTCACTTTGCCACTGGATTCAAGCAAGCCGGGCTGAAGACGGCTGAAATACCAGAAACCGGTCCTCGGTAGCTTGTTTCCGGTCCAGGGAAGGCATGGCTTGGCAGTTCGGGCTGGACTGTTTCCATGAGGCACAGGGTCAGACTGATTTGCATATGGCCATGTCTGAACTGGGGTGGCAGAGTGGGCTAACGAACGGTGATGGATTAAACCCAGATCAGTTGACTGGGGGTGAGTGCTTGTATTTTCAACGCTCCGTCCATCATTTCCTTTGGTTTTTCTTTTTTCGCCATATGTTGGCAGGGTATGCTCAGACGTGAGTCCCTTGCTCACTTTGCCACTGAATTCAAGAAAGCTGGGCTGAAGACGGCTGAAATACCAGAAACCGGTCTTCGGTAGCTTGTTTCCGGTCCAGGTAAGGCATGGCTTGGCAGTTCGAACTGGACTGTTCCCATGAGGCACAGGGTCAGACTGATTTGCATACGGCCATGTCTGAACTGGGGTGGCAGAGTGGGCTAAAGGACGGTGATGGATTAAACCCAGATCAGTTGACTGGGGGTGAGTGCTTGTATTGTCAAAGCTCCATCCATCATTTACTTTGGTTTTTCTTTGTTCGCCATAAGTTGGTAGGGTATGCTCAGACGTGAGTCCCTTGCTCCCTTTGCCCATGGATTGAAGAAAGCGGGGCTGAAGACGGCTGAAATGCCAGAAACTGGTCTTTGGTAGCTTGTTTCCGGTCCAGGTAAGGCATGGCTTGGCAGTTCGGGCTGGACTGTTCCCATGAGGCACAGGGTCAGACTGATTTGCATACGACCATGTCTGAACTGGGGTGACAGAGTGGGCTAAAGGACGGTGATGGATTAAACACAGATCAGTTGACTGGGGGTGAGCGCTTGTATTGTCAACGCTCGGTCTATCATTTCCTTTGGTTTTTCTTCCGAGGAACTGCCCACTTCAGATAGTATCTGATGTCTTTCAATATATAGGCATCTACATCTCACTAAGTCCCATGAGACGCTTCACTCGCAACCTCCTACCCCCCATGCAAAGGCTGAAAAAGGATATAAAGACCTGGTAATCTTTACCACTCTCCATGTTGGCCCATTACTAGGCACTGAGCTCTAGTGGGCCATTACTAGGTACTGATCTCCAGTGGCCCATCACTAGGTACTGAGCTCCAGTGGGCCATTACTAGGTACTGATCTCCAGTGGCCCATCACTAGGTACTGATCTCCAGTGGCCCATCACTAGGTACGGATCTCCAGTTGCCCATTACTGGGTACTGATCTCCAGTGGCCCATCACTAGGTGCTTATCTCAAGTGGCCCATCACTAGGTAATGTTCTCCAGTGGCCCATTACTAGGTACTGAGCTCCAGTGGCCCATTACTAGGTACTGATCTCCAGTGGCCCATCACTAGGTACTGATCTCCTGTGGCCCATCACTAGGTACTGATCTCCAGTGGCCCATCACTAGGTACTGATCACTAGTGGCCCATTACTAGTACTGATCTCCAGTGGCCCATTATTAGGTACTGATCACTAGTGGCCCACCACTAGGTACTGAGCTTCAGTGGGCCATTACTAGGTACTGATCTCCAGTGGCCCATCACTAGGTACAGATCTCAAGTGGCCCATTACTGGGTACTGATCTCCAGTGGCCCATCACTAGGTACCTATCTCCAATGGCCTATCACTAGGTAATGATCTCCAGTGGCCCATTACTAGGTACTGAGCTCCAGTGGCCCATTACTAGGTACTGATCTCCAGTGGCTCATCACTAGGTACTGATCTCCTGTGGCCCATCACTAGGTACTGATCTCCAGTGGCCCATCACTAGGTACTGATCACTAGTGGCCCATTACTAGTACTGATCTCCAGTGGCCCATTATTAGGTACTGATCACTAGTGGCCCATCACTAGGTACTGAGCTCCAGTGGGCCATTACTAGGTACTGATCTCCAGTGGCCCATCACTAGGTACTGATCTCCAGTGGCCCATCACTAGGTACGGATCTCCAGTGGCCCGTTACTGGGTACTGATCTCCAGTGGCCCATCACTAGGTGCTTATCTCCAGTGGCCCATCACTAGGTAATGTTCTCCAGTGGCCTATTACTAGGTACTGAGCTCCAGGGGCCCATTACTAGGTACTGATCTCCAGTGGCCCATCACTAGGTACTGATCTCCTGTGGCCCATCACTAGGTACTGATCTCCAGTGGCCCATCACTAGGTACTGATCTCCTGTGGCCCATCACTAGGTACTGATCTCCAGTGGCCCATTATTAGGTACTGATCACTAGTGGCCCATCACTAGGCACTGAGGTCCAGTGGGCCATTACTAGGTACTGATCTCCTGTGGCCCATCACTAGGTACGGATCTCCAGTGGACCATTACTGGGTACTGATCTCCAATGGCCCATCACTAGGTACTTATCTCCAGTGGCCCATCACTAGGTAATGATCTCCAGTGGCCCATTACTAGGTACTGAGCTCCAGTGGCCCATTACTAGGTACTGATCTCCAGTGGCCCATCACTAGGTACTGATCTCCTGTGGCCCATCACTAGGTACTAATCTCCAGTGGCCTATCACTATGTACTGATCTCCAGTGGCCCATCACTAGGTACTGATCACTAGTGGCCCATTACTAGTACTGATCTCCAGTGGGCCATTATTAGGTACTGATCACTAGTGGCCCATCACTAGGTACTGAGCTCCAGTGGGCCATTGTAGGAGAATAGGGTCTGCTATCCTATGGTCACCCCAAATTTTTGCTTTTTGCTTCATTGGTTTCTGACTTAATGTGGCTGTGGGCCTGCTAATCAGACCCAAAGCCTGCTGTTCTCTCTCTAAACTAATGCCAATGCACTCTAGGTGCATTACCAATTGGAACTGGTTCACCGTATAGGCCCCTGTAACAGTGTACCTTAGGTACCCAGGGCATAGGTGTATCAAAGGCCTACCAGGGGTTGCAGCATGTATTGTGCCACCTCTGGCCTGGCCTACCTATTTGACACAATTGGCTGTTCACCCAGCTGGGGTAAGTTGGTGTAATCACCTCTTACTTAGATACAGTATATCTATATCTAACATATATGGACACATGGTAACTTATAAGTCACTCCTATGGCAGGCCTCGACAATCCTGGAGGCAGAGTGCTTGGTTTCATGTGAGATGGTGCTCTGGCATGAGCTGAGCCTGTCTGCAGCTTTCAGAACAACGTCCTTTAGCTGTTTCATGATATTGCCATCCCATATACTCTTAAGTGCATTATGAACCTCGCGGTTAAATGCTATCTTTGGTTTGGCTTTATCAAAACATGTTGAGTAAGGTGTCATATGACTTGGAATACTACCCCCTCACCAGTTCTGGTGACGGGGGTAGCATTCCACCCTTCTAGAGGGAGACGACATGTACCTAACGTAAGGCTGAATAGAATGAGACATGCCTGGGGCACACAAGGTGTCCCTGTGCATATGCAAGTTCAAACCGGAGCTGGGGCTTTCCATCCCCAATCCTGGCGCGAAACTGGACAAAGGAAAGGGGGTGTAACCACCCCCCTTCCTGGTCCCACCTAGAGGAGGGACCTAGCAGGTGATCCGGCCCCTAGATTTGGTTTAAGAGTAGGAGCTGTGTCCTAAGACTTCAGATCATCCTGAACTCGATTTGAAATAAGAAGATAAACTGGACTTCGACGTTCTGCTGCACAGAAGACTGAAGAGAATCTCCCTTGTGGCCAAGGAGTGACCACCCTGTGAATACAGGCACCATCCAGCAACTCGACAACTGCTTTGCCCGCCGCCTACCGCCAGAACCGGAGCCCAGAGCCCAAAAAGACCTGGATTCCCAGACATCTCAGAGCCCGATCCACAGTCCCTAAAAATAAGAGACCCGTTGAGGCACCGAGAGACGTGGGACCGGCCATCTTGGAAGATTCATGAGGAGCTGACTGCGCAGCCCCTGAGGCATCCTCAATGCTGTGCTTTGGGGTTTGAGAAGCCCCACCACCGAGCAGCATTTGCACCGAAGATCAGCCCCCCAGCATCCACGAGATATGCCTGGGGCCCTTTTGCATTTTGCCACTTGACGCATCATCCTGGTCACTGGTCCGTTGGCTAGTGGCCATCTTGGCGATGAAATCTGAAATCTACACTGCTGGTCTGGTTGCTCCAGACTGGTCCTTGCTCCTGTAAAAAGGAGCAGCCCCTCTGACCTTGCTGGTCAGAGTAAGAAGCTTGCATCGATTCCTTCATGGCTTGCATTAGCCAATGCCTGTTTGCTCCAATCAAGAAGCCGACACCGCCATCAGCTAGAGCCTTTGTGGGACAGCTCGTGATCGACTCCTGGACATCGCTGACCTGTTCGTGTCGACGTGGCTGCAGAGACAATCTTCACTTCTTCACCTGTTGGCACCCGACATCGCCTGGTTCCCTCCTGGTTCCACGGTAGTCACTGGCTAGTGACTTTGAACATTGTCCCCTCTGCTTTCAGGTCTTCACTTCTTCAGATCTACCCTTGGATCCACCGGAACTCTATTCGACTGGCTGCCTGCAGCATCATCATCTTCAGGCTCCATTGAACTGCACGACCAAACCCGACGCACTTTCACAACTATGCCCCCGCTTCCTGTGGGTGAGGTAACGCTGGCACTCCGGTGCTCTTGTGTAGAGTAACATCTCTAGTGTCTAGGTATCAAGTTGTTAGGTTCTGGTCCATCCGGAAGACTCCCTTTTGCAGCAACTTTGTAACTTTTACGCACCCATTGAAAGTCTATGGGATCCCGCGTGTAACTTCTAACACGGCACACGCACTCTGTGGGCCTCCTGGTCACTAACTCTTGTTAGCTCCTTGTAGTCCCAGCGATTCTGAAGGCCCTAGGCCTTACCACTGTTCGTATAGCGGTTCGTATACCACTATTTTAGTATGTAGTATGAGTGGCCACCAGGGCCTATCCATATTGTGCAACTTTGGTATATTTGGGAGACACTTGCTGATTATCGAGCGGGAGAGCCCTCTGGGTGCCGTTTTTGCTTCCAGGACTGTGTGCTTTTTGTTAAAACCTCGCGGTACCCGCTGCGCGGGTCCCGCTTCGCCCGTGTGCCTGGGCGCCTCGTTTTTCTAAGAGACTCGAACTTTGGATCCTGCGGGCTGGAACTGGGAAGAGTAGGGCTGCGAGCGCCAGGTGAGGGACAGGGACTCCATTGCTCAGGAGTCCCTGCGCTGCTATCATCACCTGCACCTGGACGCTCTCCCTGTTTGCCCCGCCCCTTAAGCACCTCCTTCCTCTTATTAGGAGTTGTCTTTACCGCTGCGCGGGAGCGCGCCGGGAGAAGCCCGGGACAAGGGCGGGACCGTCTGTGGCCGTCCAGGGCCGAGGGAGGCCGGGCTGGGCCAGCCCTCTGACATTTCCCCTAACGGAATACATTGTAACAAGAAAAGTGTTGCGACAGATAAGTGTTGAATTCTAAGTTCTGTAAAAGTGTTGGTGACCACAAAGAATGCCTGTATCTCCAAGTAGTATCACTCCGATGACCTCACCGGTTGAGGCTGGGTCTGTAGTTATTGGACCTTTAGACAAATACTTTAACCGGCCCACCTAGGACATCGACAAAGAGATAACGCTTGCAGAGAGGCGTGCTGAGCGTAGATTATTTATCGAACTTCTTAAAAATCCTGTAGACAAGCGCTCAGTACAAATCTATCCTGCAATAGTAACGCCCTTATCATCATTAAACCTGCCTGTTGTAGCTGAAATATGTCATGATGTTATCACTAATGAGGAAAACCAGGGTATTGTAGTTGAATCAATATCTTCTTGTGTGAGCCATACTGACCCCATAATATGTGCATCAGAATTACTTGCCCCGGTTTCTCTGCCCCAACCCAAATCAGAATCAAAAAGAAAAAGGAGTACTGCACCTAGAAAATGTTATCTAGCTAAACCCCCACACAAACTTAGGAAAGTAAGTAGAAGTATGTGCCCCAGTAAGGCTGTCACTGAAGCAAGCTGTAGTAGGGAAATTACACAAGAGGGGGATGTTGTGTTATTAGACAGCCCAGATCCTAGCATTATTAATTCTTCTGTGACTGACTTGGCAATGGCCGGCACACTGCCACCTCTTTGCAACCTGTTTCCTGACCTAGAAAGGTTGCTACGGTCAATTTTGCTTCCAGTAGAGGAACGAATTGGTAAGCTATCTGATCGGCTAGATCATTTTGAGCAGGTAACACTAGATAATTTTTTTTCAACAAAGGCACTGATAAAAACTCAAGTAAGGCTAGATGAAAGTAGCAAGCCCCAGAACAATACTCAATGTGTACCGCAGGACAAGGGACGAAGGCAACAAATTAATTCTCCAGTGCCTCCTAAGTCAGGCAGTGCGGCTGGGAAGAGACTACCCAAGCCTCTCGACTTAGCACCACCGGGCCCTGCCAAAAATTGTCCTAATATTGTAACCTTAGCTCAGATTGCGGCGCAACCACAGCCGCCTAGTTTAAAACCCTCGCTTACTGTGGGGTCAGGGGGTAGTGCGTGTTCTGGCACAGGTACTGCCCCACCAACTGCCCCATTAACTAGTAACCAGCCCCTAGCAAATAAACCTGCACCTCACCCTGCTCCTATAGCTTCCAGACCGTCATTACCACCCTTGACAAAGCCACCTCAAAAGAAACCCCCAATGAACCTTACCCCATATTCCTTTCCCTATGTAGTTGTCCTCACAAATGTCCCACCACTTTCAATGGGACAGAGAGAAACCTTCCAGATGCTTAAAAATAAGGTTATGCACTGGTTAAGGGTAAACCGGCCTCTACCAGGGGAAGTGGATGGATTAATATTGGGGGTGAGGAGAATAAACTGGATAGGCTGTACTCCCAAAAGTTTGGGGGGGGGACTGCATTGTGGTTAACTTTCAAGATCCAAGGGTGGCAGGATGGATAACAAGACTGGGAAGGGGCAAAAACAATGGAGGAATCGACATTGTTGATCTTACTTTTTTTTACCCACGTCCTATTAGTGTTCTGACTGGTATGCTTAACGAGCAAAACTGTCCTTCTAACCTTCCATGGTCAAGGATTTCCCCACCTGTTCCACTGCTACAGTGCCAAAACCATCTTACTGGCCCGAACTATAATCTTCCGGTTGGATGGCAAGATCTAGGTCGGGGATGTTGACAAACACTTGATCATATGAATATTAGTGAGGGAGGAAATAGCAGGAATCAACACGGGGATTGTAACAAACTTGATTCAAATGCTGGTGTGACGCTAGATGTTATGAATATTGGCGATGAGATCGCGAATGTGGAGGAAGGATGTGGGGAAGTAAGTGTTGACGATGGAAAGGGGGAGTTACCCATACCAACTGCAAATGTTGATAACGATATGGATGGGGGTAGCACGAGGAACATAGAGAGACTTGTCGGGAATGATGAAAGCTCAATGAATCCCCAACCATGTCCTATAGCAAATGCAGTATGTGAGGATGGGTTTAGTTCTGGGATTTCCTATCCTGGAATATTGCTGGGCTGGGTAGTAAGTTAGAATCACAAACCTGGTTAGACTTTATTAATGGGTTTGACGTGTGTTGTTTTCAAGAAACATGGGCCTGTGACCCTGTTTTCCTCCGTGGGTATTTAAACTTTTCAATCCCAGCCTCTAGAGGGGTTAGGGGTCGGCCTAAGGGAGGGCTTACTGTATGGATAAAGCAGGACTTGGATATTTCTATTAAAGTGTTGGATTTGGGTCTTAGTGACATACAAATGTTAATATTGTCCTCAGAAAAGTGGGATGTGATTGATCTGTATAACATCTATGCAAGAGGTACCAATTCGGGGAGTTCTCCCACTCTAGAGGCCTTGTTCGCCTTCTTGGAAACCAAGTCCCTAGGTAACAGAGTAGTAGTAGCTGGGGACTTAAATAGGACCTTCGAACCACTTGACAGTACAAATGATCCCCTAGGTCAGGATGAGGATACGCTTTGGGGAGTACCATTTTTGAGTATAGATCCTGCCAAGCGGTGGACGAAGGACATCTTGCTACTAAATGCCATGTGTTTGGAGCACGGGCTAAGAGCGGGAGGACACCAGGGGACAAAGAGGGTGTTTGCACTTTTGACAATGGTCATAGTAGGAGCAGAATAGATTATGTTATATGTAGTCTTTCACTCTGGCAGGGGGTTCTTGATATGGTCATTAAGGGTAGATTGGAAAGTGATCACAATCCCCTTTGTGTGACCCATAAATGGTGGAGTGTTGGGCCCCAAAACATGCACATAAGAAATGACCAAATTCCAGTAATGGCCAACGACATGGGAAGGCTGAAATGGCCAAGTGTACTAGCAAATGAAGAATCCATGACCACTATCAATGATGAGGTTGATAAGGCTCTTACTTCTATGGAAGCGGCAAACCCCACAGTCCCTGGTTCCAGGGAAATTACAGATATTCACAATAAGTTTTTTTGCCTCTTAAGACCACACTTTATGAAACCACATAGTATTAAAGGTAAAAAACTTCCTAAAGCGGCCAGGTGGTTTAACTGCCAGTGTAGGTTAGCTCGATTGGCACTGGGCCATGCTATCAGAAAAAGAGATAGGGCTGCAATTAGTGCAGACAGAAAATCCTACAATATAAGCATCTTCCAGGCAAAGAGAAAATGGGATGAAGAGCACTGGGCAGAGCTAAAGGAGGCTTCCAGTAGTAAGGACTCCAGGCTTTTTTGGAAGATTATAAAGTGGGGTAGAGGCGGTACCCCTGATAGGCCTGACAATAACGTAGCTGAAGAAGCCTGGGTTGAGTACTTTAGACCACAATATGCAGAAGTAAGGGAGGACGGGATAGGGGAGGTGTTATCGCCAGTTTTTGCTACTGATAACCTGTTTTCCCTTAAGGAAGTAGAACTAGCAATTTGCTCTGTTCAAGGGGGGAGGGCACCAGGGTTAGACGGGATACCCTCGGATGTCTTTAAGCATGACATGAAAAGGTGGGCGAGGTATGTCTTACTATTGGGTAACGCCATCGCCAAGGGAGGGGTAGTCCCTGAGCTGTGGCAAGGTGCCATTATCATACCCGTTTACAAAAAAGGAGATCGGTCTCTCCCAGCTAACTACAGGCCAATAAGCTTGATTGCAACCATACAAAAAGTTATGGGAAAAATGGTTAAAAATCAGCTTATGGACTGGGTAGACGATAATAATGCTCTTTCCCCCTACCAAGTGAATTTGGCCTGGTTGAGAACCAGGACACCAGTACGCACTACTCGATTTGTGTTTAGACGTTAGTACATTTGTTTATTTTTCATCAAAAAGTCAACTTAGATCAACAAAACATTCATGTTCATGTTACATTTGTTAAAGCGCATGTTCATTTGCCAACATATACATAGTTATCTTCAAGCTTATATCATACATCGTAATATCAATACATTTAGTGTCCACCCAATGCATTTCGGGGCGCGAGCCCCTTCGTCAGGGGTCTGTGTATAGATGCAAAGGAGAAAAAAGAAAGAGAAAAGAATCTTATTACTATTGATGCACTGTCAGAAAAGGAATTGAATCTCTAAATGATTTATGTTTCTTACCGCAAAGTAGGTGAGGTCTATTAGAAGTTATACTCCTGGTTAAATGTTGGTGTAATCTACATGACAACGAAAAATACTTGTGAGTATGTAGGGAAAAATAAAATAAATAAATAAATAAACCGGTATCTAGTATAAATGAACCCTAAGTAGAGCGTAATGTTACCTGTGCGCTTGTATTGTTAGAGTCTGTGGGGATAGACAAGGGGTAAAAAGCAGAATTAGGATTGAAAGAGGTGTACAATGATTATACTGCATGAGCTTGAAACTGAGTTAATTGTAAGGTAAACGTATTTACATCAGTTCTCACCTCATATGTGCTGTCTTTAAATCAAGGAGCCTGTGCAGAAATACAAAAGAGTTCTGATAAATGCTGAGAGATAGCAGCGATTGTGGTAAATAAAGACTCCATACGTATAGGAGTTTTACCTGAGGGTTCTACCGAGTGAACATCGAACTCTGCAAGGGCTCGATGAAACGGTATAAAGATCTGCCAAAAAAGTAAAAACAGCGAATTGTAAAACGCTGGCCAGCGTGTGATTCGTTCAGATCACAAAGCGGAAAGAAAGCTTTGCGGATAGTTAGGGGAGAAGTCTTACCGGAGCAAAATATTCAGTAATCCCGTCTCGGCGTTTTTCCGAATGTGAACGTGAAGGCGGCTAGTCCTTCCTTTATTTAGATGATTGCTATCGCGTTGCTATCAAAAACGGACTGTGGTAGTCCCGATGTTGACATGAAGGCGACTAGTCCTTCTTTTATTCAAGAAATTGATTTGCAAGTTGATACCGGTACCGATCTTGTAATGATTCCTATTCTATCTGTGAGATTGTGATTTTAGGGTTATTGGTGAGTCAAAGAATTCACCGCGGAATTAGGTGTATGTACAAATCTTAATTTTAAGAATCTGCTATTAGTGCGGAAAAGTAGATGGCTAAGGTCGCCATCTTGGAGTGGTGTGTGGGCTCGGTGTATAGGCGCCAATTATGGGCTGACTGAAATGAACATGATGGAGGGAAGCAAAATATATAAAGAGCCAGTCAGGAAAACAGAAAATTGGAGGGAAGTGAATGGTGAGACGCATGACAGAATTATGGTTGTTCTAGAAAGTCAGATTTCTTCACCTCTGGTATATTCACATCATATGGCTCTCTGTCAACAGTTACTAATCCTTTTTTATCTTACAAATAAAATGAATATTCCTACCTATTTACAATCTATGAACGGTGCACATTCGACATCCAATTGAACCTGATTTTGTCAAAAAGGACTTGCTATGCAGAATGTGATAGAGAGAAGTGTAAGTGGTCAAATGCGTTGAAAAATGCGTTTAGTGAGAAACTAATGATGGAGTATCAAGTGGGTGTAACTGTATGGTAAAACATACTCAATGTGTGTTGTGAGTTCAAGCTCTTGGATGATAAGTGGATCTTGTGAAGAGGGTAGTCATAGTAAGCGGTCTTGTCAGATTTATATATCTATAAGAAACATATAAAATCTAGCTTGTCATTCAATCCATTTGGGATAAGGGTCTGAAGCTTTCGAATCCAGAATGTTTCTCTTTGGATTAAAACCTTAGCATTGTCTATACCCAATCTTTGGGGAACCATTTCAATTATTTGGAATCATTACAAGATCGGTACCGGTATCAACTTGCAAATCAATTTCTTGAATAAAAGAAGGACTAGTCGCCTTCATGTCAACATCGGGAGTACCACAGTCCGTTTTTGATAGCAACGCGATAGCAATCATCCAAATAAAGGAAGGACTAGCCGCCTTCACGTTCACATTCGGAAAAACGCCGAGACGGGATTACTGAATATTTTGCTCCGGTAAGACTTCTCCCCTAACTATCCGCAAAGCTTTCTTTCCGCTTTGTGATCTGAACGAATCACACGCTGGCCAGCGTTTTACAATTCGCTGTTTTTACTTTTTTGGCAGATCTTTATACCGTTTCATCGAGCCCTTGCAGAGTTCGATGTTCACTCGGTAGAACCCTCAGGTAAAACTCCTATACGTATGGAGTCTTTATTTACCACAATCGCTGCTATCTCTCAGCATTTATCAGAACTCTTTTGTATTTCTGCACAGGCTCCTTGATTTAAAGACAGCACATATGAGGTGAGAACTGATGTAAATACGTTTACCTTACAATTAACTCAGTTTCAAGCTCATGCAGTATAATCATTGTACACCTCTTTCAATCCTAATTCTGCTTTTTACCCCTTGTCTATCCCCACAGACTCTAACAATACAAGCGCACAGGTAACATTACGCTCTACTTAGGGTTCATTTATACTAGATACCGGTTTATTTATTTATTTATTTTATTTTTCCCTACATACTCACAAGTATTTTTCGTTGTCATGTAGATTACACCAACATTTAACCAGGAGTATAACTTCTAATAGACCTCACCTACTTTGCGGTAAGAAACATAAATCATTTAGAGATTCAATTCCTTTTCTGACAGTGCATCAATAGTAATAAGATTCTTTTCTCTTTCTTTTTTCTCCTTTGGATCTATACACAGACCCCTGACGAAGGGGCTCGCGCCCCGAAATGCATTGGGTGGACACCAAATGTATTGATATTACGATGTATGATATAAGCTTGAAGATAACTATGTATATGTTGGCAAATGAACATGCGCTTTAACAAATGTAACATGAACATGAATGTTTTGTTGATCTAAGTTGACTTTTTGATGAAAAATAAACAAATGTACTAACGTCTAAACACAAATCGAGTAGTGCGTACTGGTGTCCTGGTTCTCAACCAGGCCAAATTCACTTTATATTCTATAGTTTGCAGGCTACATACCAGTGCAGCACACATACCGGATTAACGTCCTACTACACTCATCTAACCAGAGTGCAGCTACCCTTCCAAATTCACTATTAATTCTACTGCAACCATAGGGTACTAGCACCTAACAACAAAAAAATGTCGTTCGAATCTATAGCGGCCATTACAGATAATAGGGCCAACACCAAAGTATATACTGTTGAAGATGCCAATCAAATCTACAAATTGATTAAGGAATCCAAAACCTTTGATGCACAAGGAGGAACAATCACACAACAACTGAAGCAATTAGAATACTTAACTCGGCGCGAGCTAAACCAGCGATTACACGCGACAACACTTATTCAATATCACCGGGTAAAGCGTATACCCAGAGGGCTAAGACTAGCAATAAGACCTATGCTGTACAGATTGAACAACAACCCAAAGTTCATGGAGAAATGGTTTGAAATCCTAAACAAATGTTCCTTAGATCTCATACTTTTACTAGTTGAGGAACTTGCTAAGACGATAACCGACCTAGAAGAGGAAATACACAACCTTAAACGCGACTTATCAGAAAGAATTGAAGATGATGTATGGGGTAGGACCCTAGAAGATATCAACACGTGACTAGATAAATATGGTAAAGAACTTGAAGAGACGAAGTTACGCAAATTCAAACGCGACACCATTGACTATAAATTAAATGAGGCCTACACATGGGCGGAAGTGTACGCGAAACGACGATTCAACAACAAGACAAGACAACAACCAACCTCTTCAGATGAGAGTGTAGTCTCAGACAGTGACATAAGTACAAGAAGGCAACCAATGGTAAGCATACAAATACAAAAACCCACATCACAATCCTCTGATACAGCTAGTGCTGACCCAGGACCATCGTCGACTCCTTTTTTAGCAACGGATCCACCACCAAGCAAACCACCAGAAGTACCAACGACAACAACTGGAGAAAAAAATCGCGAAGAGGACAGGGAAAGAGAAAAACAACGGGAGAAGGACAGGGACACACTGAAGAAAACAGGACTGAGAAGCCAGACCAAGACCTCATAATTAACATCTCGCACTACACTCTTTCCGATTTTGAAAAAAAGATACTAAATAAAGGCACATCTTTCGTAACTACGTATCATACAAATGCTTTGGAAATAGAGGTAGCACTCTTCAAATTCATGAGAATTCTAAGGCTAAAATACTTCTTCACAACCCTTGATACAGTTACAGACAGCATGGCAACAGACAGACGGTTCAAACCAAAGAGTAACTTTATGCCTCCGACATCTCACAAAACTCTCGACACATTCGAAACTCTAGTGAAAGCGGACATGAGTAGGATCCAACTCATAAGGAAAAACAGAAATCTCACTAGAGCAGAATACAGTGCCCTTCAACGATTAGCTAACAACAAAGACCTGACATTCCAAAGAGCTGATAAAGGTGGTGCGCTAGTTCTAATGGACTCAACCTTCTACACACAAAAAGGAGACGAACATGTACACGACAACCAAACATATACTAGACTGGAGCAAGACCCCACAAAGAACTTGGCACAGAATCTAGATAACATTCTAGATAAAGCGGAGGAGTACAACTGGATTGACAACTCAATGAAACGTTACCTTCAGCAATCTTTCCCACGCAGACCAAAAATATACTTTTTACCAAAAGTTCATAAGAGTCTAAAAAACCCCCCCTTCAGGCCAATTGTATCAGGATGTTCCTCGATATTCGAAAACCTTGGCATCTTTATAGATGCACACATGCAACCATTCATGCAAAATTGGATTACATACATAGAAGATACATCAGATTTTCTAAGGAGCATAACAGAAATCATAAAAGTGGATAATGAAAACTGGACATTATGCACCATAGATGTAACTTCGCTTTACACATCAATTCCCCATAAGCAAGGGTTAGAAGCGATGGAATGGGCGTTACTCAGATCAGAAATACCGGAAGAATTGAAATACTTCATACTGCAACTACTTGAATTCTGCCTCTTGAACAGCTACTTTGTATGGAAAGAAAATTTCTACATTCAACAAACAGGCACAGCTATGGGATTCCCAGGAGCCTGCGTCTACGCGAACATCTTTATGGCGAAACTTGAGCTAGACTTTATACTAGAAGATCCAACATGGCAAGCTGGACTAGTCTACTATAAACGCTATATTGATGACATTTTCATCATATGGAGACGCACACCTATAGAACTATTACAGAATATCAAGAGTCTAAACCTGGCCAACCCACGAATACAATTTACCCACAATATCAGTGACACGGTGCTCCCTTTCTTGGATGTTCTTGTTGAACTTCAAAATGGAATAATTCAAACCAAACTATATAAGAAAGAAACAGACAGAAACACGGCACTCCTCTATGAGAGTTTCCATCCGATTAACCTCATAAACAATCTCCCAATTTCTCAATTTATGAGAATCAAAAGAATATCATCTAATGAGACAGATTGCAAGAAAAGTCTGGAACAGCAAAGACAGAGATACTTGGACAGGGGCTACCCTGAGAAGTTGTTAGAAGGCCATTTGGAAAAAGTTAAAAATATACCCAGGAAGAACTTACTGCAAAAAAAGACTAAAACAGACAATAAAAGGATGGTGTTTGTGTCAAAATACTCATCTGTGTCAAAAGACGTGCAAAGGATTATCTCCAAAAGATGGGAAATCATAACAGCTGATAAAGACTTCGAAACACTTTTCCACGACAAACCATTGTTCGCGTACAAAAGGTCACAGAACCTCAAAGAACTATTGAATAAAGCTACCAATGACGACATGACATCTAAAAGAACACATAAAGGAACCCAGAAATGTTACAATTGTAAAAACTGTAACAATGTCATTCCAGGAGATATCTTGCTTCATCCACGCACGGGCGAAAAGATAAAACTAAGGCACACAACAAACTGCAACTCAGAGCATGTGGTTTATTCTATAAAATGTCCATGTGGACTGCTATACGTTGGAAAAACAGACAGAAAATTGAAAATCAGGCTGACGGAACATAAAAGCCGTATTCGCAACAAGAACTTAACTGCACCCCTGGCAAAACATTGGAATGAAGCGGGGCACTCCATCGCCCAACTAAGATTCCAAATAATTGAAATGGTTCCCCAAAGATTGGGTATAGACAATGCTAAAGTTTTAATCCAAAGAGAAACATTCTGGATTCGAAAGCTTCAGACCCTTATCCCAAATGACAAGCTAGATTTTATATGTTCCTTATAGATATATAAATCTGACAAGACCGCGTACTATGACTACCCTCTTCACAAGATCCACTTATCATCCAAGAGCTTGAACTCACAACACACATTGAGTATGTTTTACCATACAGTTACACCCACTTGATACTCCATCATTAGTTTCTCACTAAACGCATTTTTCAACGCATTTGACCACTTACACTTCTCTCTATCACATTCTGCATAGCAAGTCCTTTTTGACAAAATCAGGTTCAATTGGATGTCGAATGTGCACCGTTCATAGATTGTAAATAGGTAGGAATATTCATTTTATTTGTAAGATAAAAAAGGATTAGTAACTGTTGACAGAGAGCCATATGATGTGAATATACCAGAGGTGAAGAAATCTGACTTTCTAGAACAACCATAATTCTGTCATGCGTCTCACCATTCACTTCCCTCCAATTTTCTGTTTTCCTGACTGGCTCTTTATATATTTTGCTTCCCTCCATCATGTTCATTTCAGTCAGCCCATAATTGGCGCCTATACACCGAGCCCACACACCACTCCAAGATGGCGACCTTAGCCATCTACTTTTCCGCAATAATAGCAGATTCTTAAAATTAAGATTTGTACATACACCTAATTCCGCGGTGAATTCTTTGACTCACCAATAACCCTAAAATCACAATCTCACAGATAGAATAGGAATCATTACAAGATCGGTACCGGTATCAACTTGCAAATCAATTTCTTGAATAAAAGAAGGACTAGTCGCCTTCATGTCAACATCGGGACTACCACAGTCCGTTTTTGATAGCAACGCGATAGCAATCATCCAAATAAAGGAAGGACTAGCCGCCTTCACGTTCACATTCGGAAAAACGCCGAGACGGGATTACTGAATATTTTGCTCCGGTAAGACTTCTCCCCTAACTATCCGCAAAGCTTTCTTTCCGCTTTGTGATCTGAACGAATCACACGCTGGCCAGCGTTTTACAATTCGCTGTTTTTACTTTTTTGGCAGATCTTTATACCGTTTCATCGAGCCCTTGCAGAGTTCGATGTTCACTCGGTAGAACCCTCAGGTAAAACTCCTATACGTATGGAGTCTTTATTTACCACAATCGCTGCTATCTCTCAGCATTTATCAGAACTCTTTTGTATTTCTGCACAGGCTCCTTGATTTAAAGACAGCACATATGAGGTGAGAACTGATGTAAATACGTTTACCTTACAATTAACTCAGTTTCAAGCTCATGCAGTATAATCATTGTACACCTCTTTCAATCCTAATTCTGCTTTTTACCCCTTGTCTATCCCCACAGACTCTAACAATACAAGCGCACAGGTAACATTACGCTCTACTTAGGGTTCATTTATACTAGATACCGGTTTATTTATTTATTTATTTTATTTTTCCCTACATACTCACAAGTATTTTTCGTTGTCATGTAGATTACACCAATATTTAACCAGGAGTATAACTTCTAATAGACCTCACCTACTTTGCGGTAAGAAACATAAATCATTTAGAGATTCAATTCCTTTTCTGACAGTGCATCAATAGTAATAAGATTCTTTTCTCTTTCTTTTTTCTCCTTTGCATCTATACACAGACCCCTGACGAAGGGGCTCGTGCCCCGAAATGCATTGGGTGGACACTAAATGTATTGATATTACGATGTATGATATAAGCTTGAAGATAACTATGTATATGTTGGCAAATGAACATGCGCTTTAACAAATGTAACATGAACATGAATGTTTTGTTGATCTAAGTTGACTTTTTGATGAAAAATAAACAAATGTACTAACGTCTAAACACAAATCGAGTAGTGCGTACTGGTGTCCTGGTTCTCAACCAGGCCAAATTCACTTTATATTCTATAGTTTGCAGGCTACATACCAGTGCAGCACACATACCGGATTAACGTCCTACTACACTCATCTAACCAGAGTGCAGCTACCCTTCCAAATTCACTTTCCCCCTACCAAGCAGGATTCAGGAGGGCCACCAGTACAATCGATCAAGTTTTTCGCTTCACCTTTTTGCGCTGGAGGACGGTATTGATTGGCAAAGGCTGCCTGTATGTTGCATTTGTCGACCTGCGGGCAGCCTTTGATTCGGTCCCTAGGTGTAAGCTATGGATGGTCTTACACAAACTAGCCATCCCAGCTGAACTCCTTACCCTAATAATGTGATTGCATGAATGTAATTTTGCCAGGGTCCAGTGGGGTGGGAATGGCGAGTCATCATCGGACTTCCCGGTAGAAAGGGGGGGTTCGCCAAGGTTGTGCAATGGCACCCCTACTTTTCTCACTATTTATTAATGGGATTGTGGGGAGGATGTTAGATGTTAGTGTAGATGCACCTTCGTTAGCGGGCGTCAGGGTCCCGATCCTGATGTTCGCTGACGATAGACTAATTATGTCAAAGACTCCTGCAGGTCTACAGCGTGCCCTAAATATATTTGATGATTTTTGTAAAGAGCACGGCCTTGAAGTAAATGTGGGCAAGACGAAGTTAATGGTCTTTTCCCCGCGCCATAAAGCCCACCCTAGGGTTTTTCTGAATAACACCAAGCTAGAGGTGGTTAGGGAATTCACATACCTAGGGGTCCAAATAGCAGATGGTCTGGGCTGGTCACATCATCTTGAAAAAACGGCACTAAAACATCAGCAAATCTCAGGGGCACTGCGGGGGGAACATAGAAAATCTAAAACCAAACCTATTAAGCCTGTCCTTATTGTGTATGATGCAAAGGCTCTAGGTGCGGCCCTATATGGTGCAGAGTTGTGGGCCTGGGAAAAGTTATCTACCTTACAGACATCAGAAAATAGGTTTCTTAGAGGAATTACGAGTGTACCCCAGAGCACCCCCCTAATTCCACTGCTCCTTGACCTAGGCAGACGATCAATCAGTGATAGAGCGCGATTGCGCCCCATTCTTTACTGGAGACGTCTTTGGACAACTCCAGAGATTAAGCATTACGCAGATGGATTCTTGGCAATAATCAAGGAAGACAATTTCCATAAGATCAACTGGCTAAAAAATTTAAGGGCCATGTTAACCAAACTGTGCCTTCTTAATCTTTGGACCAATCCCCAGGGGGAAGTCTTTCCGAGTAAAGAAGCCCTCAAGTCTCAATACTGGGATTGGGTAGATAGCAGCCTTTTGAGGGGCACGAGATCTGATTCTATGGCTGGCCGCTTTCTGGAAGTCAAAATCTGTCCTATCTTAGAAAACTACTGGGACAGTATTACTGCCCCAATGGATAGGAAGTTATTCTTCCAGTTAAGGTCTGGATCCCTCCCTTTAAAAATATTAACTGCAGGATGGCAGACTTCGACCTCTACATGTTGTCCAGCGTGCAATGCTGCCTCTGAAAGTCTAGGCCATTTTTTATTTGTCTGTGATGCTTATTCGTTACCAAGGAGGGTATGGCTAACCCCAGTTTGTAAAAATCTTGGGACACGACGCAGTGTAGTGGCTATGAGAATCCTATGTACATCCACTGATGACCCGATTGTTCTTGGAGTGGCTAAATATTTGGGGTGGGCTTGGTCAATCAGGCGGAGGTTGATAGGTAGGGTTTTTTAATGTAATTTTAATGTAATTTTAATGCAATCTGGTTTTATATTTGTGTGTAATTCTTATTACTTAGTATTGTATGAGCTCGTACAACTGCTTTTAGGATATGTATATGTATATGATGAATGAATTAACTGTTTTTATCTGTATTGTATTTGATTATATGTTGTGCTTTTATGAGAAGTTATCTCGAATAAAGCTTATACTACTACTGGTATATTTAAACACTGTTTTGTTTTAACGCATTTGCTTCTGTGCTCATAAAGAGTAAAGGGGATACTTGTAGTAAATAAATATATATATATTTTCAATATATATCTGTGTGGTGTCCTTTCATTTGGTATTCAAGGAGAGTGTATATGGTAAAACAGCTTGCTTCACATGCCTTGACAGAGTTTAGCCTAAGACTGCTTTGTCCACTCTACGCCTAGGATAGCTGGTCTATAAGGTTGACTTACAACCAATCATCATAAGGATTGTTTGGACTGATACAAGGTTGTCACTAGAACTAGTGAACATTATATATCAGGCCAACTTCTCACAATGGTGGCACCGGTGGGATTTGAGCTTGCTTTTGTTTTACCATTGCAATCTTTGAAAATATCATTTGAAAGATCATACAGGTACCTTTAGGTACATATAACACAAGACTAGTATACTTAAGTTCTACTGAACTTAGTTGTTGTAGAGCAAAGGGATAAGCACACCCTGACTACAACTAACTAGAGAAGGTTTAGTAGGTAAACACCAGTGTAGGTAGATTTTAACACATCCACCCACACTAGAGCAATGTCTGGAGCAGAGGGGTCCACTGGACCTGTCCCTGTTGAGAGTGACCCTACAAAGGCACCATCCAAATTTGCTATGTTAAACATTAAAGAGTTGAGGCAGCTGTGTACCTTAAGAAATCTCAAGCCAGGTCAGAACCCTAGCACAAGCCACCTCAGAGAGCTTTTAGACCAGTCTGAAGCTCTAAAAACCTCTAAGCCAGACCCCACAGGGAATGGAGAAGGGGGCTCTCCCACTGAAGATGATAACACTGATGTCCCTGTCCCTAATGTCCAGAATTCTGATGAAGTTCAGAATGAGAATCAGCCTGAGAATGAGGATGAGGATGAGGAAGAAGATGAGGACAGTGATTCTGATGAGGGTAGAAATAGTCAGCTGCCAGCCAGAAGGCTTAGCCAGGCTAACTTAAGCCTATTTGGGACTGATACTTGGTCCAACCCACTCAGACCCCCAGGTGGACTTAACCAGGAATCTAGGAGGAGAAGGAATCACTCAGGTGACTCTGACACCTCCCATGCTTCTAGAGGTTCTCATGGTCACTCCAGAACGAGGATGACAACCCCTCAGAGGAGGGAACATGAGGCCAAAATGAGAGTGGCTGACCTTAGGATCCAGAAGCAAGAATTAGAAGTTGCCCTGGCCCAAGAGAAACTTGCTAGAGCAAGACAGCCTAGAGAGAGTGGATTAGGATCCACTGGTGGCAGAGTTATCCCTAAGGATAAAGACAGGTCCGATGACAATAAACACCTGAGTAAGATTGTGCCCCCCTACAAAGCTGGGGATGACATCCATAAATGGATGACTGCACTTGAGAGGGCCTGCAGAGTACAGCAGATCCCTCAGGAGCAGTGGGCAGCAATCGTGTGGCTCTCCTTTGAAGGTAGAGGCAGAGACAAGCTCCTCACAGTTAGTGATGAGGATGCTAGAAATTACCTGGTCCTGAAGAGTGCTCTGATTGATGGGTTAGGCTTAACCACTGAACTGTACAGGTTGATGTTCAGAGAGACCCAGAAGACACAGACTCAGGACTGGTCTGAATTTGTTGAGTGTGCCACTAAAGCTCTGGAGGGCTGGTTGCTGGGAAGTAAGGTTACAGACTATACAGGATTGTACAATTTGCTTATGAGAGAACAAATCTTAAATATTTGTCAGAACCAGCAGTTGCATCAACACCTGATTGACTCAGATCTGACCTCTCCCCAAGAATTGGGAAAGAAGGCAGACAAATGGGTTAGAACCAGGGTTAAGCAAAAGAACCAGAACCAAGGTGGTGATCAAAAGAAGGCAGACCAGAAGGGTGGGGAGCAGAAAGCTTAAGACCAGAAGTCTTCAACAGGGCCCCAAACTAATAATGAGGGTGGTCCCAAACTTCCATGAAGAAGAAGAAAGAAGGTCAGAAGAAACCCTGGTGTAATACTTGTCCTCTCACTGGACAAGTGAGTGTAAAAAGGGTGGAGCCCCAAACACTGCAGCCCCTACGACATCTGCACCCACTAGTACAGTCAGCAGTGTTGGTCCACAAACAAAGGGGGTAGTAGGTATCACCTTGGGAACTGAGGGAGAGTCTGGCCTAGTCAGAACCCCTACACAGGCTGTTCTGATTTGTGATGTGGACATGGATTTGTCCACCACTGTAAGCTCCAGTAATCTGGGCAAGTACAGCCAGACACCTTTAATAAAAGAAAAAGTGGCTCAAGCATAAGGACACATGTGCCAGTGTCACTATGGTGACACCTACCTTTGTGGACCCTGGACAGTACATACCAGGCGACAATTACCTGTTGATCAATGCCAGCAATGTCCCTACTACACATAGTGTGGCAATTGTTAATTTCTCCTGGGGAGGGGTAACTGGCCTAAAAAGAGTTGTGGTTAGTGCAGATCTCCC
Source organism: Lissotriton vulgaris (assembly GCF_964263255.1). NCBI lineage: Eukaryota > Metazoa > Chordata > Amphibia > Caudata > Salamandridae > Lissotriton > Lissotriton vulgaris. Next base: position 197,581,800 of record NC_141685.1, read on the forward strand.
AGTTGAATGTTTGTTGGGCAATGACCTTGAGAGCTCTCTATGGTCAGAAGTTGAGTACAGGAGTCATGCAGAGATGTTAGGGATATCATCACATGTCCTTGCTGTGACCAGGTCACAAGCCAAAAAGTGCCTCACTGAATCTCAGGTCTTGGATCCTGGAACAAAAGACCAAGCACCTACCAAGAGGAAGAACAGGAGGGTTAAGGCAGTGCCTTCCCACCTGCCTACAAGTGTAGATCAGCCTTCCCAGGAAGATGATTTTGAGACCCCTGAAGGAACTGTCCCTGAAGAACTTGAGCCTGATCAGGTTGAGTTTCTGGGGACAGGGGGACCTTCTAGGACAGACTTGGGGCAGGCTCAGTTAACCTGTCCTTCTCTTGAACCCCTCATACAGCAAGCTGCTGCTGAGGCTGCTGGGAATGCTCAAGGTACCCATAAAGTGTATTTGGATGATGGGCTCCTTCATTCAGAGGGTAGAGACCCCAAACCTGGTACAACCAGGAGGTTGGTTATACCTCTGCAATTTAGGGGCTTCCTTCTAACCCTGGCCTATGATATTCCTTTAGCAGGACACCTAGATCAAAACAAGACTTGGGACAGGCTTGCCCATCACTTTCACTGGCTTTACATGTCTGAAGATACCAAGGAGTTCTGTCGCTCCTGTGTCACCTGCCCAGCCAGTGGCAAATCAGGTGGCACAACAAAGGCCCTCCTTATACCACTACCTGTGGTGGGGGTTCCCTTTGAAAGAGTGGGGATTGATATTGTAGGTCCAATGCATCCTCCTACAGCATCTGGGCACAGATTTATACTGGTGGTAGTGGACCATGCCACCAGGTATCCAGAGGCAATTCCCCTTAGGACCACCACAGCTCCTGTGGTGGCCAGGGCCTTACTTGGAGTTTTCTCCAGAGTGGGCTTTCCTAAGGAGGTAGTATCTGATAGAGGTGCCAACTTCATGTCAGGATACTTAACAGCTATGTGGAAGGAATGTGGTGTCAACTACAAGTTCACCGCCCCTTATCATCCACAATGTAATGGGCTTGTTGAGAGATTCAACAAGACCCTAAAGGGTATGATCAAAGGATTACCTGAAAAGCTCAGGCGGAGATTTGACATTCTTCTACCCTGCCTTCTGTTTGCTTACAGAGAGGTCCCACAAAAGGGGGTTAGCTACAGCCCCTTTGAATTGTTGTTCGGGCACCACGTAAGAGGACCCCTATGTTTGGTGAAGGAAGGATGGGAGTTACCTCTCAAAAAGCCTCAACAAAATAGTGGACTATGTACTTGGTCTCCGCTCCAGGATGGCTGAGTATATGGAGAAGGCATCCAAAAACCTTGAGGCAAGCCAGGAACATCAAAAAGCTTGGCACGACCAAAAGGCTGTCTTGGCTGAGTACCAGCTAGGACAGAAGGTATGGGTGTTGGAGCCAGTGGCCCCAGCAGCACTCCAAGACAAATGGTCTGGACCCCATACAATTGTTGAAAAGAAGGTAGAGGTTACCTACTTGGTGGACCTATGAACTCCCAGGAGCCCCCACAGGGTGCTCCATGTCAACAGACTGAAGGCATATGTTGACAAGGCAGACATGGGCGTGCTCATGGCTACAGATGGGGGGCAGGAGGAAGAGAGTGACCCTCTCCCAGACCTTTTGACTCAGAACCCTGAAGATGGCTCAGTTGATGGTGTGGCCTTAGATGGCAGCCTCACTGAACATCAGCAAAATGACTGCAGACAAATTTTACAGTCATATAGACATTTGTTCTCCTTGACACCCAATCAGACTAACTGGTGTACCCATGTGGTGGACACTGGTGACAGTCTTCATGTGAAAAACAAGATTTACAGGCAACCTGATCATGTCAGGGACTGTATAAAGACTGAGGTGCAAAAGATGTTGGAGTTAGGTGTCATTGAACCTTCAGAGAGCCCCTGGGCTAGCCCAGTCGTTCTGGTCAACAAGCCTCATACCAAAGATGGAAAGAGAGAAATGAGGTTCTGTGTGGATTACAGAGGACTCAATGCTGTCACCAGGACAGATGCACACCCTATTCCAAGGGCAGATGAGCTCATAGACAAATTGGCTTCTGCCAAATATTTGAGCACATTTGATTTGACAGCTGGCTATTGGCAAATCAGGTTAGCTGAGGAATCCAAAGCCAAAACTGCATTTTCGACCCCAGGAGGTCATTACCAATTTGTGGTGATGCCCTTTGGTTTGAAGAATGCACCTGGCTGCCACCTTCCAAAGGTTGGTTAATCAAGTCCTTACTGGGTTGGATGTCTTTTGTGCAGCTTATCTCGATGATATTGCTGTCTTCAGCTCCACCTGGGAGGATTACCTGGTCTACCTGAAGGAAGTGCTAGAGGCTCTGCAAAAGGCAGGCCTCACTATTAAGGCCACTAAGTGCCAGATAGGGCAGAGTAAGGTTGTGTACTTCGGCCACCTTGTAGGTGGAGGCCAAGTTCAACCACTGGAGAGTAAGATCCAGACCATCAAGGACTGGTCCCCTCCAACTACCCAGACTCAGGTCAGAGCTTTCTTAGGCCTGACTGGGTACTACAGGACGTTTGTTAAGAAAACTGTCAAAAGGCATTTGATGACCTGAAGAAGGCCTATACTGAAGAGTCCTGACTACTCCAAAGAGTTTATTGTCCAAACAGATGCTTCTGAGTTGGGGGTGGGAGCTGTGCTTTCACAACTTAATGTAGATGGTCAAGACCAGCCCATTGCTTTTATTAGCAGAAGGCTGAATCCAGAGAAAAACGTTGGTCAGCTATTGAGAGGGAGGACTTTGCTGTGGTGCCGGCCCTAAAGAAGTTGAGACCCTACTTATTCGGCACTCACTTAAAGATTCAGACTGACCATAAGCCCCTCTTATGGCTTAATCAGATGAAGGGCGAAAACCCCAAACTACTCAGGTGGTCCATTTCCCTACAGGGGATGGACTTTACAGTGGAGCACCGCCCAGGGACTGACCATGGTAATGCAGATGGTCTCTCCAGGTACTTCCACTTAGAACATGAAGACACAACTGGTCAAGGTTAGTCTAATACCGCTCACAGTTTTTTAAATACATACAATTCAGACATACATGGCGGGCGGAAAGAACACTACAGGAGGCACTCCCTGAATATGCCCCTCTGGAAGGCCGCTTGTTGCAGGAAAAGATCTCCGAAAAGGCTGTCTCCCAGATGTATAAGTCAATTATGAATAATAAACCGGACAGGCTGGAGGGCCTGCGGGCCGTTTGGGAGAAAGAAGTAGGGGAGATGGATGATGTAGACTGGGGGGTAGTATTAATGCACCCTAGGGAGGTAGCGATTAAGTCGCGACTCCGCTTGATACAATTTAAGATCCTACACAGGGTATACTTTGACAGAGTACGGCTCTTTAAGATGGGGAGAGTATCTGACCCTAGCTGCTTGCGCTGTGGAATTGCACCTGGAGATTTCTTACATACAGTGTGGTAGTGCTCACATATACAAACCTACTGGGGGGAGGTCCCCGCTGAACTGGGTGAGGTGCTAGAGATAGATATCCCACTGAATCCGAAGCTCATTCTCCTGGGGATGGCCAATGATGTGGACCTGGCCCGTCCACTGCTGATCTTTTTAGTCCTAGTACTGGTGGTAGCCAAAAGGGACATTGCCAGGAAATGGGGGGCACCGGATACACCCCAGTTAGGAGAATGGAGGAGGGGCATGAATCTGTACATGGCGGCCGAAAGGGTCACGTAAATTTCGTAAAGTGTGGGGCAAATGGAGACGTTACCATGATTTGGATGAAGGACTTTGAGAGATGTCAGTTGTACGTAACTATGATGCATACACAGGACAGAGCCGTTCGAGTTCAAGGGAATGTACATCACAGAACTGGTGATCTGCTATCAATACATGTGTATCTGAATAATACTAGGGGGGACCTAAATTTTGTTGGAATGTGCGGGGGGGGCCTTTGGCTTGACAGTGACATGCTTGTTCTGTACTTGTTTTCTTTTGCTGAAAATAATAAAAATGTTTTTTAAAAAACATGTTGAGTAAGGTGTCATACGACTTGGAATACTACCCCCTCGCCAGTTCTGGCAACAGGGGTAGCATTCCATCCTTCTAGAGGGAGACGACATGTACCTAATCTGAAACCTGGGTAAAGTTAAACATGAGCCTCAGCATCACAAAATGGATGCTGCCACCACAGACACAAGTCTGATCTCCTGCTGCTGGGAGTCCTTCCAGCTTGGGAGGCCTGTACAAAGGGTTTCCTGTCAGGGGAGGTGCTTGCACCACCCCAGACAGGATTTTCTGTAGTGGGTTAGGGAGGGCTGAATAGAATGAGACATGCCTGGGGCACACAAGGTGTCCCTGTGCATATGCCAGTTCAAACCGGAGCTGGGGCTTTCCAGCCCCAGTCCTGGCGCGAAACTGGAAAAAGTAAAGGGGGTGTATCCTCCCCCCTTCCTGGTCCCACCCAGAGGAGGGACCTAGCAGGTGATCCAGCCCCTAGATTTGGTTTAAGAGTAGGAGCTGTGTCCTAAGACTTCAGATTATCCTGAACTCGACTTGAATTAAGAAGATAAACTGGACTTCGACATTCTGCTGCACAGAAGACTGAAAAGAATCTCCCTTGTGGCCAAGGAATGACCACCCTGTGAATACAGGCACCATCCAGCAACTCGACGACTGCCTTACCGCTGCCTCCCGCCGGAGCCCGAGCCCAGAGCCCAACAAGACCTAGATTGCCAGACATCTCAGAGCCCGATCCACAGTCCCTGAAAAGAAGAGACCCGTGGAGGCACCGAGAGACGTGGGACCGGCCATCTTGGAAGATCCAAAGCGTGGCATTGGCTGAAGTCCTTTCTCCTTGGTCGCAGTTTTTGTGTGGAGCAGGGGCCCCGTAGGTCCAGAGCTATCGCCCTGAGCCAAGGAGTTCCCCAAGGCTCGAGCCTAAGTCCCACTTTATTCAACCTCTATGTTGCCCCAGTGGCATCTATTGCGGAGAAACATGGGGTTGTTGTGGTGACTTACGCGGATGATACTCAGCTGGTTGGAGCTCTTTCTCAGCCAGCTGAGCAGGCAGCTAGTCAGTTTACATCCTGCCTGCAAGACCTGGCTAATTGGATGTCAAACAATTGTCTCAGATTAAATGGAGACGAGACGGAGGTCCTTATCGTAGGCAAGTCTCCGTCTGTTTGGACATCCGCATGGTGGCCCCAGACCTTGGGCCCCTTACCTCAACCTAAAGAACAGGTCAAGAACTAGGGTATTTGGATGGACTCAAAACTATCTTTTGAGTATTACACTAGACGTGTAGCCGGTACTTGCTTTGGCATTCTCCGTTGTCTGAGAAAGACACTCAACCTGCTCCCAGTGTCAGCAAGGAGGGCCCTGGTGACTTCCAGGCTGGACTACGGGAATGCCTTATATCTGGGAGCTAACGTGAGATGTCTTCAACGTTTGCAAGGTATCCAAAATGCTGCTGCACGCCTAGTGTTAGCACTGCCTAAAAGATCTTCCACCAAAAAGGTATTGGGAACGCTCCACTGGCTTCCAATTAAAGATCGTGTCCAGTTTAAAATCCTGTGTATAGGCCATCGGATCGCTCACAGTAAGGGCCCGAGTTTCCTGAGGAATTTGCTTACATTGTATAAACCAACTAGGCCCCTCCGGTCGGAGGGCACTGGGCTAATGTGTATCCCGAAGACTTGCAGGGCCAGGATGGTGCGGCAGATCCTTCCGCCTTCTGGCAGCACGAAGTTGGAACACTCTTCGTCTCAGACTCCGGATGGAGCTGTCCGAAAAAGTTTTCCGCAAGGAACTCAAGACACATCTGTTCCCCAAATATTGAAGTGCTCTCTTCAGGCTGTACTAGGGATCTTTCTGGCCACTATCAGCGCGGGGACACACTGACTAGTGTAACCAGGCACTTTATAAGCTCAGTTAATAATAATAATAATAATAATAATAATAATAATCCATGAGGAGCTGACTGCGCAGCCCCTGAGTCATCCTCAATGCTGTTCTTTGGGGTTTGAGAAGCCCCATCACTGAGTAGCATCTGAACCGAAGATCAGCCCCCCAGCATCCATGAGATCTGCGTGGGGCCCTTTTGCATTTTGCCACTCGACACGTCATCCTGGTCACTGGTCCGTCGGCTAGTGGCTATCTTGGTGACAAAATCTGAAATCTACACTGCTGGTCTGGTTGCTCCAGACTGGCCCTTGCTCCTGTAAAAAGGAGCAACCCCTCTGACCTTGCTGGTCAGAGTAAGAAGCTGGCATTGTTTCCTGCTTTGCTTGCATTAGCCAAGGCCTGTTTGCTCCAATCAAGAAGCCGGCACCGCCATCAGCTAGAGCCTTTGTGGGACAGCTCGTGATCGACTCCTGGACGTCGCTGACCTGTTCGTGTCTACGTGGCTGCAGACACAATCTTCACTTCTTCACCTGTTGGCACCTGACATCGCTGGTTCCCTCCTGGTTCCACGGTAGTCACTGGCTAGTGACTTTCAACATTGTACCCTCTGCTTTCAGGTCTTCACTTCTTCAGATCTACCCTTGGATCCACCGGAACTCTTCTCGACTGGCCGCCTGCAGCATCATCATCTTCAGGCTCCATTGAACTGCACGACGAAACTCGGCGCACTTTCACACCTATGCACCCGCTTCCTGTGGGTGAGGTAACGCTGGCACTCCGGTGCTCCTGTGTAGAGTAAAATCTCTAGGTTTCAAGTTGTTAGGTTCTGGTCCATCCGGAAGACTCCCTTTGCAGTAACTTTGTAACTTTTACGCACCCATTGAAATTCTATGGGCGCCCGCGTGTAACTTCTAACACGGCACACGCACTCCGTGGGCCTCCTGGTCACTAACTCTTGTTAGCTCCTTGTAGTCCCTAGGCCTTACCCCTGTTCATATAGCGGTTCTTATACCATTATTTTAGTATATGGTTAGAGTGGCCACCAGGACAACTTTTGTATGTTTAAACACTGTTTTTTTTTAACGCATTTGCTTTTGTGCTTATAAAGAGTATAGGAGATACTTGTAGTAAATAAATATATATATATATATTCAATATATATCTGTGTGGTGTCTTTCATTTGGTATTCAAGGAGAGTGTATATGGTAAAACATCTTGCTTCACATGCATTGACAGAGTTTAGCCTAAGACTGCTTTGTCCACGCTACCCCTAGGACAGCTGGTCTATAAGGTTGACTTACAACCAATCATCATAAGGGTTGTTTGGACTGATACAAGGTGGTCACTAGAACTAGTGAACATCATATATCAGGCCAACTTCTCACAGCCATTACTAGGTACTGATCTCCAGTGGCCTATCACTATGTACGAATCTCCAGTGGCCCATTACTAGCTACTGATTTCCAGTGGCCCATCACTAGGTACTGATCTCCTGTCGCCCATCACTAGGTACTGATCTCTAGTGGCCCATTACTAGTACTGATCTCCAGTGGCCCATTATTAGGCACTGATCTCCAGTGGCCCATCACTATGTACGGATCTCCAGTGGCCCATCACTGCTTTGTAAACACATATGTTCATCCCAAAAACAGAGCCAAAGACTTAAGGAACATCTTGAACCAACTGGCGGAGCACGTCACCCAACTGGAGAACCCACTCCTCTTCTTGTCGGGGGACTTCAACCAAAACTTACTTGGCTCGTCATTAGAAGACGAAGCTCTGGCTCTTAATAAAATCTACAGTATACCAGCACAAAGTACTCCTCCAAATTGGAGAAAGCGCCAAAATAACGCTTTTCTCCAAGACTTAGAACATGAAAATCTTCGGGCACTTAACGGCTTCTGACTGACTCCCCTCCAGTAGCTTCTTTCTACTCTCATAGAGCCAGCTCCATCTTGGATTACACTTTCGCCAGCCTGGCATTATTCCCATACATCCGGGAATTCAGAATAGGGGACCAGGGGGAAAATGACCACCGCCCTCAGGAAAGCCAGCTGACAGCAAAAACGCCAATGGTAATCAGGCCAGACAACACACTGGGGGAGATTTATACAATCAACCAATGGAAAATCAAATGCTCGCCAACCAACACAACCACCTTGGCTGAAACTGCCCTCCAACTGTACAACATACACACATCAGAAGCAGCTGGGCTCATTTCCCACTGGGAGAAATACACAGATTCACTGGTAAACAAACTGGCAAGAAAGTCTTCTCCTAAAGGCAACCATAATACAGAGCATAGCAGTATCAGCCTAAAGAAAGGACAAAGAACACAACTACGCTCACAAAAAAGAGCTGCAAACCTATCCCTACGGAGGCTAAGAGCAGCGCCCCAAAACGAACAATTACGAGCCACACTGAAAAAACAAAGGGCTGAGCTCAAACACACAAAATGGGTAGTAAAAAAAGACGCAGAAAATGAAGGTTGGGCAAAACTTTTATACGACTCCAAAAGCAAAAACAGTGCCCGTTTTTGGCAAACAGTAAACAAGATCCTACGCCCAGACCACAAGGACCTCGGTTCACACATTGGGGAAGATCAGTGGCTTAACTACCTCGGCAGTCATTTCAACGATCCCTTGGGACAGACAGGGGCACAAAGAAGCACCAACGCAGAGCAAGCACCCGCAATGACCATGTCAACGCCGACAATCCCGGGAGATCAATTTCAACCTAGTGTTACCCCGGCACCATCAGCGGCCCAGCAAATAGCCCTAATAAAAAAACAGATTCGTAAGGGCAGGAAAGAAGGCGCTCCAGGTCCTAATGGCATCCCGCCAGCCCTGTTCAAGGAGAAAGACACAGAATGGGCCACCATACTACAATCTTCATTCACAGAAGTCAGACTCCTAAACAGAATCCCAGATTCCTGGAGAGGGTCAACGATTGTCCCCATACACAAAAAGGGAGACAAAACGGTCCCCGACAACTACCGTCTAATAGCCCTCCTTGATAACGAGGCTAAATACTTCGCTGGAATAATCTTAGAGGAGACTGTCACATGGGCGGACTCAAAGCAGATTATACCATGGAATCAGACGGGTTTCTGGAAAAAAAACGGAACAACCACCAACATCCTGGCTATCTCGCTGCTAATTGATGGAGCTAAAACAAAAAAAACTGCCGCTGTACTTGTGCTATATCGATTTCAGCGCGGCCTTCGATAACATCGAGAGAGGCATGCTGTGGCGGAAACTTGCACAATGGGGCATACCTCAACCGCTTTTAAATATGCTGAAGTTACTTCACTATGACACCTGGGTGCAGGTGAAGCTGGGAAGCGGGACCCATCTGTCTTCCAAAGTCTGCACGACAAAAGGGCTAAAACAAGGGTGCGTGTTGGCCCCGACTCTGTTTAACCTGTTTATGGCAGACTTATCAGGCCGACTCGACACATGCAACTTCCACTCTCCGAGGCTGGGAGGAAAAACCCTAAGTAATCTATTATACGCGGATGATGTGGTACTTCTCAGTCACACACATATTGGCCTCCAGAATTTGCTGATCGAAATGCACAGCTACGCAATCGAAAACAACTTAAAAATCAATCTAAGTAAAACGCGCACAATGTCGATCAATACCAGGAACAAACACCAGAAGTCCTGGACTCTGGGCGGCCAAAAAATAGAGTCTTCACGCGAATATAAATACTTGGGACACCGACGGTTCATTTGTTAGGCAGATGGAGGAAACCAAAAGAAGAGGGGCCTTGATCGCCATCACACTGAAAAATCTGGCAAACCAACTATCGGGGCCAACCCTGACACCATACTTAAAAGTCATTCAGGCTAAATTGCTCCCCTCAATTTCCTACGGCAGCGAGGTATACGAGAAAGAGACTCCAGGAACCTAGATAACATCCAGGTAAAAGCATATAGAACTCTGTTCTCACTCCCGTCTTATACCTCGCCAGCTCAAATACGGCTAGAGTTCGGCCTAAAAAAACAAGACCTTGCAAGACAAGGAGCCTACATTATCTGCTGCCACAAACTCCGCTCTGCCTCCAATGACACCTTAAAAGCGATGCCGTGGAAAGATATACAAAGCAGGGATGTATCTCAGGCACGCTCCTACTTGAAGGCAGCATTGGGGGCTGTCAAGGCATCCGCACTTTGGGACATGCAACTGGGCACAACCTGTTTAAAAAAGTGATTTGGAAGAACGTAAAAACTCTTTCCCTAACAGAGGACAAAGCCGCTTTTGCTAAAAGAAACCATGCTTGGATGACTTTAAATACGTATAAATCCCTGACACCACAACTTTATTTCAGCCAGGGCTACCCAAAAATCACTAAACTGAAGTTTTTGAAATATAGATTAGGGATCCTGCCCAGCAGAGAGCACCAACCACCATGGCTCAGGAGCAATGGCCATGAAGCCTGTCAGCTCTGCAACCTAGCAACAGGAGTCATGCTCCACCTGACCTGTCTCTGCGAAGAGCTCCGACAAGCCCGCCGACAGCTACTAAGGGACCAGCTCAAGCAGAATGGGACCAGCACGCGAAGGCAGGCTGTGCTTGCATGCTTGAACCCTGCAAACACAAAACTGAATTGTAGATACGTCAAGTTTCTGACTACTATAGAGCAAAGACTACCAAATCTGCAACGTGCAGCAACCATTGGTTCTGTAACCTAACGGACGAACTTTGGGCTACAAAAGCCTAGCCCGCCCCGGCTCAGGGATTATTGCTAGATCACTACCCTCGGTCTCTCAACGCATGGTCCTCGGCAAGGACAATTACACAGACTATCCTTTTACCACATTTTAAGAAACTGTTTTAAATGTAACAATTGTACTGGTTTTAATTAACTATACATAATAAAAATTCACAATTTACAGTGGCCCATCACTAGGTACGGATCTCCTGTGGCCCATCACTAGGTACTGATCTCTAGTGGCCCATTACTAGTACTGATCTCCAGTCGCCCATTATTAGGTACTGATCACTAGTGGCCCATCACTAGGTACTGATCTCCAGTGGGCCATTACTAGGTACTGAGCTCCAGTGGCCCATCACTAGGTACTGAGCTCCAGTAGGCTATTACTAGGTACTGATCTCCAGCGGCCCATCACTAGGTACGGATCTCCAGTGGCCCATCACTAGGTACTTATCTCTAGGGGCCCATCACTAGGTACTGATCTCCTGTGGCCCATCACTAGGTACTGATCTCCTGTGGCCCATCACTAGGTACTGATCTCCAGTGGACCATCACTAGGTACTGAGCTCCAGTGGGCCATTACTATGCATTGATCTCCAGTGGCCCATCACTAGATACTGATCTCCAGTGACCCATCACTAGGTACTGATCTCCAGTGGCCCATCACTAGGTACTGAGCTCCAGTGGGCCATTACTATGTATTGATCTACAGTGGCCCATTACTAGGCACTGATCTCCAGTGGCCCATCACTAGGTACTGATCTCCAGTGGCCCATCACTAGGTACTGATCTCCAGTGGCCCATCACTAGGTACTGATCTCTAGTGGCCCATCACTAGGTACTGAGTTCCTGTGGACCATTACTAGGTACTGATCTCCAGTGGTCCATAACTAGGTACTGATCTCTAGTGGCCCCTTACCACGTACTGATCTTCAGTGGCCCATTACTAGGTACTGATCTCCAGTGGCCCCTTACCAGGTACTGATCTCCAGTGGCCCATTACTAGGACTGATCTCTAGTGGCCCATTACTAGGGACTGATCTCCAGCGGCCCAATACTAGGGACTGATCTCTAGTGGCCTATCACTAGGTAATGATCTCCAGTGGCCCATTACTAGGTACTGATCTCTAGTGGCCCATCACTAGGTAATGACTCCAGTGGCCCATTACTAGGTACTGAGCTCCAGTGGCCCATTACTAGGTACTGAGCTCCAGTGGCCCATTACTAGAGACTGATCTCTAGTGGCCCATCACTAGGTACTGAGCTCCACTGGCCCATTATTAGGTAATGATCTCCAGTGGCCCCTTACTAGGTTCTGAGCTCCAGTGGCCCATTACTAGGTACTGATCTCTAGTGGCTTATTACTAGGTACTGAGTTCCAGTGGCCCGTTACTAGGTTCTGAGCTCCAGTGGCCCATTACTAGGTACTGATCTCTAGTGGCTTATTACTAGGTACTGAGCTCCAGTGGCCCATTACTAGGTACTGAGCTCCACTGGCCCATTATTAGGTAATGATCTCCAGTGGCCCATTACTAGGTACTGAGCTCCAGTGGCCCATTACTAGGTACTGAGCTCTAGTGGCTTATCACTAGGTACTGAGCTACAGGGGGCCATCACTAGGAAAAGTCCTTGACCAGATGTCTAACTTCATTGAAAGGAACAAACTCCTTCCTGACCACCAAATACGTCTCTTTCCAGACAGAGGCCTGGAAACCACATTGACCTCCATTTGGGATAATCTCAAATGACGGTGAAAGAAATGGAGTTTCAACACTGCTAGATCTGGTTCTGGATCTATCTGGTGTCTGTCGCCAGACTCTTCAAATAAGTCTAGGAAAGGTTATCATTCCAAGAAGTATCCTAGAGTGGATCTCTTTTTATTGACAAGACTGGCCGAGCATCATCTCACTACCCTCACCCCACACCACCCCTTTTAGTCACACATGTCAGAGTTCCCCAGGCCTTCATTGTCTCTCTTCTTTATGCCATTCTGACACCATTACCAGAGCTGCCTTCAGCGGTACCTGCTACAGCAATGCATTCAACACAGAGAAAGACCAGAAACTGGAAAACACAGACTCTTCTAGACCGACATATAGTAGCAGCCAAATGCCTACAGTAAAACTCTATTTCAATGCAGAGAGGAGCAGTTGATAGAGTTCAGACAATCAGACATGTCAATGGTTTTGTGACTGCAGTTTTGGTCACAAAACCATTGAAAGGTTGGACAGCCCCCATTTGAGAAGGGTGTCAGGCAGCCTCGAGGGAAGCAGACAATATTCTAAAGAACCACTGCCTTCTCCCCCAATGTCTTTCAAAACAGGAAACAGTGGCTGGTTTGAAAAATATTTACTGTTGAGGGGAAGGAATGCGGGGTGGTTGTCTGTTGCCCCTTGCCGGCAGCCACTGCTGCGTTCATAACCAGCCACAGGTGGCCTATTGAATGAATACTATTGATTGTTCTTTAACTCCCCCCGACAAGTAGAAACAACAAGCATTGGAAATGCAATAGGTCTCGCAGCATTAGAGTTAGTGCTTTTAGAATTGTTTATGGGGTTTTTTTGTAAATCTTTAGCATTTTTGTTTCCTGTAGCCAATGCTAAAGAATTACAAATAAAAAAAGCCATAAACAATTCTAAAAGCTGTAACTCAAATGCTCCGAGACCTATTGCACTGTGTGAGGGTGAGGGGTTGAGGGTGAGTGAGGGTGAGGGTGGGTGAGGGTAAGTGAGGGTGAGGGGTTGAGGGTGAGTGAGGGTGAGTGAGGGTGAGGGGTTGAGGGTGAGTGAGAGTGAGGGTGAGGGTGAGTGAGGGTGAGGGTGAGGGGTTGAGGGTGAGGTGTTGAGGGTGAGGGTGAGTGAGGGTGAGGGTGAGTGAGGTGTTGAGGGTGAGTGAGGGTGAGGGTGAGTTAGGGTGAGGGGTTGAGGGTGAGTGAGAGTAGTTGAGGCTGAGTGAGGGTGAGTGAGAGTGAGGGTGAGTGAGGGGTTGAGGGTGAAGGTTTGAGGGTGAGGGTGAGGGTGAGGGGTTGAGGGTGAGTGAGGGTGAGGGGTTGAGGGAGGGTGAGTGAGGGTGAGGGTGAGTGAGGGTGAGGAGTTGAGGGTGAGTGAGGGTGAGGAGTTGAGGGTGAGTGAGTGTGAGGGGTTGAGGGTGAGTGAGGGTGAGGCTGGGGTGAGTGAGGGTGAGTGAGAGGTTGAAGGTGAAGGGTTGAGGGTGTGAGGGTGAGGGGTTGAGGGTGAGTGAGGGTGGAGGGTGAGGGTGGGGGGGTGAGGGGGTGAGGGTGTGGGGTGAGAGTGAGGGGGTGAGGGTTAGGGGGTGATTGTTAGGGGGTGTGAGCGTTAGGGGGTGTGAGCGTTAGGCGGTGTGAGCGTTAGGGGGTGTGAGGGTGAGTGTGAGTGAGGGGGTGTGAGGCTTCGGGTGTGTGACGTTGCGTGAGTGTGAGTGTGTTTTTCTTGTGATGTCCCACTCTATTTTGATTCATTCTCCACTAAGTTCGGTGATTCATTGGGGGTGCATGGCTAGCCGAGCTGCGAGATGGCCGCCATGTGAGCGAGCCCACCCAAAGTTCTAGGGCTCTGTGCAATGACAGAAGTTACAATTCTTGACCAGAGGCCCCAGTTGGCACACATGCAAATCAGAACCAAACTTTCCTCTAAAAGGAAACTCAATCCGCAACACAAGACCTGTAGTGCCGATAATGGTATGATACTTAGTTGTTTCTATGCGTTTCAAAAATAGCTTTAAGGTATTGTGACTTATTACACTCTGCATATATGGTTTATACCATGGTATTTTTTTTATAAATGTATTTGCTTTAAATCAAGGTACATAACTGAAACCAGAATGCAAGGGGTTAAATGTGTGCAGTAAGAAAATCTCCCTTTGAAGAGGCCTCCCACTCTTAGAAGACATGTAGGGTCATTGTAACATGCAGTCTGTGAGGCGGTAAACAGTGTTTTTTCTCATGTACATTTCGCAGTGCTGTAATAATACTAGTCAAATGGAATGTGACATCCACAGTTTTGTAATGGGGGTGTCTATATTGGTATACTTGATGGGAATAATTGTTATTGGGCCACAGACACTCCTATTGTACCGTGCGTCGAGGTGCACGCCAGGATGTAAAATTCGTGCCAGAAATGCCCTGTTTTGAAAATTAAGGATAGTAACACCCTTGAAGTATTTCCTGAGAAATAAACCAATGTACGTTGACAAGCAAACGCTGCTGCGGAAGAGTAACATGTGAAGAAACGCGGGGTTTAAGGGCAGAAGCCCTCCCCCTCCAGCAGCGCTGATGCGGACAATGGTGGGAAGGAAGTGGCGGCAATTACTTGTGTTTGTTTCAGACACGGAGCACCTTGGGAGTAAAATCAGAGAATGGCGGCGGTGGAAAGAGGTTGATTGGGGTTTCCCCGGCTGTCTTGAAAAGTGAGCGCGCCGTTTGATTGGAGGATGGCGTGTCATCCTGGGCCTGGCGTGAAAGCTGCTGCACGCGCACGCAGGCCCCCTGGGGGGCTTGGCACTGTTTTCCTGTGCAGTGAGTTCTCTTAAGGAGAGAAGCAATTGGGCGGGGGAGGGGCAGGTGGTAGAGGGGCATTAATAACTGGTAGCCCTATATGCTACCCATTCCCTTGTTTATTTTAATGTATTTATTTCCGGTTATGTATAGCGCGGATCGTGTGAAGTCCACGTTAAAGCGCTTTACAGTGGAGTAGAGGATAAAATAAGATTGTGGAGAAGAGGCCGCATTAAAATATACATTCGATAAAAAAGCGAACTTGTAACACTGCCCTTGAATATTACTGTGCTGATAATAACAGTTGTGAAATGAAAAACGTGTAGACATATTTACGTGTTCAAAAATGATACCAGGGTCTGAAATAGATAACGGCATATATTAAGGATGGGACGGTAACCATAAGGACGACTAGCGGGCCAAAGCATGTCCAGTAAGTGATGGATGGGTTAATGCGGGTGTCTTCGTTTTGGGATAGCAGTTCTTTCGTTTTTATTGACATATATATATCCCAGCGTGATGGTGCGCATTTAGGATGAAAGGTTGAGTGTGAACCGCTAGTAATGAAGTGGCGGCAATTACTTGTGTTTGTTTCAGACACGGAGCACCTTGGGAGTAAAATCAGAGAATGGCGGCGGTGGAAAGAGGTTGATTGGGGTTTCCCCGGCTGTCTTGAAAAGTGAGCGCGCCGTTTGATTGGAGGAAGGCGTCCTGCCCATTAAAAGCACGGTGACAAAGGGAAAATCCGCTTAGCATCCATCGAGTCATCGCCCCATGCCTTAAACATGATTCTGAAATTATGTAATGTAATGTAATATAGTGCTCATGTAAAGCACTTCAATGCCTTTGTGCCGAGCTCGAGCAATATACAACTGTAAATGAAGGTCAGCAGTGCACCGCCCAAAATCGGAAGTCGAGAACTGTTCCGACATGTGTTTTTCTGGCTCACCCGAGCATGCTTCAGTACTTCCTGGAGAGCGGGCGGGCAGAGAGAGTGAGGGGGCGGAGCGGGGGTGTGGGAGGAGTGCGGCTGGCTGCCTGATAGAGTGGAGAGCGGGCGGGCAGAGAGAGTGAGGGGGCGGAGCGGGGGTGTGGGAGGAGTGCGGGAACAGACGGGAGGGGAGGAGAGTAGGAGGAGGAGTAGGGGAGGCACGGCCTAGCGGCCGTGCAATCAAGAAGTGAGGGGGCGGGAGAGTAGGCAAGGCAGGCGGCTGGGGCCTTGTGCACGCGCTTTTAAGCTCAATGCGCATGCGCATTGAGCTTAAAAGTCACGGGCACTGCAAGGAATCGCCACGATTCCTTGCAGTATGGATAAAGAGTGGATAAGCCCCCATAGTCACGCTTGCTCGATGCGCATGCGCATCGACAGGCGAGACCTAAAAAATTACATGAAAGTCGCTAAATTGCCAGTGCAGAGTTTGCTCTTCTATTTGTGACCTGGTAAATCTGGTTTTAAATTCTCACCTGTGAAGTGGATAAGAACCAGACACTAATGTTATTCTAAGATACAAAACTATGAATTCCCAAGTTTGCCTGATATTTATTAGAAATAAAAGTGTCTCTCCTACCTGCCATGGCTTGAAGTCCTTCCTCAGACTCTCGCCCCTTGAGGAGCGGTCAGATCGGGTTTGGGATGAGATCATGTTGTGTAAAGCATGAGCCGCTGCGTAGACTGCTGTGTGGACACTGTATGTGGAGTAGAAGTTGTTAACATC
This sequence comes from Lissotriton vulgaris, assembly GCF_964263255.1. NCBI lineage: Eukaryota > Metazoa > Chordata > Amphibia > Caudata > Salamandridae > Lissotriton > Lissotriton vulgaris. The sequence continues at coordinate 197,598,659 of NC_141685.1, forward strand.
ATAAACTGTTGAAGGAAGCTGTTCCAGTGATTGAGCCTCTTTGCAGTAAGGATAATCGGATCCATGGGGGAATTCAGCAGCCAAGTGTGTATCTAGACAGGTGTTTTTAAATGCCCAACGAAAAATTCTTTTTTTATCCAATGTGCTATTTAAAGACTCTACATTGTACAAGAAATCTTTGAGTCCTGAAACTTCTCCCTTTGGAATGGATAATGCCAGGGTGCCATTGAAAATACCCGGGTCTTGAAAATAAACAGCTTCTTTAAAAAATGCAGAAGTGGCTGTGCTTATCCAAACCAGGGTACGCCATTTATACATGTTCCAGTATGTAAATCTAAATATGAGCTGTGCCAGGTGATCTTTTGAGCAATGTACTATCAGTACAGTGGCAGAGGATTCATGGATCACATGAATCAGTTTCTTAACATATTGCCCATCCTTCTGCAGGGAATCCTTATTGATTCTTTCTAAAAATGCCACACAGCCCCCAAGCAGGCTGATCTCTCTCTCCAGCTGCTCGCCAGCCCTTCTGCCGCTGTCATCATCTGTCGTCAGGACCCCCACCCAGGTCCAGCCAAAGTGCTTGAGCAGAAGGGCGATGCCGCGGGGCTCAGAGATCTCACTTGGGACAGTACGGTAAAAGGAAGGGTAAAGAAGCCTGTCACTGAAGACTGGATCCATGGCACCATAGCTTATCTGAGAAAGAAACATATGTGAAACTTTACACACTTTACAACACTCCACTGAAGCACTGACACAAGACATTTAAGGTCTCCACTAAACACTTCAAGTGCCTCCTCAAGCTCAGACTTCCTGCTCATGCAGTGAAGGCCATTCAAGAGAATTATCATGCTCCTAGTATAGTATTATGTAACATCAACACCGAGCTGCTGGGGCACCAGATGTGATATCACCAGTAAGTAGGCAGACTTGAGTCACTGTCACATTCTGCTTTTCCTTAAGCTGCCCACTTATGAATTTCATCTTTACTATTTCTCGCCAGCTCCTTTGTACTGGATTCCTCTGCATGTTGAGTTAATTGTATGACTTGATGACAACAACTGGACATCTCTTCTATGGATCTGCAGCGAAGGCAACCACTGATCAAGACAGTATTATGCAACCTTTCATTCTTCTTGGACTACTAAAATAAGTATGAATATTATATATTTGAGGGGACTTAATGGCAGGCCAGTCCTTCTGGAAGGCTTAGCTGCCTCATCTCCATGCAACAACAGGCACATTGAACCTGTCTTGTCTTTTTAGGTAATATTATATTCAATTCGAGGATTAAGATATACTTAATATAGGAATATTAAGCATTCACAGTGCTGATGGCTAAAATGTCAGGTAAGAAGGAAAGTGCCAGAAAAGACATATGGAAATTAGACAACTGTGAAAAAGGCTGGTCACACAGATCTATACACTTTATTTGAAGTTCTTCTGCAGTTAAGAAATAAAAACCAAATTCAACCCTAGAGTCAACCATAAACATTGCAATGAGCACTCTAAGTCTGCAATGGAAGCCTCAATTTCCTGAAAACACACGATGCCTGCCTCCCATGCCCAACCTTTCATTCCACATTCAGATGTGAAGACTGAAGGACTCCACTGCATATCAGTGTTAAAACATGCAACAGACGTCACTCGGATGATCATCTCACACAAGATAGACATTCCTTTTCTTCTGGAAACCTGGCTCATTCTCTCCTCTGCCTCTTGATGGACATTTTACCACTGAAGGAAGATGGGATATTATGTGGTGATGCTGGTTAGGCTTCACCATGAAATACTATCTCAAATCCCTAAAGATGGTCCTTGGTATCACACTAATAAAATCTTAGCTCAGTGCTAGCAGTGTGGCAATGAGCAGTCAGGCTTTACTCGAGGAACATGTGTTAAGCATTTCAGAGTAGTAACATGGATGATAAGTAATTGAGACAACTCAACAGAAATCCAACACCAATTTATAAAAATGTAGATGATTTTTATATTAATGTAGACACCAAAATGAACGTGATCAGAAACATATAACCGGAGGTATGGATTTTAGAAGGAAACATAAATCAAGTCAATTCAATACTGCAGTACCTTTGAACTGTGGTCAAAAGAGAAAAGTGGTAATGACAAGGTGATGCGGTTCCCAGGACCAAGCCACTACGCTCAGTTCAATTTTATCGGGCTTTTGGAGCCCGGGTGCAGAGCTGAATGGGAGCCACAGGAGAGCTGCTTTTACAGCTTAAATGGTGCTGTGGAGAACAAGATGCAAAAACACAACAGGGCTTCTGCTCTAAGTGAAGCGTCAAGTGCAGGGGTCGGTTGCCGGACTGGCGATTAAGAGGCCTTGGCTGCGGTAAGTACAGTAGATGGAAAATGTGATGTCCGGCGGTCCCGGGGAACACAGTAGCCACTTGTAACTTCAAGGAAGGCTGGACTAAAGTTCCCACAATGTACTAGACCATCTGGATTTGGGGGATCACACTGAGGGCCCAATGGTCAGCAATTATTCGTATCTGGAGCCTGCAGTTTGCCTGAGATTAGTGCCACTAGTTCAGGGGAGTCTGAAGTTCATTTTGGATCTCACTGGGTCCCTCTGTCTGGGAGAACTAACCTTTAGCGTAGGACAAGCCTTGATCATGCAGTTACAGGAGTGTTGTCTTCCTCTTTTGGTTTGGGCAAATCCTGCTGTTGCCATCTCTCGGTCTCTTCTTTGTCCTCTTTTATGCAAGTCAATTCAGAACTGAGGTTCTTGTGTCAGGAGTTGCCGTTAAATCCTAGATTTAGGGGTGTTGGGTGTTTCGGTGGAAGTGGCCAATGGGCTGCTAGCCCCAGCATCTATTCCGTCCCTGAAGTGACCACGTCCCGGGGTGTAGGTCACTTTTTCTACCTAGAACCCTCTATTCTATCACTTTTTAAAAGTGGCAGCAGTCTTCGTCAGCATTACAACCCCGGTAACCCCCCTACAGGGGTCGATACTCTTCAAGGGGTGTTTGCCTCCTGAATCCTAATTTTCCCATCTGGCCTGGTGCAAGTGTACCTGGGGAAGGAGTATGGCTTCTCCATCTTTTGGGAGGCAGCCTTGATGCATATCAGAGGCAGTAAAAGCTTTGCAGCTCACCACCTTGTTGTGTCACTTCATTGGCCAGACTGTCAGGGAGGGCGGTGTGAGCTCCTTCTTGTCCAGGACATTGTTTCTTACTCCTGGGAGAGGTCACACCTTCTGGCAGGGAGCTAGAATCCTGTCTTGGCTGCATTAAGCGTGGCTAGCAGGCAGAGCACAGGAAAGCTGGGGCTACCAAGGGGCAACCTCTAAGGTAGCCACCTGGGTGCATGCCGCATTGCCCCTGGTATGAGTTTTGTCTCAGGGGTGAGAAGGCACATTGTTTGATACCAAACATGACATATTTAGGCATTACCGTAATAGAGATGCCAACTTCGAGTTTGCCTGGGTGTCTGCCCATGTTAGTCTATCCCTTATAGTGTCCTTTAATGGTAAAGGCCACTTTAGGGTCATATAAGTTTGGCCTTATATGTCCTCACCCTTAATATAATGCGCCCTGCCCCCTCAGCTCAGGAGGCCTTCCTTATGGGTGACTGACATGTATTAAAGACAGTGCTTTGACCTTGCCACACATGGTGAGGCCAAATTTGAGTTTGACCAGTTTGCACAGCTCCTGCTGTCCTTAATGGCAGACCTGCCGTCAGTAGTTTACTTGGGTCACTCAGGATGGCACAAACAAAGCTCCAGGTCCTGATGACTCCCTTAACACCCAGGCCCTAACCACCACTGGTACCATATCATAGGAACTTATAAGAGGGTTAAAGTCTTTGCCAATTGGGAATACCAATTCACACACAGTAGTTTTAGGGAGAGAGCACTGGCACTAGAGTCTGGGCAGCAGGCTCCAGTGCACTTTCAAAGTCATAACCAAGAGTACTGGAACAACAAGCGGGGGGAGGGGTGACCATACAAAATGGGCACTTTCCTACAACCACCCAACTTTTCCATTAAACAACTTCATGGGCAGGATCATCTTGGAGGTGAGGTTGCAGGTATTAACCAAAGCTCTCTCACCTCCTTTGATGTAGATAACATTCACACTCGTAACTACATGGGAATTGAAACCTTCTCAGCATGGAAGTTAGTCACTAAAATTCACCTCGTCTACCACCCACTTGGAGAGAATCAGCGCTTCATGAAACAGTTGATGGAGATCATCACTATTCAATCCCTCTGACACCCAAAACCCATCTCCATGAGTCACCCTTCTGCCACCCCTAATCCAACTCCAAGACGAGCATAACTCTCATAAGAAACTCTTGTGAAATACTAAAGCCTCAAATGTTTCTGATCTCATCTCTAAAATTCCAGAGACCCACTAGGGAAACTCTTAGAAATTATCAAGCATCAAACCGGCCCAAGCAGTGGCAAGAGCATAGACAGCTCCCCTTAATCGTTTTCAAACATTTTTAAAGAGAAGAGAAAGAAGATAGAAAACTCTGTGGCAAGAACAAATACAAACCTAACCTCAGGAAAGAGCACACCCTTTGCCTCAAAGGATTACACGGGTACAAAGGCAGCCCTTTCTTCCCCCCCACTCCAAAAGCAATACAATAAGCACATTTGAAACTATCAACAAAAATTATATCCATGACTTCATAACATTAGTAAAACAGGCATCAAATTTCTATGATTTTATCTTTTCCTCCATCACCAAAGAACTCACTCACCTCTTCTCTCCCTAGGGACAAAGATTGTTAATACGTCTTTGACCAGAGACCCTCCAATTTTTGCAATTATGGAGCAGTTGTAAAACCATCAACAAAAATGATATCCAGAGGTCACAGCATCACTAAAAACCACATCCAGTGCTTTAAATAGAATAAAATAAGTGCAGGTACTCATTAAAATGAGCTAGAGGTGTAATAAGGGGGCGGGGCTAAGGGCAAGACATGATAAAACTTAACAACTTCTATAGTATTTGCAGCACATACAAAAACACATGAGAAATGTGTTTATATAAACAAAGCAGTTTAATTCATTACACAAAAAGAAAAAGAAATGAGATAATATATTAACATTTCCTTTTTTTGCAATAGTTGCACCTTCTTATTGTCATACTGTTAATTGCTGTTTGGGACAATTCTAAATATTTTTCAGCACGCGAGTCTCTCACGAGGAAAATCGCACCCTCCCGGCACTCCTCTGTTGCTTTTTTAATACTAATTCTTTCAATCACAGTTTTGGCCAATTTGTATTTAATTCTATTACAAATTTCATTTAAATCATCTTGTGGTTATGCAGCACTAATGTGTTGACTTCACTTTGTACTTAGCATACATCTTTACATTACTTTAGCACAAACCCTGATTCCAAAATAAAGAAGATCCCTCTTTGTAATAATCCAAGCGCTTGATACCAACATGTGTATAAACTCATTATAAAAAACAAAGTACAACAATGCACTGCTCCAGTAACACCGAGTTACCATTAAACAATGGGGCTTTAATGTCACAATAATGCTTTCAAGTTCCTGACCACGTGAAATGACGTTCATAATCCGTGTGGCTCAGCAGCCCCAAGGGTGACTGCAGAAAAATAGCGGGTGTCTGGCACAAGAATGTGCCCGTGAGAAAGAAAGCGTGCCTGCTTAATCGTGATACTATACTTAATGTGGCCGTGACATAGATCAGAATCCAAGTGAGTGAGAACCCGGTGCAACCTGGAATTTAATAAAGTGATCTCCGCTTCATCTAAAATAGAAGACATCGCAATGCCGGGATGTGGTGTCAAATACATGGAATAAAAGAACGTGTAACATGACGAAGAACTGAAAGGAAAAAAAAATTTGAAAATGTAAATGTGAGTCACTGTCTCCAATGTACAATAACTGTGAATGGAAACCATGTCAGTAAGACGCGTACTATGGGTCGAATTCAGGCAAGTAAAACCCACTGGCACCCTAAACATAAGGACAGGAACAACTTCATACATTAAGCTTGTTTATACTTGAAGGAGCGCGATCACAATCTTTGTTTTTGCAATGTGATTGACAGCACAGGGCCTGAACGGACCCTGCTTCATCAAGCACATCACAGCGTGATGGCGAGCACCCGGACAATATTCAAAGAAGCCCTCCTGAGTGGCTCAGCAGGGCTCAGATCGGCGAGACAGAAGCGGCACCTTGGCCGCCAGAGACACGTTCCACTCCTGCTCCCCGGCACAGCCAGTGAGCCTACCTTTTCATGAGTACCGGTACTCTCAAGGGCAAAAGAGAAGTGCCGGTACTCAGAGTGATAATTCTAAGAAGTGACGGTACTCAGTACCGGTGAGTACCGGCCCATTTAAAGCACTGCCCACATCACATTTCTCTGACCCTACCCCTTCCTCCCTCACTAAAGATCCCAGTCACCACTTCTCCCCCTATGGACCAAGATCAGTAATGCATCTCTGATGCAAGGAACAGTCCCAGGCTTCCTGAAAAATGGACAAGTGATGTTCCTCCTGAAGAAACCAGGCGCTGACCCAGCAGATCTAAACACTTTTGCCCAGTGATGAACTTCCCTTTCCTAGCGGTAGTCCTGGATAAATGCACACTGACTCAAACTCTGTAAAAATATTTTAGAATTCAACCTGCTTGACAACGTCCAATCCTGCTACAGACTATGCCAGAGTACAGAAATAACCATCATATACATATGGACGATGCTCTCAAAATTCTAGACCAAAACAACTCATTCATTCTCATTCTTGTCAACATATCCCCGGTTTTAAACACAATCAAACACATCACGCTCTTGAATACACTGAAAGACAGAATGGGGATCGCAAGAAATGTGCTCAACTAGTACTCTTCCTATGTAAAGAGCTGTGCTCAACTTACTAAACCCGAGGCCGCAAGCTCAAACACATCATGTTAGGTTAGGTCTAACCCAAGGTTCCACCCTCTGCCCAATGGTTTTCAACCGATGCATCGAAACAGTAACTGAAACGCTCCACTACATGAAGCTAGCGTACCACATGAACGCAAATGATACTTAGCTGTACTTAAAAATAACTTTCCCAGTTGACATCATCCACCCAAATAAGGGTCTAGCAGAGGCCTAAACTTTGCTAATCCCTAAACACCTCAAACGGAACTCCCCGAAGTTAGAATTCCACCTCATCTCTCCCCCCATTCCTCCCCACCAAAAAAAAACGGATAAGCCACCTGAATTTTCCTAACACCAAACCTATAATTATCAACTTCACTAAAACACATCCATGTGCAGTACCCTCGTCCAACCCAGTACCCTAAAGAAGATCAAACTGATCATCTCTCCAACTGATTTCAAGCCATTGTACTATCTAGACTGGACTATGATACAACCATCCTCACTGGAACACCAAAATCTCACCTAGCCCCTCTCAAGAAAACCCTTAATGCAGCAGCAGGATTGTTAACTGGCACATGACAGTTCAATCATATCCCTCTCTCGTATCACTCCAATGGCTCCCCATAGAAGCCAGAAGCATACTCAAAGTATTGAGAGAGAAAGATTCAGAAAGTGGTACAGCTTGGCACCACAAAAATACCTACCAAACAGCCTCACCGTATATTTGGAATGGACCCGCCAATGTCAAGAAAAGCCGGACCCATGGCTGTTATTTCTCAGGAGCAGCTCCTAGAATCTGGAATTCCTTTCCTCCTGACATTCATACCAAACCAGTGTCTGTCACCTTCAAGAAGGAGTTGAAAATATTCCTGTTGTGCAGATTCTTCCCTCTGTGAACCCTCTTAGCTTGGAGATCACATGCCAGTCGGCCAGACACCCAAACTCCTGAAGACTCTGTCATTTACAGAGATAAACAACCTACGGAATATTCCTCGCGACTCCACACCAACTGATGGGTTGTTGCTGATCCTAAGCCCCAAAAGAGACTATCGGTTTATGCACTGACAACCTAGTCGTAGGTACACTATCAGTGATTATGAGCATATGAAATGTCAATTTTACTAGAGGTAAACACACTCTTAGTATATTGATTGCCCTTTTCAGCACTCTTGATACTCCCGGGTCATGTGCATTCTTTATAAAACTCTAAATAAATACCTTTTGTGTCACCTTTCACTACTTAGTCACCAGCCCAAAGTAGGTTTGCCCTTATTATCTGTCAATTGGTGCCAAGCACACTTGCCCGTGTATGCTTATTTCCATTAGATGCACACCAAATATAACAAATACACTCACTTATTTTCTTTAAAACAGACATTTCTGGTCTGTTATTGTTTCTTTCATGTTGTCAAAATGTTCTTACTGAGTTTTCTACATATCGAATAATAACAGAATAAGCAACAGTCTTCCATTCAATGCCCCTAGGTAAATTCACATTTTTGGGAATCCCCTCTGAATATGTCCACCATCCTTTCCATGGTTAGGGCCTACCATAAAGGGGTGTGCCTTTATGTTAGCCACATTATTGCTGTGTCAACGTTTGTTTGGCATTTCAGGGTGTCATCTCTCTGTCCCAACAATGCAAAGCCTGGGGTAGTGGGGGGTGGGTATCCCAGGATTTCTTTTAAGTTGTGCTAGAATTTCTGACCAGAAGAGACAAATTGTTTGGCAGTCCCACCAAATGTGGCAACAGTCTCCTGAGAGCCCACATCCACTCCAGCATAAGTCAGAGGGGTTGGGAAAGATCTTTTTCAGTTTAGTAGGATAGAGGTACCAGTCACAGAGTAAATTATAGTGTGCTTTACATGTACCCATGGAGTGATTACATTTCAGAATGTCTCTCCAGACTTTCCTCCATTGTGCCTCAGGAATTTCCACTCCAAGAATATCCTTCCAGAAAGTCAATTGTCGTGGCCTCAAAGAGTCAAGTGTGATGAGTAGTAAGGAGTATAGGAAAAGATGGTTCCACTGGAGAATCCAGCCCTTTTAGCAAAGTGTTCAATAGGGGTAAGGTCTCTGGTGGAGGCTAGTCTAACATCTGGCTAAAGGGCCCATTGTTTCAGTTGTGTATAACTGTAGTATTCAGTCTCCGACAGATTAACATTCTGTTGGCAGTGTTCAAACGTTAGAGTATCCCAATTATGAAAGAGATCAGAGAGCGTAAGGCAGTCCCCCTCAATCCTCGCATTCGAAGGGGCCAGAATGAGTGGCTGGGGGAAATGCCAGATTGGAGTGAATTGTTGTATAGGGGGATGGGAAGATGGTTCATTCCGCAGTCTTATTCAACTCATCCCATTTTTTAAAAGTTGTTCTTGTATGGGTGCTCAAATATGTATTAGGAGGAGAGTCTGCTCTAGGCCTGCAAAGGACATCCCATATGACTGTACCCACAATTGCTCTGTCCATCTGTAGACATTGTATGCCTGATTGGCAAAGTGACCATTCGGAAATAACCTTCAGCTGTGCAGCTTTATAATAAAGTTGGAAATCAGAGAGTGCTAATCCACCAGCATCTTTTGGAAGTTGGAGCAGTTTATATGGAAAACATGCTCTGAGATTTTGCCAAGTAAAATGTGTGATTAGTGTACGCAAAGTTGATAGGAAGTTTCTGTCTAGCTCAATGGGAAAACTCTGGAAAAGATAAAGTACCCTAGGTAACACCGTTATCTTTATGGCATGTATGCGTCCAAGCTTGATATATATACACAGGTGCCCATCGTTTGATGTCTGCTTCCAGTTGGTGTAGAAGTGAGGGGTAATTGGCATGGAATAAATCTAACAACCTGGGGATGATTTGAATACCAAGATATTCAATGTCTTCTTCAGCCCATTGGAAGAGGGTAGAGGCCACTAGATTTGCCATGTCTGTACTGGACAATGGTAAATGAAGTAGAAAGGATTTACCTGGATTTACATGGTAGCCTGTCACTTGTTTGAATCAGAGCAATTCACCTTGAAGTGAGGGTTGGGGGGAGGTGAGGGTTAAAAGCATGTCATCGGTGAATAAGGAGATGTTATGTTCTACAGAGCTCGATGTTAGACCATGAACGGTCGGTGTCGAGCTTATGGTGGCTGCCAAGGGTTCTATGTTTAGTGCAAATAATAAGAGAGAGAGAGAGGGCACCCCTGTCTTGTTCCTCTACCCAACAGGAAGTTCCCCTCCCCAACAGGAAAAGTTCAGAGCTCCCCTCGCTGATCAGACCTCTAGACCGCGGTTTGGCATAGTTGGCTAAAATCATTGCGATGAATGGGTCACAAAAACCAAAACGCTTCAGAGTGGAAAACAAAAAAGGCCAATCCACTCAATCAAATGCCTTCTCAGCATCAAGCCCTAGTAGAACCATGTCTGTTTATTGGTGTTTTTTTCGATTAGGTGCAGTCCCCGCCGTACATTGTAGTGTGTAGTGCTTAATTTGTAAAATAATAAGTGCCAGGGTCCAGACCAGTAGGCCATTCCAGCTTGCACCACCCATTACCCCGTTCATCGGCGCCAATGGCGTCAGTAAAACAACTAACAGCCATCTCTGTCCCCTGCAAGTGCGACAGTTAGAATTTTTCCAGGTTCCCAAAGCTAGAGGAATGGTTCGTGAGGCAGGTATTAGTCATTTTTTATGTATATTGTATTAATAAACAACCATTGTTCAGCTTATCTCTAAATAGGCTGAGCAGCACCACCATGTGGCAGACTGTCATAAGTGTGGTGTTGACAATTAAGTGCCGGTGTGGAGCACTGGACACCAATTAAGCACCGTGCTGAGCACCGGAATACGAGCTCAAATTAAGCACTGAGCGTCTTTCTGCCCTAATGAAGCCGGACTGATCTAGGTAGATCAAGTCAGGCAGTATACCTTCTAATGTAGGGGCCAAGATCCTTGCATAAAGTTTGGCATCAAGATTGAGTAGTGCGATAGGCCTGTAAGAACCACATGATTGCAGGTTTTTACCTAGTTTTGGGATGACTGACACCAGCGCTTCGCTCATAGAGGTGATGACTGTCCCCACCTCAGCTTTATAGTTAAAAAGACAAGTCAGGTGTGGCACTAAGTCAGAACTAAATGTTTTGTAAAATTGTGATTTTTGATACCATTTGGTCCCTGTGATTTATGAAGTTTCATGGATGTAATAACGTTTTGGCCATCTTTGCTGCTAGGCCCACCTAGTATCTCATTCTAGGCTGGTTTCACCCGTGGCAGTTCCATGCCCTGTAGGTAGTCGAGTTGAGCCTGAGTTTCGACCTGTTCTGCCATATAGGATTTTTTGTAAAAGTAGCAGAAGATGCGGGGGCCTTTTTTGAGGTCAGAGCTCTCTAATTCGCCGAAGTCCCAAGGGATGCCACTGATGTATACCTTTTCTACCTTGACCCGAAGCTGCTGTGTGAAATGTGAACCCACTGTATTGCTTTGCTCGTAGGATGTGTGTTTGAGGTTTAAGAGAGCGAGTTCTGCTCTATTGATATAAATGTCCCTGAGTTTACACCGTAGTGTGGTGACCTTCTGCTGTAGGGCTAATGTTGGGGTGGCTTTGTGGGCCTGTTCTCGCTGTTGCAATTCTTGCTCAAGTGCCAGTCGCTATTTTAGCTCTTCGCTTATTAAGTGCAGAAGTTAGGGCAATACATTTTCCATTTATAACTGCTTTGAGAGTTCCCCAGTTGTTTGAGGGAGAAGCATCACAGGGGTTTTTTAACTGGATAAATTCTCAAAAGGCCTTGCGTATATCATCCCTAGATGAGAGATCTCTTGTAAAGGAGTGAGGGAAAAAACATCAGAATTATCGTTTAAGAGATTTGCTAAATGGAAAAAAAGAGACTCTTCCGGATGGTGGTGTTGATGCATTTCGGCCCTTTAAGATTCAGTGCCTTTTCAGGACAGTGGAAGAAAGAACAACCTAAAAAGAATAATGCATATTTCAACATATAATAAGGTGCACAATACATTTAAAGGTGCACCCCGAAAGGGAAACGGTCCTGTTGATAAAAGTTATCGATAAAGAGCATGTGGAGCTATTCAAACCATATGTATAAAGAATTACTCGTTGTCCGCCCATGTGGTGCACCATACGTGTCATTGTGCCATGCATACCATAGTGTTAGCGGCATGTTGCCAATGTCTAAGTAAGGAATTACGCCTATCTCTTGCATCATGCTCGAGGGTAGCTCGTGCCTGCCGCGCAGCATAAAAGTGAAGACGTGGTTGCCCTAGTCAAAAAGGAAGATCATCCTGGAGTGATTCTGAAGTCATTGGATGGCTTCAGCCAGCCATTCCTGGGGACGTCATCCCAGGCCATCCTGAAGTCTGCCCACAGGGCTGATTATTTAAATGGGATGACTCTTACTGTAATCACAAAAACTACGCTAGGATGGTGTTCTGATGACTATTACTGTAATCACAAAAACTACGCTAGGATGGTGTTCTGATGACTCTTACTGTAATCACAAAAACTACGCTAGGATGGTGTTCTGATGACTTCCACTGACAGGGAGTGATTACCTTTTACAACTCCACGAATACTAACTGACAACATCAGGATGAGTGAGAATGACTCCTGGATGGGCTCTAGACAATTTAAGGATAACTGATGATTATCCCTGGATGATTCTATAACCGCTTCAGGATGGAAGTCAATTACTCTGGTACTTAGGTTTTGTAATGGAAGGGTACCCTTCCATAACCCAAAAAATACTATGTGTACACAAAAGTGAAACTTTTCCCATTTCGGATGTGTTGAAAAAAACTGAAAACGCTCCTATTTCCTAAATAAACTCCATGTCTATCATGTCCCCTCCCTCTTCCCTGCCCTCTCCTCTGGATAAATCAAACATTATAGCGCGGGGATGCCTTCGGGTCACCAGGCGCTCTACAAATCGTTAAATAAATAAATAAATAAATATTGTACCAAATACCAATTTGCTCTTGTTTGCAAATCCCGAAAATTTTGAATCAGGTCTGCATTATAAACTCAAGCAAACCAGACACAAAACGTCTCTAAATCCTGTCCTAATACTCAGATTATTTGTCCTGCATTGGAAAGATTACTTTTTAAACTCTAAAGTGAGAGGTAGACACTTGTATAAAATACAAGTTGCTATTTTTGGCTATGTTTGTGCTGCAGAAATACCATAAGCACCTTTATATAAAAGAAGTGGCCTGCAGCAATGTTATACCTTTGCATTCAGATCAGCTTAACATGTGCCACTACTCCCATACTCCTGACTCACTGGGATTTGCCTTCTTTAGAGGTACAGAGCATTATCGGACGCTGTTTGACATGGTGACCATTTGCAAAACACTAACCAAAATAGTGGTAAAGGAAAAACATTATCAAAAGGGAGGTTTCAATGTAATTTTATTTATCTAAAGCACATATTTGGCCCCACAGGGGCCAGGATACCAAACAAGAGAAAACATCCAGAAAAAAAATAAGATCCGGGGAAGAAAGGCCAGACTAATGCAACAATAACAAATAGCTCAACGAAAACCAGCAACTTCATGGCTTGATTCTAGATGCAGAGATTTTCTTAATCCTCTTCTGGGATTGCAAATTTTTATAGCCAGCTTCCTTCTCATACTTCTGTTGTCCAGTGATGACCAGCCGTTGGCACTGCACACAGACTTCATAAACTCTGGGAAAACAAAATAACATACATCAGTATCATGTTCCCACCATTATTTATGGTTTTTAATACGGCTGGGCTGCCTATCAAAAGTTCCAATTCCATTATTTCATACAGTCTGCCAGATGAGATATGGTTAGGGTTACATGGTTCCTAAGTGAAACATTAAGGCCACTTGGTCAAAGTTTGGCACAGCTTAGAGCAAAGCATTGATCAAGAGGGGGCCAGAAGCTGAAGAAAAAAAAAAAGTTCCCTTATGAACTATGAGCCCCTGGTCCACAATGACAGTTCTAGCCCCAAGTAGCAGTGTGTCTTCTCTGGCTCTTTCACCCTTTTGAAATGCTGGGGTACTTGATAAAGACTGTACAAATGTAGATGCATTAAAACAAGCATGGGCCATAGTCCTGTTCACTAGACGCGGGCAAGCTTCCTCTGCAAACAGAAAGTAATCAGTGCCAGATTTCTTTACAAAACCATCATTGAGGCAGCCAGGGTGAGTCTGAACTGTACTTGCAATTATCATATTTGGAAAACAGTTGTCTAAGAAACTAGCATAGTGACCAGAAATCAAAAAAGGAGCTTACTACCAAGTGTTAGGACCAGGACCAACTGATCTAATTATTAGGGAGTTGATCCAGTCTAAATAAAAGCTGCGAGCACAGTATATTTTGTAAGTGCAGTTTGCTATCACTCATTCATCCAGTTTGAGAACCTCACACCTGGACCTACAGATTTACAAATGAAATCCCAACTCAAGGCTTTGCGCCAGATTTGCATGCCATTTGTAGCACAAGATCAGCACAAACTGTTAAGAAATTACAAGGCACCCCCATTGCTCTTATTGTTCTTTTGCAGACAGCTGTTAAGCAATGATGGAGTCATCGTTCAGTTATGATACAACCTCACATATGCAAACATACAACACAATGTATAATGAATTGTCACAATCCCAGCTCGACTGAATGTCAATTGCCTTACTGCAACTATTAAATCATTTCAAATTTGTTGAACAAGGATCCACGCTACATCCTCCTTTCAGCATCTAAAAGAAGTAATTCTGAAGTTTGCCATAATCAATTACAGAAAACCTGGTTCACAAAAAACAAGGCCCTAAACACACACCATTAGTGGCATTAGGTAGAACAAGGCTCAGGCACAGAGCTCCATACTCAGACTCAAGGACAGCAGGGTAGGGGCATTGTCAGTCGCACCCTCTCCATTTGCAGACAGGGAGCGGGGTGGAGTGAAGTGTGAATAAATTGGGACGTCCGGGACAAGAATGTGCTTTGCATAAGTCGCAGCTCTGCCTAGCATTTCCTGCACTCCCTGTGTGTTGTTGACTTACTTGTTCGGGTCCTGTTGTCCTGCAGTCAGGAATTTGTGGATCCTTGATTGGACACCTCTGACATGTTCCAGCCCTGACACGCGGGTCTTCCTCTCCCAGGTCGTTGATATCTTCTTCCGGGTTCCTTCGCCTCTGTGTTCCCTCGCCAGAGGTACATGCTTGTGTAGCTGTTTCTTCGCACCAGAGTTTCTTCGGCCTCTCGTCCTGTACAGAATACAATGAGAGAAGAAAGATATATTCAACCAAAGAATCCTCGTCTATCTGGTATATAGTAGGATGATGGTATACATATTTAGAAGGACATAGGTACTTATCTGATTTATCTGATCCAAGTAGAGTGGAGAAATGGTTATTCTTTTGTTTCTCCTTTTTAACACAGGCTGGCTCTAAAGAGAAAATAGATATGTTTGTTTCCTGATTTCTTAAGGAGAGCGAAGGAGAGAGAGAGAGAGCGCAGGAGAGAGAGAACGAGAGAGAGCGCGAGCGAAAGAGAGAACGAGAGAGAGAGAGGGCAAAGGAGAGAGAGGGCAAAGGAGAGAGAGGGCAAAGGAGAGAGGGGGCAAAGGAGAGAGGGGGCGAAGGAGAGAGGCAAGTGACAGAGGATGCATTAAAGACGTTGATATGATGGGTAAATTATGTGTGGTAGTGGGCAGACGGGGTCATCTTTGGGGGAATTTTTCACTTGTTATCAAATGGAAAGTCATCCAGCAAGCATAAATGAGTGACTGTGGCAAGTAAGGGTGAAAAATCAACTTGTGAGAAAAAGCCTACATCGGAAAAAGGGATAAGCAGACTTACTTGTGCCTTGGCACCGTGCTCCTCAGTGAGCAGCGCTGTAATGACACAAGGGGTCCTTTTCTCCTTCTGATGCACACGGCTTTGTTATTGGAATGTGGATTCATGGTATGGCAATGCCTTGGATCAAGGAGGGCGTGAAATTAACAGTTGAAATGACACACTAAGGTGAAGTTACATAACAAAGAAGTTTAAATGAAGGAATAATGTTTGTATATAGTGTGGAACAATAACGTAATGAAACTTGAGGTGAGACCCCTGCAGATCACATTGAGAGGCTGCCCTCCAGACTTTCTCAGGAGCTCTGAGGCCACGTTACTGTGCTGAGCGGCTCCCTGGAGTTCGGGACCCCCTGTACTCCAGAGGCCTTTGTTATGCCACTGGTGTAGAGTCTTTCGAAATGTGGAAACTGCACCTGCATATTTACAAGCCCCTTTTGCCACCGTAGCGTCACTTTTTTGATACTCCAGTGACGTTCCCATGCTCCAATTCCCATATTTACAAGATGGTGCTAAGCCACTTAATGTGGCTTAACTCCACCTTGTAATTATACCGCTTTCTGCCACAGTCCTTTGCAGCCAAGGGGCGGTCAATGGGTGTTGCTGTGGGCCTTCCACTGCAACCCCCATTGCTTTTTGACGCTGCCCAGATTTACAAAGCCGGTGCAGAGCAAAAACTAAGACCAGGTAATTCCTGGTCTTAAAATGGTGACACAACAAGAAATTATCTATTTCCCCTCATTGTTTGCTCTTTCTATGTGTGCTGCAGCCCACATAGAAACAGCAAATTGCCATTATTGATTGTTTATGTGCAGGAAAGTGTCCCTTCCTGCACATAAACAATAGCCCCTGCAGCGCAGGCACCCTTGCAACTTGGCTGCAAGGGGCCTGTACTGGCGCTAGGCAGCTTTTTTTGCGCCAGCCCTAGGAGAAACACAGGGGTGCTCCGTATTTTTGTAAATACTGCGCATCCCTGCAGTTAGAAAATGTCGGAGCGCAGCGCTGCCAAATTTGACATAGCACCACGCGCTGGCATTTTCTCCTACATAGGCCCCTGGATGTCAAATAAATGTCCAGAGCTACTGACTTTGGAGATAGGGAACCAGGATCAAGTCTTGGCTTCAGCACAACATCATGTGACTCTTGGCAATCACTTAATCTCCCTGCGCCTACAAAATATGAATGTGCCCTTATATAATGTAACTGATGCTCATGTAAAGCACTCCAATACCATCGGGTCGAGTTGGCGCTATATAAAACTGCAAAAAATAGAATAACTTCCCATCTAGTATTTTTTATTTATTTGGCACATTTGTAGAGCGCTCTGTTACCCGAAGGTGTCCTGGCGCTGGTATTAAAATCAATGCTAACGCTGAATTAAATGCTACTTTAGTGTACAAAGGATTACTGTACTTTCAAGTAACAATGCAATACTTTGGGAATCACACCAAAAACCACCAAGACAAAAATACTTTCAGGCAGCAATGAAGAGAGTAAACCGTCGGACATAACATGAATCTTTTCTCCATAAAAGAACACAGAAGGAATTGGGCCAACTATTTGCATGAAGCATATCATTGCGCACTTTGCACTTATTATCAGGAGACAGCCATTCCCTGTGTATGATGTTGCACTGGAGCAAAAGAAGGGAACAGAAACTATGAAAACGATTTAAAAAGAGGAACCTGCACGAGTAAGAACGCAGTGAATTATTGTTTAAACACAGAATGCATCTCGGATGGTGATTAATTATAAGAGACTTTTAAGCGCACAGCTGACAGAGAAAGGAGTCTTCCCTCCGCCGCGCCCCCCCCCCCCCCTGTTTGGGTTATTTTCAAAAACATCGCAGCAGCGCCAACAAAGGCTGAGCGTGATAATTAATACCAATAGAAACTCCCTGCAAAATTAACCTTCACAAAGTCTGCCTTGACACGAAACACCCACACGTCGGTGTCACCCCTTGTGACTGGTGTCACCCGGTGCGGTCCGCACCCCCCCGCAACCCCCTAGTGACGCCACTGATACAGACAAACATCAAACACACACGCAATCACGCACGCACACACATTGCAACGCATTCATTACACTAACACGAAGCACACACCTTTATCTTAGTGGGCCACCCGGTCACCGGTCAGGCGTACACCCTCAGCTTGGAAAAGTGTGCAGCCAACGCATCGGGTGCCACATCAACCAAAGAAATTGTCCTTTTTCCTTTATCTGCAGGGAGCTGCGTCTGGCCCACTTATTGAAAACTCGTGCTTTCCGAAAAATGAGGAAGCTCGTCTGGGACGGAAACTGAGCAGCTGGGACCGAGAGCGGAGGACTGCGGCTCTTTTTTAAGGAAGGCAGCTGCGCTAGAATCGGGGGGCTGACCCAGGATATGGGCGCGTGCAGATCCGTGGAGCTTGCCCCGATGGACTAACATCTACCTAGCAGCTGCAGCACTTACCGGAGTATACACGCTGGAATCGATGAACTTGTGATGCTTTGGAAGTGTAGTTGGAAAAATAAAGACTGATCCCGATCCAACGTCCATTATGGCCATTGCCCTCACGGTATTCGTTCTTGCCGCAGACCAATAACGTCACTTCCGGCGCTCCCGGATGTGCGTAGGCTTTTGCACGAGGAATCCACCGGCTTCAGGCTCAGGATATGCAAGAGTGAGAGAGAGCTGCTCTACATTGGCATTGTGTTCGAGGCAGCTGTGCTTTTTACAAATGTATTTTAGTATTGTGATGGAGTGAATTCGGCAGTCCCAAGGAGTTCTACAAATTAGCTTGTTTTCCTTTGCAAGACCATTCCTGGCCATGAGCAGGTCTGTCCGCAGTTGTCTAATAAGTCTAACAATCGGATTCCATGGAAATACTCTATGAAGGAAGTGCAGCCTGGGTGTACAGAAAGTATCATTTGCAATCACAGCAGCGCCTCCCGGCATTCTGCATTCATAAACAGTTTTGGGGTTTGTAGGGCTTTTGGATTTTAGGGCGTACAGGGTCATTTTAGGGTTGAGGGTGGGTTTGTGTTTTGGGGGGCCAGGTGTAATTTAAGGGTTTAGAGCATGTTTGGGTTTTGGGGTGCCAGGGTTAATTTTAGGGTTTAGAGTGTGTTTGGGTTTTAGGGTACAAGGGTTAATATTAGGGTTTAGGGTGTGGTTGGGTTTGGCGTGCAAGGGTTAATTTGGGGGTTCAGGGTGTGTTTGGGTTTTGGGGTGCCAGGGTTAAGTTTAGGGTTTAGAGTGTGTTTGGGTTTTAGGGTACAAGGGTTAATATTAGGGTTTTGGGTGTGTTTGGGTTTGGTGTGCAAAGGTTAATTTGGGGGTTCAGGGTGTGTTTGGGTTTTGGGGTGCAAGGGTTAATTTGGGGGTTCAGGGTGTGGTTGGGTTTTGGGGTGCCATGGTTAATTTTAGGGTTTAGGGGGTTTGGGGGTTTTGGGGTGCCATGGTTAATTTTAGGATGTTTGAGTTTTAGGGTACAAGGGTTAATATTAGGGTTTAGGGTGTGTTTGGGGTTGGCGTGCAAGGGTTAATTTGGCGGTTCAGGGTGTATTTGGGTTTTGGGGTGCAAGGGTTAATTTGGGAGTTCAGGGTGTGTTTGGGTTTTGGGGTGCCATGGTTAATTGTAGGGTTTAGGGTGTGTTTGGGTTTTGGGGTGCCATGGTTCATTTTAGGGTGTTTGGGTTTTGGGGTGCCAGGGTTAATTTTAGGGTTTAGGGTGTGTTTGGGTTTTAGGGTACAAGGGTTAATATTAGGGTTTAGGGTGTGTTTGGGTTTGGTGTGCAAGGGTTAATTTGGGGGTTCAGGGTGTGTTTGGGTTTTGGGGTGCAAGGGTTAATTTGGGGGGTTCAGGGTGTGTTTGGGTTTTGGGGTGCCATGGTTAATTTTAGGGTTTAGGGTGTGTTTGGGTTTTGGGGTGCAAGGGTTAATTTGGGGGTTCAGGGTGTGTTTGGGTTTTGGGGTGCCATGGTTAATTTTAGGGTTTAGGGTGTGTTTGGGTTTTGGGGTGCAAGGGTTAATTTGGGGGTTCAGGGTGTGTTTGGGTTTTGGGGTGCCATGGTTAATTTTAGGGTTTAGGGTGTGTTTGGGTTTGGTGAGGGGGGTAGTATTACAAAGCGTATGACACCTTACACAACATGTTTTGATAAAGCCAAACCAAAGTTAGCAATGACCGCGAGGATCATAATGCACTTAAAAGTATATGGTATGGCTATATCATAGAACAGCTATAAGGACATGGTTCCGAAAGCTGCAGACAGGCTCAGCTCATGCTAGAGCACCATCTCACATAATACCAAGCACTCTCTGCCTTCGGGATTGTTAAGGCCTGCCTTAGGAGTGACTTATAGGTATATATGTGTCTATATAGGTTTAGATATAGGTATACTATATCTAAGCAAAGGGTGATTACACCACTCTGCCCCAGCTGAGTGATCAGCCAGTTGTGTCAATTTAGTAGGGCCAGCCAGGGGTGGCATACTACAAGCTGCAGCCCCTGGTAGGCCTTCGGTGCACATATGCCCTGGGTACCTATAGTACACAGTACAGGGGCTTATAAGTGTGACCCAGTATCCAATTGGAGATGTACCTAAGGTACATGGAGTCCATTACAGTTACAGTGGATGCTTATCTTACCTGGTTTGTACAAAAAGAAAGTGACAAAAAATCAATAAATGTGTTAAAAAAATAACCACTGATTTATACACAGTTTGCTAAAGCACATTGTATGCTCTGTTGTGTATAATAGAAAACGTATACGACATTTTGCGTTTATCTGCAATTTATTGTGCAATCATCCAACAGTTTGCATTTTTCTGGAAAACTAAAACCAAAGTGGTGGACGTGCTCTTTAAATAGACAAGCAATTCCTGTTAAATTCACCAGACGCAAAAACATCTTATTGAAAACACAATAGTACCTTTGAAGTATTCAGATGCTCATTTTCAAATCACCCCAAAGTCATCAGGAACAATGTCATCTTGTAAAGTTATCGGAGAGTCATTTAGAAGTCATCCTTAAATCATCATGAATAATGACACCTACTAAAGTCATCAGGAACTCCTTTTGAAGTCATCCTTAAATCATCACGAATAATGACACCCACTAAAGTCATCAGATAATCATTTTCAAGTCATCCTCAAATCATCAGGCTGAGCTTCTCCAGCTTTGCTGATGACTTCAAGAGCTTGATGATGTCTGATGACGTGTAAATGACTTCTAAGGTAGTTGGATGATCATCCAATGAATCTGGGATGGCTTCTAAAGTAATCCTGTTTGACCTGGGTGTTTTGGGCAAAAGAAGCATGCATGCGTGGGTGTATAGCATGCACATGGGAAGTCACAATGCAGATACTAAGATGTCTCTAAGGAGAGCGTATTACCAGACAAAATATGGGTGGAGCTGAACCGAAATAATGGGCGGAAGGAATCGGCTATTTGTCTGCCTTCTTGCCCGATTGTCGCATCAATTGCAAGGCAGGCACAGGAAGTCCTATGGGAAGAGAGAGAAAGATGAGCTAGAGAACCTGAGCTAATGGAGGCGCAAGCACCTAGCACGGGATAACTAAAGGTGTGTGCATGGGCACAGGATAAGTAAAGATGTGTAGCCATAACATGAGAGAGGATCGCTGTAACAACCCCAGTGGCCCTAAGTGAGCCCTAGACCTGTTGGAAAGCAAAGTTACTGTTTGATTAGTGAAAAAAGACAGAAGGCAATCAGGGAAATGTAGCGGTGCCCTGGAGTTTGTGGGTCGCCATACAGGCCCTGGCCAAGGAGTAGCCCAATTAAGGGAGGGAGTAGAAATTTCAGTGGGACGAGGCATGGTTCCCAAGAGAAATAAGTCCACACACAACTTACTCGTCATTAAAAGTTCTTCAACACATCAACAGCAATGCAATCAGGCCTTCAAGGAAGTCTTGTTTCTGTGGGAAAAGAACATAGGGATATAACGGGAGACCGGGGGACCCTAAAATGGCTGCGGTCCCTGCTCAACGGAACTTACTAAATATACTTGCTTTGAAGTTCAGGAAAGGGATCCAGCTTAGATGGCGAAGCGTTGTTCTGTGTGCATCCTCCCAGAGTCTAGAGACTGGCGTGGAGGAGACTAAAGAAAGCGTGCATTTGCAAAGCGCTTACAATGATCGATCCAGTAATGATGGCGGCCATCTTAGAGTGCGAAAAAATGCCAAATCAAGAACAGCGGCCCTTTTGTGGGGAATAATAAACACTTGGGGAAAGTTAAAGTAGGTGCACATAAGCGGACAGCAAAAGGAAAATGTGTTTTGAGGGTAGTAGACGATAAAATGTCAAAGAATGATATACAAGTGTACATTAATAAACACAAACTACAAATTGCACAGTGAAAAGAGGCTACCACTATTATTCAAGCAGACAGCGAGAAAAACAAGCATTCAAAAGGTACCCCCCAAAAGTTAAGACACGGTGTAATCACCACATAGCCATCTTAAAAAACAAGCATTGACAAAGCCAATAGGTTTTGCCTATGTAAGATGTATTGGCTTTGTCAATGTTTTTCTTTTCCTATTTACACATGTTTCAGAGCAGCCCGCACTGGTGGGCAGCATGTCTTAAAGTAAAAAATAAAAAAAATAAAATGAAAAATACGCTATGACCGTCAATGCTGTTGCCTAGGCAGAACCTATTTGCTTTGCCATTGCTTGTTTTGGTTAGAAATCTTACTTAAGAAAAAACAGTTAAGGCGTTTCCCCCCAAAAATTGCACTGATTTACTTATTTATCTTTTTTGCGCCGAAAACTACATCACTGAAGTTTTTGAGAGGTTATCATTGATAAGAACACCTGTTAAGCAGCATTGAAGGCACATGATGCCTTTGCCTTTTCAATTGACAAACTAGGGAGGCGCTTTCCACAGTTTCAAATCAATAATCAAGCCTTTTAGGGGAACGCATTGTGTAGGATATCGGTCACACACAAATACTCTGGAAAACACGTGAAGCTGCACTTCACTGTAAAGGAGTGACTTACTTTTATTTAATGAAATTTTATATAGCGCGAACTTTACCCGAAGGTGTCAGAGCGCGGTACATAAGAACCAGTTGCACAACATAAGGACTAAGGATTACATGCGTTACATAAAAGAAACAAACAGAAAAAATTGCAAATGTACAAGATGTAAAGTCACACAACGAAGAGATGTTTGGATCGATCACAAAGGGAGACCTTCTGCACATACAACTGAAATGCAGCCAGTTGCTCGCAGCCTGGAGGGAGCCTTTATAAGAACGAAGAGTGCTTTGCACTACTAGGACTTAGTCCCGCTAATAAAATTGATTACTGCAAAATTTCTTCCTACAATCTCTTTCGGCGCAATAATCTTTAAAGACAAGATGAATAATTGGTTAGACAGAGCACAATCGTCATGTTACCGTAGGGTTTTTTGATTGCCGAACTCGACCTCCCATGCCGAAATTCGGAAAGAATTTTCTCTATCTGGGGGGCGCTAGAGGGCGCCGAGCAAGATGGCCGCACGTAGGTGAGGCTCTGCCGAGACCATCCAACATTCGCTAATTTATCCTGTATATCCCGCCTAACCTGAACCCCAGCTGTTTGCCGAACAACATCCGATGTGTGTGGAGATTTTTGCTTGCCGGAAAGTTTTTTACATCATTGATAACTCTCCTATATACTAATCCCATAGCGAGAGTGAGGGTCAATGGTCATGTCTCCAGCCCATTTCCGGTTCAGAGGGGGACGAGGCAGGGCTGTCTTCTCTCGCCTTTGCTTTTTGCTATTGTGATGGAACCGCTGGCCTGTATCTTGAGGCAGAGATATGCGGAGGCGGCGTTGAAGTTCCCTCTCAGGTCTTTGGCAGTGTCCATGTATGCTGATGCCATGGTCCTTTATGTACGTGAACCTGCTCTATATCTAGAAGCTATACTCCGGGAGTTTATCAAGTTTGGTTGTTACTCCGGTCTCACCATCAACTGGGACAAATCTGTTGTGCTGCCCCTCACGGATGCTACCCACCCGATTCCCTTAGAATTTCCGTTGGAATGGGCGACAGAGTCAGTTCGGTGTCTGGGCATCTGGGTGCATCGGGACAGCCAAGAAATTATAAGGGCTAATTATGGAGTGGCTATCTCTAAGTTAGAAGATCAGGTGGCGCGTTGGACTCGACTCCCTCTAACTCTGGCAGATCGAGTGTCTTTAATTAAAATGGTGGCATTGCCGAAATTCCTCTATCTCTTTGTCAACATTCCTGTCCCGCTGGATTCACACTTTTTTGCCAGGCTAAGATCCATGCTGATTACACTAACCTGGGCTGGTAAGAAGCCGCGTGTGACATGGGAAGTG
Organism: Lissotriton vulgaris; assembly: GCF_964263255.1. NCBI lineage: Eukaryota > Metazoa > Chordata > Amphibia > Caudata > Salamandridae > Lissotriton > Lissotriton vulgaris. The sequence continues at coordinate 197,622,673 of NC_141685.1, forward strand.
TTGACCAAGCAATACGAGTTGGGGGGCTTTGCTGCACCAGATATGAAACTATATTATTTATGTGCACAAGCACATTATGCAACCTACTGGCTGTCTGCTCCTCCATATACCGCGCATGTGGCGCTTGAAGCCAGTGCTGTTCTACCAAATCCGCTAAGGGCCATGATAGTCAACGATCATTCAGTGTTTGACAAAGTAGAGGTTGACACGGTGAAATCCACAGCGAACGCCTGGCGGGAGTTGGGCAGACGAGCAGCCAGGTTGCCATTGTATGTGCCTGCTATGCCACTTCTCTATCACTCAGAAATCTCGGTCTCAGGCGAAATTGGAGGTTTACAGATCCTGCAGGGGGCTGGGCTACATACTATGGGGGACCTTTTCCCTGGGGCCTCGTTCCTCTCCTTACAGACTATGACGGACCACTCTGCTAATGCAGTTATGTCTACTTTTACATACGTCAGACTTCGGGCTGCCGTTCATGCTCTATACCCTACGTATCCGGAGGAACCGTTGGCACTCAGTGCCTTGCAATTGCTTTACACTACTACGGACAGGGCTAAGTTGCTTTCTAAACTATACCGAGCTGCGCAGGAGGATGAGGGGGGAGGCGCGGTACTGGCCAGGGCTCGATGGGATAGGAGTCTCCCAGAACCACTGAGTGATGATGAGTGGTCCGAGTGCTGCTCTATGACTGGGGGATATGTGGCCAATGGCAATTTTCGTCTTCTTCATTATAAGTTTGTGCATCAGTGGTACTACACGCCGGTCCAGCGGGTTCGGTATGGCCTTCGAGCTAATGCTCAGTGTGTCCGGTGTGGTGAGGATGACGCTGACTTTGTTTAAATTTGAGTTTAAAAGTATTTGTAGAGCGCGCTTTCACCAGCGGTTTCATGGCACTGTAACATGCAGATCTCCAGAGTGGAAATGGCAGGGGAGGAACAACGTAACAAATAATCTAACTAAAGGATTTGGTGAATAGGTGAGCTTTGAGTTTCTTTCGAAACTGGGGATAAGGCGTTAGGGATCTGAGCTCAAAGGGCAAGGAGTTCCATAAGACTGGGGCAAGGGTCGCGAACTTCGACCCCCCCCATTTTTTCCTGCGGAACCGGGGGACTGATAACAGGGATTGAGATGAGGATCGTAGCTCCCTAGTTGGAAGATATGGGACAATCTCTGAAGCGATGAAGGCAGGGGCCGTGCCCAGTCGAGCCTGGAAGGTGATGGAAGCAAGCTTGAACTGGACACGTTCACGGACAGGAAGCCAGTGTAGGGATTTAAGGAGGGGTGTAGCGTGACAAGATTTAGGGAGTTTGAACACCAACCGTGCCGCCTGGTTTTGGATCAACTGCAGCCGCCTAAAACTATGTGCAGGTATGCCAGCATATAGGGCGTTGCCGTAATCTAGGCGGGAGATGACCATCGCAAGGATGATCAGCTTCAAGGCCTCAAAGGAAAAGAAACGAGATACCTTGCGGATGGTGCATAGTGAAAGAAAAGAAGAAGAAACCACAGAGCAAACCTGGGAGTGAAGGGTGAGGTGAGAATTAAGTTTGATGCCTAAGGTTTTCACTGAGGTAGAAGGGACCGGGGGAGAACCTAGGGGAGGGGGCCAAAAAAGTGAGGACCAGGGACTGGAGGCACCACCTGTCAACACCAACTCGGTCTTATCTGGGTTGAGTTTCAGGTGGTTAAAGTCCATCCAGTCCCGGATGAAAATCATAATGGACTGAAAATTAAGGATAGAAGCAGAAGAAGAAGAGAGGTTGAAAACAAGTTGGAGGTCATCCGCCTCTCCTTCAGGCCCCAGGACCTCTTGATCACCCCTACTGGCTGCCATCGACCGGGTGGTCACGCACGCCCAGTCAGGCAGACCCACCATCCGCAGGTGAGTCGTCTTCTCCACCTTTTCCCAAGGGGAGTGCTCCAAGTCATTCCCTAGCAAACAGTCAACAGGCATGGTTTTCCTTACACAGACCTGTAGAGTACCAGAGACCCCCCCCCACTCGAAGGGAACTTGAGCCATCGGACACTGACTCTCTGAATTATCAGCGTTGATAACCCTACAGTAGGCATGGGGTACAACCTGCTCTTGAGACACCAGGTGCTGCCTCACTGCAGTCACACTGGCTCCTGTGTCTCGAAGAGCCTCAGCTTCCTTGCCATTGATGATCACCACCTGCCCATATTTCTTAGTGTTAGAGGGCAGGTAGTTCGTAGGGATCATCTCACTGTCTCCTAGCGAGACTAGGGTCATGTGAACGGGATCTCCACCCCCCGGGACCATCATTTCTTCTCCCAGGTGAACGCTAGTCACTTGTCGGGGCGGAGCACCAGTGGGTGCGGGTTTTCCAAACAGGCGACACTTGGGGTCACTGGATATGTGCCCAGGCTCGCCACATTTGAAACAATTGAAGGGCCCCTTTGGAACAGGTTTACCTGTCGGGGCCCCATTCTGCTTCGGAGGTGGGGGAGTCTGAGAACCCTGCTGCGGGCTCCCTTGGGAACTACTTTGGGGGCCTTTTTGGAACCCTTTCTGTTTTCCCCCTTTGTCCCCCCCACTCTTCTGCTGGGGACCCTGCCCACTCTTGGCGGAGTCTCCCACGGGACCCTTGTGGACCCTGGTGCTGAGCCAGCGGTCCGCCTCCTCAGCAAGCTTCCTCGGGTTGGACAGCTTGCTATCGATCAGGTGTTGGCGTAACTCAGGAAAACAGTGATGAGACAAGTGCTCCCATGCAATTAAATCAAAGAGACCTTGAAAATCATTAACTTTGTTACCTTTCACCCAACCATCCAGTGCTCTGCAAAAGTAAGTCACATACTCCACATACGTATTCCCAGGCCGCTTAGTACATCCCCTAAACTTCTGTCTATACATTTCAGGGGTAAGCCCGTACCTGTTCATTAAAGCTTCTTTCATGTGGGCATAGGATCTCTGATTTTCAACGGGCAAATCTAGCAAGGTATCTCTCCCTTCGCTAAGGAACCTTCCCCACAACCCCGCTCCCCAATCCTTGTCAGGGACCCGGTGGGAGGACATGGCTACCTCGTATGCCCTAAACCACTGTCCTATGTCATCCCCCTTAAAGAACTCCTTAACTACGTCCTTCGGGATGTGCACTCTTGACTCTACCTGCACTGGCGATGCGCTGCCACCAGAGGGAGGACGATCCAAGTCTCTCTCCTTGAGACTTATCTCCCTCATTTTTACTTCATAATCCATTTGGTGCTTTCGCTCTTCCAGCGCCATTCTTTTCGTTTCAAGCTCCAGCTGGATTTTCAATTCTGCCAGCTTTCTTTCGTGATTCCTCGTTTCCTTCCTGTCCGCCAGCTCCTCGGGCGACAGGCCTTTACCAAAGCTGTGCTCGCTGTCTTGCCTCTCGAGGTCGATCAGATCCCCAAGTGCATTCTGCTCCTCCGTTGCATTCTGCTCGGCGAGGGCGTCTTGATCCTCCGGGGTCTTTCGGGACTCTATCAAGGCTTTCAGGGCCTTGGAGAGCTGTGTCTTGTTTTTGCAGCCAGCGTGCGGGACCTTGAGTTTCTTGCAAAAGAACTTCAGTTCGTCCCTGGAATATTTATCCACTTTGGCGGGGTCCCACTCCACCTCCAACACCTCGGAGGTCGTGGACTCTGCTCCATCCAGGCTCTTCGTGCCCGGCATGGTTTTCGCACTCGGAATCTTCTTTTCGGCAAAATTCAAAAGCAAAGTCTGTGGCTAAGTAACTGGGCCGTAATCCTTGTGTAGTGGTCAGAAGCTCAGGTATAGATATCGCAAGTGTAAATTCGAAAATACCACCGCTGCCACCAATGTAGGAAGGGGGAGTCTCTAGTTGGCGCAGTGCAACACTAGCGACAAGCAGGGACTCTCCTCTTCCTCGTCAGGGCTGAGGGTTACCTTCCAGACAACCTCTGCTTACCCTCTAGGTAGTGTGGCTTAAGCAGTCGTAGGCTAATCTTTGGGGCACATAGGGTTAAACACTTGCAATAGTACACCTTTACAACCAACCCACCACACAACGAGACCAGACTGTATTCTGTAAAAATATATATCTTTATATAGATTTTAAGCAGGCTTGTAAATACAGTCAACGTACTTTATGATAACGGTTGCAAGTTACTCAGTTCAGGTTACCACAGTTCTTATAGCAGTTCTCTGAGGGCCCGTAGGCCGGTGTTAACCCAAGTTCTTGTGGAGCCGGCGGCTTCCAGGGGATCTGTCCCACGTCGCGTTGCCTTCCCGGGGTCGCTGATCGTTGCGGCTCTTCAGCCGAGCAGGTCACTGGTCATCCGGGGCAGCGGTGTTCTGTGGCGGCAGGGTCCTCTCCTCGTCGTCCGCTCCGACCCTGGAGGCGGCGGCTGTGCGGCGGTGGCAAGTGGCAGTACGGTCCCCAAGTGCAGGACGTACCCAGCCAAGTGCCGGTACAGCTGTGGACTCACAGCTGGGCTGTCGGGCAGACTACCGACCTTGCGGATTCTCACAGGGCAACTGTCCGTCTTTGCAGGTGAGTGGCTGCTCGTTATGCAGTCACCTCGAGAGCTCGGACCAGACGGGTCCCCCTTCGCTTTGCTCTCGGGCTCCCGGTGCAGTTGCGGTCACGGTGTTCGGGCCAGCGGTGGCTGGTCCTTACTTTGCTCTCGCTGTTGCTTTGGGCCCCGGTCACGGTGGTCAGGTGGATGTCGTTGCCTTTGGAGGAGATTCCTCCGTCGGTGCTGCGGCGATGGTCAGCACCCGCAGTCGCTTTCTTCCAAGGGGGTAGCGTCCACTGGTCCTGGGACGCTGGTCAGGGGGCAAGTTCAGTTGCAAGCCCTTGGAGATCTCTTTAGCAGAGTTTGGCACAAAGTAAAGCAAAAGTCTTCTCGTAGTCTTTTCTTCTTCCTCTCCTTCAGCAGCAAGGCACCAGACACAGGCAAGAGTCAGCACCCTTCCTTGTCTCTCACGGTCCTTCTCGTAGGGCAGAGTCCTTCTGTGGCCCAAACCGGATCTAATTCTCAAGGAGCAGGGCTCCTTCTTTTATAGGCCAATTCTTTTGTTCTCGCAGGCCAGGGGGGCCTTTGCATAGCCACTCTCAGTCCTTGAGTACCCCGGCGGGTGTACTCCGGCTTCTGCTTTCAGTGTGAGGGGCAGGCGCATCAGACGCCCCACAGGAGGTGGAGACAGCATTGTGCGGACAGGGGCGGCCAGAGTACCTTGTTGATGGGGGCTTCGCCCTTCCTGGGCCAGGTGCCGGAAGAGTCATCCGCCGCTCCCCAGGAGGGTGGAGCCAGCATTGTGGTGGCCGAGCACAGCTACAGTTCGAGTCAAGAGGCACTCCTACCTCCCACTAAGGTGTAATCTGCGCATTCACCACCTGTCATCCCTCCAGCCCTGTCACTCACACATCCCAGACAGTCAGATACACATACCAGCAGAGGCGGGCTGAAATGGTTAAGCAAGCAAATGCTAACTTTCTAAAAGTAGCATTTGCAAACCCAGGATACTAAAATAAACTTGACTACAAGAAATATTTCATCATCCTGAGTTCAGGCATACTAAACATGACTCGCTACCATTCTCCTTGAGCCTGCGGGAATTATAGGGTGTAATAATTCTCGCTGCTCAGTCTGGCCTAATGGAGCAGGTAGCCTTCAATAGTGAAATACGGGCTTGGTTGTAAGTCACTACTAGGACATGCCACGCACATCGGGGCTTGTCCTACCTTACACCTACAACGCACCCTGCCCGCAGGCCTACCATAGGGGTGACTAATATGTAGTCAAGGGAAGGGTCGGGGCTGGCAAGTGGGTGCACTTGCCCAGCTAGCGTGACAGTACGAGACCGCACGCGGGTTCTGCGGTCGCAGTTCCCAGACACAACTTTACGGCTGCTTCGGTGGGTGGCGCAACCAGCGCTGCAGGCCCACCAGCAGTATTGGCATCTACAAGCCCCGGCACTCTCTAGTGCGCTTTACTGGGGACTGACAGTAAATCCAATGCACCAATCAGGGATACCAATCGTATGTACAGTTTTACAGTAGGGAGCACTTGCACTGCGGCACGGATCAGCCGTGGCGCAGTGCCCTGAGTATCGGAAAACCAGCAAAACATCGGAGGCACATCAGCAAAAAGTGGAAGGGAGACTCACGCCAAGGTGCCAGGTCTAACAAAAACTTTGTCATGAATCGTTATAGGTTTTATACGCAGAAACAGAAGGATGAAGAGACAATTGATGATTTTGTTGCTCGCTTAAGAGAATTATCCATCAAGTGTAAGTTTGGGGCAATGAGTTATGAACTCATAAGGGACCAGTTGATTGTTCAATGCAACAATCGAAAATCCAAGAAAGATTGTGGGCAGGGAAAAACCCCACATTGAAAGTAGCTATAGACTTGGCTAAAGTAATTGAGGAGTCTGAGAAATGTATCAAAAGTTATTGACTCTCAAAAGACCAATTCAGTACAAGAGGTAAATGAGGTTTCAGAGAAACAATATTGTACAGAGAGTGGAAATTGCAGCGATGATTCTGTGGCTGTTGTCAAAAGTAAATTCAAATACAATGTACGGAAGTCTGCTCCTAGTAACACGTTTTGCAATAGATGTGGTAGCAACACTCACTCATCAGAGGTGAGATTCTGATTTGCTACCAAGAAGGAATGTCTCAAATGTGGACAGATTGGACATTTTTCTAAGATGTGCAAAACAAAGCCAAGGCAAAAAGTCGCTGTTGTTGGAAATTATGATAACAACTACAGATTTGAGAAAAACAGACTCTTGGTTGTAAACGACATTAACTTCGTTAATGAGAATGACAGAAGACAGAACAGACCCAAGGCTGACTTTAAGATTAATGGTCAAGAGGTGTCATTGATGGTAGACACTGGGTCGAGATACACTATTATTCCCAATTCAACGTTCAAAATGCTGTGGAAGGACAAAAATCTACTAGAAAGTGACATTTCTCCTAGGGGTTTCCAAGGGGAAAAAATAGACATTTTGGGTCATTTTGAATGTGAAATTGTCTTTAAAAATAGATCCACTGCTGGGAAGGTCTATGTTTCAGTTGAGGGACCTGCGATTTTGGGGTGGGTTCACCAGTATGATTTATACATTATCATTAATCCTAGAGCTCCTAGAGATTATGGTTCTGGAGGATGACTCTATTGACACTATTTTTATTGAATTTCCCTCTGTTTTTGAAGGGTTATGCTACTCTTATGTAGGTCAAAAGAAATTCTCTACCTGTACAACACAAATTGAGGAGGATACCACTCTCGATTAGAGATAAAGTTAAGAAATTGTTAGATGAGATGCCTCAGAGTGGTGTCATAGAGACAGTGGAGGCATCCTCATGGGTGTCTCCGGTGGTGATTTCTGTTAAATCGGATGGCAAGTTGAGGTTCTGCGTTGATCTAAGATCTCTGAATAAATGTGTTATTGCTGACACATTTCCTCTACCTAATATTGGTGAGTTAGTGTCAACTCTTGATGGCGCAAAGTTCTTTTCTAAGTTGGACCTCAAGAGTGCATATCACCAAATTCAGTTGCATGAAAGCTGCAAGAAACTCACTGCTTTCATCAATACTGAAGGGATTTTTCAGTTCACATGCCTTCCGTTTCGATTAATATCAGCGGTAAGTGTTTTCCAGCGCATGGTTAGTGAAATTTTAGAGGCATTCAGAAAGTAGTTTACTTCCAGGATGACATCCTTGTGTTTGGCGATTCAGTGGCTGATCATAACCGTGTGCTTAGACAGATTTTGCATAGGATTTCCTAAACAGGTCTTACCTTGCGGAAGGAGAAGTGTTCGTTTCTAGCACAACATGTTGAGTACCTTGGGCATGAGTTCTTAGCCGCTTGTGTCAAACCAAAGAAATATTTATTGGAGGCAATACGTTCTGCAACATGCCCGATTGATAAGGAACAACTTAGATCGTTCATGGGACTGATAGAGTATTACTCTGAATTTGTTAGGGATTTTTCAGGGAAAACTAATGCTTTAAGAGTCCTTATGAAAAAAGGTACAAAATTTGTCTGGGGGCATGAACAGAATTCAAGTTTCAATAAAATTAAGAAGGAAATCTGTGAGGCGAATGTATTAGCGCCTTTTGATACTAAGCGCACTTCAATTTTGATGGTAGATGATAGTGCTACAGGACTCGGCGCTGTACTTTTGCAAAAGCATTCGGACAGGGAACGTCCAATTGCTTTTACATCGCGCTCTTTGTCTCCTTCTGAGTTGAACTATTCGGTTATTGAGAAGGAGACATTGGCGGCTGTTTGGGGTACACAATATTTTCTGACTTATCTTTGGGGCACCAAATTTACTCTTAAGACTGATCATAAGCCTCTTATCCGTATTCTTTCTACAGGTGGTGCGGTCAAAGGTTCTCCAAGGTTGGCTAGGTTGGCAGCTAGGTTGCAAGACTATCACTTCGAGGTTCTACATTTTCAAGGTTGGCGCAACTTTCAGGCTGACTGTTTATCCAGGCTTTCGATTGGTGTTGACAAGGCATTGGATGATTGCTTTGGTTCAAACTTTGATGATGAAAGTGTGGCTTGGATCGATGATGTTTTGTCAGTAAGTGAGGGGTCTTTCTCGAAGGAGGAATGGATTGAAATGATGCAGAATGATCACATTTTGAAAGAGGATATTATATTGGTTAAACAGGGGCCTAGGAGAGAAAGTTGTTTGAATGTTTCTATGCCACCTTTTCTAAAAGTTCTTGATGAGCTGTCAACTTGTGGTGACAATATCCTTTTACGTAATGATAAAGTTGTACCACCGTTTGAATTACGGAAAAAATTATTTGTTTTAGCCCATGAAGGTCATCTGGGACAGATTCTTACTCAACAGAGATTGAAAGCTAACTTTTGGTGGCCTGGGATTGATTCACAGGTTGTAAGGTTGGTTGAGGATTACATGATCTGTAAAGAGGGTGAAAAAAGATTGAAAGTTGCTGGTGGTTCCTCTGTTGGGAAGTTAGATACCCCAAATATTCCTTGGCACACAATCTGTTTAGATTTTATATGGCCAATGGATGAGCTAATTGGGAGTCAACGTTTTGCTATTGTTTGTGTGGATGTGTTCAGCAAGTGGTTGTGTGTTGAATTTGTGAGAGACATCACAACTGACAGTAATGAAATGAAATGAAAAATTATATTTATATATCGGATACATACCCGGAGGCCTCGCAGCGCTTGAGCTGAATAATGTGGTGAGCAGGATAGCAGGGTATTTAGCACATTTTAGCGAACAGGTAAGTTTAATGTTTTCCTGAAAACCATCAGGTCGCTAATCTCCAGCATGTTCGGCGGGAGCGAGTTCCACATCTTTGCCGCCATGTGTGAGAAAGCCCGGCCTCCCCAACGAGCCTTATTGACTTTGGTTGTGGTGGCAAGATGCAAGATGCTGGAACGAAGGGTTCTCAATGGAATGTAGGGTAAAACCAAAGAACGCAGGATAGCTGGACCTGTTCGGTGAAATGCTTTGTGCACAATGCACATAGCTTTGAAGTGTGTTCTGGCAGCAATTGGGAGCCAGTGGAGTTCTTTTAGGGCCTTCCTTGCTGATTGCCAGCGGGGGATACCGAACAAAAGTCGGGCAGCACAATTTTGTGTGACTTGGAGTCTGTTGGTCACTGCTGCCAGAGCTCCCAGATATAACGCATTTCCATAATCCAGGCGGGAGAGTACCATCAGGTTTTTTAAATCTATTTTCCAAGAAGAGGGTTTTCCCAGTGTCATTATCAATGATAATGGTACACAGTTGGTGTCTCAGAACATGCGTGTATTTTTAAGTGAGTCTGGAGTGTCACACCATCGTACCTCACTCTATAACCCACAGGGTAATGGCCTATGCGAGAGAGTCAACAGGCTCGTGAAAGTGACCATTCAATTAGCTCAATTCAGAGGTGAATCTGTTTCTGAGCTTGTTAGAGACATGGTTTTTGCATACCGTACCACTGTTCATTCTGGGAAAACAAAATCACCTTTTGAGTTTATGAGGGGTAGGGCTCCAAGTTCTAAACGTACTCCTTCTTGATTGAAGGATTTATTTGATAAGGGTGATTCTTCTTTTTGTAAGAAAAATAGCAGTAATTCTACCTCAAATATTTCTAGAGGTGATTTTGTGAAAGTAAAATCTGGAAGAATAACAAGAGGTCTCTCAAAATTTAGGGGACCCTTTAAGGTAAAATAAGTTTTTCCACACTATGTGCTTCTCTCAAATGGTAAAAAGTGGAATATCAGGAGAGTTGCATTGACAAAAAAGTGCTTCGTTTCTTACTCACAATGTTTTGAAGGATTCTTTGGATTTGTTTTCTGAAAAGGCGAATAGTGGGTATATGTTATCTTCTTCAGAACACCCTGTTTCATTTTCATCTCCTGTTGACAGGAATTGTTTTAGTGGTGGTGATGCTTCTGATTCTTTTTCCTCGGGTGTTTCCGGTATTTCCACTGATAATTCTTGTACTCAAAATTCTTTGTTTGATGTTAATACCAGAGTTACAAGGTACCGTAAAACACCAGCATATCTCAATGACTATTGTTGTGATTAATCTTTTTGCTTTTGTTTTTTTTGTATTCTTATGTCTTTGTTTTTGTAAAGAAAGAAGATGTGTTGTAAATGTATTTGCTTATTCCTAGTTTGACCCTTTTCTCTTTATGTACTTCTCGTGCTCCAGAATGCTGTTAGTTCTAATCCTGCACTCTGTGTTCTGCGTTGGTCAGTTTGTGCTGGTCAGCAGATGCTGGAGTCGCACTCTACTGTTCTCCTACAATAAATCTATGGAAAGCTAATATCCAGACAGCGCTTTATTTATGACAAGAACCATCAAGAGAAAGGAATGCAGGAAGGTATAACATTAAGTATGTCACAGTACAAGCAATAAAAACAAATGTCATGCACATTACAACACAATGGTAGAGAGTACAAAGTTCTACTACATATACTAGTGATTAGAGTTATCTCTATATACATAGGGAAGGGATACAAATGGATAGACTCTAAGAGTCATATAGGAGTGGTAAAGAGTACAAAGGTCTACTGCATATACTAGTGATTAGAGTTATCTCTATATACAGAAAAGCAGAGTTCCATTAAGTGGGGTCGGAGGGGGGATGCAGTCAAAGTACCAAGGGAGGGTGGTAGGGATATACGGATATGGAGAAAAGGCAAATCAGAAAAGGGAAGAAACATTTGAGGATCGTCAAGGGGGAAATGAGGGAAAAGGGTTAAAGAACGAGGGAATTGGCAAGGTGGCGAGTCAGGGTCCAGAGAAAGCGGCCGAGAGCAGCAGCAAAATGGCGGCCAGGACAAAAGAAAAAGTAAAGAAGTCCAGGAGAGTCCATGGCGTAGTTTCTTTCCTTCGAATGTGGCTGCAGGGCTGCTGCCTGGGTATGTTCCGGAAGGGGCTGCGGTGTGCCAAGCAATATAGGTCGGGACTGGAGGGTAGACATGTCCAGGGTTAAATCGCAGAGCCGCCATCATTCACTGCATGCTCCGGTTTCTGGAGTGTGTATGCTCAGAGTCCGCTGGCCATCTTGGGGTCAGGCAGCACTGGTAGAGGAGCAGCTGCAGCAAGTCAGTGCATAGGAACCTTGTTCGCCTCCTACTCCCCCACTGCCAGCAAAGCATAATCAGGGCCGGTTTCGGGAGCCCACTGAGGTGTGGGCGCCATTTTGAAGTCAGGTCCCTCTATTCCATCCCTGGTTTGTATAATGTGTTTACAGAAAGGGAACAACTAACAAGTGAGCGTTACAGGAGTCGGGGTGAAATTGTCTCGTGAGGCGCAGTGCCAGCTATCTTGTTAAAAACGATTGTGCTGATGCAGCAGTAGAGGGAAGCAGGGAGAGGTTTGGCACCGAGGTTTTCTGTGTTGTTTGTGCCGAGAGCTGCCGAGAGCTGCTACTTCTATGCTGAGTTGGAGGCACGTCTGCTGTGTTGCTACTGCCTGCTGCCGTGTTGGTACTGCCTGCTGCCGTGAAACGTGAACCCCAGCATCCTCTCACTGTTCAAGATGTGGCGCTGACTGGGCTTCCCGCTGCTGCTGCTCCTCCTCTGCTGGTGCCTGGGCCCGCTGTGCCCCACGTTGGTCTGGCACACTGGCCTAAAGCTTGTAACCTGTTTACAAGTACAACCAGGGATGTCCGTTTAGAGGAGGTGCACTTTAATGATCAATTTAAGTGGGACATTGGGTTTACAGAATCAAACTGTGGTTTTTTTTTGTTCTTTCATTTTAAGAAGCTCTCCGTTTGGCTTGGACGGCAATGTGGACGGTCGTCTGAGTCCGTCGGCTCCGTATCCCTGAGGGAAAACCAACCAGCCAAACTAGCCAGATCCTGCCATAAAGCACAAAAACAGGCAGGGGAAGATCTGTGCAGAAGGAAAACGGACGGAAGAAGAAGGAAGAGTAGCCACAACACCAAGAAATCAGCCCCTTACACCCACCACGGACAACAACAACAAGAAGTACAAGATAGCGCCCTGAGGCCAGTGGGGCCATCGATAGGAAAAGCAATGGAGAGCGAAGAGAGGAGACACCACAGCACCGTGCCATCACCCCCCCCCCGACAATCGAAAGCGGAGACCCACACCAAACGTGCCAAACTCACGCTACTCCGATATCCGTGAAGCAGTAGGGTGACCAGCGCCGCTGATTGACACGGATACAGCGAGTGAGACAAGCTGCAACACAGGAGACTGCTCGGCGACCCAGCGATCCAGCGACCCATCGAGCCAGCCGAAGGGGAGACCTATCGACTGGGTAAGGCTTCAAACCGGAAGGAGCTGCAGGAGAGGGCGTCATTGCCGGAAGTCTTCACCAACTCCAGGCGGAAGCGGGTGACCGGAAACAACAAAGCGGGAGAGCGGCCATCACCGGAAGCACTCGCACTAACAAGGAAGCGTGCGGGAATCAGCACCGGTGGCAAGTGCGCAGGACCTCTCACAGGCGGAAAAGCAGGCGGAGAGAGAGCGCGAACCCAGCAGCGTCCAACCCAGCAGATCGGAGGAGGAAGGATCATGCCTGGGACAGTGGAGCAAGAGGCCACAGTGCAGAAAAGTGGCACGAGAGCCGGAGACAGTAACCGGAAGTCCGAAGGGGGTGAGGCCAGAGGGCCAACAGAGCAAGCAACAACTCTACAAGGAACCCGGGCGGGCACTGGAAACCGCAAGCAAACTCCACATCCAGCGACCCATCGAGCCAGCCGAAGGGGAGACCTATCGACTGGGTAAGGCTTCAAACCGGAAGGAGCTGCAGGAGAGGGCGTCATTGCCGGAAGTCTTCACCAACTCCAGGCGGAAGCGGGTGACCGGAAACAACAAAGCGGGAGAGCGGCCATCACCAGAAGCACTCGCACTAACAAGGAAGCGTGCGGGAATCAGCACCGGAGGCAAGTGCACAGGACCCCTCACAGGCGGAAAAGCAGGCGGAGAGAGAGCGCGAACCCAGCAGCGTCCAACCCAGCAGATCGGAGGAGGAAGGATCATGCCTGGGACAGTGGAGCAAGAGGCCACAGTGCAGAAAAGTGGCACGAGAGCCGGAGACAGTAACCGGAAGTCCGAAGGGGGTGAGGCCAGAGGGCCAACAGAGCAAGCAACAACTCTACAAGGAACCCGGGCGGGCGCTGGAAACCGCAAGCAAACTCCACACACAGCCCCGAGCAGCAGCCGGCCAGACCACCGCAGGGTGCGCACTGGGAACCACCGCCAAAAGCGAACCTGCACCACCTGGGGGGAAAGAAACACAACGCATCGCTCTCCGCTCAAGAGGTGAGCAAGGCAACGAAATCCCGCGACCGCCAGCACTTGGTGACGCGCGAACATAAAACAGCAAAGCAGCATTCAGGCCTCGGTTAGGAAGCAAACTAAGGGCCGGGAAGGTGACACAGAGGGACGCTAAGACAGAGCCAGAGCAAAGGGCGAAAGGTGGCAACAAAAGACACACGCAGGACAAATAAGACACAGAAACACAGTAACACAAGACGCGGAAACACAAGTAAGCGCCAAGACCGCAAACAGGAGCTAGGAGGGCATACTGGCCTTAAGGCGAACTAGCCCATGAAGTAAAGCGGAAGCCGCCCCAACCAAGAGATCACATAGAGGCACACCACCAATTTAGATGGACATACCAACAAGTGCTCAATAAAACCACAAACCACAACAGCCCCAACATCTCCTGGACGCAAGACGCATAGGGCCGCAAAATCAAGGAGCAAGTGGCCTGAACAGCCGCGAACGAGACAAAGCACGCGCTGGCAGGACCAAAAGCAAAGACCAGGACGAGGCACATCAGAGAGCCCAGCAGATACAGATCTCAAGGGATCCACGTGCCGGCGTCAAAGGCAATAAGCTTACCTAAAGGGGTCCTGGCAGAAGGGCGGCTAGGCAACATCTTTTCTAGAAGAGGCATTGGAACAATGACGGGCAACGAGGGGAAGAAAGGGGAGGATCAAAAAAGGCCCAAAATAGACAATCAAGGATCCCCTTTGAAAACTAGAGGCGAGACAGTCACCTTAGAGACCATCCTAAGGAGAATAAATGAGGGCAATGAAGTGGCGAAAGAGACGAAACTCAAAGTGGAGATCATGCAGCTTGAGCTGGCGGCTATAAGAGCGGACCTTCACAAAACCAACACAAGAATGGAAGCAGTAGAAGGCCGAATAAGTTCAGTGGGAGACGAGACAAGCGAGAACACCAAAGCCATAGCAGAACTGTAGAAAGCCACAAAAGCCATACAAAAACAACTAGCGGAGAAGGAGGACAGGGCAAGAAGGGGCAACGTAAGGATCCTGGGTGTACCAGAAGGAGCAGAAGACAAGGCGGGCTCGTGTGCAGCCATGCTAGAGGAGATGATCCCACAACTCACAGGCATCACATTTGAGAGAAGGTTCGAGGTGCAAAAGGCCTACAGAGTACCAGCAGGGAAACCAATGACAGGCAAAGGGCCAAGGGCGATAATATGCAACCCGCTCAGGCTAAGCCAAACAGACGCCATCTTTGCCTTTGCCAGAAAAAAACAGAACCTGACGTGGGCGGGAAGCAAGATCGTGCTAACCCAGGATTACTCAAAGCCAACGGTGGAGTCAAGAAAAGGATTCCTGGCCCTCAGAGAAACCCTGCGTAAGAGAGGCGCCACTTTCAGCTTTGTTGGCCCTGCCAGGTTCAAAGTAACAGACAAATGGAAAACAATGATTTTTGAATGCCCAGGAGACCTAAGGAGCTACCTACTAGGACCACCGGTGGAAGAGATGGAGGAAATAAAAAGCCCCAGAGCAGCGAAAAGAAGTGCCTCACCAGACGTGAGCGGACAATCTGAGTAAGACGCACCACAAACCTACAAAATATGCAAAGCACAAGACAACATATCTACATCATGATACCCGGGACAGATAAATAGGAGCTGGAACTAGACACAATGGCCTGGGGGTACTCCCAAGCAGATACAACGAGGCTCACCGTTGGACGGTGGCATCCCCAACGGGCCACAGGACAAAAAAAGGAACAGATCGAACAAGCCAGGACGATGCAACAGAGACAGAAGAAGACTGTGCCTTTTTCCCTCCTACCTCAAGGCTATACCAAAGGAAGAACACAAACTCCACCTCAGGGATGATGCGGTGCAGAGGAACTTTGTCGTCGCACACCCACTCAGCAACTAAGGGAGAGCGGGGTGCGGGAGGGGAGGGATGGGCGGAGGGAGCAGGGGGAGCGGGGAGGAGCGGGGAGCACATACATGGGCTTACTTTCTATCATCTTCTCTTTTTCTACTATCTTCCCATCTATACTCTCATTTCGAGGACCAGCAAGCGCAGGCGTAGAGACCTGGATCCACACACAACACAGAGACCAGAAGCAAACAAGGAAGGGCCAAATGGACCGCGAAACACAAGCATCATAAAATGACAAACATCAACCAGAGCAGCATCGCGACTGACATTAAGATAGTGTCCCTAAATGTCAAGGGTCTTAACAGTCCGGTCAAAAGGAGGAAGGTGCTCGAGCACCTTAAGAAACTTAAAAGCGACATATATGTGCTCCAAGAAACGAGATTAGAAGCAGCAGACATTGGGCGCATAGGTGCGAACTGGATAGGCGAGGTTGTGGGATCTCCGGCACAGAATAAGAAGAATGGGGTGGTAACAGTCATCAGCAAAAACTCCAAACTAGCAGTGGTAGACTCACAAGCAGACACTCAAGGAAGGACACTTATGACCACTCTTAGAAGAGCGGGAGAAACATTTCATGTGGCGAACATATATGGTCCCAACACCGAAGATAAACCATTCTGGGAGGGGGTAGGAGCACAACTACATACCCTACCGCTGGGCGACCTGCTGATAGTCGCGGGAGACATGAACCAAGTTCTTGACTCAGCGATCGACAAGCACCCACACAGACCAAGACAATCGACAAACAATCCCAACATCCTGAAGAATCTTTGCTCCAAACTCAGATTGAGAGACCCATGGCGCCTAAGCAACCCAGATGCCAGAGAATACACATTCTACTCCAATCCACACAACTCATACAGCCGAATAGATTATATCCTTATGTCAGAAACACACACCCACCTCATAGACCACACGGAGATAGGACCCAGATCAGTATCAGATCACTCGCACATAAGTCTAACCTTATCGGGCAGGCACAACGAAAAGCCAACCCGCAGATGGCGATTCGATGACAGTCTACTCCATCACACCTCAGCGAAAGCCGAGATAGAGGAGGCGATAAAAGAATACATGCTAATGAATGACACACCAGAGACAAACAGGGAGGTACTATGGGACGCCCTAAAGGCCACCATCTGGGGAACAGTCATGACAGTTAAGGGCAGAATGAACAAAGAAAGGAACAAGAAAATTGAAGACCTAGAGAAAGAGATTAAAAAGCTGGAGAACAGCCACATAGCCAGAATGGAAGATAAGAACACACTCACGAACCTGACCAAACAGAAGTGCGAACTTAATAGAATATTGAGTGAGCGAGCAGGGACCTGGATTAATAAATACAAATCTATTAACCTCTGCACTGCAAACAAAGCGGGCAAAAACCTAGCATCCTACCTAAGGGGGAAACAGAAACAGCACATGATAGGGGCCATCAAAGACAGACAGAGCACGTCTATGACTGCAAACAAAGACATCCTAGAGGTCTTCAGCGATTTCTATGAGGGACTGTATACCAGAGATGAAACTCTAAAGGAGGATGGGGGCAAAGAGCTGCTAGGAAACATAACCACACCCACATAATCAGACCGTGAACGCGATATTCTAAAGCTGGACATAACGGAGGATGAGATAGATAAAGCCACGGCAAGCCTCAAGGACAATAAAGCACCAGGGCCAGATGGTTTCACAGCTGGCTTCTACAAGCAGTACTTGCTCATTCTCAAACCCACAATGAAACAGGTATTCACGGAATGTGTCCAGATTGGACGCATGACACCCTCAATGGCTGAGGCAAACATAATTGTTATACCAAAGGAGGGGAAGGATACAACTGAGGCGAAGAACTTTAGACCGATCTCCCTCATAAATATAGACTGCAAGATCTACACAAAAATACTTGCTAATAGACTCAACGCATACCTGCCCAAACTCATACACAACCCTCAAGTGGGCTACCTCAAAAACCGCATGTCCCACGACAATACGAGACTACTATGCCACATAATTAACCACTCCTCCCGAAGCAGCAATGCAGCAGTCATGATAGCCCTAGACGCAGAGAAAGCTTTCGATAGGGTCTCTTTTTTAGATCACTGCATGGCGAAATTCGGGTGATGGCCCTATACAACAATCCCAAAGCGAGGGAGGTGGTCAACGGAGGCACATCGAACATACTCAACCTAGGCAGGGGAACGAGACAAGGCTGCCCACTCTCACCAGCCCTATTCCTATTAGCCATTGAACCACTCCTTACGATGATTAGAACAAATGAAGATATATTAGGGATACCAATAGGGGGAGAAACCTTCAAGTTAGCGGCGTATGCGGGCGACGTACTAATAGTCACAGAAGACCCAGAAAGATCCAATAAAGCACTGACTGACACTATTTTATTTTATTTTTTTAAATTTGTTTTTATTGTTGCATCACATTAATATAGTCAGTAGTGCAAGCATAACGAAGTGTGGCGTCAACATTCCGCCACCTTCTATCAGAATCGCAACATTTTCATTTTTTTTAAATAAACAACAACAATATCCAGGTGTATAACTTGGACTTACAGAAGCATGCTACGTATACATTATCATTCTAGGCATTGCAGGCCGTCAGCCAAATTTCCCCACCCATAGTTACTCTTATCATCTCCCATGCCTGAAGGGCGTTGGAAGACCGAGTTTGCCCAGACCCACGCCATCCTGTCCCTCCCGCAATTCCATTCTTACTCTACATCATCCCCCTCTTCTGAACTATCTACATCTTCTTCTTCCGGCAGTGGTTCACAAGGCTCCCCCCTATATGTATTCCATGGCAGCCATATTTTGTTCCATTTACGTGGATTAGCCCTCTGCTGGTATATCGCCCGCTCCGTCATCATGATCATATCCATATTTCTGCACCACTGTGTCAAAGTCGGTATCTCTGCCGCCCCCCATTTCTGTGCTATATCTCGTTTTGCTAGCATCATCCCTATAACCACCCATAGCTGCCCTTGTGGCGTCAGGTTGGTCGGGCCCCACACATTTAGCAGACAAATTCTAGGATCTGGAGTGAACGGGAGGTGTAGCGTCTGGGCGATCGTACGTGTCACTCGCTTCCAGTATTCTAGTATGTTCGGACAGGACCACAGGGTATGAAATAATGTGCCCTCCTCCCCACAATTTCGTAAACAATACGGGTGTTCTGCCCTTTGGAATTTGTGGAGGGTGGTGCGTGTGTAGTATACTCGGTGTAGTATCTTGAATTGTATCAATCGGAATCTCGCTGATATTCCCGCTTCTCTAGGCGATGCCATTGCGGCATTCCAGTTTACCTCATCTAGGTCACCAACATCATCCTCCCATTTCTCTTTTAATTGTTGTAGTGGGTCAGGCAGGTTATTTATTAATTTGCGATATGTGAGGGATGTAGCGCTAGCTTCCATGTAATCAGTGAGTAGTCGGTCTTCCAAAGGGGCCGATGCCGGGACTTTGGTACCCGGCGTCAGTGCAGTCAGTAATGCATGTCTAATCTGTATGTAGCGGTATGTCTCAGTGGTGTTCAGCTCATACTGTTCTCTCAGGGTGTCAAACGGAACCACCCCATCCCGTGTCCACAGATCCCCCACCGTGGAAATCCCTATAGTGTCCCAGTGATCAAATCCTTTACTACGCCTCAAGTTGCCCAGTGCCTTAGAATCCCACAAGGGTGTGAGCTGTGTAATCACCCCCCCCATTTCAGACGAGATTGAGCTTTATGCCATAAAGTTACAGTGTGCTTAGTCGGGCCGATCAGTTTTGCCGTCAGGCCCTTGTTATAAAGCGGGGCAAGTAGTGTATTAGTGCCAAGCTGCCGTCTGTCCGCTAAGTATGCCGGGTCCTCCTGCGGCGCATGCACCCATTGGTTAATCACCTTGAGGTGTGCTGCCCAGTAGTATAGTTCCAGATTTGGGAGCGCAATCCCCCCACTGTACCAGTCTCTAACCAGCTTCATCTGCGCTACCCTCGCCGGTCTATCTCCCCACAACAGGCCTGACAGTTGCCCCGTTATCTGTTTGAAAAAGGAAGGCGGGACCAGTGCCGGCGTATTCTCCAAAACATAGAGGAACCGGGGCAGTGCCATCATTTTAAAAAGTGCGGCTCTGCCCAGTAAAGTCAGCGGAAGCGTCTTCCAGTGGTGCACGTCCGCTTTCAATCTGTCGAGCAGGGGCCTCAGGTTCATATCCTGAAAGGTCATCTGATCTTGTGTGATCTGAATCCCTAGATATCGAAAGGAGACGGTCTCCACCACCAAGGGGCAATCCACCTCCAGACATGGCGGGGTCCCATGCAGCATGTAGAGCACCGATTTCATCCAGTTAATCTTGTAACCTGAGGCTATTCCCTGCCGCTCACACAATGCCAGTAATACTGGAATCCCCTCTGCCGGGTTCGCAAGGTATATTAGCATATCATCCGCATATAAGGACACTCTGTCCTCCCAGCCATCACCCCAGGTAATGCCTCGCAGCAGCGGCGTGGTCCTAATGATTGTTGCCAATGGCTCCAGTACCAGGGCGAACAGTAGCAGTGAGAGCGGGCAGCCTTGTCTCGTGCCCCTGGCCAATGTAATGATTCTCGAGAGGTGTCCATTTGCCGTCACTCGCGCCGTGGGATTACTATACAGTAGCCTGATCCATGCTATGAATTTTGGGCCGAAGCCCATATGTTGTAGGACTGCAAAAAGGTACCTCCATTCCACCAAGTCGAACGCCATCTTGGCGTCCAACGAGAGGATTGCTGCATCGGTTGTCAGCAGCGGGGCCCTCGCCATAACACCATGCAGGCGCCTGAGATTCAGCGCTGTACTTCTGTGCGGCATAAATCCCGATTGGTCTGGATGAATGAGGTGACTAAGGTGTGGCAACAGCCTGTTGGCTAATAATTTTGCCAGGATTTTGCTTTCAGCATTGAGGAGGGAGGTCGGTCGATAGGAGCCGCAGTCCTCAGGGGGCTTGCCAGGTTTCGGGATCGCCACAATGGTGGCCATGCATTGATCAGGTGGCAGGTGTCCTCGCTCTAAGCTGTCTAAATACATGTTGAGTAGCGGTGTCGAGAGCGATTCCGACATGGTTTTATACCACTCAATTGGGATTCCGTTGGGACCCATGGCTTTTCCTGGATGTAGTGCTGCTATAGCTGATTGCAGCTCCTCAGCCGTCAAGTCTGATTCTAGGTCCTCAGCATTGTCTTGCATCAGGGTTCGGGTGGGCACTCCCACGAGCGCTACCTCCGCCATTTCCCGTGTAACCTCTATCTCAGAGGTTTATACCACCTGGAAGTGATCAGCCAGGAGTTCGACTATCCGGGTGGGGTGGGTGTGCAGCGCCCCCGCAGAGTCTTTCATCTGTAAGATAGTCCTCTGTCCCTCCCGTTTTTTCTCTAGCCAGGCTAGGAGCTTACTCGCCTTATCTCCCACATCGTATACCCTAGTCGTAGTGACTGCTATGTTTTCGACCACTCTACGGCGCAGGAGATCAGCATGGCGTTGCTGACACAGTCGTAGTGTGTGGAGCGTGTCCCCGGTCGGGTCAGCCATATGAACCTCGTTTGCCTTGGCGAGTCTGTCCTCCAGGTCTAGCAGTTCTACTTTCTGGGTGCGCTTATAATTCGTTATAGTGGAGATGGCTTGGCCTCGGAGAACCGTTTTATAGGCTTCCCATAGGATCGACGGGTACGAGACCGAACCATTGTTCTCTGTGAGGTAACATCTTGTCGCTGTTTTAAGAGCTTTGGTCACCTGTGGGACCCTAAGGTAGCCCCGGAATATCGGGTATATGCGCTTTTGGGACCGCTCCGGGTTGGAGAGGGTCAGTGTCAACGGGGAATGGTCCGAGACACCCCTTGGTTTAATTTGTATGTCATCGACAGTAAGGAGTCCTTGCCCCGGTGTAAGGAAATAGTCGATCCGCGACAGACTGTCGTGGACCGCTGAGTGGTAAGTGTAGTGATGGTCCGTCGGGTGTAGGCGCCTTCAAAGGTCTATCAGGCCTTGCGCTTCTAGGAAATCATGTAGCCGGGAGGGCCCTGGAGCCTGTGTTCGTGACGGGAACCTATCTAGCGTATTGTGCGCCACTGCATTAAAATCCCCCCCTACTATGAGGTCACCTTCTGGGAGTTCCAACAGAAATTTACCCAATTCTGGGAGAGCTATCGTGTGCAGTGCCGGCGGAATGTATACTGAGACTACATTCAGCCGTCTCCCCTCCCATTGCCCAAGTGCCGCTGCGAAGCGTCCCTGTGTGTCTACCTTCGTGGATTGGAGTATGAATCTGGAGGATCGGTGCATTAATATTCCTGTCCCCCGGGATCCCCTCGTGAATTCCGAATGGGCGATCATCCGGTAGCCTTTCCTGTCTAAAGCATGTGTGGCTTTGCCCGTGAGGTGTGTCTCCTGCAGTAGGACCAGGGCCGGGTTGAGCCTCCTTATACTGTGTAACACCAACCCTCGTTTGACCTTGTCCCCCAGGCCTCTGACGTTCCAGGACATAAGCTGTAGAGGTGCCATGGGTCCTGCCTCAGGTTCCCCCCTCCCTATGTCATTCCGTGTATTGTGTGCCATTGCTTCCGTGGTTGAGAAAATCTATGTACCATAGAAAATGCGATTTAAGACCTTGACATGTGCTCGCCTTACTTAATGTGTGTGCCCTGTGATTCCAATCTACACCTGTAAACCAATTCAAAAAAACCAAACCCCCCCCATCCCCAACTCCTCCCCTCCCTGCCCCCCTGCTTGACGGACCCAGAACTGCCCGCCCCCCCAACTCAGCAGAGTGCCTGACCCGAACCCCAAACACAGTACTTGCTCGTCGGGGTGAGGGACTCTCCGGAGTCGGCGGCCTCCCTCCATGTCCACGGAGGACCTCCGCCCGGTGTCCTTGACGGCCAGCCCAACCAACAATACACTTATTCTAGTCCATTAAGCCCGGGAGGTCATTGTTCATCGTCGTTCTCAGTTTCATGGGCCTCACTCAGTGGGGAGTGTGGATCCAGGTCTACTCCGGATGCTTGGGAGCCTGCACGGGATCCATTTGTGCGGTATTTATTTGGTCGTGTGGAGCGGCGAGGTAGGGCCCGTTTGTCTCCATCCTTCTAGCCAGTCGTGTGCAGCCTCTGGAGTGTCGAAGCACCAAGTTTTGTTGTCCGCCACTACTCTCAATTTGGCTGGGAATAGCATGGCATAGGGGAGTTCTCTCGCCCTCAGTTCTTTCTTGACTTCAAAGAATGTCCTTCTCCTACGTGCGACCTCCGCCGTATAGTCTGGGAAGAACGCCAAAGTTGAATTTTAAATCCTAACTGGGGGTGAATTTCTAGCTGCTTGCAAGATCGCATCTCTGTCTCTGAAATTGAAGAGACGTGCAATGATCGGCCGCGGTGCTACGCCTTGCTTCGGTCTTCGTCCCGGGACCCGATGTGCTCTTTCCACAGAGAAAAAGGCGGATAGGCCCTTGGGTTTGAGTTCCTGTTCGATCAATTTTTCCACGTAGAGGTCCATCGCTCTCGTGTCCTCCGACTCCGGAACCCCTATAATGCGGATGTTGTTCCGCCTTGAGCGCCCTTCCTGCTTGTCTAGCTTTGCACGTAGGTCTTTGTTTTCGTTCGAGATTCGCTCCACACTGATCTGGAGTTCCGAGACGTCCTCCACCAAAGATTTGGTCACCACCTCCATTGAAGAAACTTTTTCGGACATCTTGTGGAAGTCGGCTCTTATCAGGGTTATTTCTGTTGAGATCGATCCCACTGTAGCCTGTACTTGCGTCAGGGCTCGCATAACGTCCTCAAGGGTTGCTTTTTTACCTCCCGCCTGGTCGGTCGTCTTGCTCGCCTGTGCTTTGGCATCTGGTGGGGAAGCGGACCGTTTTTCAAATGCATACCTCTCAAGACGTGACTGTGCGTTGCCTCCCTTCGGACCTTTGCCGGCCATGGCCTCTGTAATTGCCCTAAGATGATCGCTGTGGGCAGAGTATTCAGGGAGCTATGTCTCCTCAGATGGAGCCCCTGTGGAGGCCCGCCGTTGCGACAGCAGTCCCCGGGCGCGGTCGGCCAAAGGAGCTATTGTCGACGACCCTGTTCCCGGGTCCGCCGGTGAGGTTAGTGGGTGAGGTTGTGTTGCTGCGTGGTCCGCCGGACCCGCAGACCCGCGTCACTGAGGGAGCGGACTTTGCTCGTGGTCTGGGTGGCGTGCTTGTCCGACGTCCCTGGATAACGTCCCAACTGACCCACTCCTTGGCCCCCCTCGGCTCAGTGTAGTTCTTGATGCCTCCCGGCCCCAGTCGGTGATGTGCCAGCCGCGTCCAGGGGCGTGCTCACCAGTCTGTAGATCAGAGGGGACACACAGTGGATCAGGAGCCTTTTCTGTAGTGTCGGAGGCCCAGCTGCTCCGCTTCTCAGCAGGTTAGTCGAGGGTGTGGGCGCCCAGGGTGAGCGGCGCAGACAGTCAGGCTATGGTGCTGCCTCCGTGGCGTGGCCGAGTACCGGCGCGTCAATGGCCGCCCCCGTGTCCCTTCTCAATACACTGGCGTCCCCCGCGCCAGGCCCTCGGCTGTCCGAGTGACGGCTGTTTCTGAAGCCGGGACGGCAGACCCAACACCCCGGCAGAGTCGAGGCCCGGATCCTCCGGTGGTCGGGAGGCAAGATGGCGGCCCCGGGCTCCGACGAGACGGGTCCGGCCGCACCCGGGCCGAGGTCTGGATCGTCCTTGCACTCACCAGGCAGCAGTCGATGTCAGTCAATCTCCCTCTTGCAAGCCACGGAGGCGCCGATGGTCGCTCTGAGCCGCTCGCCTCTCTCGTCCCTGGTGCTCCGTTGCGAGCGACCGCTTCCGGCCCTTCCACGCCGATTCCGCAGCGCTTCCTATTGGCCCTGTCACGCCAGGCAGGTCCCCGGCTCCTATTTCCTCCCAAGGCCAGAGCGGGTGAGTCGAGTAACTTCACTTTGCGCCGTCGGATTTTCGGTCTGGTTGCTGTCGGGCGTGCCGCCCGGCTCCGGGCTTCAGTCCCTGCTCGCAGGGCGAAATTCTGTATCGGATTATTGATCGGATAGGTCTGGAGGCCGCTTCAACCGCGGAGCTCTCCCTCTAAGCTGCCACCATCTTAGGCTGCTAGCCACGCCCCCCTGACTGACACTATTGATAAATACGCCCAAGTCTCGGGGTACAAACTCAACAAAGACAAATCAGAGTGCAAACCCCTAAACATCCACACAACAAGAACGGTACTAGGGGCATCCGGACTAACATGGCAACAGAAGCCCATAAAATACCTGGGCATCCTCTTGAGAGAGACCTAAGAACAACACTGGAACACAATGAACAAGCAACAATCCAGAAAATTAAGGATAAAATAGAAGGGTGGTCCCCCAAATTCACAACATGGTGGGGGAGGGTAGAAGGGATAACAATGATGCTTACACCAGTGGTCAACTACATGCTAACCATGCTCCCACTGATTAACACAGAAGACTTCCACAAGAGACTAGACAAGATACTGAACAACTTCCTGTGGAGAGGGAAAAAACCCAGAAAAAGCCTACACAAGCTCAAGCTCACAAAAGATCAAGGCGGTCTGAACATAACAAATTTCAAAAGATTCCAGGTAGCATGCATAGCCAGACAGGGGCTACACTGGCTGGACCCAAGACAGGAATATACCCCAGCATGGCTAACACTCGAGCGTCGTCAAACTAATGACAACAAGCATAAGGGGCAGCCAACTTGAATCCATTTGGCACAACCCTACATTGAAATACAGAGATAAGGTCCTAGACATGCACGAATGGTACAGACACGGCATCTCCACTGCCCAAGACCTTCAGAAACAGGGCGCGTACACAACATTCAACACCATCAAAGAAACACACAACCTACAAAGCATAGAGCTCTACAACTTCCTGAAAATCAAAGTGGCAATCAGAAAGGCAAACCTCAACAGCCGGACGCCATCGCTCATACAATTTGCAGCCAGTCTCAACACACTAGGACACCAAGTAGCACACCTATACAAAGTCCTCCGCCCCAAAAACACCAAACTAAACGATAAGGTCACAAATTTCTGGGGGCGGCAGCAGGGAGGGAGCTAAGTGAAGCAGTGAAAGCAGAGCTGTGGAGATCCTCCACTAGGAAAAAAATAACGCCACCGCTCAACCAGACCAAATATTGGCTAGTGCACAAGGCATTCTGGACACCGGCCCGCCTGGCCGCCCTGGGGATCCGAGACAGTGATGCATGCTGGAATTGCGACAAAGGGAAGGGAGACCTAGAGCACCTCCTGCTCAGCTGCCCTAAGGTCAGGGAATTCTGGAATAGAATTGGAATACTTATCAATGAGTTCACAGGAGTAGACATACACATAGATTTCCAAAGTCTAGTCCTAGGTTTTACGTCCACGTCAATCACAACGACAGAAGATCGCGACCTGATTGATCTATTGCTGACGGCTGCAGTCAAAACAGTCCTAAGTAATTGGAAAGACACTTCGAAAGCTGCGCCCCAGGCATGGCTCAACTGGGTCACATTCCTAAGGGGGGCAGATAACATCACAGCAAAACACTCACCGAAAACTCACAGGCAGTCGAACACGTGGGGACCCCTAGACCGCTACCTAACATCGCATAAACCCCCATAGGCGCAGAATCTAGACAACAATAGAGGGGGCACACTTTGCAGACCCGTGCGCTTACAAAAGCAAACTAGTGTGCAAGGCTCCTCTTTCTTTCTCGACCTTTATCCTTCTCTATCCTCTCTATCCCCCGGGGCTTGGGAAAGGGATACCAACGAACAACGAAGCATCGCAAAGGAGGCGGCAGAAGACAACGACTAGCAGAACTTGGAAAATCGAACTATCGCAAAGACATGGAAGGCCGCTGGCCAACCACCCCCCCCCCACCCCTCACCTCCCCACCCCGGCACCTTTTTCTTTCTTCTTCCTCTTTCTCTTCCCCTTTCCTCCACTCATGTATATCCCATGCTCCATGTAAATATATATTTTTTTATACAATAAAAAATTACAGAAATAAAAAAAAGAAGCTCTCTGTTTGATATGTAAATGAGTTTCTTTGCTAGATATCGTTCCGAGATGGCCTAAACAAAGCAGCAGAAGTACCCTCTTCTGAGAGCAATTTTTATTGTTTTAATAAAATGCGAATGGGTGGGTGAGGAGGGAATCGAGCAACACCAGGGAGCAGGATGGGAATAACACAATGTGGTGAGTGCAGGGGTAATGAAGGGACTTGGTGTAACAACATGGAGTGGGTATTGGGGCTAGTCAAGGAGTGACAAGGGGGGTGCAAGGAACGCTGTGGGGGCTCTGGGTGCAAGCAACGACGCAGGTGTGTGGCGAGGGAGGAGAGGAGAGGGTCAGAAATCATGTGCACTCAGTGCCAATACAAGAACATGCGGACGTGGAGGTGTGGGGCTGCTTATAAGATTCCCTGCACTGGCTGATCAGAGATACACTCAGATACACATATTCAAGCAAGCAAACACACCCTCCGGTCTTCAACGCCGCGCGGAGGAGGAGATGGCAAGAAGGAGAGAGAGGTTGTGAGTGATAGAAAGGGCAAGAGTGAGAGTTAGAGAAAAATGGTGAGAGAGTGGCAAGAGAGGGAAAGATAGCTAGGAGGACAGTGGAGGGGCAAGAGAGATAGCAAAACCATAGAAGGGCAAAAAGGGCAAAAAGAGAAACAAACGTGGAGATAGACGAAAAGAAAAAGAGTGACAGTCAGAAAGAGAGAAGCACAGAGAGACAGCACCTCTTTCTTTGCACAAGAGCACACCGTTCAAACTGCTTTCCACTTGGAAAGCTCCTCAGTGCAGCTTTAAGCACTTGGTGGGGAGTGACCCCTGCACGAACAGCCTGTCCTTTATGTTCACCTCGCTTGTGTAACAGAAATGTAACAAGCCCGGGAGTTGTGTACGCGCGCGCGCTAAAACGAAATAAACAAGCTGCGAGACGCGCTCTGTGGTGGGGGAGGGGGAGGGGCTCATTATTTTCCTCACTACTCTGGCTGCAGTGCCTGTGGCTGAGGCACAGAGGGAGGCCTGCCTTGTGATGGGATGGTTACAGTCCATCAATTCAAAAGGCGTCTGAGTTCACAGCACATCCAATTTAAAGGTTCTGTAGATTTTAGCCATTGCGAGGTTAGCTCAGTGTGGTTTGATTTTTCACCCATCCATTACCAGCAGCGTAGGAGAATAGGACCACTTAATGAACTATAGATACCACAGCACCGGTAAGAAAACCTCAAATAAAATAATGACTCTGAAAAATGCAGTCATGTTTTTAGGGTTTAGCAGCCACTTCTCTAAAATGCAGATCTCTGCAGAGACAAGTATTGGCTGCGATATGTGGTGTGGGAGGGGGAAAGTGGGAGTTGTGTGTGTGCAAAAAGGAAATTTTAAAAAACACGCAGGCTGGCGTGTGGTGTACGCGCACCATGACGAGAGTGGAAAGCCATATGGAGCCTTTGCTCATCATTGTGCGCGTAACCGCACACTCTATACCAGCCAATAGCGGCTGGTAGGACTTTCAAAGGCCCACACACTGAATGCCTCGCAGAGCAACACATGCGCTGGCTCAGCGAGACCTAAAAAATTATTATGAGGGGACAGAATGATAAAATGTCAAAGATCCATATACAGTTGTAAAGTGATAAACTACAACTAAATAGTGTACAGTGAAAGGAGGCCACAACGTGTCGAATATTACTTTTCAAAACCTGGGTGTGTTATTCCATAATAAAAAATGTAAACTCACATGTTGACTTTTTTCTTGGGTATCATAGGAGTATAGTATTACAGTTTTGTAACTTCATGCGGTTACACTTTGTTAAGCGAATGTCTAGGATATGTACAGTACCCTCGAGTAATACCAAACCATGTAAGTTTAGACAGGGTAATCCTCACATGCCTGTTAGAGTAATAGTGCAATGAAGCAAAAGAACGCCTTAGTGGACACTCTTTGAATGCCCAAGTCCAGAGCTCAGAGTGCTAGGTGTCCACTTATAAGGGCCATAAAAGGTAAGTCATGGGGAATTGGGAGCATAAATAGAAGAAAAGGTGCACAGTCTCCCTCTAATCTGGTCCTTTAAAAGTACAATTCTTCCCTCCTTATCTGTTTTGTATCCCTCTGGCTTGAATTTTAGCGAGGAGTGGAACAGAAGCGCTACTCCATTATACTTGGAAGAGGCTGAATTTTTATACATCAGGGGCTTGGTTTCATGTCTCAATATGCGGTTGATGCAGCGCGGCTCCCAAACAACCCTCAAACTCGTTCCACTTAACCCAGGAGCAACTTAATTTGCTCATCGGTGGGGCCCATAACACCGCGAGTCACACATTCACACACCACACTGCCCTTGAATCAGTGAAAAAGAAGGCAAGCTGCTGGATAGCGGGGCAACTCACCAGCTTAATTTCTATATTTTATACATAATATACATATAAACATCTCAGTTTTTACTCAACCGACCTAAGGAAATAAACATCAAGGTACTCCGCTATATTGGTCGATGGACCAAACTAGTAGAAGTCAGTTGATGGCGATTAAGACTAGCTCAATCACAATATTCCCATAACTTTTTAGCATTTAAATTGTCATTACTTTTATTCTAATAAAACAAACACTCGAGTTTATATTTCGTAAATTTGATATAGAATTCATTTAGGAAAGAAATTAGCATATTCTTTAGACAAGCACAATTTAAGCATTTATTTAGAACATTTAAGATATTAAAACTTAGAAAACATATTACCAATCTGTTATAGGAAGATGACAGAACTGCATAGATCAGGGTCTCAAGCTTACTGTCTTACTAACTTACTCGATGTCTGCCTCCTGACATAGATTCTCCGCAATCAATTTATTTTCTTTGTCCCATCAAAAGTTTAAAGTCCAAAATATTTCAAAGTCTTTGCACCATAAAAATTGCTCAGACCAACAGCATGTCTTGGTGCAAAAAAAACCACGGGAAAAATGCTAATTATCCTTCGCACACCCTCTTTTATACCCTTTTCACTAACTATCTAACTCAAAATTGAAACTTTTAAGGTTCGCACTAATTTCTCATTGGTCCATTAGAAGGGTGGTGATGATCACCTCATGTCCTCCTTGTCCAAACCAGCTCTTGATTTTGCCTAGTCATTTCCAATGCTTTCTCATGACTTAATGTCCACGTTTGCACTTGTCGTTCAGTCCTTGTATCTTTTAATCATAATAAGGTTACAGCTTCTTCCTTTCCCAGGCTTTTAAATGCAGGCATCCTTTGGCACATCTCCTGGTCATAGGCCAAGCTTACCTTGACATCTCTCGCCCCGGGCAAAGGCCATTTACTCATCTCTCATATACTCCGCGCATGCGTGGGGGCCATCTTTTCGGAGTCAACCCTAATCTTTGAATGCCGACAACTGTGTTTAAAACTGCGGCAATTCTACCCGAGGCCCTTTGGACGATCAATGCTCCCAGTCAGACTGACTACAGTTAGTTTGCCTTTCCTCTAACATCTTAAAACATGGTCTAGTTACCATTTAGATACCGTTTATGCACTAACAACGACAGCTTTTTAAACGTCCGGTGGAAATCAACTCTATCACTAATTATGGTATATATTACATGTTCCACATAGGTTGAATTTTAAAGCAACCGTCAATGACATTACCCAACGCTGTGGATATAATTGAAGACATCCAGTGGCGCCTTTAATTAAAGAAGGAAGGATTATTCACAATCCTCAGTATTGGTGAGTTATAACCCTTCGAATAAAAAACCCTGCTTAATGTACAGGACATAAGAAATGGTCCAATAATTAATAATGTGGCCCATTCTATCTGTTTTCTTGATCTTAACAGTGGTTCCCCCATTCAAAACGGTGGCCCCCCTCCGGTAACCTCTACATCATAGAGCTTTGAATACAAACAGGTAAAAAGCGGATCTAGTAACGTCTACTCAAAAAATTTGCTTTAAATTAAAATGACATAGACGATTTGAACACTTATGTCCCGCATCTCTTTGAAAGGTATTGCTACCTGGAAATTAAGAAACCAGAAGCTATACACACCATGATCACGCATGAGAAATTTCCTCTAAATTGAATATCAGAGGAAGCTGATGAAATCACACACAGGTACGCTTCACAACCACTCTCGTCTAGAAGCTACCCAACATGTGATTTTTAGTTAACAATGCTACGGAACTTAATGATGTAGTTACATATACCCAAATGCTCCCAGGAATGCACCCTTCAGAACCTAATTATGTATACTATAGCTTTAGTGGGTACAATGTTTTCAGCGTGTTGTAAATACAGATAGAAGGTTATAAAATGTTTTTTTTTAAAAAACTGTTTTGATAAAAAAGACAAAAAGAGCTAAAGCCGTCTTTCATGCACAAAAAGGATGTCTTTTAATTATAATGTTCTTTTATAGAATTTGTTTGTCCTGAGGAAGGTGTTATCACAGATTCACCGAAACGCAGCGTCGACAACGAAAACAAACTGTGACTCCTGATGCTCATTGTTTTTAACAAATTGTGATATTTTAATGTTTTTTAATTTGTGCATATAAATGTTTTTTACCTTTGTAAAACTGTAAAACTGTAATAAACTGTACACTTTTTTATGACAAAAACAACACTTAAGGTTCTTATTTCTGCTGTATAACTTTATGGAAAGGGTACAATCTCGAATGAATAATTAGATATTGGGTGGCATTTTTTGGTACATGTGAACTACATTAGGGTTCCATAGTGATTACATAGCCCAGGGACTTTCCTTGTATTTTGGGCAGTAGACATTCTTTTTTTCCTGCTTCTCCGGCTCCCGCTCCTCATTTCTTTCGGAACCTGAGACGGACGCACTCTTAGCTTGGGGCTACATCGCAAGTATTTTATTTTATGTTAGTGTGGTATTTTTAACAGTTCATCTGAATTTCTAATTTTTAATTGTCGCCTACCTTCATAGTGATTTTAATTTGCTTTGCCTCTTCTTTTGTTCGTCTTGGCAGCTCTCCAGTCCGCCATGGCTGTTAGGAAGCCATTTGAGCAGAGAGACCAGTCTGAGACCATCTTTCAGGATGTTAACCTCTGCCATTTTGGCATTTGACATTCTAACAGTACTTTTTTCCCATGTCTCCCGCTCCTTATTTAATTTGGAGCCCTATGCGGACGTGCACTGGGTCGGCGAAGGCGTGCCAAAGGCAAGCCCGTCTGCGCCTGGATGCCACCAGCCGCCAAGAAGGCTGCATTTTTTATCGAGCTCTACCTTTAGATTATAGTGAATGCCTTAGGCACCCTTAGCCTATTCAAGTGCAGAGCACATAACCATAGGGAAACGTACTCCTAGTTTCCTCTGTAGGAAGGAATTTCATCTTGCTGACAAACTCGGTTGTTGGCAATGCAACTCTTGTAAGTTTTCTTGGAATAATAGGACTCTCCCTGTCGGGCACAGTGCCCCAGGGTCCTTAACATATGTTCCACCTAAAAACAACTACTTTATCAAAAACAATACCACCACTTTGGAATCAGCAGCCGGCACTTCCTCTCTGCTACAATGTACTTATTTTAATGCTCGTTCCATTCCCAAACATGCTTCAGAACTATGGGACTTCTTATACTCCACAAAGCCCGACATCTGCTATATCACAGAAACTTGGCTTAACTTGTCATCATCTCCCTCTATAGCTATAGCATTCCCCAAAGGCTACAGCATAACCAGATGTGTTAGACAGCACAAAAAGGGAGGGGGGGATAGCCATCGCAACTAGAAATCCCCTGAGAGCGGATACTTTGGACTCCTGTTCCACACTTTCACTGGATATGATAATCTTCCAGCTGAGGGCATCAACTAATATAATCTGGAAAGAAGCACTGGTCTACCGCCCTCCTGAAGGAAAGAAAGAAATCAGTACAAAGCTCATGGAACGGTTAGCACCATATATCTTAACATCAGGTAACTTTCTGCTCCTGGGGGATTTTAATTACTATATAGATAATCAAACTGATGCTGATACCATGAGCCTGATATCAGACATGGAATCACTTGGCTTACATCAAATAGTACCAGGTCCAAACCACATAGCAGGGCATACCCATGACCTAATATTTACAGATGTCACCAACTTAGAAGTAGACACACCGGCTCTGCAAGTATGGACCGATCACCTCTCTGTCGACTTTCACTTAGACATTCAGATACATAAGGAAATCTGCCGTAAGAGCTCTAAACTTGCGAGATCTTGGAGGAAGGTAGTTTCTTCTGCCCTTCTCCCAGTCTTCAGCCACAATGCTATCGCAGACTATGAAGAGACAAGCTTCCGGGGACCGGTTTCTGGCATTTCAGTCGTCGTCCGCCCGGCATGCTTGAATCCTGATGGTGCAGTGAGCAAGGGACTCATGTCTGAGTATACCCTGCCACACCTATAGTGGCCAAAAACGATTCAAAAAAGGGGGTGGTGATGAACAAAGTGTTTGAATTAAGCAGACCACTCTTACCCAGTCCAAAGATCAGGGCTTGATCCATCACCGCTATTTAGCTCACTGCACCATCCCAGCTCAGAACCTGGCTATATGCAAATTAGTCTGTCCCTGGCCCAGTGCATCATGGGAACAGGGCAGACCAAACTACCAAGCCAATTCTTAACCCGGAAAGGAGACAAGCTTCCGGGGACCGGTTTCTGGCATTTCAGCCGTCGTCGGCCCGGCTTGCTTGAATCCTGATGGTGCAGTGAGCAAGGGACTCATGTCTGAGTAGACCCTGCACACCTATAGTGGCCAAAAACGATTCAAACAAGCATTAGAAATGCAATAGGTCTCGCACCATTAGAGTTAGTGCTTTTAGAATTGTTTATGGTTTTTTTTGTAAATGTTTAGCATTTTTGTTTCCTGTAGCTAATGCTAAAGAGTTACAAATAAAAAAAGCCATAAATATTTCTAAAAGCTGTAACTGAAATGGTCTGAGAGCTATTGCAGTGTGTGAGGGTGAGGTGTTGAGGGTGAGTGAGAGTGAGCGTGAGCGTGAGGGTGGGTGAGGGTGAGTGAGGGTGAGGTGTTGAGGGTGAGTGAGGGTTATTGAGGGTGAGGTGTTGAGGGTGAGTGAGGGTGAGGTGTTGAGGGTGAGTGAGGGTGAGGTGTTTAGGGTGAGTGAGGGTGAGGTGTTGAGGGTGAGTGAGTGTGAGGGGGAGTAGTTGAGGCTGAGTGAGGGTGAGTGAGAGTGAGTGTGGAAATGCAATAGGTCTCGCAGTAGTAAAGTTTGAGCTATAGGTGTTATTTATTTTTTTGTTTTTTATTTATGTGTTGTTTTTTGTAAATAGCTAAATTAATAGCTTTCTTCTTTACAAAGCCAATAGTTATAATTTTTGTAAATGTGACACCTCTAGCATTTGTAAAGCAACATGTTTTGTATTAACGGGACTTATATGTGACTTATATGTATTGATATAAAAAAAATCAATGGCTTTAAAAAAAAATTAATAATTAATACGTAAATAAAATGGATTTTGTTTTATATTGCCAATAGCTTAAAGTTTATTAAATATATTTAGTGAAGATGCTGTGGTTGCGCTGAGTGAGGGTGAGTGAGGGTGAGGGTGAGTGAGGGTGAGGGTGAGTGAGGGGTTGAGGGTGAGTGAGGGGTTGAGGGGTTGAGGGTGAGTGAGGGTGGGTGAGGGGTTGAGGGTGAGTGAGGGTGGGGGAGGGTGAGTGAGGGTGAGTGAGGGTGAGTAAGGGTGAGTGAGGGTGAGTGAGGGTGAGTGAGGGTGAGTGAGGGTGAGTGAGGGTGAGTGAGGGTGAGTGAGGGTGAGGGGTTGAGGGTGAGTGAGGGTGAGGGTGGGTGAGGGTGAGGAGTTGAGGGTGAGTGAGGGTGAGGGGTTGAGGGTGAGTGAGGGTGAGGGTGAGGGTGAGTGAGGGATTGAGGGTGAGGGGTTGAGGGTGAGGGGTTGAGGGTGAGTGAGGGTGAGGGTGAGTGAGGATGAGGTGTTGAGGGTGGGTGAGTGAGGGTGAGTGAGGGTGAGGGGTTGAGGGTGAGTGAGGGTGAGGGTGGGTGAGGGTGAGGAGTTGAGGGTGAGTGAGGGTGAGGGGTTGAGGGTGAGTGAGGGTGAGGGTGAGGGTGAGTGAGGGATTGAGGGTGAGGGGTTGAGGGTGAGTGAGGGTGAGGGTGAGTGAGGGTGGGGGTGAGTGTGAGTGAGGGTGAGTGAGGGTGAGGGGTTGAGGGTGAGTGAGGGTGAGGGTGAGTGAGGGTGAGGGGTTGAGGGTGAGTGAGGGTGAGGGGTTGAGGGTGGGTGAGGGGTTGAGGGTGGGTGAGGGTGAGGGGTTGGGGGTGAGTGAGGATGAGTGAGAGTGAGGGGTTGAGGGTGAGGGGTTGAGGGTGAGGGGTTGAGGGTGAGTGAGGGTGAGGGGTTGAGGGTGAGTGAGGGTGAGGGTGAGTGAGGGTGAGGGTGAGTGAGGGTGGGGGGTTGAGGGTGAGTGAGGGTGAGTGAGGGTGAGTGAGGGTGAGGGTGAGTGAGGGTGAGGGTGAGGGGTTGAGGGTGAGGGTGAGTGTGAGTGAGGGTGAGTGAGGGTGAGGGGTTGAGGGTGAGTGAGGGTGAGGGGTTGAGGGTGAGTGAGGGTGAGGGTGAGTGAGGGTGAAGGGTTGAGGGTGAGTGAGGGTGAGGGGTTGAGGGTGGGTGAGGGGTTGAGGGTGGGTGAGGGTGAGGGGTTGAGGGTGGGTGAGGGGTTGAGGGTGGGTGAGGGTGAGGGGTTGAGGGTGAGTGAGGATGAGTGAGAGTGAGGGGTTGAGGGTGAGTGAGGGTGAGGGGTTGAGGGTGAGTGAGGGTGAGGGGTTGAGGGTGAGTGAGGGTGAGGGTGAGTGAGGGTGAGGGTGAGTGAGGGTGGGGGGTTGAGGGTGAGTGAGGGTGAGTGAGGGTGAGGGTGAGGGTGAGTGAGGGTGAGGGTGAGTGAGGGTGAGTGAGGGTGAGGGTGAGTGAGGGTGAGTGAGGGTGAGTGAGGGTGAGTGAGGGTGAGGGGTTGAGGGTGAGTGAGGGTGAGTGAGGGTGAGGGGTTGAGGGTGAGTGAGGGTGAGGGGTTGAGGGTGAGTGTGGGTGAGGGGTTGAGGGTGAGTGAGGGTGAGGGTGAGTGAGGGTGAGGGGTTGAGGGTGAGTGAGGGTGAGTGAGGGTGAGGGTGAGTGGGGGTGAGGGGTTGAGGGTGAGTGAGGGTGAGGGGTTGAGGGTGAGTGAGGGGTTGAGGGTGAGTGAGGATGAGTGAGAGTGAGGGTGAGTGAGGGGTTGAGGGTGAGGGGTTGAGGGTGAGTGAGGGTGAGGGGTTGAGGGTGAGTGAGGATGAGTGAGAGTGAGGGTGAGTGAGGGGTTGAGGGTGAGGGGTTGAGGGAGAGTGAGAGTGAGGGGTTGAGGGTGAGTGAGGGTGCAGAAGCAGTACGTAGCGTTTGTTGTTTTTGTAATTACAAGTTTTTCACTCTTGCTTTCAATTTTCTGGCTTTTCAAAATTTGCATTTCAAACTTCAAACAATTTACCTCGCCCTGAGCTTTGCCGCCACATTGGAGACATTCACATGATTGCCCTCTGGGCAGGATAGCAGGAAAGCGCCAGGATGCCCTCTGGGTGACAGGTATGCGCTCTATAAGTATGCTAAATAAATAAATAAATAAATAATGATTACCATTATTTATGTACTGTTAATGACGGTACTGCCCTGAGCTTCGGCCACAGATTGAAGACATTTACAAAATTAGCATTTTTATGTACTGTTAATGGCGGTACTGCAGTGCGTGCGGCAGCAGTCTTAAGCACTTGCTGTTGGTGAGCAGACTGGAAGACGCTGTTTTTGGGCTGGTTTTTGGTAGGGTAGAAGTAGGCTGTGCGAGAATGCGCGCACATTTTTTTTTCCATTGCTGCCATAGCAGGCAGCTCACTACCAAAGTAACATCGCAGCAAGTCAGCCTGCCTACCTGATTCGACTCGACGACAATTTAGTATGGTGTTGAGGTAGGCATTGATCAGCCACATCAGTCTATTAGATTAAATTTGTGTGCGGAACCAGTGTTTGTCTGATAGTAATTAATATTGTTAAGCACAAGGTAGACTTTCAATTAGTAAAAAATGTTGATGTTAGGCAGGTGGCAAACATGGTAGCTTAGGGCAGGGGAGGGGGCGGAGCGGGGAGAGGGAACAGACGGAGCGAAGGCTGATAAGGGGAGGGGGGAGGGGGAGGAGAAATGCGACACGGCGGGCAGGGGAGGGGGCGGAGCGGGGAGAGGGAACAGACGGAGGGAAGGCAGATAAGGGGAGGGGGGAGGAGAAATGCGACACGGCGGGCAGGGGAGGGGGCGGAGCGGGGGCCTAGTGCGGCTGAGGGAACTGACGTGCACGCGCTTTTAAGCTCAATGCGCATGCGCATTGAGCTTAAAAGTCACGGGCACTGCAAGGAATCGCCACGATTCCTTGCAGTGTGGATAAAGAGTGGATAAGTCCCAATACTCTCGCTTGCTCGATGCGCATGCGCATCGACAGGCGAGACCTAAAAAGGGGGTGGTGATGAACAGAGTACCATCTGGCCTCCAAATTTTGTCAGTAGGTCTGGTCTGCATTGCAGCTTGAGATGCGGACGGATAGACCGGCGAAGGAGGTCCTTGAACCACTGGCACTGACAAGGCCACTCTGGAGATATAAATATCATCTTGGCTCCTGATTGAGATACCTTGATTAGGACTGCTGGGATCAGGGGAACTGGCAGAAAAGCATAGAGAAATCTGCTGGTCCAGCTGATCACAAGGGCATTCCTCATCATCCCTAGCTGGAAGTACCTTGATGCGAAGCTTGGGCATTTTGTGTTTTCTGTTGTCGCAAACAGGTCTATGGTTGGGGTGCTCCAGAGTTTGAAGATGTATAGGACGATGTCATCGTTTGAGACCCAGTTGTACTTTTCTTGAAGGAGTCTGCTGAGAGACTTTGCTTGAGCATTTTGTACACCTGGAAGGTGAGTTGGCATGACTGTAAGG
Organism: Lissotriton vulgaris; assembly: GCF_964263255.1. Lineage (NCBI taxonomy): Eukaryota > Metazoa > Chordata > Amphibia > Caudata > Salamandridae > Lissotriton > Lissotriton vulgaris. The sequence goes on from NC_141685.1 coordinate 197,660,309, forward strand.
CCTCGGGCCAGAAGCCATTTCCAGATTGTCTAGGCTTCGTGAGAAAAGGGCCTGGACCTTATCCCTCCCTGCTTGTTTTTTTTTTTTCAAATAAATTTTTATTGTTGCACTAGTCGCATCATAGGAGAATAAATGAGGACACGGGCTGGCTTCAACATTCAGCCAGTATCCGTAGGTTCCGCAACTTTTCTTTTGCCCATGAGGATCACCCACCAATCAACCACAACATTGCAAATCAAACCAAAGCATGTTACAGATGCCAATGGATAAGAAAAAACAACCCCTAACAAACAGCTCCTGCCCTGCCCGTCTCCCACCCCCACCCCAGAGTCTGGCCACCCTTTCCTGTTGAAAAATACCCCCGCCAAACAAGCACATGGTACTATAGCGATACCGTTGAAGAGGCCCAATCTCCGCCCCCCCTATCATGCATGGATTAATCATCGGGTATAGGAGCACTCTCCTTCAGCGCTCCTGTAGGTTCACTCTAGTCCGTGATATTGCCTCCACTTTGTCCATACTCTCCGGAACTTCTTTGGGCAACCCCTGGCCTTATAAGTCACTCTCTCCGCCGCCATATAGAGGTCGAGCCCCCTCCTCCACTCCTCCAGTTCTGGCGGCTCGGCCGCTCCCCAGCGCCGAGCAATGTCTCTCTTGGCCACCACTAGGGCCAGCACTAGAAATATGGTCAGAGGGCGGGCCAAGTCGACTTCGGTCGTTAACCCCAGCAGCGCTAACTTTGGGTCACGTGGTAGAGTAGTCTCCAGTACCTCCTCTAATTCCCCAAATATGCCTTCCCAGTATGTCTGTATGATTCTACATCCCCAAAGTGTGTGGTAGAAATTTCCCTCTGGCTGGTGGCACCTAAGGCATGTCGTATCCATAGCCTTCCCCATTTTGTACAATCGCACCCTATCGTAGTATGCTCTATGCAGCACCTTCAGCTGAATGAGACGGAGTCTGGACTTAATCGCGACCTCACGAGGGTGCATGAGAACCAGCTCCCAGTCCAGGTCTTCCATCTCCCCCGTGTCTGCCTCCCATCTGTTACGCAGGTCTTGTAGGGTGCCTAATGTGTTGTTGGTCAGCGTTTTGTATGTAAGGGATACCGCCCCCCTCCCAATCTGTTCCTGCAGTAACCTACCCTCCAATGGGGCGTATTCTGGGATGTCTGTCAGGTCGATGTTCTGTGCCCTCCATGCGTGTCTGAGCTGTGAGTATCTGTAATACTGAGTATTGTGTAGGCCAAAGTCCGCCTGTAAAGCATGGAATGTTTTGAGCTCTCCCCTGGCAATCACGTCCCCTACGGTCGAGATGCCGATGGTGTCCCACTGTCTGAAGCCTGTCAGCTTGTTGAGTTCACCCAGCCACTTGCAGTGCCATAGTGGGGTCTGTCGGGTGGGTCGTTTGTCCCATCCCATTCGTTTTGTCGCCCTGTTCCACCCGGCCAGCGTGATCCTAGTAGCCGGCAGAAGGTGTCTCCCCGCTGGACCCCCCATATAGGTAGTGCAGAACGTTCGTGTGAGACCATTTTGATCTTTCTAGTGCATAGGTAGGGTGATCTGCCGCTGCATGTAACCAGTCATTTATCGGGGCAAGGTGTTCTGCCCAATAGTATGCCTCTAAGTTGGGAAGGGAGATCCCACCGCTGAACTGGTGGCGTTGTAGTGTGGCTAAGGCTATTCTCGGGTGTTTCCCCAGCCATAAGAATGTTCGCAAATCACAGTGAATTTTGGACAAGGTTGTGGGAGGGAGCGGGTAGCACTCATTTTGGAGTGCATAGAGAAATTTGGGCAGCAGAACCATTTTATACAGAGCTGCGCGCCCCAATAGGGTGAGAGGAAGTTGCCTCCACCGGTCCATTTCTAGCTTCGCACTTGCCACGATGCGCGTCACATTGTTGTGAAGGGAGAGTGTGTCGTCTAGTGTTATGAATACCCCCAGGTACTGGAATCCCTCCGTGATTTGAATGAGGAGTTCAGGCAGGCACTCACTCCGCTCTCGGCCCTGTGGGTCATAGAGGATCGATTTATGCCAATTAATAGTATGCCCCGCTCTCGCCCCGAAGTCATCCAACTCTTTGAACAGGACCAGAATCGTGGCATCCGGGTCCGTCACAAACAGCAGAACGTCGTCCGCATATAATGAGATTTTTTCCTGGGCGGCTTCCGAGTCGCCCCATGTGAACCCCCTAATCCCTGGATTCTGTCGGATCCGGATTGCTAGTATTTCTATCGTCAATGTGAACAGGAGGGGGGACAGTGGGCACCCCTGACGTGTTCCCCTGTTAATGCAGAATTCGTGTGACAATCGGCCATTCACGCGCACTCGCGCCTTTGGGGCTGAGTATAGGAGTCTGATCCATTGTAGAAACTTAGGGCCAAAGCCGAACCTCCGCAACGTCTCAAACATGAAGGGCCAGTGGACTGCATCGAAGGCCTTTTCGGCATCCAACGAGAGGAACCAGTGGGGCTCGCTCCTCCCTCTGACTTCCTGTAGCCAGTTATGGGTGCGGCGGAGGTTCAATTTGGTTGCCCTGTCTGGAAGGAACCCGGACTGATCTGCGTGCACTAAGTCAGATATTACCCCCCGCAGGCGCCGAGCAAGTACCGTAGCCAGAATCTTCGTCTCCATATTAAGGAGGGAGATCGGTCGGTAGGAGGCACACTTGTCTCTGGGTTTACCCTCCTTGTGGATAGGGACAATTGTGGCCGTGGCTAGATCAGGTGGCAGGCTCGCCTTTTGGAATGCCTCGACAAATAGCTTTTTAATATGGCGCTGCAGCAGGTCTGCCGCACGTTTGAAAAATTCCGCAGGGAAGCCATTGGGTCCCGGCGTCTTCCCCGGCTTCAGTGACGCTATTGCCTCTTCCAATTCTTCTAGTGTGATCTCTGCTTCCAGGTCCGTGGCGTCCTCTTGGGACAGTGTTGGGACCTCCATGTCGCACAGATATTGGCTGGCTTCCGCCTCGCCACCCAAGTCCCTCGCTCTATAAAAGTCCTCGAAATATGCTGCAAAGGCCTCTGCTATAGCCTCGTCCGTACAGGCTGATCCGTTCCCTAGCCCTTCATTCCGATCCACCCAACGTGCCGCCCGTTCTCTCCTGCTCAGCCATGCTAGAAGTTTGCCCGATTTGTCACCCACGTCATATAGGCGGTGGAGTGTCGCCAGAGCCTGTGTGCGCGCTTCCCCCGTGACAAGTTCTCTATAGTGCCTTTGTGCGTCTAATAGTTTCCTAAGTATTCTGTCCTCCTTCCCCTGGTGATATTCTGTTTCGAGGGCTAAGATCGTGGCCTCCTCATTCGCCACCTCATGATGTACCTCCCTCCTGGCCGCTCCCAATCTGCTATTTATATGATCCCTAAGGGTTGGCTTCAACGCTTCCCAGAGCGTGATCCCTGAGTCTACTGAGCCCTCATTCTCAGCCACATAGACCTTTATGTCTGCTCTAATTCCCTTCAATAGGTCCGGTGACTGCAGGTCCCACGCCGTGAGGCGCCATTCCACAGTCTATTTCCTCCTCCCTCATGCCAAATGTATATACAGGGGGGAGTGGTCCGAGATCCCCCGCGCTTTATACTCCGCTAAGTCATTGACCGTGATTTCTTGCCTAGAGGTAAAGATATAATCTAACCTGGAAAAGACCCTGTGAGCCCCGGAGTAAAAGGAGTAGGCCTCCTGTGTCGGGTGGAGCCATCTCCAGACATCTGTGAGGCCCAAAGTGGGCATCTGTCTTGCCAACGCCGTACCATGGCCCGCTACGTGCGAGGACCCCGATCTGTCTCTCATGGCACACATTACATCGTTGAAGTCACCCCCCACAATCTGAATCGTATCGGCCGTTTCTAGAAGGATAGCAGTGACTGCATTGAGAGTGCGTGCCTGTAGTTTTGGCGGGGCATAGACCGAGACGATCGTGTACCTGCGCCTCCTCCATGTTCCCTGTACTCCTGCATATGTCCCCTGTGGGTCCAACCATGTGCGAGTGACCACAAACAGTGTGGATTTTTTAACAAGGACTGCCGCCCCCCTGGAGTCTGCCGTGTAGCCTGCATGTGCTAGTACCACATGTCTGCCTCGTGCTATAAAGGCGCACTGAGTGCCTCTTAGGTGAGTCTCCTGGAGCAATATAATGTCTGGCGCTAGCCTCTTGAGGTATGCATTCACTAGGCCCCTTTTAATCTTGGACCCAAGGCCATTCACATTCCAAGAGATTATCGTGACACCTGTGTCACTAGTGTGATTGTGATCTAGTGGGTCTGCCATTGTGTGTTCCCTCCGTATTTCCAGGAGTGGCACTTGAAGTGGTATAGTGTAAGGCGCGTAATGGCATGCAGTCGCTGTTTCTTAACTTGTGTCCCCTTCCCTCCCCAACTTCCCTGGTCCCCCAACTCCCAATTGCAGAAAAACCTTGTCCCCCCTGCCTCCCCCACCCCACCTCCCTCCCCTTCCAGTCGCGGCCCTTCCAGGGACCTAACCATCCAAGGGAGAAGGCCTGTCGCCCTCCCACAATACCCTCCCATCACAAATCAAACAACTGTAGTAAACAAGAAAAACAACCTATGAAGGCGTGGTAACTTGCGTGGTCCCGTTGCCGGGCTGCTATCTCAGTGTCCCCCGGAAGTCCATGCTCATGAGTGCGAGTCCTGAGTGTCCGCCGCGGGGCCTAGACCCAAAGAGTCCTGTTCCAGCAGCTGTATCTCGGTGACCAAGGGGTGGACGGATTCTGCGCGGCTGTTCTCTCCATCTCCCCCGGATTCCCGCCCCTCCGAGTCCTCGTCCTCGTCTCCCTCCGAGCGGATACCATTTCGAAGGCTGCTGAACCTGGAGCCCTCCACAGAGTTGTTGTTCGGGGATGTCGATCTACCCCCTCTCCTCCCGCCGGTATCTCGGGTCCGATAGGGCGTCGCTGGTGTACGGCCTCTGTTCTTTCCGGACCTTCTTCGTTGTGGCTTCGGCTGTTCCCACCGTGCCCTTTCCCTCAATGACCTGTCCATGGCGTCTCTACCCGCTGTTTCCCTACTGTTCAGAATCGGGCGTTCCTCAAGCCATTGCCAGGCGTCCTCCGGACACGTGAAGAAAATGGTTTTGTCTTTATAGATGGCTTTAAGTTTTGCCGGGAAAAGGAGCATATAGTCTAGTTTCAAGGCACGTAGTTTCATCTTCACTGAGTCGAAGGAGCGGCGTTGCTTTGACACAGGGGCGTAACAAACGCCCCTGCAGCCCCCACAGTGCGGGGGGGCCTCACTCTCTACAGTTAATGAAGGGGCCCCCAGAGGGCCCCGGCCCCCTCAGCTCTTCTGAGAGCTGTGAGAGAGGTCTGCGCTGAAGCAAGCCTCTCTCCCTCTGCGTCTGAAGCAGGTGCTGCAGCCTGCTCGGAGCCCCTCGCCCCCTCCCTCTGACTGTAGAGAAACAAAGTATCAATATACATTGTTTCACTTCAGTCAGAGGCAGTCCTGGAAAGAGGACTGGGGCCCCAGAGACAGCAGTCTCCACTGCTCCTCTGAGGCAGCACAGAGCCCGGCCCCCACTCTCTCCGATAAACATAGCCCACCCCAAAAGAAAAGAGAAGAGACAGGGACAAGGATGGGGTGGGGGCCCACCCCACAAGAAAAGAGAAGAGACAGGGACAAGGATGGGGTGGGGGGCCCACCCCACAGGAGAAGAGAAGAGACAGGGACAAGGATGGGGTGGGGGCCCCACCCCACAAGAAAAGAGAAGAGACAGGGACAAGGATGGGGTGGGGGGCCCACCCCACAGGAGAAGAGAAGAGACAGGGACAAGGATGGGGTGGGTGGCCCACCCCACAGGAGAAGAGAAGAGACAGGGACAAGGATGGGGTGGGTGGCCCACCCCACAGGAGAAGAGAAGAGACAGGGACAAGGATGGGGTGGGTGGCCCACCCCACAGGAGAAGAGAAGAGACAGGGACAAGGATGGGGTGGGGGGCCCATGGGGGGCCCACCCCACAGGAGAAGAGAAGAGACAGGGACAAGGATGGGGTGGGTGGCCCACCCCACAGGAGAAGAGAAGAGACAGGGACAAGGATGGGGTGGGGGCTTCACCCCACAAGAGAAGAGAAGAGACAGGGACAAGGATGGGGTGGGGGGCCCACCCCACAGGAGAAGAGAAGAGACAGGGACAAGGATGGGGTGGGGGCTTCACCCCACAAGAGAAGAGAAGAGACAGGGACAAGGATGGGGTGGGGGGCCCACCCCACAAGAAAAGAGAAGAGACAGGGACAAGGATGGGGTGGGGGCCCCACCCCACAAGAAAAGAGAAGAGACAGGGACAAGGATGGGGTGGGGGGCCCACCCCACAGGAGAAGAGAAGAGACAGGGACAAGGATGGGGTGGGTGGGCCACCCCACAGGAGAAGAGAAGAGACAAGGATGGGGTGGGTGGCCCACCCCACAGGAGAAGAGAAGAGACAGGGACAAGGATGGGGTGGGGGGCCCACCCCACAGGAGAAGAGAAGAGACAGGGACAAGGATGGGGTGGGTCCGGGGTGGGGGGCCCACCCCACAGGAGAAGAGAAGAGACAGGGACAAGGATGGGGTGGGTGGCCCACCCCACAGGAGAAGAGAAGAGACAGGGACAAGGATGGGGTGGGTGGCCCACCCCACAGGAGAAGAGAAGAGACAGGGACAAGGATGGGGTGGGGGCCCACCCCACAGGAGAAGAGAAGAGACAGGGACAAGGATGGGGTGGGGGCTTCACCCCACAAGAGAAGAGAAGAGACAGGGACAAGGATGGGGTGGGGGGCCCACCCCACAAGAGAAGAGAAGAGACAGGGACAGGCCCCCATCCGAGAAGAGACAGGGACAATGATGGGGTGGGGGGCCCACCCACAAGAGAACAGAATAGACAGGGACAAGGATGGGGTGGGGTGGGGGGCCCGCCCGATAAGAGAAGAGAAGAGAAGAGAAGAGAAGAGAAGAGAAGAGAAGAGAAGAGAAGAGAAGAGACAGGGACAAGCCCCCATCCGAGAAGAGACAGACAAGGATGGGGTGGGGGGCCCACCCCACAAGAGAAGAGAAGAGACAGGGACAAGGATGGGGTGGGGGCCCCACCCCACAAGAGAAGAGAAGAGAAGAGAAGAGACAGGGACAGGCCCCCATCCGAGAAGAGACAGGGACAAGAATGGGGTGGGGGGCCCACCCACAAGAGAACAGAAGAGACAGGGACAAGGATGGGGTGGGGGGCCCACCCCACAAGAGAAGAGAAGAGAAGAGAAGAGACAGGGACAGGCCCCCATCCGAGAAGAGACAGACAAGGATGGGGTGGGGGGCCCACCCCACAAGAGAAGAGAAGAGACAGGGACAAGGATGGGGTGGGGGCCCACCCACAAGAGAACAGAAGAGACAGGGACAAGGATGGGGTGGGGGGCCCACCCCACAAGAGAAGAGAAGAGAGGGTGGGGGGCCCACCCCACAAGAGAAGAGAAGAGACAGGGACAAGGGTGGGAGTGGGGGGCCCCAGACAGAGTATTCTCCAGAGCAAAGCTCACATGAGAAGGGACGAGGCAGCAAAATGGTGCCCTCAGGTAAGCACGCTTGTTAGAACACACCATGGGCATCCGCAGGGAGAGGGAAATGGGGGGCCGAGAAGGGTGCAAGGCAGAGGGGGAGAAGGGTGCAGGGCAGAGGGGGAAAAGGATGCATGGTAGAGAAGGGTGCAAGGCAGAGGGGAGAAGGGTGCAAGGCAGAGGGGAGAAGGGTGCAAGGCAGAGAGGAGAAGGGTGCAAGGCAAAGAGGAGAACTGTGCAAGGCAGAGAAGAGAAGGGTGCAAAGCAAAGAGGAGAAGGGTGCAAGGCAAAGAGGAGAAGGGTGCAAGGAAGAGAGGAGAAGGGTGCAAGGTAGAGAAGGGTGCAAGGCGGAGGGGGAGAAGGGTGCTAGGTAGAGAGGAGAAGGGTGCAAGGCGGAGGGGAGAAGGGTGCAAGGCGGAGGGGAGAAGGGTGCAAGGCAGATAGGAGAAGGGTGCAAGGCGGAGGGGAGAAGGGTGCAAGGCAGATAGGAGAAGGGTGCAAGGCAAAGAGGAGAAGGGTGCAAGGCAGAGAAGAGAAGGGTGCAAGGCAAAGAGGAGAAGGGAGCAAGGCAAAGAGGAGAAGGGTGCAAGGCAGAGAAGAGAAGGGTGCAAGGCAAAGAGGAGAATGGTGCAAGGCAAAGAGGAGAAGGGTGCAAGGAAGAGAGGAGAAGGGTGCAAGGTAGAGAAGGGTGCAAGGCGGAGGGGGAGAAGGGTGCAAGGTAGAGAGGAGAAGGGTGCAAGGCGGAGGGGAGAAGGGTGCAAGGCAGATAGGAGAAGGGTGCAAGGCGGAGGGGAGAAGGGTGCAAGGCGGAGGGGAGAAGGGTGCAAGGTGAAGGGGAGAAGGGTGCAAGGCAGAGGGGAGAAGGGTGCAAGGGAGAGGGGAGAAGGGTGCAAGGGAGAGAGGAGAAGCGTGCAAGGTAGAGAAGGGTGCAAGGCAGAGGGGGAGAAGGGTGCATGGCAGATAGGATAAGGGTGAAAGGCAGAGGGGAGAAGGGTGAAAGGCAGAGGGGAGAAGGATGCAAGGCAGAGGGGAGAAGTGTGCAAGGCAGAGAAGAGAAGGGTGCAAGGCAAAGAGGAGAAGGGTGCAAGGCAAAGAGGAGAAGGGTGCAAGGCAAAGAGGAGAAGGGTGCAAGGAAGAGAGGAGAAGGGTGGATGGTAGAGAAAGGTGCAAGGCGGAGGGGGAGAAGGGTGCAAGGTAGAGGGGAGAAGGGTGCAAGGCAGAGGGGAGAAGGGTGCAAGGCGGAGGGGAGAAGGGTGCAAGGTGGAGGGGAGAAGGGTGCAAGGCAGAGGGGAGAAGGGTGCAAGGCAGAGGGGAGAAGGGTGCAAGGCAAAGAGGAGAAGGGAGCAAGGCAAAGAGGAGAAGGGTGCAAGGCAGAGAAGAGAAGGGTGCAAGGCAAAGAGGAGAATGGTGCAAGGGAAAGAGGAGAAGGGTGCAAGGAAGAGAGGAGAAGGGTGCAAGGTAGAGAAGGGTGCAAGGCGGAGGGGGAGAAGGGTGAAAGGTAGAGATGAGAAGGGTGCAAGGCGGAGGGGAGAAGGGTGCAAGGCAGATAGGAGAAGGGTGCAAGGCGGAGGGGAGAAGGGTGCAAGGCGGAGGGGAGAAGGGTGCAAGGTGAAGGGGAGAAGGGTGCAAGGCAGATGGGAGAAGGGTGCAAGGCAGAGGGGAGAAGGGTGCAAGGGAGAGAGGAGAAGCGTGCAAGGTAGAGAAGGGTGCAAGGCAGAGGGGGAGAAGGGTGCATGGCAGATAGGATAAGGGTGAAAGGCAGAGGGGAGAAGGGTGCAAGGCAAAGAGGAGAAGGGTGCAAGGAAGAGAGGAGAAGGGTGGATGGTAGAGAAGGGTGCAAGGCGGAGGGGGAGAAGGGTGCAAGATAGAAGGGAGAAGGGTGCAAGGCAGAGTGGAGAAGGGTGCAAGGCGGAGGGGAGAAGGGTGCAAGGCAGAGGGGAGAAGGGTGCAAAGCGGAGGGGAGAAGCGTGCAAGGTGGAGGGGAGAAGGGTGCAAGGCAGAGGGGAGAAGGGTGCAAGGCAGAGGGGAGAAGGGTGCAAGGCAGAGGGGAGAAGGGTGCAAGGCAGAGAGGAGAAGGGTGCAAGGTAGAGAAGGGTGCAAGGCGGAGGGGGAGAATGGTGCATGGCAGATGGGAGAAGGGTGAAAGGCAGAGGGGAGAAGGGTGCAAGGAAGAGAGGAGAAGGTGCAAGGTAGAGAAGGGTGCAAGGCGGAGGGGGAGAAGGGTGCAAGGCAGAGGTGAGAAGGGTGCAAGGCAGAGGTGAGAAGGGTGCAAGGCAGAGAGGAGAAGGGTGCAAGGCAAAGGGGAGAAGGGTACAAGGCAAAGGGGAGATGGGTGCAAGGCAGAGGGGAAAAGGGTGCAAGGCAGAGGGGAGAAGGATGCAGGGTAGAGAAGGGTGCAAGGCGGCGGGGGAGAAGGGTGCAAGGCGGAGGGGGAGAAGGGTGCAAGGCAGAGAGAATAAGGATGCAAGGTAAGTGTTACTTATAACGGCTGTATTGGTGACAGTGGCATAACAATCGCCCCGCATCCCCTGCAGTATGGCGGGTCGCTGGCCTGAGAGCTCTAGACTGGCACGGAGAATGGGAGGGGGGGCCCCCTCCATGTAGTTTGCAGGGGGGCCCCCTCATGTTTTGTTACGCCACTGCTTTGACACCTCTTGCCTATAGTCTGGAAAGATCATAATGGTGGTATTTTCGAATCGGATCTCCCCCAGCTTCCTGGCTTCCCTAAGGATTAAGTCCCTGTCAGCATAATTAAGGAATCTAGCTATGACCGGTCTTGGTCTCGCGCCTTCCGGCGGTTTGGCCAGCAGCGCCCTGTGTGCCCTCTCAATGACGAAACATTCGGAGAACTTAGCTGCGGGGAATGTAGTCTTGAGCCACGCGTGGAGGAAGGAGGCCATATCCCTCCCCTCAAGTCCCTCTCTAAAACCCACAAAGCGAAGGTTGTTGCGGCGGGATCTATTTTCGGCATCATCCACCTTCATTGTAGTTGCCGATGGGAGGCCTGTAGCTCTGCCATGTCCTTTTTTAACGCTGTGATCGATGTCTCATTGTCTGTGACTCTTTTCTCAGCCAGCGTTACTCTCTCCGTTAAATTGCGAAAGTCCTGGCGCAGCAGCGTTATCTCTGAGCCCACTTCACCAATTTTTACCTCCAATGCCGCCTGCGATTCCTGGATATCACTTCTCGATGCCTGGATGGCTGCCAGGAGCATTGCCGTTTCTGTGAGCGGTCCCGGCGTGTCCATTCTCTGTTCCGTGTTCGGCCTAGAAGTCGCAAAGTTGTCCATGGGGCCTTGCTTCGTTGGCTTGGGGATCGGATCGCGTTTCCCCATGGCTGCCCTTGCCGCGATTCCGGCTGCGATCTCGGCGCGATCTCTGTTGGCGCCTGCGACTTGTTGGAGATGAGCGCCTGTATCCCCGACGTCGTTCCCGGTAAGAGTAGAGCTTTTGTTTCGGGGTGGCCAGCGTTGGTTCGAGGGTCGCTCCCAAGAGGGGGGGGGTGAGCGTCGTGTGGCTGTCGGTTTGTGGACCCCACGTCCCCACTGAGGGCACCTCTTCCTGCCCCCTCTCAGCCACCCGGGAAGTCTCTACTACAGGGTCAGATCCCAAGTGTCTCAGTTTGCCGCTCCCTCTGTGGCATCCAGAGTGTCCGGGGCGTACTCTCTTGCCGTGCAGGACCACAGTGGGGTGTTCGCTTGGGGGTCTCTCCTCTTGTCATGCACTCAGTCGTGATGGTGTCCCACTGCACCACCCCCAGCGCAGGACTCAGCGTCTGGTCCGCCGGAAAGGAGCAGCACTCAGGGGCCAGAGTGCATCCCCAGGCCTGGCTCCCCCGCCGCCCCTTCGACTGTGAGGTGCGTTACTAGACCTCGCCTCCCCGGGTGCAGAGTATGTGTGGCGCTGCCCGGTTTCCGCTGCCGCCGTCTGCCGTTGGGCCCGCGATCCAGGGGCCACACTGTACTGCCGCTCCACTCGCTAAGCGGAGCGGGTGCCAGGGGGGGCGGGGGGGAGCGCCGCCTTCAGGGCCGATGCCACAGTCTCGCGCCCGGGGGGAAATACCTGGCTCCCACTGCAGAATCCTTCCTCCGGTTGGCCTCTCCCCCAGGACGCCTCCCCCTGGGCACACCCACTCCTCAGCACCCGCTCCCGATCACCTCGCGGGGGCGGGGGGTCTCCACCTCCCCTGATAGTCGTGATCTTCGTCACCGGGCAGGATGGGGGGGAAGGGGGGAAGACTGCCCCGGGGTTCTCCTGCTCCTGTGCCACACCACCGCACAACGCCCCCGGTTACGGGCGAGGTCGCCTCACTCGCCGCCGACGCTCACCAGTTCTTTCTGCGGGTGGCCGCCATGTTGGTAAAGGCTGCCGGGGCTGGGCTCGGGTTCCCTGGTGCCGGGCGGGCTCCACTCGTCCGCCCCCGGGCGCGGGTCGGGTCCCAGCCTTTCCGCGCCGCAGCCAAATCTTCCTCCGCACCTGGGTAGAGCTCCGTAGTCTGGTCTTCTCGCCTGCTATCGCCTCCTAGGCCGGCGCCGCCATCTTGACCAGAGCGAGCGCACCCCGTCCGGTGCCGATTTCGTTGAATTTGCGGGAGCTCCGCGCTATTATCATCACCAGCAAGGACGTCCCTGATGGAGAACACTCATAGGCACCACCTACTGCGATATCCTTACTCCGATGTGGGGATTAAATGACGGATCAGTTTGCAGCCCGGCCGGAGCTCCGGCAGGACACGTCTCAGCCGGCCATGCTGCTAGCCACGCCCCTCATCCCTCCCTGCTTGTTGAGGCAGTACATGGTTGTTGTATTGTCCATCTAAACAAGCAGGGAGTTGGTCTTGACCAATGGATGAACTGCCTTCAGTGCCAATTGGACTGCTCGTAGTTCCAGGAGACTGTTGTGGTATGTTGATTCTCTCTGGGACCACTTGCCCTGAATTTGGAAGTGGTCTATGTGGGCACCCCATCCTAGTAATGAGGCATCTGTGACTATTGTTTGAAGAGGGGTTTCCTGATGAAATGGTGTACCCTGGAGTAGGTTGGTCGGAGAACACCACCATTTCAAGGGCAGCTTTGCCTGATGGGATAGCTTTATCTTGTCATCCCAATAGCCTGTCAGTTGGTCCCACTGGTCCTGAAGGCATCCCTGTAGGGGCCTCATGTGAAGACGGGCATTTGGTGTGAAAAAAATGCAGGAGGCTATCGAGCCAAGGACAGAGGAAGCTGTTCTCACGGCTGAATGATAAGCTTCCCGGAGATCCTGATAAATCTGAAGGACTGATAAGAGTCTCTCCTTCGAAGGGCACCCTCTTCGCAGGGTGTTGATGGAGGCCCCTAGGTAGTGTAGTAGTTGTACTGGACAGAGGCTGACTTTGTGTGGTCGACACGAAGCCCTAAACATTGTAGGAGGTTGCAAGTCCAATTGTAGGGAATCTGAGCCTCCATCGGTATGGATGCCTTTATCAGCAAGTCATCTAGATATGTGTAGCAACTACTGACATGCACTTAGAGAATATCCTGGGTGCTGACTTCAGGCCGAATGGTTGAACTTGGTACTGATAGTGGTCATGCCCCACTACGAACCTCAAGAACGTTTGATGCTGTTGACTGATTGGAATAAGAAAGTACGCATCTTGAAGGTCAATGGAGCAGAGTCAATCCCCTTGGTGTATTTGTGGGTAAATTTGTTGTAATGCCAGTTTTCAGAATTTTTCTCGGCAGATTCATTTGTTGGCTATTTTGAGGTCAAGAATGGTTCTGAATTTGTTCCTGTCTTTCATCTTGATGAAAAAGTACCTGTAATATATCCCAGTGCCTCATTGTTGAGGAGGAACAAGTTCCATCGCCTGAGGATGTTGACCTCCGCACATAACTCTGGGAGTTGGTATCTAGATTGTTTCAGAAGTATGGACAGTGGCAGGCTGGCAAACCTGAGACAATATCAATTGCAAACAATATTCAGAACCCAGACGTCCTATGTGATGTTGTTTCACTCTTCCAAAAAATAATGGATGCTTCCCCTTATCGGAGTGGGTAACGAAAGAGGTGGAAGGGAAGATTGTTTACCTCCCTGAACAGGCAGCTGGCTTGATCTTCCTCATGCCTACAATCTCTGATAGGATCATTGTTACTGTTGTGACTGTGTACCAGTTTGTTGACGGCCCTAATAACAATGAGGGGTTTGTCCCCTCTGTGAAGAAAAATAGCATTGGGATGGTCTGAATGTTTTCTTTGGCTCTTTAGGATTTTCTAAGCTGACTGCTTTCAAAGTCTCTATTTCTGCCTAAATCTTTGCCATTTTGTCATCGATGTGGGAACCAAAGAGACGAGTACCAGAAAATGTCAGATTGAGAATTCTCTGTTGGGATTCTAGCTTCAGAGAGGTACGGCAAAGCCAAGAATGCTGTGGGAGAGTGACACAGTGGCAGTATTTGAAAGCTGCAAGGAGAGTAGAATCTGCTGCTGCTTTAATTATCTGATTAGAGACCATCAGCCCTTCAGTCAGAATTTCATTAAAATCATCACACTTATCTCTTGGCAGAAACTCAACATACTGCTGCAGGGATTCCCAAAGAGCTCTGTCGTATCTGCTTTTCAGTGCAGTGACACTTGCAGACCTCATTGCGGCGCTACTGAAAACCTTCCGACACATAGACATGAAACACTATTCATCTGGAGTCACGATGAAATCAGGAGTAGTGGCATGATGTTTCTTTGCTTCCACTACAATGACTGGGTCTGGTATTTGTGCGAAGAAAGGCAGGATCCTGCTCCGGAGGACAATACTTCTTCTGAAGCCTAGATAGAGCTGGCTTAATAGAAGCTGGGGTTAGGAATAGGTCCATTGCAGTCTCTAAGAGACAGGGAACCAGAGGTAGTAAAGGTTGTGACGCTGACTGATGCTTAAGGGTCTCGAACATCACAGATGCAGTAACGTGGTGTGGAAATTGGGATATTACGTTTGGTAGCACCGCTCACCAAAACTTCTTGGATGGTAGTAATCTCATACACTGGTGAGATGTGTGGAGGAGAGAGCCCGATAGATTGGGAGAGTATCTCCCTGTACTTGTGAATGAGTTCCCAATAGTGTGTCTGTAGCGAGACTTCGAACGGCGATGTTGAGCGCCTTAATGACGGTGATGTCCTTAATCTATGATGGCGCCATTAAGAATGATGATGACGGGAACATAAATGAGATTGGGCCTTGGTGCAGGATCTAGAGGTGCTGGTGGAGATGGTTGAGGAGGAGAAGGCTGAGACATTGGTTTTGGAACATGAGTTGGGGGAGGAGAAGGCTGTGGAATAGGAGAAGATACCACTTCCGGAAGTGTACCTGGTGCCTCCCGTGAAGGCTACTATGCCCTAGAATAATCAGAATCTGTAGAACTGTAACTACATCTTCTTTTTCTCTGTGCTTCTTGGGGCCTGTTTGAGGCCAAAACATTCCTCGACTTCCACCTACCTCGGTCCCTCAACGTCGATTTGCTTGTTGATGGTGAAGTATTGCCGTGGGAGTGTGGCTCGCCGGTGACTGACAGCGGTGCCTGGATGTCGATCTTGATCTCCCCATCCATATTGACTTTGATGGCAACCAGTGAGTGCGCTTAGTAGTCGATGGTTCCTTCGACATCAAACGAGGACAATGGGTAGACGGTGGAGTCATTGATGTCGGTACCCCATGCCTCAATGCTGATCTGCGGCATTGAATGGGTAGATGGTGAACAATGGCATACATCTTCTCGATGTTGATGTCCTTGACGTCAACCAGGACCAATGGCATTTTCCCACCGTTTTCAGTCTGAGATGCCCTCCAGATACAGATGAAAGCTCTCTAGTAGAGGACTGACACTCTCCCCAATCTGAGGACCCAGCTGCAGATTGTGTCTGCTGTTTTCGTCTCACCTCTGCGCTCTGAAAGCAAATCTGCTCCCTTTTGCGAAGAGTGCATCTCGAAAAGCGTGTGCAGATGTGTGCAAATGTGGCAGGCCTCACGAACATGGTTCTCTGAAAAACAAATAATACATACTCTGTGAGGATCTGTCTTGGCCTTTTTCCCACAGTCAGGGAATTTATCAAAAAGAGATCGAATTTATGAATGAAAAACTACTCATTCTTGTCAGAAAATGACGGAAAAATGCAGGGAGAGACCAAAGACGTTGAGTGAAGCAGTTGTTCAGATGAGTATTTTATGGAAAAAGCTAAAAATTGGCCGAGCTCAATGCTCCAGGGTCCTTTCAGCAGGAGTCGGAAAAAAGAACTGAAGTAACAGCCACCACCTGTGCATGATGGAATACTAGTGGGCTCTGGATTCTTAAAGGCACAGTCTCTATTTTAGACATTTAATGACATCCTATGAGGCTACTCTGTATAGCACTTCTTTCTCTCTGTCATAAAAAAGGTGGTTTGCCAGGGAGATTTCTTTTGTTTGCTAAACATCTCAACTTATTCTCATATTTAATGTACTGCCCTTCTTTTACTTCATCATGAAGAATTGGTCAATTGCAGCCTATGTATATAGGCTGCATTATTTGTCTTTTTCTTAAGTGCCTTAACAGCACTTCCTGAAGAAAGGTAAAAATCACCACTTAGGAAGATATATTAAAGAAGTGTGCTAGGGACCCCGCACATCGGCTGGACTTTCCAACGCTTATCTGTACATGGAAATCCCCTACAACAGAAATACTGTGTTAGAAGTAAGGCTCTGATGTAATGATGTGTCTAGATGTTAGAAGCTGTCTCCGAGCAGACAATACAAGCACTAGGATATCTTGTTATATGTTCCTAGCCTTGAACGAAGAGAACAGATTATGTAGTAGGAAAGGCTTTCTAAAAACAAGCAGCATGTACAGTGTTTTCTTAAAAGAATATAATACAAGAAAATAAGTAAAACAATCTAGCTGAAACAAAGTCTGCTAAAGTGTATAAAATATAAAACTAAAGAACCAAAGTGGGTTCAATCAATCAATCAGAGTACTTGTAAAGCGTGCTACTCACCCGTGAGGGTCTCAAGGCACTGAGGGGGGATGCCGCTACTGCTCGAAGAGCCAGGACTTGAGGAGTCTTCTGAAGGCGAGTAGGTCCTGGGTCTGCCGTAGGTGGGTAGGGAGGGTGTTCCAGGTCTTGGCGGCGAGGTAGGAGAAGGATCTGCCACCGGAGGTCGTTCGTTGGATGCGGGGGACAGCGGCAAGGGCGAGGCTGGCGGAGCGGAGCCGGCGGGTGGGGGTGTAGAAGCTGAGTCTGCTGTTCAGGTAGGCTGGTCCGGCATTGTGGAGTGCTTTGAGTGCGTGGGTGAGGAGCTTGAAGGTGATCCTCTTGACGACAGGGAGCCAGTGTAGGTCTCTCAGGTAGGGGGTGATGTGGCTGCGGAGGGTGACGTTGACGATCAGTCAGTCAGAGGCGTTTTGGATGCTTTGTAGTCGTCGTAGGTGTTTGCCTGGGATTCCTGTGTAGAGTGTGTTGCCGTAGTCCAGACTGCTGCTGACGAGGGCCTGTGTCACCAATCTTCTTGTTTCAGTCAGGATCCACTTCTAGATCCTGCGGAGGGTGCGGAGGGTGTTGTAGCAGGAGGAGGAGATGGCGTTGACCTGCTTAGAAATGGAGAGGGAAGAGTTGAGGATGAATCCTAAGTTGCGTGCATGGTCGGTGGGTGTGGGTGCTGTTCCCTGTGTGGTCGGCCACCAGGAGTCGTCCCAGGCTGAAGGGGTGGGTCCGAGGATGAAGACCTCGTCTTGTCCAAGTTCAGTTTCAGACAGCTGCTCCGCATCCAGTCAGCGACAGCCTTCATTCCCTTGTGGAGGTTTGTTTTGGCGGTGTGTGGGTCCTTGGTGAGGGAGAGGATGAGCTGGGTGTCGTCAGCGTAGGAGATGATGTTGAGGTCGTGATGGCGGCCACTTGCGCGAGGGGGGCCATGTAGACGTTGAACAGCATCGGGCTGAGGGATGAGCCCTGGGGGACGCCACAGATGATGTCGGTGGCTTCAGATAAGAGGTGTGAGAGGCGGGCGCTCTGGGTTCTGCCGGAGAGGAAGGACGTGGTCCAGTCAAGGGCCTTCTCTTGGATTCCGGCTTCTTGGAGGCGTGTCTTTAGAGTGCGATGGCAGACCGTGTCGACGCCGGCTGACAGGTCCAGGAGGATAAGGGCTTATGTTTCGCCGTTGTCTAGTTGGCGCCTGATGTCGTCTGTGACGGCGATGAGGGCAATCTCGGTGCTGTGGTTTCATCTGAATCCGGACTGGGACGGGTCCAAGATGTTGTTGTCTTCGAGGTGGCGGGCCAATTGCATGTTGACAATTTTCTCGATGACCTTCGCCGTGAACAGGAGCAGGGAGATGGGTCGGAAGTTCTTGAGGCCTTTGGGGTCCGCCTTGGGCTTCTTGATGAGGGTGTTGATTTCGGTGTGCTTCCAGCTTTCCGGGAATGTCGCTGTTTTGAAGGAGATCTTGATGACCTTCCCTAGTTGGGCTGTGATGGCTGCGTCTGCTTTGTTGAATACGTGGTGTGGGCACAGGTCTGACGGAGATCCTGAGTGGATGGAGTTCATGACCTTGCGTGTTTCGTCGTCATTGACGTAGGACCAGGAGGTCAGGCGGTTGGCACTGGTGGTGTTCGCAGGGGAGGTGGAATCTGGCACAGTCGGGCGGTCATGGTGTTGTAGCTGTCGTGGATGTCAGTGATCTTGTGGTGGAAGAAGATGGCCAGTGAGTCTCACAGTTCTTGTGAGGGTGGGATGTCGTTGGCGCTGTGGTTGGAGAGTTCTTTTACGATGCTGAAGAGCTCTTTGCTGTCGTGTGCGTTGTTATCCAGGCGGTCTTTGAAGGAGGATCTCTTGGCTAATCTGATGAGGTGGTGATGTCTGCGGGTGGCGTCCTTGTGGGCTGCGTGGTTGTCCGGTGTGCGTTCGCAGAGCCATTTCTTCTCCAGTTCCCGGCGTGCGCGTTTGGAGGTCTGGAGCTCATCGATGAACCAGGTGGCTCTCTTGCTGGCGTGGCTGTTGGAGGGTTTCTTGAGTGGGGCGAGGGTATTGGTGCAGTCGTCGAACAACTGTCTGAGGTTGCGGGCTCCGGCGTCTGGGTTGGTGGGGTCGGTGGGTGGGTTCTGGGTGAGGGTGGTGATCAGCTGGTCTTCGGTGACTATGCTCCAGCAGCGACGAGGCAGCTGTTGGGTGCGGTGGTGCGTGGTTGGTTTCTTGAAGGTGCTTGTGGAGAAGATGGGGTCCAGCGTGTGGCCAGCGGCGTGGGTGGGTGTGGTGATGAGTTGCCTGAGGCCGAGGTTGATGAGGTTGTCGGTCAGCATGGCGGAGTTGGCGTCGTTGTTGTTCTCGAGGTGGAAGTTTAGGTCCCTGATGAGGATGTAGTCCGTAGAGGCGAGTGCGTGGGTGCTGGCGAGGTCGGCGATGGAGTCGCTGAACTGAGCTCAGGGTCCGGGGGGTCTGTAGATGAGTGTTCCTCTGAGGGTGGTGTTGGTCGGTGTGAAGGTCGGAAGTGCAGGTGTTCGGCGGTGCTGAGTGTGTCATCTGAGTGGGTGGCGACCTTGAGGGTGGACTTGTGGACGATCGCTATTCCTCCTCCGATTCCTTTGGTGCGATCCCTGCAGGTGATCTTGTAGCCGTCTGGGATGGCTATGGCGATGTCGGGTGCCGAGGAGCCGTTCCACCAGGTCTCGGTTAGGAAGGCCATGTCTGGGGCGGAGTTGTCGAGCAGATCCCAGAGCTCGACGACGTGCTTGCGTGCATAGCGGGTGTTGAGGAGTATGCAGCAGAGGTGGTTGGGTCCAGTCCTTGGAGGTTTGGTGGCTCTGTTGCAGGTGAAGCTGCAGGTGCGGCAGGAGAAGGGTCCGTAGGTCCGTTTTGGGTGGCCTGGAAGCAGGTGTGGTTTCAGACGGCGTTGAGTGCGTGGAGGGGGCTGGCGTCGTAGCGGAGTCTGGTGTTGCAGCGTTCGCGGGGTCCAGGGGTTCTGGCGCTGATCGCGGTCCAGGCGCGGACCGGCTTGCCTTAGGCGCACTTATGGCGCGCCAGCGGCTGCGCAGCGTCTGGCATATATGGGGAGGTGGGAGGGAGGAGCAGCTGGGAGGCGGGAGCAGCGAGTGGGTCGGGGGGGTGGGAAACAGTGGGACAGAAGCAGAATGGAATGCAAAGAGGAGGAAAACAGTGGCACAGTGGTCAAAAACGGGGCACTACAGAGAGGAAAAACGAGTGGCACAGAAGCAAAAACGGGGCACACAGAGGGGGAAAAACAGTGGCACAGAAAGTGAAAATGGGGCACATAGAGGGGGGAAAACAGTGGCACAGAGGTCAGAAAACGGGGTGCAACAGAGGGGAAAAAACGAGTGGCAGAGAAGCAAAAACAGGGCACACAGAGGGGGGAAAAACAGTGGCACAGAGGGCACAGACGGGGCACAGAAACGGGGGTAGATCACACTTACCAGCGGGTACTCGGCAGCGGCAGCAGGGGCACACAGGCAGAGCTGCGTAGAGGAAGAGCGACCTACCTGGAGGCTCAGGGGTCGCTCACCTCACCGCGCAGCGTCCGGTATATATGGGGAGGTGGGAGGGAGGAGCAGCTGGGAGGCGGGAGCAGCGAGTGGGCAGGGGGCGGGGAAACAGTGGGACAGAAGCAGAATGGGGCGCAAAGAGGGGGAAAACAGTGGCGCAGAGGTGAAAAACTGGGGACAACAGAGGTGAAAAACAGTGGCACAGAAGCAAAAACGGGGCACACAGAGGGGGAAAAACAGTGGCACAGAAAGTGAAAACGGGGCACACAGAGGGGGGAAAACAGTGGCACTGAGGTTAGAAAACGGGGCACAACAGAGGGGAAAAAACGAGTGGCACAGAAGCAAAAACGGGGCACACAGAGGGGGGAAAAACAGTGGCACAGAGGGCACAGATGGGGCACAGAAATGGGGGTAGCAGTGGCGTCACTAGGGAGGTGCAGGGGGTGCGGACCCCACCGGGTGTCACCCCATCTGGGGAGACACCAATGTAGTTAGTTAGCTGGCCACTAGTGCTGCTTTAGTGCAAGAGTATGCCACCACGGTGCGCCGTGCGCAGTTGCGCACCTTCTTACAAAAAATTAAAATACTGTCTGCTACTACTGCAGTCAGTGCAGTGAGTCAAGTTGAGGGGACGAGGGCAGGTCGGTGCCCGAGTCCGGTCCGTTCAGGCAAGTCATTGGATTTGAATATTATTGTTCACTTCTGGTGTTGTATGTCCTCTGTAGCGGGGTTGATGCCTGGCTGCTGCTTGACAGTTTTATTTCCTCCGTCGCTTTAGCTGCACTGTTTAGAAGTTGAAGTGGGGTGACAGTGTCACTGGTTTTGGAGGACTCCTCAAACACTTCCTAACCTATTTCCCCCATTGTCTTCAAATACACCCACCACCTCTGCCGCCCATATAATGTACCCTATAGACTGGCTTCTACATACCGTATTTTCCGGCGTATAAGACGACCCGGCGTATAAGACGACCCCCCACTTTGCTTGATAAACTTTAGGTTTCATGCTATACTCGCCGTATAAGACGACCCCCACTTCCAGCGCAGTCCAACTTTCTATCTCCATGGACTGAGGAGATCACGTGGTACTGACACTCCCCTCCTTCCGATGAGCATGAGATTTCTGGAAGGAGAGAGAGATCAGCACATGTGGAACACAGTGGGGGCCGCCATCTTCAGAGCTGCCTGTTATATTTCAGGACCTCCTGCTGCCTCATCCATCTGCCTGGGGATGTGGAGGCGCGTGTGCAGGTCAGTCTAGGCACTTTTGATCCATGTAACTTAACGTTTGCTTTTTCTAATTTGTTCATTTTGTACTATGGGTTTATGTAATAAACGTTCCGCTCCACGGTAGTTGTGCCTACAGAAACGCCTGTGGAAGCTGCTCGGTATCCCTGGCTGCAGGCATGCGATTTTATATAGCGCGGACTTTACCCGTTTGTGTCGGACGGCAGTTTAGAGCCCCCCCACGCTCCCGCTGGGTCGGAAGCGTGGGCGGGAAATGGTGCAGCTCGAACTCGCACCCAAGAGTAGTCTGCGCTGTCGAAAAATCCATGAAAACAAAGGGTCTAATTTTGTATCCGGCGTATAAGACGACCCCCGACTTTCAAAAACATTTTCAGGGGTTCAAAAGTCGTCTTATACGCCGGAAAATACGGTACATGTAACAGATTCCTGGCTCACCTTCACCGGATATTTATGCGCACCTCTTCAAATACACCACACTCCCAGAATACACCACGATCTCCAGAAATACACACACACTTGCCTAATGCAGCCCGGCCTCTCCAGTTACATCCTGAGCCAGAGAATGCATTCAAGCTTCTGATAATTAATGATTTTCGGCATACTAAAAATAAAATGTGTGATATCAATCAAAATACACCCAGGCATCCCAAATACGCCCTGGCCATACTAAATACACCCAGGTTTGACCAAAGGCACTGTGCCCTGTCCAAATACACCCAGACCTTCTCAAATGCACCATAATCTCTCAAAATATACCAACACCTCTTCGGATGCACACAGACCTCACCAGAACATATCCAGGCATTCTCAATATAAAATCTGTTCTTCTCAAGCAACCTGACCTCCCTACCACACCCCAACCACCCCAAAACGCCCAGAACACAGACTAACATGCTCAAATAAAACCTATTCTTCCGAAGCACACCTGACCTCCACAAATACACCTTGACCACTCAGAACACTCCCTCACATCGTGACCCCCATACACCCGTACCACTCCGATCGCTAAATACAAACGGAGCCCAGTGCTATTAAAGGCTAAGTGATCTCTCGATTGCTAAGTACTGACTTCATAATTATTAAATAAATCCCCCGTGTGTGCACACACTGCAGCAGCACATCGGTCACCACGCACGCACGCACCAGATGCATCATGTGATAATTCTGGTCCCTGGTGCGATGCGGATGCGCAGCGTATATGTAAAGTTGTGGTTTATCCCAGGCTCTATGTAAGAACCACAGCAGACGTAGTATCTGTAAGAATGCTTTACGTCTTATCAACAATTATACTATTCTCGGGAGCGCCAGACTTAGCTTTCCCTCGTCTCGGAGTCCGCGCACCAATGCCGAAAATATTGCCGACGCCGGCCTTCTGATGACTTCATCACGTGTAGTGCGCGGCAACACTAGACCGCTACACCACATCTC
This sequence comes from Lissotriton vulgaris, assembly GCF_964263255.1. Lineage (NCBI taxonomy): Eukaryota > Metazoa > Chordata > Amphibia > Caudata > Salamandridae > Lissotriton > Lissotriton vulgaris. The sequence goes on from NC_141685.1 coordinate 197,682,996, forward strand.
CCCCCTTTACACAACACAACAATATGTAACTGTAACAGCCTAACTTGCATTCCATGTCATATTCTTTAAACCTTCTGGGGAAGTCGATCTTTCTGCCCCATCGCGTCTGTGTACTGTGACTCCCCATGCTGGGAGATTGTTCACCCAGTTCCGGGTCCTGTGTATCACCCGCGTCCACGTCTACCCCCTCGATTTCCTCTTCTGGCACCGCTCTCGTCGAGTTGTGGGTAGCTTGTTCGTTATGCTCCTCCGTGGTGCCTTGATCTCTCCCAAGTTCTGCATCTTCTCCACTTCCTCTGGCACTCCTAGGGGACTCCTCCTTCTCCTGCGTGACTTTTCCAGTTTCCATTCTGATGTCCCAATTCTCAATGCAATTGCATTTCGCCACCCAGTCTTGAGACCATACCTTCTCATCACTGAGGAGAGATGATCTTGAGTAGGGTTCCACAACTTGTAGGGGGGGGGGGTGAGTTTGCTGTCTCCTTTCTTCTTCACCACGGGATGTCTTACTCTCACCCACTACCCTTTCTCCAGGGTGGTGTCTTTGGCGTTACAACTCCGGTTGTATTGCTCATTATATACTGACCGGCTTTCTTTAAATTCTTCCTGGCTACCGCAGGTGACCAGTGGCTATGTATAGTGAGGTGTTTCCAGGCAACATTGTCTTTTGTGAACGGCTCACGCCCTCTCAAGATCCTGAACGGACTATAACCCGTTGTCCTGGGTGTTATGCAGTATGCCCACATCAGTCTCTTGAGTTCTTTCTCCCAGTCCTTGCCCGGACTGATCACCGCTTGGACAGACCCCATGATTACCCTATTGAATCTCTCGGCAAGACCGTTTCCCGCAGGGTGATATATGGGTGTGTGTCTCACGGCTATGCCGTTCCTCTCCATGAATGCGTCCCATTTGGCAGAGACGAACTGTGGTTCATTGTCACTCAGTATCCCTTTGAGGTTTCCTTCCCTTATGAAGGTGTCTGTTAGGAAGGTCAGTATGGTCTCTGTTTCAGTGTTATCCGTCACGTCCACCTCTGGCCACTTCGAGTACCTGTCTATGAGTACCGTGATGTACTTAGGCGTGCCCTGTCCATCCAGGATGGGCCCTAGAATGTCTATGGATATTTCCTCCCATGGGTTTTCCGGTCAGTCATACTTCCCTAAGGGAGGCCATAATTCTCTTTGGGTCTTATCCGCATTGCTGCATTGTTCACATGCGTGGACGTGTTTCTAAACCTGCAGGTCCATCCCTGGCCACCAGTAGTCCTCCTTCATTCTCGATTTGGTTTTTACTATGCCAAGGTGACCTTCGTGCCCTATGGTCAACAGGTGGTTGGCCAGGGACGGGGGAGACCACCTTGGTGCCCCTTAACAGGAAACATGGGTGGGCCCCAATCGAGAGCTCCTCTCGGACTTCCCAATATTGTCTCACGTCTTTGTCCATGAGCCTCTTGTCCGGCCATCCTGTGGTCATGTACGACTTCACAGCATTGAGTGTCATGTCCTTGGCATACTCAACTTCCCCTTCTTGGGCACTTATGGCCTTCTACGGATCTCCTGTCATGGCAATGGCATACTCCTCCCATTCGCTGATGGTTTGGTCCTCCGCTCTTTCTTTGGACGCTGCACTACTTAGAAAATCTGCTACTTTGTTCTTGTGGCCAGGTAAGTACTCTACCTCGTACACATAGTCGAGTAATCTCAACGTCATTCTCCCAATTCGGGGTGTCGCATGGTCGTGTCCGCTTGAGGTGAGCACCTTCACCAAGGGCTTGTGGGCGGTGTGAAGTACAAACTTCCCGCCCCACAGAAACTTTCGGAACATCTCCATCGCCCATACAGCCGTCAACATTTCCTTCTCAATGACGCTGAACCTTTGTTCATTGGAGTCCAACGCTCTGGATGCAAAACTTACTGTGGTGCTTTCTCCCTCTGCCGTGATGTGCGTCAGCACGTCACCTAACCCTCGATCGCTAGTGTCCGTGGTCAGTACGGTCAGGGCGTCTTGATCAAACCCCTGTATGGGCACGGATTCGCAGATGTTGCGTTTCTTCTTTTCGAACTCCTTCTGTTCCGCTTCGGACCACTTGAATGTCGTTTTGTCCTTCAATATTTGTCGCATGCAATGAGTTTTTGAGGCAAAGTGGGGGACGAACTTACTATAGAACTCTGTCATCCCCAGGAAGGTTCTAATCTCTTCTTTTCTTCTCTGGCGTTGTCACGTTCGAAGCTTTCGGTTCGATCCCTCGATCACTTATTTCGTGCCCCAAATAGGAAACTGATTGTACTCCGAATTTGCACTTGTCCCATTGGGCGGTTAGCCCGTTCTGCCTTTGAGTGTCTAGCACTGTCCTCACTTTCCTGTTGTGGTATTTTCGTGTCATCCCCATTATCAAAATGTCATCTTGGAAGAACTGGATGCCTTCCTGTAAAGATGAGGCGGAGTCAGGAACTGCAGTTTGGATGTTTATTCAGGAGAAGAGAGCCGTCCAGCATGAAGGAGAGACAGGGCAGCTGCAACTGCCAAACAGGGAACACTGGAGGAGAATGCACAGTACATGAAGAACCCACTGGTGACATCATGGAGTTCCAACAAGTATTGCATAATACAGATCACCACACACCTCCCCCCTTTCTAAAAAAAACCAAGATGGAACTACAATGAATAGTGAATCATACATAGTCACGAAATCTGTTGGGTCTAACAATCAACCTTGAGCTTTTCCTTAAACCATTGTCAACTTGGACATTGGGGGTAGGAACAGTTGCACGAGAAGCACGAGAGGGATCTCTGGCAACGCGAGAAGTGCTCCACCAATTACCATTTGACAGCATTTTTGCGAACTTCCACAACTTGTTGGGAATCAAGAAACTTGGAAAGACCTTTTTTAACAGTGACAGGATTCTTAATCCTGACCCAATCACCAGCATGAATACTGTGAAAAGACCTCTTACCATGTTCCACGTCACAAGGTAGAGAACTGGAAGATTTTTTGTTGGCACAATCCCATGCCACTTCCAAATCACAACCTTTGTGGAGAATTTTGACCATCCAAAAGGGAAAAGCTTGAGAAGAGGCTTTCCTTCCTCTCATCAATTCAAAAGGGGAAAAGCCTGTAGCAACATGTGGGGAAATTCTATAAGACCATACAAGATCTTTTACAGCCTGGAAAATACAGCTATTGGATCTGAAGGCGGCCTGCACACATTCAACAATAACTCTATTGAACCTCTCGGTTTTGCCATTGCTCTGAGGGTGATACAAAGGAGTTCTGGTATGTTTAATACAACAATTATTCAAAAAAACACTCATTTCCTTGGAGATAAACTGAACCCCATTGTCGGTTAGAATTTCTTCTGGACAACCCTCCCTCAGAAAAATTTTGGTCAGGCAATCAATAACGCTCTTAGAATTGGGAACATTGATAGGTTCAACCTCGACCCACCTAGAGAGGTGATCGACGAGGACCAAGAAATACTTGGAAGTGTTGGGAAGAACATGGAATGGACCCAGAAAGTCCAGGCCAATTTTTTGCCAAGCCCTGCTGGGTGGGGGAACAACAGAATCACAAACACCTTCCAAAATAAGGACTTTATCGCTGGTGTTACAGCGTGTGCAAAGTTTGACAGCATCCACAATTTGATTGTCCATTCTTGGCCACCAGAAATTCGATCTGACATTTCTTTTAGTAATGGTGGCACCCAGATGTCCAGAATGAGCATCAGCAATAGTTTTTTCCCGGTAAACAGAGGGAGGAATACATTTATTGCCCCTAACAATTTTGCCACTTTCCAAGGAAAGTTCGGAATTGATTTTCCAATAAATCTGAAGTTCAGGAGAAAGAGATTTTTCCTTGGGCCAACCTTTCTGTATGAAAGAGACAACATCCCTAAGTACAGCATCATTCTCAACAGCATTAACCCAATCATTCTCAGCGAAAGAGATGGAAATTTGTGAAATGTTGGCCACAAAACACTCTTCAATTTCTGTTTACCACTCATTTTCTTTAGGGTCTTGTATGGGTAACCTGGAAAGACAGTCAGCACGTTTGTTCTTGCCCCCAGGAATGTAGATAACTTTGAAGTTGTATTCTAACAGTTTAGTGGAGAGTCTAGCCAACCGTGCGGTTGTGCGCTTGACGTTTCTGCCAGAAAGAATGGCGACAAGAGGTCGATGGTCGGTTTGAAGAACAAATGGTCTGCCCCATAAGTAAGATTTAAACTTTTCAACACTCCAAGCACAGGCCAGCAGTTCCTTTTCAATAACAGAATATTTTCGCTCGACAGGGCGGAGAGTCCTGGAGGCAAACCCCACAGTAAATTCTTTACCATAGGCCAATTGTGAGAGAACAGCTCCTAGGCCATATTCACAAGCGTCAACAGTGACAAAAGTTTCTCTGTTCCCATTGAAAGGTTGGAGAGCAGGATCTTTAGTGATGTGTTCTTTAATGAGTTGGAAACCTTTTTCACACTCATCAGACCAGCTGAAGGTGGCACCTTTTTTAAGTAAAAGTCTAAAACATTCAGTGGTCTTGGCGTAGTCTCTCATGAATTTGGAGTAGAACTCACAGAGGCCGAGAAAAGACAGAAGCTGTTCTTTGTTAGAAGGAGCAGGAGCCTCAGAGATACTCTTGACTAGACCTGGCCTGGGCTTAATACCACACTCAGAGATGGTATGACCAAGGTATTCTACCTCTCTGGTTTTGAATACGCATTTACTCTTTTGTAGAGTTACACCTCTTCTTTCCAAGATGTTGAAAACTTGGTCAATGACCAAGTTGTGTTCGTGCTCAGTTTGAGTGAAGATAAGAATGTCATCCTGGAAAACTACAACATTAGAGAGTTCCTCAAACATTTCAGACATAATACGCTGGAAAACAGCGGCGGCAGACGCCAACCCAAAGGGAAGACGACGAAACTGAAAAACTCCATCAGGAGTTACAAAAGCAGTGAGATGTCGAGAGAGCGGATGTAACTCAATCTGGTGGTATGCCGCCTTTAAATCAAGTTTGGAAAACCAAGTAGATGAGCCCACTTTAGCTATCAAATCCTCAATGCGAGGGAGGGGAAAACCATCGACCCAGATAGCTTCATTGAGACTGCGTAAATCCACACACATCCTAAGATCACCAGACCTTTTTCTGGCAAGGACAATAGGAGAAAGCCATAGTGTGGATTCTACTTTTTCAATGATTTCTTGCTCGCATAATGATTTAAGGTGTTTGGACAAATCTTCTCTAATACTGAGTGGAACGTTCCTAAGCTTGTGTTTGACTGGGGAAACACCATCTTTGACCTTGATAAAGTGTTGGAAGTTGGTGATCTTGCCCAAGCGATCTTCAAAGATTTTTCCATATTTGTGCTCCCAGAATTCACTATTGAAAATGTTGCAGACAGGGGAAGGTGCAGGAGAAGAAAGATTGCACCCTTCAATGAATACAGGGTTGGGTAGACCAGGTTTAATGGTGACACCAAATTCTGCCTGATGTATAAGCCCTAGAACATTGATACCACGTTTGGCAACATAGACCTTCCCCTTAATGGATTTGCCAAAGATGGAGATTTCAGCCAAGAAATAACCTAAAAGGTTAATTCTGCTTCCTTCAAAGGCCACAGAAAGAACATCAGGAGGAAGTAGACATTTATCTTGCCAAAAATGAGAATATTTCTCATAGGAAACAATGGTGATGCGAGCACCGGTGTCCACCAGTAGTAAGATATGGTGATTGTCAATAGTGGCATCGACTTCAGGATCAGGGACAAGAAAAGTGCGGCTGATGGTGTCATTGTCTTTCACTACAACAACATATTCCTGATTGGTCACATCACATTCAGAATGTTCAGTTGAAAGCTCAAGAGGATTTGAGTCTTGAAAGGAATCATTTTCACACATGATGCTGCGCACATTACCTCTTCTACCTCTCATACAGACCCTTGAAAAATGACCATTTTTCCCACATTGAGTGCATTGTTGATTGGCAGCAGGACAATTTTTAAAATTGGAAGCATGGTAAGAGGAGCCACATCTATAACAGAAAGTACTTTGGCTGAATTGTCTATTAGGCATGAAAGGTCTTCTAAAACTGGTGTTTCCCATTCTTTTGAAATAGCCACGAGAGTCACGAGGAATGGAAATAGGAGACTTGGTGGGAAAAGGCACCTTAGTGGAAACAGCACCAGAGATGGAAGTATTGGAAAGAGAAACCTCTAATTGTTTGGAATCTTCTAAAGATGTTTCGATACTTTTGGCTATATCAATAGCCTTGTCAAGAGAAGGGTCTTTGCAGGATAAAAGTTTCCCTTGGATTTGTTTGCAGGAGCAGCGAGCAACAAGCTGGTCTCTGATAAGTTGAGAAGTGAAATTGTCAAATTCGCATTTAGACGCAAGTATTTTTAAGGCAGTAACAAAAGTCTCAATGCTTTCTTCGGGTTTTTGAGCTCTAGTAAAAAATTTATAACGGTGTACAACCATATTTTTAGTTTTAACAAAATACTTGTCTAATTTAGCTATAGCTATTTCAAATTCATCGGGAGTTTCGCCAGTAGGTGGAACATAGACCGGTAGATGGTCAAAAACGTTTTGCCCCTCTACACCAAGATGATAATACATTAGACTTTTTTTTCTTTCCGCACGGTATCTAAGACCATCAATTGCCCCTAAGTAGGCCATAAAGGATCTCAACCAAAGTTTCCATTCGAGAGGAGGATCTCCAGGAGTCTGAAGAAAAGGAGCAGGAGGAGATACATTTTGCATTGTGAGATCTTCTATTTTTCCTTTGGGTTGAAAGATTTAAATACAAGAAAAAAAAAAAAAAAATGACAGAAAAAGGAGAAACGAGAAGAAAAAAAAAATGTTGTAAATATAGCAGTTTAGATATGTAGGTCTTTTGTTAGGAGTAAAATGCGCGCAGATCAGCGTGTGGAAAAAAAAAGTGTGCAGCAGCTGTGCACGTCAGCGTGTGGAGAAGAATGCGTGCAGCAGCTGTGCACGTCAGCGTGTAGATACTGAATACTCCGGCGAGTTGATGTAGAAAATCAGGCTGTGATATAGGCTGTGCGCATCAGCGCGAGAATGTGGATTTGCTTCTTTGTAGAATTATTTAGCTGAGTGCTTGAGTCATGCACGTCAGCGTAGTGAAATGTTTAAAGCTGTGCGCATCAGCGTAGAGGAGTATTTAAAGTTGTGCGCATCTGCGTGGAGAAAGTATTTAAGGCTGTGCGCATCGGCGTGGAGAAATATTTAAAGCTGTGCGCATCAGCGTGCGTCGGCTGTGTGATGAGGATTGAAATCGATGAAGAAACAGCTGACGAGGCCAAGATAATGTGGACAGGAATGAAATAGACGCAAAGCCTTTATGACGTAAAGGCTTTGAAAGCCAAGAAGAACGTCAAGATAACGTGGTGACTTGGCACAAACAAAAAGCATCTTGCTGGTTGCTGCGGAAACCAATTGCGTGCTGGCGCTGGGCGTCTTGCTGGTTGCTAAGGAGACCAAAGGCGTGCTGGCGCTGAATGGAGGAGTTCCACTACGTCATCATTCTGTAGCGGAGCTCGAAGGTGGCGGAACAAGCAGCGAAGGAATACGCAGCGTTGGTGAGGAGCAGCGAAGACACAGACAGCACTTGGCAGGACTTGACACTTGACGGTGAAGGCACAGGCGAAGCAGGTAAGACGTAGCGCTAGTAGAAAGGAGAGTTGGTAGCGCGAGGCAGAATAAAATAGTTAACAGTGCGCTAGGAAGTGTGCTGTGAAAGCTTGATTGATGCGCAGAACGAGGCTGATAGTAGAAAAGAGTCTGATGGCTGCGACGGCTCTCTAAAATGAAGCATGAGGATAATATTGAAAAAAGTACTCACAAGGAAGTAGATCGTAGGTATGGAAAATGTTCAGGAATCCAAACCGTTTTGCTTGGAATTAGTCTGTGAGTAGATCCAGCAGCTGAGGAACAGCTGACCATCCTCAGTCGCCAATGTAAAGATGAGGCGGAGTCAGGAACTGCAGTTTGGATGTTTATTCAGGAGAAGAGAGCCGTCCAGCATGAAGGAGAGACAGGGCAGCTGCAACTGCCAAACAGGGAACACTGGAGGAGAATGCACAGTACATGAAGAACCCACTGGTGACATCATGGAGTTCCAACAAGTATTGCATAATACAGATCACCACACTTCCATTTCGTGGAAGAGACGGTGCATCAGTTTTTGTAATACAGTGGCCGCTGAGGCCAATCCGAAAGGCATCCTTAAGAATTTATAACAGCCGAATGGTGTGATAAAGAAGGTGAGATGGTTGCATGACTTGTGTAAAACCACCTGGGGATAGGCCGATGTCAGGTCGATCGTGGTAAACCATCACGCTCCCCTGGTTCTAGCCAGCATTTCGTTGATCTTGGGGAGCGTGAACTTGTTCTCGGAGGTCCACGCACAACCTCACCTTCCCATTTGGCTTCTGCGTGACCACCAATAGTGCTAGCCATTCTGCACTGTCTATAGCTTCTATTACTCCATTTTCCTCCAACCTCTGAAGCTCCTCCTGCACGGCTGTCCTGCACCTGAACGTAATGTTGTACACTTTATGGCACGTAGGTTAAGCCCCTTCTTTCAAGCAGATTTTATGTGTGAACTTCTCTAATCGGCCTATGGTGTCGCTGAAAACGGTTGGAAATTCATCTCTCCACCCCTTCGCTCCGAAATTCTTCTCGTCCGTTGTCATGAGAACTTGTGTGAGTCCTCTCGGGTTCAATTTGATTCCTAAGGTTCCTTGGTCTCTCCAGCCCAACACTGATGGTCCCTTCTCGGCTACGTATAGTTTCCCTTCCGTTGTTCTGCCTTTGAATGCAAACGACATCGGGCGGTATCCCACCATGGGAATGGGTTCCCCCGTGAACGTCACTGGGTGGATGTCAGATGGTAACAGGTGATGGCCCTTCCAGGGTGCAAATTCCTACTCCCACACACTTCTCTGAATCATCGTGTAGGGCGATCCTGAGTCGGCTACCATGGTCACTGGTACCCCTCCTATGACCATTTCACATTTGGGCTTCTTGTCTGTGGTGCACTCCAAGCCCAAGACTTGCTCCCCTACCATCAAGACTTCCTCATCTTCCTCAGTCTCCCCGTCTTCGTTCTCCTTGTGTGATTCTGGTGCCACATAGTTGACTTCGCTTCTGGATGTCTTCCTCCTGCACACCTTTTCATAATGCCCAAAGATACCACAATACGAGCATTTGGCTCCAAATGCCGGACAACTTTTGTCATTGGGCGCATGTGCGTTGCTACCACATCTGTAATACGTGTTCTTGTGCCAAACCCTCTGTTCTTGGGGTTTGCTTGGTTTGGAGGTGTACCGTTTCTGATTGCGTGCTCCAGATTGTCCTGTTGGCTGTTTCGCCTCTGTCGCTTTCCTGAGTCCATCACTTTGTACACTGCAGTCCCTTGGTTACTTTCTTATTTGGCTGCTTCCGCGCACTTCTTTGACATTTCTGCTTTCTTCACCAGCGACACTACTTCTTTCAGGGGCGCATCGCCATTCACCCATAACTTTTCTTGTACTGATGTGTTGACCGTATGCATGATTATCTGGTCCCGGATTAGTTCTTCCTGTAGCACTCCAAACTTGCATGTGATGGCTAATTTGTGTAACACCGCTACATATTCCTCCACCGACTCCGCTTTCATCTGTTTTCTTTCCAAGAAATTGAACCGGTCTATGGCTGTGCAGACAACTGGGTGGTGGTGCATGTCTAAATCCTCCAAGGCATGCCGAAATACATATGTGTCTGTGGCTGGTCTTTCCTGCTTGAGTAGGTGAACATATTGTCGTTGCCCGGCTGGGCCTAAGTTGTGAAGCAGTACTTTCTTATGTCGTGCGCTTGAGAACTCCTCTCCTCCTTCCTCTTCCAGTGCTGAGAGGTAGTTCAGGAAGTAAGGCTTCCAGTCTTCCCAAGGCATCTCTGGCTCACCAACTTTGGGCAAGAACGGCACCGGGTTTGTCAGGGAAAATGTTTGCGCGCACATGTTCCCGTCGGCGATGGCATGTGGCTCTGGGCTGTCGCCGCTATCTGGAGGTGTGGTGCTGTGGCATGCGTCCCCTGACGTCGCATCGTCCTCCTGGGACTGATTCACCGCCCCTCCTTGGTCCTCACCCCTGTGCGCCAGCTTACTTGGCCTTCAAAGGTGTCTGCCGCTTTCTGCTTCCCTAGCGCGTCTGGAATCTCAGTGGCTGCTCTGGGGGCCACTTTGGCTCCCTCCTTATGGCTCCGGTGGGTTCCTGATGTGCTGGAGCAGCGCAGCGTTCTGGGTGGCTGCGCTCTAGGTGTCTCTTCCACGCTCCCGGTGGTGGCACGGCTGGTGGATCTGCTTGGCCCAGGTAGGTGTTGTGTGAAACTCCGGTGTGGGTTCTGGGTGCTCTGCAGGTGGGAATGGCACCCTCACGACCTCATCGCCATTGTAAAGTTGTTGTTTATCCTAGGCTCTATGTAATAACCACAGCAGACGTAGTATGTGTAAGAATGCTTTACTTCTTATCAACAATTATACTAATCTCGGGAGCGCCTGACTTAGCTTCCCCTCGTCTCGGAGTCCGCGCACCAATGTTGAAAACATGGCCGCCGCCGGACTTCTGATGACGTCATCATGTGGCGTGCGCGGCAACGCTAGACCGCTACACCACAGTATACCCAGCAGTTTGTGGGTCCCAGGGCCGTCAACCTTAGCGCTACCAATGACGGCCCTGAGACAGCCCCCGCACGCTGTGCGCTCCTGCTCTGACACATCACGGCGGTCACACACCCGCCAGGGAAGAGATTGCAGAGCAGGGGAGTGTGTGGCTGCGTGGTGCTACTACTAGAATAAAGAATTAATACCGACAACATCAGATCACACCACCATTGTTCTTTGATATCGAGCACCGTCGTGGTCTCCCCTTCAAATTTGGGACTCACTGACTTCTTCTTGCTAGGTCCGGACTCAGAGGGAGGCAGTCGGATGGTGAGAGAGATATAATATCATTTGTTTATAAATTAATATGAATCATGAACTAAGTTAAAAATGAGGCAGTGCAGTGGCACACAAATGAATCAGATTCAGTACAAACAATGCTTTTTACTTGGGCGCACATTCGCAAAAACGAAAACACGGCCCTCTTCGGGCGGGTTTAGTGCACTAGGCTAAAGCTTTCTTCCTTCCTTGTGCAGTCACAATAGGCCTAGGAACTGCGGTAATGGCATTTTGTTTGCTTTTTGACACTTGCACAAGTGCCACCATTGCCTACGTAACGTTTGTTCTTGTGTGTCTACCATATATTGCAGTATTATACCTCTTGTAATTGTACTTTGTTTTCTCTTGAGCAGACTTCACTTTAAAACAGTTTATTGGGATTAGACACCTGGTGCTGAGATCTTTGTGTACCCAACAAATTTCAAAGCATTGTAACAGTAAGATAGCTTTGGTGGTGAAGACACTTGCTGGCGAGATGTGTGCAGTCTAGTTGCAGGCCTGACTCATACAAAGTATAAAGAGTTATTGTCCCAGCTGCAAGGAATTGCATGCTCACTGCAAGGTATAAGTTTAGAAACAGTGCTTTTTGCTCAGTATTTCATTATTCAAATTTTTCACAAAAGTGTTCCTTTAGTAATAAAGACTCATTAGTAATTGCTTTTATACACTGTTATTAGTTTAATTACTCATGTAGATAATGCATCTGGCATTCAGACAGTGGATGTGAAGCTCTTACATTCAGGGATTGGAAAATTCAAAACCTGCCTTTGCCTTCAGTCATAGTTTATCTTTTAAGCACTTGTAACCTGCACACATGTCACTTTTTCCTCCTGTAATGCAGTTTGCAACTTCATGTATTTTCTTTGCTCACAATTGTCCCTTTTGCCTCTTGTAACTTAACATTTTGCTTTTGTAATTTGTTCACTTATAATTTTCTCCTCATGTTTCATTATTGTCCCTTTTGTGAAGCGCTCTGACGCCTTTGGGTAAAGTCTTCACTTTATAAAAACGCATAAATAAATAGAAGACCCTGTCCGGCCCCTCCTTTCCATCCTCCTAGGCTAGTCCTGACCCGGGCGGTGCATTGTGCTTGCAGTTGCACACGGCCGGCTGCATGATTCATTGCTCAAGGCAGGGAGCAGGCCAGGCCTTTCCTTGTACTCGTCACTTCACTTGCAGGTGGTTCACTTCACAGTTAGTTCACTTCATACGTATCCTATGAAGTGAACTGCTTTGGCTGAAATATGCCTGCTTCGCTGGCCGGTCTTCATCCTGCTGCCTTATTGTCCATCCTGGCAGTGGCAGCTTTAATGTCCCTGTGCTTTTGGCGTTGGCTTTGTGTTTCTGCTGACTTGTGATTTGTTATTTTGGTCATTCCCTCGGTTGGGGCCCTGCTTCTCTGGGTACACTGGCTGTGCCATTTCTCTTTTGGGTTTCTGGTCTGTTGGAGGTAAAAATCGGTGTTATGGGGCTACCAGTTAGGAAATAGAGCATTCATGCTGTGCCTTTCAAGTGCCCACAAAGAGAAGAGAGGAACCAGATTTTAAAGTGAAAGAGACAGTCAATCACAAGATGAAAATATGGTTCTGTGATTTCATCACATGCTGCAGTAAAGAGAAACTGTTTGAACATATATATATTTGCCATCTGTGTCCACTGGCGGACTCGGAGCGGAGGATGTCCATGCAGTAAGTTGTGAGGGGGTGACACCATGAGTTACCCGCACCGGGTGACACCAACCCTAGTGACGCACTGGGGGGTAGAGCACACTTACCAGCGGGTACTCGGCAGTGGCAGCAGAGGCACACAGGAGGAGCTGCGTGGAGGGGGAGCGACCTACCAGGAGGGTCAGGGGTCGCTCACCTCACCGCGCAGCGTCCGGTATATATGGGGAGGTGGGAGGGAGGAGCAGCTGGGAGGCGGGAGCAGCGAGTGGGCAGGGGGGCGGGGAAACAGTGGGACAGAAGCAGAATGGGGCGCAAAGAGGGGGGAAATAGTGGCACAGAGGTCAAAACGGGGCACAACGGAGGGGAAAAACGAGTGGCACAGAAGCAAAAACGGGGCACACAGAGGGGGAAAAACAGGCACAGAGGTAAAAAACGGGGAACAACAGAGGGGAAAACCGAGTGGCACAGAAGCAAAAAAACGGGGCACACAGAGGGCAAGGGTTTCACCACACCCTCTCCTTAACTGTGAAAAGACGTTGCTTCTACATGAAAGAAGTAAAAAAAGAAAGCAATTAATGAATAATAGATACTTTCACAATTCAAGCAAACTAAAAATGTCTAAAAATAAGCATTTAAAAAAAAACAATTCTTAAAGAAGAAACTTTAAAATCAATTTATGAAAACAATGGCCAAATCTAAAATCTCGGGAGACTCACAAAATGCCAGCCATACTTCCAGTCTCAAGAGAATCCAAGAAGGATTTGTCATCTCCAGACGATATTTCCAAAATGGCCTCGTTATTTAGTTTCAAAGAACATATGTGCTCTGCGCCCACAGTCACCACTGAAGGCGCGTTATTCTGCAGTGCATCCGTATTAGAAGAGCCGGAATCCATAACGAAAGAAGATGGATCATAGAAGGCATCCTGAAGCAATGGCAATTAGACCTCATTTGATGCATCAGCAGAACCATGTCCATAAAAGGACTGCAAGGCGGATGTCGAGGGCACACTCAAAAGTGCACCACGGACCAATGAACACGGATTGCACGCAGGTGAACCAGCCACAGTTCAGTTCCTGAACTACAGACATGCCCAAAAATGATATCATGAGTTCACGACACGATCTGATGTGTGGTAGATTCAGCACCATCTGCCTCGAGGTGAAACATCCATTGCAAGTGTCTCAGTTGCTTGGTACAATAATGGGTCCTGTAAAAGCAGTGTCTTCGTCATACTATTCGTGCTAGTGTTCCTACTTTCCTCACTGATTATGAAACTTCAAATTACTGATATGGACTGAAAGAGGATCTTAGCACATATACCACTGTCTCTAGTAATGCCAGGATCAAATTATTTAATTTTTATAATTTGCTGACAGCTTACCTTACAACTGAACAAGATCAATAGGTTTTATGTGAGTGCTGCTGCGAAATACCAAGATGTGGGGAGTTAGGGGCAGAAATTTTCCATATGATAAGGTCCTGCCCACCCGGAGTGAGTCCCTTGCTCACTTGGCCACTGGATGAAAGATAGCCTGGCTGATGAGGGTTATGAACCCGGAACCCGTCTCAGAATGCTCGTTTCCGGTCCTTGGAAGACATGGCTTGTCAGTTCGGGCTGGACTGTTCCCATGAGGCACAGGGTCAGACTGATTTGCATATGGCCATGTCTGAACTGGGGTGGCAGAGTGGGCTGAAGAATGATGATGGATTAAACCCAGATCAGTTGACTGGGGTGAGTGTTTGTATTGTCAACACTCCTTCCATCATCCCCTTTGGTGCTTGCAATGTTCAACACTCCGTCCATTATCCCCTTTGGTTCTGCTAATGATTGATAGGTCACAGGTGGGGTTACACTTAGCCCGAAGGCAAACGCGCAAACATGGAAAAACCCAGATTGATCCCACAGATAGACAGCTACACCACAAAAGGTCAGAGGGGATTGGCCCAAATAAAACATGTTTGGCCAAAGGGGCATGCGTTCCTAAAGTACCACAAAGTCATCTGCCACATGCAGTTAGGAACATTCATCAAATCAGAACACAGCATGCACACTACACACAATGATCAGACGCTCCCCAAGCCGGACATCCGTACACGTACATACTGGCCCACATTGGGTATCCACTAAGTCGAGAGCCACCTGTACCCCTTATCAGATGGTTGAATCTATGGTTCATGACTAGGCCCAGAGTTAGGTGCTCTACAAGAATGTGTAATCGGTTTATTGTACATCAAGAACTGTATATGATGCCGGCCAAAACTTCTGTATACATCGAGACAGTTTTCAGACAGACCTCCGTTGCTGCTCTCCCCATTTAACCAGTTCTTCTAGCTGTTTAATCATTTGAGGGCCTCGTATAGACTTCCAGTGCATTGTCAATTCTTGTTTTGCCAGAATCGATGTCAAATCAATCAATTTAGCAGTGTTTTTTTTCTTTTTGAGGCGAGGATATCCCCCAAGTATGCAGGCCATAGGTATACAAGGGAACAACCCAGAGCGTCCGCCTCCCACCCTTCCGCTCAAAAACCACCGAGATCATCTGCAGCGTCCCACAAGGATCCTCCCTTAGCCCGACGCTGTTCAACATCTACATGGCACCTCTCGCCCACGTCACACGACAGCACAGCCTCAACATCATCTCCTACGCTGACAACACCCAGCTGATCATATCCCTCACCGAAGACCCCCACACTGCCAAAGCCAACTTTCACAGAGGAATGAAGGCTGTCGCCGACTGGATGAAGGACAGCAGACTGAAGCTAAATTCAGACAAGACGGAGGTCCTCATCCTCGGACCCACCCCATCAGCCTGGGATGACTCCTGGTGGCCCACATCGCTACGCACAGCCCCGGAACCCACCGACCACGCACGCAATCTGAGGTTCATCCTCAACTCCACCCTCTCCATGACCAAGCATGTCAACGCTGTCTCTGCGTCCTGCTTCAACACCATCCGGATGCTCCACAGGATCTTCAAATGGATCCCTCCAGACACTAGAAAAAACGTCACCCAGGCCCTCATCACCGGCAGACTCGACTACGGGAATGCCCTCCACTTAGGAACAACAACCAAGCTCCTGAGAGGACTACAACGAATTCAGAACACCTTGGCACAACTAATCCTCGACGTCCCCCGATGCAGCCACATCCCACCCCACCTGAGAAGCCTACACTGGCTCCCCATCAACAAGAGAATCACCTCCAAACTCCTCACCCACACACACAAAGCACTACACAACACCGGACCAACATACCTCAACAACCAACTGAGCTTCCACACCCCCACCCGCAACCTCCGCTCTGCCACCCTCGCCCTCGCCACAGTTCCTCGTATACGGAAAACCACCGCCGGCGGCAGATCCTACTCTCCTACCTCGCTGCCAAGACCTGGAACGCTCTCCCTACCAGCCTGCGACAGACCCAGGACCTGCTGGCCTTCAGAAGACTTCTCAAGACCTGGCTCTTTGATCAGTAGCAGCACCCCCTCCCCCCAGCACCTTGGGACCCTCACAGGTATGTAGCGCGCTTTGTTAATGCACTGATTGATTGATTGATTGATTGATCATTCTGAAAGTTATTTCATTCACACACTTAATTACTGCTTCACAGTCAATTGATCTGGGTTTAATCCATCACCATTCTTTAGCTCACTCCGCCGACCAGTTGACTGGGGGGGTGAGTGTTTGCAATGTTCAACACTCCGTCCATCCTCCCCTTTGGTTTTGCTTTGTTCGCCCTAAATTGTCAGGGTATGCCCAGACGTGAGTCCCTTGCTCACTTTGCCACTGGATTCAAGATAGCTTGGCTGATGAGGGTTATGAACCCGGAACCCTTCTCAGGATGCTTGTTTCCAGTCCAGGAAAGACATGGCTTGGCAGTTCGGGCTGGACAGTTCCCATGAGGCACAGGGTCAGACTGATTTGCATATGGCCATGTCTGAACTGGGGTGGAGGAGTGAGCTAAAGAATGATGATGGATTAAAAGCAGATCGGTTGACTGGGGGTGAGTGTTTGCAATGTTGAACACTCCGTCCATCATCCCCTTTGGTTTTGCTTTGTTCGCCCTAAATTGGCAGGGTATGCCCAGACGTGGGTGCCTTGGTCACTTTGCCACTGGATTCAAGATAGCATGGCTGATGAGGGTTATGAACCCGAAAACAGTCCCAGGATGCTTGTTTCCAGTCCAGGGGAGACATAGCTTGGCAGTTTGGGCTGGACTGTTCCCATGAGGCACAGGGTCAGACTGATATTATGGCCATGTCTGAACTGGGGTGTTGGAGTGAGTCAAAGAATGATGATGGATTAAACCCAGATCAGTTGACAGGGGGTGAGTGTTTGCAATGTTCAACACTCTGTCCATCATCTCCTTTGGTTTTGCTTTTTGGCAGGGTATGCCCAGACATGGGTCCCTTCCTCACTTTGTCACTTGATTCAAGATAGCCTGACTGATGAGTGTTATGAACCCAAAACCGGTCCCAGGGTGCTTTTTTCTGGTCCAGGTAAAAACATGGCTTGGCAGTTCGGGCTGGACTGTTCCCATGAGGTATAGGGTCACACTGTTTTGCATATGGCCATGTCTGAACTGGGGTGGCAGGGTGAACTAAAGAATGATGATTGATTAAACCCTGATCAGTTGACCCGGGGTGAGTGTTTGCAATGTTCAACTCTCCGTCCATCATCCCCTTTGGTTTTGCTATCAATCATTAGACTTGGGTTTGGGTCACAGGGCCTGTCTAACCATGTATCTCTGACTTCGGATTGACAGGGTTGGTCATCTCGGGTAGATTCGACAACAATGATACAAGTTTGTTGTTACATGTACATATAACATGGCGGTCAAAGATATCGCATACAACGACATTCTCATTATTATGCATACATTTGCCATGGCATTTATCAACATCATATTTACCAGTGTTGACATTGTAATGTGTACCTATATTATGGCACACCTTGACATCACATTTACCGGTATTTACATTATTGTGTGTACATGTATTATGTCGTACATTGTAGGAAGCCGACTCTGTATATGGTATGCCACCTCGTGGTTATACCGGGCACAGAGTTCAAGCATTCCCCAAAAGTGTACCGGGTTCAAAGTAAAATCCAAAGTGCTCTATTAGTGGTAGTGTAAGCGAGCAGCCTTAGGCTTAACAGAGCGGAGTGTAAGACATTTATTGCACAACATTGATTAATAATGGATACCCGTCTCAAAAAGAAGATCCATTCCATTTTGTTTGAAAGATAGGCTTTATTTATACTTTATTTTAAGACCAAGATGTCCGCAATAAGGAAAGTAAGATTTTAAAATATAAATACCTTTCACTTTCAGAAATCGACACTTGAAACAATTTCAGAGCAGTTCAATGTTATCCCAAGGAGAAAAACAATAATGTAGTATATGAGCAAGTACCACAGTTACAGTTATAGTCTTTGGGACCAAAGGTCAGCAAGTTCCAATGGTCAGGTGAGTACCTAAACTGCACGACCAGCAGCACAGGGGCGGCTGGGTGCAAAGGTCAAAATCGGAATTCGGTCCAATGCATTTCAAGGGAGCCTGTGGGTGCTAGAAGCCACACTGCTTGAAGATTAGTAGACTGCTTGCAGGTGCCAAGTTTTGAGGGTTAGGTCAAGTACAGGGGTGCCACAAAGTAGCAAACATACACCACCAGCGGCCCAGGAGGGCAGGCCAGGGGGGCCGGGTGCAGGGGGCAAATTCAGCAACGGGTACCCAATGTGTTTCAATGAGTATTAATTTTCGATAAACAGGCTGCAGGTTTCACACTGGAGGTTGCAGGAGGAAGACTAACAACAGCAGTAGTAAGTAGGGATGTAGCGGGTCGTAGGGGTACTGTCAATTTAGCTCACCAAGGTGCAGGGGCTTCGGTGCAGGGGTGCCTTTCGGAGCCGGAGTCTTACCTGAGCCGGTAGTGGTCAGGGGTAGCCTCTGGTGCCATTGTAAAGTTCAGTAGAGTTCGGCCAATGCTGGATTCTAGGTCAGGATCGCTCGGGAGGCTTCACTGGACAGGTGAGCCACTCAGACTCTGGCCATGGGCATCAGGTACAGAGAGGGCAGGAATTGCAGTTGTAGCGGGATCAAGAACACTTGGAGTTAGATTCTTCTGGATAGGGCCACTGTCCTTGGGAGATCTGGTCTTTGTTAAAGAGTAGGCAGGCTTCTTCTGGAGTCTGGAAGTCAATAGCCACAAGGCAGCCAATGTCTTCTTTGCACAGTCTTTAACCCCTTCCATGCAGCTGCGATTCTGCGCCTGTGCGGCAGAATCGCGAGTGGGCGGGATTATGACGGCCCCTAGCACACAAGCACGGTAGTGCATGACGGCTAGGGGCCGTCATCAGCATGGAAGGGGTTAAAGCTGGAGACAGGCTGGTAGGGTGAGGCTAAATCAGTAGATGTCTTCAGGCTTTGCCTCATGGCATCTTGTTCATTATTTTTCATAAGTTGCAGGAATCTGATTCATAGGTCTGAGGGAGCCTCTTAAATACTACATTTAGGGGGTATTTTAGGGGAGTACTAAGTAGGGCAAATGGGTACATTAACTTGGGTGACTACACCCACTATTATGCCACCCTCCTGTGGGAGAAGGCATAGACCTAGCCCGGATTATTGGAGTCCCCTCATCTTCAAGATGGAGGGGACTAAAAAGTGTGCTTAACTTGACCTCCTCCATCTGAGGGTTGGAGTTGGTAAAGGTGGGTACACCTGCTAGACTTTTTAACTTTTCCCTCCAGTTTTCCCATCCAAAGTGAGGATGTAAACTGGGGGCTTCCATTTGCTGCCAGCAGCAGAGGCTGGAGGTCACATTATAAAGGTAGCAGGTCTTTGAAGCTTCCACTTTGAGCACTGACCCAACCTGGGGGAAGAGGTGTGACAACTCTCCCAAATATGTACATTGATTCTGGTGCCAGGGAGCAGAGGCTCTCTACTGCGAGAAGTTATCCTGGCATATGAAGTCACTAGTTCTAGTGGCACCTTGCACCAGTCTCAATCGACCCTTATTGATGGTGGTTGTAAAGTCAACCTTATAGACAAGCTATCCTGGTGGTAGCATGGACCAGCAGTCTTAGGCTAAAACTTCAGAGAGTATGTGAAGCCAGTTGTTTTACTAATTATAATCTCTTGAATACCAAATGAAAGGACACCACACAAGGTATATATCAAGTATATATGTATTTATTTCTAACACAACCCCTCTGCACTCTTTATGAGGTCAGAGGTAAAAGTACATCTTAATTAGCATACGATAAGTTGCACAAATACAGTTTTGCCCCAGGGGCCTCACAAACCATATACGAAAATAGTGATGTAGGAACCACGACAGAAACAGTGAGTAGGCCTAGGGCCTAGGGAATTGCTGGGGCTACACTAAACAACCAAAGGTTAGGAAGTAGGAGGCCCACGGGAAACGCGTGCAGTGTCTAAACACAGACGTGGCTTACCATTGACTTCTAATGGAGAACCTAAAAGTTACAAAGTTAGTGTTTAAGGGCACTTCCGGATGGACTACGACAAAACCCCTTTAGACTAGGACACTTCGAGAGTCAAGACCCACGGGAGCACCGGAGTACTCGTATTACCTCACCCAGGGAAGCCAGGTGCATAGGTGCCTTTTGGTGTCGGGTTTCGTCTATGTTTTCTATGGAGATCTGCAAAGAAGTGCTGCAGGCGACCAGAGGAAAAGTGTCCGGGTGGATCCAAGGCTGGATCGAAGATCTGAAGAACCTGAAAGCAGAGGGGACAGAGTCTGGGTCACTAGCCAGTGACCAGGAAAGTACCAGGAAGGAACCAGGCGATGTCACATCAATTTCAAGTGAAGAGGTGATGCTTGTCTCTGCAGCCACAAACACCAGGAGGTGTCAACAATGACCAGGAGCTGGATTCGAGCTGTCCCACAAAGGATCTAGTTGACTGCAGTGTCGGTATCCGTATTGGACCCAACAAGCCTTGGCAAACGCAATACATGCAGGAAGTGAAGATTGGCTTCGAGTCAGACCAGCAAGGTCTCGGGAGCTACTCCTTTGTAGGGAAGCTGGAGCAAGACTTGAGCAACCAGAAAAGCAGTTTGGTTTTAAAAGAAAGTCTTCGGAGGGCAAACTAGTCAGCGGGCTAACAAATGGGAAGACGTATTGAGCTGAAATGCAAAGAGCAGGCCCCACGCGGCATTTTTGGAGTATGGAGGGCTGAGCTTCGGTGCAAATGGCGCTCAGGTCTGGGGCTTCTCATAATCCAATGCACAACTGCGAGGGTACCTTGAGAGTTGAGCAGTTAGAAAAATGCAGGATGTCCAGGGTGTCCGGTTCCACATCTCTCGTGTCTGCCACTGGTCTCAGCTTTGCTGTGGATGTGGGTTGGAGTCAAAAAAGTCTGGAAGTCTAGTTCCTGTGTCGCTGAGTCTTCAAGTTCCGGCAGGAGCGGCAACAAAGCAGACTGGCAAGTGACTGGTGGAGCCTGTTTGCACAGGGTGGACACTCCTTGACCACAAGGGCGATGTCTTCAGTCTTCTAGTCAAAATAAAACATTGAAGGTCCAAGAGTTCTCTATCAAAGTTTCGTACCAGGATAATCTAACGTCCTGGGGACACAGCTCCTATACTTATACCAAGAAAATGGGCTGGATTACCTGCTAGGTCCCTCCTATGGGTGGACCTGGGAAGGGGGTGGTTACACCCATTTCCCTTTGTCTAGTTTTGCGCCAGAGCAGTCTGGAGTGACCCAGCAACTTGTTTGAACCGGGCTATGCATGGAGCACCTTGTGTGCCCCAGGCAGTGTATGGAAAAGCATCTTTCAATGAAGCCCTCCCTGCCCCAATACACTAAAGCCTGTCTGGGGTGGTCCAGGCCTCCCCTGCCGGAGTTTCGTCCAGCAGCAGGATGTCAGACTCGTGTCTGTGGCAGCAGCATCCATTTTGTGATGCTGAGGCTCTGTTTAACTTTAACCGGGCAAACTAGTACTTACATGTCTTCTCCCTCTAGAAGGGTGGATTGCTACCCCCGCCACCAAAACTGGTGGGGGGGGGGGTAGTATTCCAAAGTGTTTGACACCTTACACAACATGTTTTGATAAAGCCAAACCAAAGTTAGCATTAACCGCGAGGATTATAATGCACTTAAGAGTATATGGTATGGCTATATCATAGAACAGCTACAAGGAGATGGTTCCGAAAGCTGCAGAGGGGTTCAGCTCATGCTAGGGCACGCTCTCACATAAAACCAAGCACTCTGCCTTCAGGATTGTCAAGGCCTGCCATAGGAGTGACTTATAGGTGCATATGTGTCTATATATAAGGTAGATATAGATATACTATATCTAAGTAAGGGGTGATTACAGCACCTTACCCAAGCTGAGTGATCAGCCTGTGGTGTCAGTTGAGATGGCCAGCCAGGGGTGGCATAATACATGCTGCAGCCCCTGGTAGGCCTTGGATGCACCTATGCCCTGGGTACCTATGGTACACTATATAGGGGCTCACAAAGGTGACCCAATATTCAATCTGGTATGTACCTAAAGTACATGATATCAATTTAGAGAGAGAGCTTCTGGGCTGTGGGTCTGATTAGCAGGCCCACAGCCACACTAAAGTCGAAAAACCAGAGTATCACAGAAAAAAAGTGGGGGTGACCATAGGAAGCAGACCCTACTCTCCTACTCTACCCAACATGGTTGTGTGTGACTAGCTGCCTAAAGCAAGCCAGTGCCCACACAAGGGTTGATAGGTTTTCAGGGGGCACCTCTGAAGTTCCATCTGAGTACATGTTACATTAAATCCCAAACTGGCATCAGTGTGGGTTTATTGTGAGGGGTACCTTGGTACCAAACACTCTTGTGTTCAGTGAAGCCATCATGGTGTTGTAGAACTCATGGTGTTGATATTCCAGCCCGTGTACTCTCTAAGGCTTCACTGGCACTTGACAATATTAAGGAGAAGACCCAGTATTGTAGGGGCATATCTGCTCATGCAGATCTGCTCACACCTGGTATATAGTGCACCCTATCTTAGGGTGGGTAAGGCGTGCGAGAGAGGTGACTTACTTATGTCTTAGGCAATGCTAGATGGCATGGCACACAGGTAGTGTGCCATATGAACTCTGTCAGTTTATCTGCACCAAGCCACGCATGCTGCAGTGGCAGTCTGCACTGCCTACGTGAGTGGTCACTAAGGGACCCTCTTCAGTCCCCATGCCCTTGGTACCCAGGCACCTTTTACTAGGGACTTGTAGGGGGCCTGAAGGGCCAATTAGAGAATGTTTTTAGGGAAGAAGCACTGGCAGTAGGGGCCTGTATGGCAGGGATCCTGTGCACTACAATCAAAACCACATCAATGTCCAGTAAAAAAGTGGAGGTTAACCTTGTGAAAAGAGGCACTTTCTCACATACACTGACAATGCATTCCCAATATTAACAGTTCCGAGAGCTGAAAAGAGGGTGGGTAACAATTGAAAAGGCTAGAGTAGAGGTCTCCAAACTGGTCCTGGAGGGCCGGATCCATGCCCGATTTTTAAAATAACTACATGTATCTCAATGGGGATATCCCAAAAATCTGGCATGGATCCGGCCCTCCAGGACCGGTTTGGAGACCCCTGGGCTAGAGCATGGGAACACCTTCTGAATCGCTTGTTGGCCCCGAAAGTTGACATGGATACGTCAAATAGTTCTGGGATTTCTCAGGAGGATCTGGAGGGTGGTAATAGCTGACTTTTCATGGATTGTTTTGGGAGAGATTTGGAACTGCTGTGGTGAGCATTGAAGCTGTTGGTCCTTGTGGCGCACTACTTATGGCAGCTTGAAAAGGGGTAACTGTAGGTGGGGGAGTTAGTTGTTATTTGCAGGTTAGAAGCTGTAGTGGACTCATTATGTTTGGAAATGTTTTTCCTTGGCTCCCCGTTTGTATCTCTTTCCCTCCCTCTTCGATGGAACTATGACGACGTCCCCTGGGCGGACCCCAAAACTATTTTTACCTACCGCGGAACCCGAGCATCCTTGGCCGATGCCCGGTGGAGCTGTCCTATACAACTATAGAGGAGTCTCGCCCCTTGGCCTTCACCTACCCAGCCGGTCATCTGACATTGTTTCCTCGTCTCCCCGTTTGTGTCTCCTTCCCTCCCCCTCCTCCTACTCCCCCTGTAATTCTTTGATTCAAATTGATGTAACTATGTAACCTGTAACTCGCTGAATCAACTGATATAACTATGTGTCCTGTAACCTGCTGATCCTCATGTAAAGTGCTCTGATACCTCCGGGTCTAGCCAGCGCTATATAAAACTTTGCAAATAAAATAAATAAACAAATGTGCTTGCTTGTTATTTTTAATATAATTATTATATGTATTTTGTTAGACCTAGCACCATTGGCGTGGGTCTCCCTTCCATTTTTGCTGTTGCCTCATGTTTTTTTGCTGGTGTTAAATGCTTTGGGCACTGTGCCACTGCTGTCCAGTGCACCAGTGCAAGTGCTCCCTATAGTAAATTGATGTATGGATTAGCGATTCCATGTTTGGCTATTTGGTTTACTTGTCAGATCCTAGTCTAGTGCATTGTGTGTGCCAGGGCGTGTAATCCAAATGCTGCTGGTGGGCCTGCAGCACTGGTTGTGCTACCTACAGAAGCAGCCTTGTAAAATGTGTCTAGGATCTGCCATTGCAGAGCCTGCATGCAGTCTGGTACTGTCATGCTAACTGGGCAAGTGCACCCACTTGCCAGTTCCTAAACCTTCCCTTTTCTTCATATCAGTCACCCCTATGGCAGGCCCAAGGGCAGGGTGCATTGTAAGTATAAGGAAGGACAAGCCCTGGTGTGTATGGCATGTCCTAATAGTAAATTACAGCCATTTTCGTTTTTCACTATTGCAAGGCTACCTGTTTTCCATAGGCCAGAATGGGCTGTTAGAATTGTTACATTTTATAATCCTAACAGGCTCAGAGAACATGGTAGAAATTCGTGTTTAGTATGCCTGGACTCAGAATAATAAAATACATCTTTTAGTAAAGTTTATTTTAATATTCTGTGTTTGCAAATACCACTTTTAGAAAGTAGGTATTTGCTTGTCTAACCATTCAAACCTGCCTCTGCTAGGTTGTGTATTCCTATGTCTGGTTTTGTGAGTGACAGGGCTGGGGAATTCCAGGAGATAGGCTGAGTCACCCAGTGGTGAAAAGAGAGATTTGCATCTAGATGGGAGGGAGGAGTGCACCTGAACTCTGAATAGGGCTGTGCCTGCCTTCCACAATGCTGCCCCCCCCCTGGGGAGCGGTTGATGTCTCTGCCCTGCACACTGGAATCAATCAATCAATCAATCACAGCATTTATATAGCGCACTACTCACCCGGAGGGTCTCAAGGCGCTAGGGGAGGGGGGGTCCGCTACTCATCGAACAGCCAGGTCTTGAGCTCCTTCCTGAAGGCGAGGTGGTCTTGGGTCAGGCGGAGGTGGGTCGGGAGGGAGTTCCAAGTCTTGGCGGCCAGGTAGGAGAAGGACTTTCCTCCTGTGGTGGCTCTCCGGATCCGGGGGACGGGGGCGAGGGCGTGGTCGGTCGATCGAAGTTGGCGTGTGGGAGCGTAGAAGTTGAGGCAGCTGTTGAGGTATCCTGGGCCTTGGTTGTGTAGGGCCTTGTGTGCATGGGTGAGGAGACGGAAGGTGATTCTCTTGTTGACCGGGAGCCAGTGCAGATCTCTCAGGTGTCCGAAGATGTGGCTGCGACGGGGGATATACAGGATGAGTCGTGCTGATGAGAAGTTCTGGATCCGCTGGAGTCTCTTCTGGAGTTTGGCGGTGGTTCCGGCGTAGAGAGAGTTGCCGTAGTCCAGACGGCTGGTGACGAGGGCCTGGGTGACCGTTTTCCTGGTCTCGGTGGGGATCCACCGGAAGATCTTGCGTAGCATGCGCAGGATGTTGAAGCATGATGAGGAGACAGCGTTGACTTGTCTGGTCATGGAGAGAGAGGAGTCCAGGATGAAACCCAGGTTGCGTGCGTGGTCTGTTGGTTTGGGTGCACTGCCCAGGGCGGGGGGCCAACAGGAGTCGTCCCAGGCGGAGGGCGAAGATCCGAGGATGAGGACTTCCGTCTTGTCCGAGTTCAGTTTCAGGCGGAAAGGAGAAGTCTGGTAAAGAGAGTGTTTCGGACTGGGCAGAGGCCCCTCTCCCCTCAGAGAACAAAGGATTTTGGGATATAAGTATTCGGACCCTGCTCCCATGAAATTAGATCACTTTTGGACTACAAGAAGAAGCCTTTACTGAGGAGAGGAACCTGAAGAAACTGAGGAGAGACTATTCCCAAGCTGAAGTGCTGCTTGGGGAAATGGCCTGCAGTGGTTGGCTTACTGCCAAAGGAAGGAGAAAGGAACTTTGTGTACTTTGCTTTCAACTTCTGAAGGATCTCCAACGGCTAGGAAAAGAGCTTGCCTCCTGCTGAAGTCTCAAGGATAGCAGACTTCAACCCCAAGCTCCCCAGAGTTCTTGTGGAAGTGCCTGCTGCTGTTTTGGGCCTTCTGAGGAACTGCGTGTCGCAAGGAGCTGGAAGCGCGACTCAACAAAAAGAAGCGTGTCGGAGCGTGTCGCCGTCGCTGTACCTGCCGTCGCAGCTCCAGAGAAGGAGGGTGTCGCCGCTGGAACTGTTGTTCCACCGCATCGACCAAGAGCAGCTCGCATCCCCGAGAAGTGCGCTGCCATCGGAGCTGCTGCCGTCGCATCTTGACTGTCACCACTGTAGTTGTCGCGTTGTGTGGAAGCTTCATGTATCATCAGAGAAGAGCGCCGCCACTGGAGCTGTTGCGGTCGCATCTTGGATATCGCCGCTGTAGTCCACACATCGAACCGAGAAGCTTCTTGCATCCCTGAGAAGCGTGCCGCATCTGGAAGATCTTCATGTCTTCATTTCTTTGTATCTGAACTTTGCCGCATTTCCCATCACTGCAACAATGCTTGTCGTGGAAGCGCAACACAAGTTAAGGTACATTGACGCAGAGTGTCGCATCTAAGAACTGAACTGAACTAAGCTTAAAACTACCATCTTAAAGTAATCATAGTGTGTATTTTTGTCATTTATGGCCTTGTGGTAACTCTATATAAAGTCTACTTATTTTTTATATAAAACCTGTGTGGTGTCCATTTGTAGTGTTGTCACTGGGTTACTGTATGTGGTCTCAACTGCTTAACTTACAACGCCTCTGAAATAAAGCCTTGGCTGCTCTCGCCACACTACCTTGAGGGTGAGCAGGGGTTATTTTAGGAGTGTAATCCCCCTTTCCCTGACTAGAGGAGAGGGCGCCTATTTGTCATAAGTACCTACCTGTGCCAACTAGAGACCCCCAAAGCTAACATATTTGCTGGCTTGTCATTTTTTTAAACTATTTACTATGTACTGTTGCAGTGCATTATTCATTATTTGTAATGTACTCTGGTAGCTATTACTTTGAGTTTTTAACTGAAAACAATTAAACTTTGTTTAAAACCCACTGCAGGGCAGCAAAAATAGAACTAAAATACCACTGAAGTAGTGTGGCTCACTGGTTAGAGGCGGCAGACCCGAGAGCAGATGAAGGCCCGGGACCAGGGTTCGATTCCTGGCGCGGCAGGTTTCTGGACCAGGGTCAGCGGACTCGATAATTCTCTCGCCTCGGTGCCCACTCTGATCAGCGATCACACTCGGCAACTCTGGGCATTAGCTTGCCTCATCTTCACTAACGGCCCCACCAGACCGCCGGGGATGCCTGGTCTCACCCTGGAGATACCCATTAAGGGACCATCTCTCAGGGAAGCCAGGAAGGGTTTCGCAGCTGGTCGAAGCGCGGAGATACTCCCCCGGGAGTGATTCTAGCGCTATATAAACACGCAAATTAAATGAAATTAAATAACATAAGTAATATGCCTCCAAAAACACTTGAAAATCTTGAAAGAATGAAGGACAGAACCACTCCAAAAATGGTCTGAAACATGCTGACAAAACCAGACCCAACCGCTTTAAATAAATGTACCAGCGGGGTTGGAAGCATAAAATATGCTTTGCACAAATTCTCTAAAATGGTGGGGAAAGTATAGTAACAACTGTATTTCGGAGGACAACCTTGCAACTTGTTAGTCAAAGGTTTCCTGGGCAGATGTTATTACCATGTCTTTCTGAAACAATAAGCTTTTAGTCTGCTCAGTTTGTCAAAGTTAACCTTCAAGGCTGGAATAGAAGGCCACAAGCTAACCCCTGTGACTCATTTTCACCCATAATATTGGCTTTCTTCTCTCTTTGATTATGAATTTGTGAATACAGGTGCTTGCAAATGTCTATACACTTTGGAGTCTCGCTACCTAATATATACATTTTATTTTAAACAATTTTGCTTTTCCAGCTTTTGTTGACAACTCTCAAAATATTCAACTATCTTCAAATTTCACAGCATCTTGTGAAGAACATATCCATCATATATTTGATAGGTAATATCTAGTCGTATAGATTAGTCATTGTGTGGATACCCTCACCTGACACAATTATCCATTTTAATAAGAGATACTGATCTGTTTTCAATAGAATTATTCTCTTACCTGCAGGTAGCTGTAGAGCCCAGTTAGAATAGCAATAGCCATAGAAGAAACTGGTGACATATCACCAATAACAGCAGCCAGAACACCTATGGATTCACATCTGTAATTAGGAACCAGTCCTCGATTCCCTGTTAATAAAAGCAAAGTGTGCTTTATTGATTCCGCCTCGATGTTCATCGATTGGTGGATGAAATAGCCCAAGGTAATATTGGGTAACAGTTTAGGGTTTTTGTTGATCTCCACAATGGCATATATGAAGGCAAGAAAATGACGGAGATACCGTATAGATGGTCTGCAATAAAAGGGAAATAAGCTTGAGGGGTGTCATCATACAGTACAATAGCCTGTGTGCATTCCTGCTCTATGATGATATTACTGATGTTTGTAAAGTTACTGCGATGAGCAATTAGCAACCTTCACTGTAGTCTAATGAGGAAAAACTATTGTTACCTTTTGTTTTAACAAATCATATTATTAACTGGCCCGATTCACAGAACTAACTTAAGACAAAATCCTAAACTTACTACCATTTTGGTATTCACAGAAGGCACTTACTCATTTCGGTATTCACAGAAGGCACTTACTCATTTCGGTATTCACAGAAGTTAGGAGTCCTAACTTTAGGGCTCCTAAATGCCTTCTGTGAATACCAAAAGTCTTAAACAGCTGCGGCTGGTAGTGGGAGTACCTGCCGGGTGGTGATGTGGGAAGGGGCAGGGTGAGGGTAGTAATGTATGGATTATGGAGCTTTACAGGTAGGTAAACATATAAGTAAATAAAATAAATTTTGTTGCATGCACTGCATCACCAAATGCGATGCAGTGCGCGCAAAAAAATTGATTTTATTTATTTATATGTTTACTTACCTGTAAAGCTCCGTAATCCATACATTACTGCCCCCCAACCTACCCCTCCCACTCCCCACATCACCACCCGGCAGGTACTCCCACTATCGGCTGCGGCTGGTCTTAAAGTTAGGATTTTTCTCATTTTAGCAGTAGTAAATTTAGGACTCCTATGTGAGAAGTTAGCCTGGCATATGATGTCCACTAGTTCTAGTGGGCACCTTGCACCAGTCTAATCGACCCTTATTGATGGTGGTTGTAAAGTCAACCTTATAGAAAGCTATCCTAGTGGTTTCATGGACCAGCAGTCAATAGGCTAAGACTTCAGAGAGCATGTGAAGCAAGTTGTTTTACAATATATATTCCCTTTAATACCAAATGAAAGGACACCCCACAAGGTATATATCAAATATATATGTATTTATTCTAAACACAACCCCTCTGGACTCTTTATGAGGTCCGAGGCAAAAGTACATTACAAGTTACTTAAATGGCATACGATAAGTTGCACTAATACAGTTTTGGCCTAGGGGACTCACAAACCATATACTAAAATAGTGGTATAAGAACCATGACAGAAGTAGAAAGTAGGCCTGGGGCGTAGGGAATCGCTTGGGCTACACTAAACAACCAAAGGTTAGGAAGTAGGAGGCCCATGGGAGACGCGTGCAGTGTCTACACACAGCCGCGAGTTACCATTGACTTTCTAAGGGAAACGAAGAAGTTAAAAAGTTACTGTTTAAGGACACTCTGGATGGACTACGATGAAACCCCGTTAGACTAGGACACTTCGAGAGTCAAGACCCACGGGAGTACTGGAGTACTCGTGTTACCTGACCCAGGGAAGCCGGGTGCATAGGTGCCTTTTGGTGTTGGGTTTTGTCGTCGTTTTCAATGTTGATCTGCAAAGAGGTTTTGCAGGCGACCAGAGAAAAGTGTCTGGGTGGATCCAAGGGTGGATCGAAGATCTGAAGAACCTGAAAGCAGAAGGAACAGAGTCTGGGTCACTAGCCAGTGACCAGAAAGAAACCAGGAAGGAAGCAGGCGATGTCGCGATGATCTCAGGTGAAGCTTGTCTCTGCAGCCACGAGGACCAGGTGGCGTCGACGATGACCAGGAGCAGGATGCGAGCTGTGCCACAAAGGATCTAGTTGACTGCGGTGTCGGTGTCCGGATTGGGCCCAACAAGCCTTGGCAAACGCAACCCATGCAGGAAGTGAAGATTGGCTTCGGTGCAGACCAGCAAGGTTTGAGGAACTTCTCTTTTGGGGAGAAGTTGGAGTAAGCCTGAGTAACCAGGAAAGCAGTTCAGTTTCAAAAGGAAGTCTTCAGGGGTCTCACTAGCCGACGGGCAAGAAACTGGGAAGATGAATAAAGCTGAAATGCAAGAGCAGGCCCCACGCGGCACTCGTGCAGTGTGGAGGGCTGAGCTTTGGAGCAAATGGTGCTCGGGTCTGGGGCTTCTCGTACCCCAATGCACAACTCTGAGTTACCTCGGGAGTCGATGCAGTTAGCAAAATGCAGGATGTCCAGGGGTTCCGGTCCCACATCTCTCATGTCCGCCATGGGTCTCTGCTTTGCTGGGATCATCGAGCAGCGTCAGATATGTCTGGAAGTCCATGTCCTGTGTGGCACAGTCTTCGGGTTCCGGCAGGAGCCTCGGCAATGCAGACCGGCAAGTTACTGGTGGTGCCTGTTTGCACAGGGTGGTCACTCCTTGACCACAAGGGAGATGTCTTCCATCTTCCAGTCGATATGGAATGTCGAAGGTCCAGGATATATGTATTAAAGTTTCGTCCAGGCAAATCTAAAGTACTAGGGACTCAGCTCCTATACTTATACTAAGTTAAGGGGTTGGATTACCTGCTAGGTCCCTCCTATGGGTGGACCTGAGAAGGGGGTGGTTACACCCCTTTCCCTTTGTCCAGTTTCGTGCCTGAGTGGGGCTGGAGTGCCCCAGCAGCTGGTTTGAACCGGGCTATGCATGGGGCACCTTGTGTGCCCCAGCCAGTGTCTGGTAAAGCATCCGCTGATGCAGCCCTCCCTGCCCCAATACACAAAACCCTGCCTGGGGAGGTGCTGGCACCTCCCTGGAGAGGAAACCTATTGTCCAGGCCCCCCCGCCGGAGTTTCGTCCAGCAGCAGGAGGTCAGACTTGTGTCTGTGGCAGCAGCATCCATTTTGTCATGCTGTGGCTCTG
The DNA here is from genome assembly GCF_964263255.1 of Lissotriton vulgaris. Classification (NCBI taxonomy): domain Eukaryota; kingdom Metazoa; phylum Chordata; class Amphibia; order Caudata; family Salamandridae; genus Lissotriton; species Lissotriton vulgaris. The sequence goes on from NC_141685.1 coordinate 197,714,250, forward strand.
TTTAACTTTAACCGGGTAAAGCAGTAACTACATGTATTCTCCCTCTAGAATGGTGGAATGCTACCCCCGCCACCAGAACTGGTGGGGGAGGCTAGTATTCCAAAGTGTTTGACACCTTACACAACATGCTTTGATAAAGCCACACCAAAGTTAGCATTAACCGCAAGGATTATAATGCACTTAAGACTATATGGTATGGCTATATCATAGAACAGCTATAAGGAGATGGTTCCGAAAGCTGCAGAGGGGCTCAGCTCATGCTAGGGCACCCTCTCACATAAAACCAAGCACTCTGCCTTCAGGATTGTTACGGCCTGTCATAGGAGTGACTTATTTTTTGATAGGATGGCTTTATCCTGGACCCATGACTGTAGCTTGATCGATTTCTTTACCAGTTTGTTGAGTTATTTGTGATCTGCAGGGGACGGCCAAAGCTCTGCCAGCCCGGTGTTCACTATGCTTTTTGCCAGGTATTTTGCTGCTGGTGAGTTTTGGGTCTGCTCTAGCTCTTTCCATAAATATTCATTCAGCGTTCCTTCTGTCGTTTTTCTTACTTTATCCCATGAGCAGATATATGCCCCCTGTTGTGCCAAAAGCTGTGACCGAATTCCAAACTCCAATCTGATCTGTGCTGGGGAGGATCGCTTTGTGAGGCTGAAGATGATTCTATAGGCCGACACGATTGTACTGTCAAGTGTTATGGCATCTCTGCCTCGGTGAGCCTCACTCCCATAAGTTAGTGTTGGTAACAGTTTGGCGCGTATGACATGTAGTAAAGGAGTCAGAGAAGGGCCGGAGAGGTTGTTGTTTAGTGTTTTTAAGGCGATTGCCAGAGCGAGGCCTTTGCCTCTTATACTAGCCCTTTGTGCGCTGAATTGGCTGCCACTGTCTATCTTCACACCTAGATATTTGTACGACGAGGTGTCTTTGATGCGGGTGTTATTCCAGAACCACGAGAAGACTTTCTTCTTTTTGTTCTTACTGATTGTCATTGTTTACGTTTTCTCGAGGTTCGCTGTTAAGTCATTTGACTCGGAATATCTCTGTGTCGTATTTAGGAGGTTTTGGAGCCTTACTCTTGTATGGCTTATTAGCACCAAGTCGTCTGCATATAAGAGGCATGGTAGATTGAGGCCTCTTAATTTTGGCGAGTGTGAATTACAGTTGTTTAATAGGGGCACCAAGTCCCCCAGGAACAGGTTGAACAGTGTGGGGGCCAACACGCAACCCTGCTTAAGGCCGTTGTTAGTTTGTATCCGCATTGAGCCGTCCCCCACCTTAATCTGAATCCAGGTGTCTGTATGTAGATTGATTAACAGCTCCAACAAAACTTTTGGGATGCCCCAGTCATTTAGTTTTGTCCATAGTAGATTGCGGTTGATGTTATCGAATGCCGCTTTATAATAAATGTAGCAGAGGTGCAGGGGCAGTTTTTTCATCTCTGCTTTATCTATAAGCATACCCATAGTCAATATGTTTGTTGTTGTCCCCACTGCCTTGACGAAGCCTGTTTGATTAACAGGTATAAGAGATTTCCTCGTGGCCCATGCCTTTAGTTCTTCCAGTACTAGTCCTGCAAAATACTTCGCATCATTATCAATTAGGGCAACTAGCCGATAATTTTGAGGAAGGCCCCTGTCCCCTGCTTTATATATGGGGGCAATGATGGAGCCCTTCCAAGTGTCTGGCAAGATGTTAGTGTACCTGATCTCCCGAAAAAGGGGTTCAAGTGCCGCTGCACAATAGTCCATATCTCTTGTTTGAAAAGGACGGGCGGAATCCCGTTTGGACCCAGCGCACCTTCCCTTCTTCCTTTCTTTATTTGCCGCTTAATTTTGGGTTGCAATAATATATGATCTGTGTCCCCCACCGTGTCCTGGTCGATTGGGCACCTTTGTAGCTTATTGCCAACATCCTGGGCTTGTCCGGGAATAGGTTTGCTCATATTCTGATTAGCCGACAGATCTCGGTTAAAGTGGTTATCGAGATAGACTGCCTAAGTTGCCTCTGTGATGTTTGATGTGATCTCCATTTTTGCAGGGTGCGTTAATGAATTTATTGTTTTCCAGAACCTTGCACGGTCATTCTTTTTTATGTCCTCATGAAGTGTCGCCCAAAGTTGTTCCTCTATAGTTCTGTTTGCTTCCCACTTTAGTTTTTTTAATGAAGCTTTTAATTTAGAGAGTTGATCCAACATCCCTTTGTTATTATGGTCAAGCTGTGCTGCTCTCATTAAATTAGAGATTGAGTATTTCATTTCTTTAATTTTCCCTCTATATGCTTGGGGAAGGGTACCCAGCTTGTTCCTCTTTATGCGCACCGAAATTTTAATGCCTTCTGCGTGCTCCCTCAGGTTCAGGCTTCTCTCAGAGCACAATACATCCGGGTATCGTGGCTTTGTAAAGGGCTGCAACGTGATGCCCCAGTTTTTAAAGGTCTCGGATTCCGTTAGAATCTTTTGTGCCAGGTCTACCGAAGCCCAAGTCGCCTTCGTCGCCTCTTTTCCTGTGCCTTCCGCAACTATAAATTCAATAGACTTCAGGTCAGAGCTTGCCACAAATGACAGTGAAGGGACGTGGGCCAATAATCGCAAGATGTTGCCTATATTAAGGATGTCGTGACTTCCTTTGGAAGTAAAGTCTGGGGTGAACCATGTGGCATCCGAAACTTCCCCTTGATTGGAAGCACCTCCAGATGCGTTGTCTGTATTTAGTGTTGCTGTCCGCTTCGTGTTACTTGTTATATTTGCTGGTACCCGGTAGCCCTCTCGGTTGTGCTCCCATGCTGAGGATGGATCCCTTTCACATACGGTTAGACCAGAGGTTTTGCAGCGTGGATGCTGCGTGTTTGAAATCAGGGCTACGGGGGCAATTGCTGACATTGTCTGGTCCACCTGTAGATAAGTTGACACCGTTTCTTTGGTGATAGCTAATATTTGGTTTTCAGTGAGCCCTAGATCTTGTCTTCCTGTTTCTTCTCCCCTTGGGCTTATAAAGCTTATTGGCTTCCCATGGGTTTTATACAAGGCTGGATGTTGTGCGTTTGCCAGTTCTGTGATCTAGGGTCAGCCGATGAAGTGATGGACCTAGAGTGTTGGGGCAGAGCAGCTTGATTACTTTGTGACTCAGCTCCTGTTTCCACTGCGCTTTTGTTTGCTGGTTGGGCATTATCTTCAGATGTGCTGCTCCTTTCATCGTGATCACGATTTAATGATGTTGCTTCCACCAGGTTGCTCATGCTTTGTTCTGCGGTCTTAGTTTGCCCAAAGAGTTGCCTAAAGCCTTCACGTTTAGAGCAGAGCTTATGTTTTCTCCCTTTGCGTTTTTTCGCTCGCCTCTGTTTGGCGTTTAGTTTCTGGTTTGTGTCAGCGTCGTCTTTAACGCCTGCTGATAGAGGCATTTTTAGCTCCATCCTATTCTCCCCTGTGTCCTGGGTTGTCTCTTTCATCCTGGGGTGATCATGGCCACAAGTCATCAATGTTTTATCATGCCGTTTGGCAGCAGTGTCCTTGCTGAGGGTGGTGTCGGCCTCGGCCGCCCCTGCTTGTGCAGTAGTCACTTTGCCAAGTCCATTTGATGTTGGGCAGCCCAGTACGTCAATGCTGATCTTCTGACTATATTCGGTAGATCGTTTAAGATGTCCGCATAAGTCTGACATTTATATTGGCAGGTTGGCCAGCTTGTCAATGATTGGGCTGCATTCACACTCAATGCCCTTTCTCCTTTTGGTATCCTCAAGTTGGTTAAATTTACTCTGAAGAAGCGAATTTAACGTGCCCAGCTTCCCATCTATTGCAACTACGAATACTGCCAGCGTGTCTAACAACGTTAATTGGGCGTCCATTTTCTCCGATTGGTAATGTGCTGCATCCACCAGGAGTTGTACTGTATTGAGGAGACTGGGCAATGCGCTTTCTTGCCTGGCTTGAGCTGGAGTTGCATCCTGGTTTCCATGACTCTCTTTAAGCCCCGCTTCTTGAGACGCTGGTGGCACTTTGAAGGGTTGGCCTATTTCTGGCCCCCCCATTCCTGCTATATTTGTCTGCAAGTGGGCCGTCCTACTTATGCTCAGGTCTTTGGGGTAAGCCGCTATGAGTTCCTCCCACTCCTCTTTCCTTAGGTAAGAAGAGATTTCGATCACCTCTGGGGTGCGATTCTTCTGGCTTACGCCTTTGTTTCGCGTCCCTTCTGACGCCTTGGGTACTGGTGTGGGTTTGTTGTTTATTTTATCAAGGACTACTAATGAGGGTTCCATCTCTGTTGACCGTGCTGGTACGGTTGCAGTTTCCTCTTTTCTCATGCCCTCTTCATTATCGCTTATGCCCTCGTGGCCAATTTCATTGCTCGTGCTGACGTTGTTACTGTTGATGTTAAAGATGTGCTCCTCCAAATTTGGTGGCAACATGTCCATGGCTTCATTTGGCCGGTGTACTTGTATTAAATTGGCGTCTATAGTCGTTTTCCGTCCTGCCGGGGTACCTGCCATCTCGGGCTTTTGCCCCGATTTGATGTCGTTGCGCTGAGGTGTTGATATTTTTTGGGGTGATGTTATAGATGTTATACTTTTGTCTCCTCTGCTGCTACTGATGCTATTGCTATAGCTGTCGTCGAGTCGGGGCTGCTTATCGCTGGGATGGTGGTGCAGGGTTGATTGGAATGGTTCAAGAGGCGATTGAAGGCCTGATACTTTGTTGATCTTTGAGAATAAAACGTCCCCTGGATTCTTTAGAAAGCAGAATTTTGTATAAATTTTAGGCTGAACCAAAGTTATGTTCATTTTATTTCCCCCTTCTTTATTCATCAACGTGTTTCTTGTTTGTTTGTTTGTAGCAGTTTGGACCTGTATTGGCTCTGTTGGCTCACTTGAGACCGTTAGGTCGATTATTTCTGGTAAGGGGCTCTTCACTATAGCTGTAGACACGTCTGTTTGAGCCTCAATCTCCCCCTTAGTTGGCTTAGAATTTTGTTTTCGCTTATTTGGCCCTCCCTTATTCGTTTGGCTCCCTCGGATCTTACAGATCTCATGTTGGGCTATTGACCCTGGGTTGTAAAACAGAAACTGGGGAAAGCTGGGGAAGCTTAGAGTGCACACTGACCGTGGTTTTGCTGTCTCAGTGGCAGAAGCGCAGGTCCTTTAGCACCCCCCGCGCACCCCGTGCGCCAACACACCACTCACCGGCTTAGTCCTGGTGTGTGCCTGATGCAGCCCGGTACCGCTCAGTACCGCCCGGTCCTGCCGGTCCCCGCCCGGGACGGTCTGGTACTACTGGCGCTGTCAACGGCTTCACAGGCTGGGCTGAGTCGGGAGAAATGGGGGGGGTTAGTTAACCGATTGTCCGATTTTACTTTTGCTCCCTTTGGTTGGTTGTCCCCTCCCACGTAGTCTCGCTTGCTGCGCTGTGGCTGGGGGATTGTCAAAAGTGGCGGAGTTGCAGAGTTGCGGAGTTTTCGTTTTTTCACGGCGTTTCCACTGGTCCCGGTTTTGCCGGTTGCCGCTGCTAAATCCCGGTCCCATTGATGGCTGTAAACTCCACGCTGTTCGTCCGCCGCCACTCAGCCTTGCGCCGTGACCGCTCCACTCTGCTCTCAGCGACAATCTGGCAGCACGCATCTAGTGACAGGAGCACTGCTAGTTTTTGCAGTTTTGCTGTTGTTGCAACACACCATGGAGGCATAAATCCTGATCGGTTTACAAGTGTAAGCTTTTGTCTCTGTCTCCTGGAGACGAGAGGAGAGAAAAGATTGTTTAAAAGAAAGTCATGGTAAATACGCTTTCTCAGATGTTGTTACAGCAAAGATGCTCGATTATCATTTTCCATATAGGAAGATTTTCCCCCCACCATCTCTGTCTCTTGGGTTGATCCGAGCAGTTTCATTTTTTTAAATTATTTTTTTTATATCTTTATTGAGATTTTACAGTTTTTCTCCCAGGGTATCAGCACAGTAAAAGTGACTAAATAAACAAAACAGCAGAAATGCAAGGTTTAGTGGAGGGAAGCAACACCAACAAAATCAATCAAGTAGTTAGGCAAGATACGAGGAGACCAACAGCTAAAATTTAGACGATTAAAAAGTAAACAGTTATAACAATAAAGAATATAACATAAATGACACCTCTCATGTTACGATTATACTTGACCAGTTTATACCAGCTTTATATGGTGTTTAATCGCATGGTGATTTTCATTCAGTCTGATTTCTTCCATCTTATTAAGGAAACCCAGATATTCTGCCTCAGCAGTTTCGCTTCTTCCCCTTCCTTTCAAAGATCGCCCTCTCTAGTGTATATATAGAGAGCAGCCAAGCCAACCATTGCTGAAAAGCAGGTGGAAGAGGATCTAACCAAGCAGAAGCAATATTAATCCTTAGAACCGCCATAGCAACAAAAAGGAATTGGTAAACTGTCTTGTTTTAACTCAGGCTGCTAATTCCAAGCAGGATTAGTTCAGGGGTTAGTGTAGTTTTTAACCCAAGTGAGTGATCTATAAATTCCAAAATGTATTCCAATAACCCTTGCAGCTGAGGGCAAGATGCAAACATGTGCACCAAGTCTGCTTCCGTCACCCCGCATCTAGGACACGTGGTCCTTGATAGCCCACCACACTTTGCTATTTTGACCAGAGTATACTATAGAGAGAAAGCAGTTCCAAAGTGTTGTGCCTGTACCCCGGCAGAACACAAAACAAACCATCTAAGCCAACTCTAGAGATTTCGTAAGTGCATCTGGAGCAGCCCCTACACACTCAGCCCATTTACTCTCATGTTTAATAAAATCATCCTGTTTTAAGCTAATCAGTTCTGCATATATTAGCTAAATAGCTCCCTTAGCAATGCGTTGCATAATATCAATAATTGCATTGCTGTTAAACTCGCTAGCCGCCCACATTTGTTTGCCTAAAAAACTACGCAGCTGGTAATATTTAAAATAATTACCCCTTTCTAGCCCGAGCTCCATTTAAATATCTCTAAATTGATGAAACCCTTCATTCCTAAATAGATCCCCAGCCTTTCGAACGCCCTTTATAGCCCATCCTGCCATAGTCTAATCTGAGAAGATTTCCGGAAAAATTTGATTTTTGTAAAGCACTGTGTAATGATTAAGTCTCCCCAGACCGATCTTCTTTTTTAGGGCCCCCCAGATTTTAAAGGCCAATAGCAAGGTCTTGAATGTTGTCCTTTTATAGTAGCTGGGCTCTGTAAATTTCCAGAAACAATTATCAGCGTGTTCACCCAATAATAATTTGTAGACATCTGGGAGCTTAGTTTCCCCTTCCATATCCCCAGGATTTGACCCAACTAAGATCCCCAGGTATTCCAAAGCGGCTGCCCAATAATAACTATGGAAATCAGGAACTGAAAAAAAACCCTTTTCCTGTTGGAGAGACATAAACCGTAAATCCCTCCTGGTCTTCCCTTGTGCCCAAATAAATCGATTAATTAAACCTTCTAAAATGATAAACTAGGATTTCTGAAATTCCAGAGGTATTGCCCTAAACAAATAAAACATTTTTGGTAAAAACTTCATCTTAATGACATTACACTGACCCTCAAGAGACAGATAAAGATTATTTAACCTGTCAAAGTTGAGCCTCGCCTTCCTAATTACCGGTTCCATATTCTTAGCTACCAAGTTTTCTAAGTCTGACATGACCCTTATGCCTAAATATATTGCAGAGTCTACGACCCGAGAATCCTCATTTTTGACAAACCGATTCTTTATTATTTGAGTCTTGGATCTTTTAAGTGCATATCCAGTATAAGTGCCAAACTCTAATCCAATTGACTCACTACTTCTCGTGCAGAGTGGGTCTTCGGTGACGATAGCCACATCGTTGGCATAGGCAAGGACCTTAGATTCAACCCCCTGACTTACAACTGGGCAAATTCCAGTATTGGACTCAAACAGCCTTATTAGGGGGTCCATATAGATAGCAAATAGCAACGGGGAGGATGGACACCCCTTTCGTTTCCCTCTCTGTATATTAAAGGGAAGAGTGTAATTGCCATTTAGCCTTAGACGAGCAGTAGGTGCAACATATAACAATTGATTAACCATCTCATTGATTCCCACAGGAAATCCCAGGAGACCCTATTGAATGCCTTCTCAGCATCTAATAACAGAGCAGTCAAAGGGTCTCCTGAGATCTCCATGGCATCAAAGAGAGTGATCACCCGCCGTACATGCTGTGTGGTTCCCCGACCCATTATGAACCCGTGTTGACAAGGGTGAATAGTTCTTTTTAAAATACCATTTAGTCGCGTAGCCAGAGCTTTGGAGAAGATTTTTCTATCGCTATTCAGTAATGTGATAGGGCGATATGAACCCGGTTCTCTAGCTGGTTGATCTTTTTTCGAAAAAACATCTGCTCCCGCCCAGGATTCGGGGGCTGACCCACCCTTTTGGGCTAGCAGCATAACTTCTATAAAGTCTAATCCAATAGAGTCTTTAAAGATCTTATAAAACTCCAGCGGGATCTGATCCCTTACCTTTCCAGAGGGCAGATCTTGCAAAGCACCCAATATTTCCTCCTGGGAGAACACCTTCTCGAGATCCTCCCTGTCTGCAGGGTCTACCTTCTGTATAGCTACCTTATCTAAAAATTTGCGAATATCCGCAACCGCCACTAATGAAGGACTGGGCTATTTAAGGCCCAGCGGTGCCAGGGGATAACACCTGAAACCTTCGTGGGTTACCTGTTCTGGCGTACAAATCACAGAGACACGGGACACTTCCTTCGACGTCAAAGATCAGCGTTTATTTACTGCAGGGATACAGAGATCGCTAGAAGTACAACAGAGTGTATGTTCTGAGAGTCTGCTTCGAATTGCAAATGTGGATCGCTCCTTTTATACACATTTTCGCCATTGCACAACATACGAACAAAAGGTTACAACTCAGTTCCCACAGTAAACTTCAAAAGGGTCGCATTCATGTTTTAAGAAGCCCGGAACATAATTACAGTAGCATTGCCGGTTCCCAACTGTAAAAGCACGCTATCCCACCATTAGGCACATTCTATTCTAGTTGTAAACGAGCGAAGAGAAGGGACAGAAACAGGTGCAATGAAAACAAAGACAGACAACAGATTGAAAAGAGTGTGGGGGCAATATCGGAAGCGTGAGCACTGGATCAAAGAATTCGAGCCTAGCGCATGCAAGGCTGAAACAATAGACCGGCACGGCAAGATGAGCCTCGAGCGGAGCCATCTGCCTTTGCCGTGTCATTCCCCTAGTCATAAAGACACACTCAAAAGAATATGCATCTTCCGCAAGAGCTTGGGAGTCCCAGGGTCATCAGGCGGACATTGTTCGTTCGCCGGCTACGCGAGGGCAAGAAACAAAATGGATGCTGTATCTAAAATGGAACCCGAGGGTTCAGATGAAGAAACCCGTAAATAAGACGAACCCTTCGAAGTAGTGTAGCGAAAACACGTACACCCACTAAACTCGTCATTTGCGGTTCGTCGATACCAAACTCATCCATATTCGATCAAGCCCAAAACGTCATTACGATTCTCACGGAACCTCAGACGCTCCTTTTGCCCTCATGTAGGCAAGCACTAGTCGATATCAGAATCAATATCGATATTCATCAAATCGTTTAGATGTTGCTGGAACATTATCTTATCCATCAATGTCTCTCTGGTAACAGATGGCCTTCTTATACACGTTGTAGCACAGAGGCCACATAAGGCAGGACCACACTGTACGCAAAGACAACACGTGAACAGAAACGTCACAACAACCCCTACAATCATCAGAATCTTCCAACCCCAAGTCGACATCAGACCCCAAAACCACCCTAGAAGCGTCCAATCACCTTCGTCCACGTGTATGGACTCGGAGATTTTATGCAACTTCGAGATGGCTTGATAAACAGTTGGAGCGTTATCAGGTATGAAAATACAGCAGCTCGAATGGATCACCTTACACACACCACCTCTATCTGCAAGAACAACATCTAGAACCATACGGTTCTGTAACGTCATGAGTCTATCCGCTTGAAGCTCTGCTGTCAGGTTACCAAGAGCACTTGCAGTTATGTTAGCAGTCGATTCCACCACACGAGTCAACTGTCTCAGGTTCCTACTATTAACCATAGGTCCCCAAAATGGCAGGAAACCCTTAAATAAGTCTCCTGCTTCTTGACCGGCAGTATCCTCTTTGCTAATAACGCCTCTCACAACTCTGGTCTTGTGATAGTCTGAGGCAACTGTAAAAGTCGGTGGCAAAAGATTCGTGATATAACAGGTGCCCGAGAAGTCACGAGGCAACCACGTATAAGCGTGATCATAACACACAAAATAGGTACCCTTGGCAGTCAGGAAGACAGGGGAAGAGAGCATCGGTAAAACGTACGTCTCAGTACAAGCACTCTTCCCAAGCTGAGCTCTCGGATTTCGACCAAGACCTTGCAGACAAAAATGACCTAGGTGGGGTACGATCCAGATCGGAGACAAGCTCTTAAGCTGTCTATCACCCACTGACATACTATACTCAGCCTCACTCAGATCCTTGTATGCTCGCACCTCTTCCTCTGGAATAAGCGATGCATCGAAAATATCTCTATCTAGATCAGCAATCGCTATCGCCAAAGACTTGTGGTACGTGCCGGAACCAAGGTCTGTGGAGCGTGGCTCTCGACGGGGGTAGGAATCTAGTGCACTATGGAACATGGTTTGAAATGCTCGAGCTGACCCCTGGGAGCTATAGGGAAGAACCAAATACGGAATACCCTTATCCATGGTATGTGGCATTAACCCACACACCCAACAGTTGGTAGTATTCATCACCAACTGATGCTGATGCAGAAGTTGGACAAAGGAATTGTTAATAAATTCCGCACGTCTAACCTGTTCATGTTGGAGCAGAAGATGAAAGGAATGTGGAGAAATAGTGGGAACAGAATTCAGATCATGAGAAGGAGGGGTAGGTGAAGTGGAAGGCAATAACGACTGAATCCCAAAATACACTCCACCCACTAGTAGCATAGAAACAGTTAGGAACAACATGAACACCTGAAACAAAAAACATTTTGTTCGCAAAATCTTATGCAATTTGGATCTTTGCGCCGACATCCTCTCCATTTCTGACAGCTTAGAGAACTCCATCCTCTAAAGACCGTCCGTAACGTTCTTGACGCACCTCGTTCTGAGTAGCGATGATCAATTCCCAGGAGTTCCCAGAAACCGACAAAAGTAACCGACCTAGTGTCAGAAACCTGCTAAACAGAGGTAGGTACCCGCACGGCCCTACGGCCAACCCAGATGGTAGGTTTTAATCAATTGAACATTCACTTTAATATAAGTCTCCTAGCTGCACGGAAGAGAAACATACGTGATATGTAAAACAAAATTGACGAATTCAAAATCAGGGAAAAATGCAAATGTCCACAATATTCATAGCAACAGTGAGGGGGTAATGTACGTTCAAAAATAGAAGGGAAATTTTATTTGTCCATATCACGCGATCGAAGGAAATATCGACATTTTCCAGGTCGAGTTTGATCTTCAAACAACGGTTCAGATGGCAAAACAGTGTTCGATTGTTCAGATGACAGTTCAGAACTTGAATTCTCCAATGCTGAAGACAAAGGTACAGTTTCAGATGATTCAACAGGTGTATCTGACTGAGCTGAATCGTTCTCTACAAGTTGAGCATCACTAAATGGCAAGTAGTGTAAAATGGTATCGGTCTCAATCGGGGCAACTCCTTTCTTTATCCAGTTATCTGCTGGCAAAGGAAGCGGGACTTTCTTTGTATGGGTGGCATGCACCCAATGCTTCTTGCCGTCCAGCCGAACTGCAGTCCTTGTTGCCAACAAGACTTGGTAGGGTCCCACGAACCTTGGCTCAAGATTCCGTTTTCTCCCAAAATTTCGGACAACGACCCAGTCACCAGGTTGGAGCCGATGTCCTGGTCCTTCTGTTTGTGTCGGTAGAGCTTCAAAAACCTGTTGATGAATCAAAGTCAATTTAGCAGTCAGATCGTAAAGATAGTCAATCAACATTGGATATTCAAGACTACTAAACTCTTTAGGCCTCGGAACTCCCCAAATGTTCGCAGGACGGCCGAACACAATCTCATATGGGCTAAGCCCTACTCGAGAGTGCACAGTCGCCCTGGTCGATAAGAGAGCTAAAGGCAATGCATCAGGCCATGATAAACCAGTCTTTGCATGAATTTTAGCAAATTTCAGTTTCAGAGTACCATTGTACCCTTCCACTAAACCCGCCGACTGGGGATGGTTAGCGCTATGAAATTTTTGGCGAATTCCCAGGCCCTTACACACACTCTTCATCACACTTCCCACAAACTCACTTCCATTATCCGACCATACGATCCGTGGCATGCCGTACCTGGGGAATTATTCCTTGAGCAGAACTTTTGCTGTGGACAGGGCAGTATTATCCTTAAGAGGGTAGGCCTCAATCCATCTGGAGAATGCGCAAACCACAACCAACACATATTTTAGATTATTGCATCTCTCCATATGGATGAAGTCCAATTGGATAACTTTAAAGGGGCATGTAGGAGGAGCAAAATGACCAGGTGGAGTGGGGGTGCCCTTGCCAGGATTATGCATCAAACATACCATACAGTTCTTAATCACTCTCTCAGCACACTTAGCAATCCCATCATTCTTCCATACAGGAAACAACGACTTACATATACCTTTCGCGCTAATATGGATATGCCGTGTGCCATAGTAACAACAGCAAGCACATATGCATCCGGTAACATCCATCTCTGATATTCTGACAAATCAACCCAACATCCGTTCGTGTCTAACTTCCCCGTGCTTTCTTTCCACTTAGCCTTTTCAGTTTCGGTGGCCTCATTCTGAATCGCTTTCACACTCTCAACTGTGTCCTCACACATACCAGTCTCCGCCGGCCATCTCACTGAACTCGTAACATACATTCGACTCATCAAATTCTTGGCCGTTTCCTTAGCAATCTCATCCGCAAACGCGTTACCACGACCCACATCATCTGTAACCTTTCGATGCGCGCTGCATTTAATGATTGCCACCTGCTTATGCAATGTAAGTGCATCCAATCCTAAATCCTCTTTCTCTCCACAATCGACCAAAGCTATGCACTACGCCAAATACATACTGACTGTCGGTAAACACAGTCACTCGCTTCCCTTTAGACAAAACACACGCTCTCGTTAACGCAATCAACTCTGCCGCTTGCGCCGAATTCTGACTCAATCTCGCAGTTTCCACAACCGTCCTCAACGTCACTACAGCATACGCAGTGGTCACGTCACCATTCGGCAACTTAAAGCATGAACCATCAACATACAAAGTACCATCGGGATCTACCAATGGAGTGTTTTTCAGGTCAATACGACCCTTCGTCTCTTCTTCATTTCTTAAGTAACAATCATGTGGCGCTACATCACCTGATTCCATATTGATCGGCAACAATGTTGCTGGGTTCAACACATTACAATGTTTTATCTGTATATGACTTGCCAAAAGTGTCAACTCATAACCGGACAGCCTTGCGCTCGTCAGACGTTGAGTCTTTGTTCGATTCAAGAGAGTGTCAACTGCATGCGGAACCATCACTGTAAGCATATTATCCATGACCAGACCTGCGGACTGTCGAATGGACACCGCAGCTGCCGCTGTCGCTCTTAGACAACTCGGCAACGCTCTAGCTACTAGGTCTAAGGTCGAAGAAAAATATGCACATGGACGCTGTTTGCCGCCAAATTGTTGCGTCAAAACACTTAACGCACAACCTTCCCTCTCGTGAACGTATAGTGTAAACGGCTTACTGTAATCAGGAGTACCTAAAACAGGAGCCGAACACAACGCGTCACGCAATTCAGAAAAACTTTTCTGACAATCTTCAGTCCATGGCAAAGGAGTCGGAACATCCTTGCACGTGAGAGCTAACAATGGCTTCACTAACAATGAAAAGTTTGGAATCCATTGCCTGCAGTATGACGTGATACCTAGAAAGGCACGTACATCTCTCTGAGTTGTTGGCACAGTTACGAGCAATCGCTGCAACTTTTTCTGGGGTCAACCTTCTTCCCTCCTTTGACAATAAGTGACCTAAATAGGTTACTTCTTGACAACAATACTGTAGCTTAGAAGGTGACACCTTGTGATGTAAGTCACATAAGTGCTTTAACAACGATACCGTTGCAGTTTTGCAAATTTGCTCAGTGTCGGCAGCCACTAACAGATGATCAACGTATTGAATCAAGGCCGCACCCGCAGGTAACACAAATGAATCAAGTTGACTCTTAAGGGCCTGACTGTAGATCGATGGACTCTCACAGTAGCCCTGTGGTGCGCGTTTAAACCGAAAACTGCGACCACCTAATGAGAAGCCGAATAAATCGCTGCTTTCCTCAGCAATCGGAATGCTAAAGAAAGCATTCTTTAGATCGATCACCGAAAACCAGGAGGCAGAGGCTGGAATCAGGGTCAGCAAAGCTGTAATGTCAGGCACCACTGGAAACTGTGGGATCACAATTTTATTCACTTCTCTCAAATCAATTACAAAACGATACATAGGAGGCTTGGATGGATCAGTTCGTTTCAAAATGGGTAACACAGGACTATTACACACATTTCCCCGAGTTTCTTCAATAACATCCTTCTCGATCAAGTCATAAATGATCGCTAATAGCGCTCGCTCGCCATCAAGAGAGATATGATACTGAGGAATATGTGGTAATTGCACATTTGATTTCAATTGGACTACATAATGTGGTATGTCCAGTAGGCCCACATCATTGGGACCTGTTGCCCATAAAGACTCAGGAAGGGAACTCAATTCCAGCGGGAACTTATCAGTTGACAAGTACATAGGAGAGATCACTCTCTTACCTATTGTAAGCTCGACTCCCGTAGGAGAGCAATACAGAGTCGCATATAACCGCTTTAACAAATCCAGACCCAATAGATTCTCACCACAACCAGTAGTTAAAATCAAAGGAGCCTCTAACTCACGTGGCCCGATCGTAAGGGACAAAGGGCTAGAAACTGGATTGCTAACCGGGGCGCCAGAGAATCCAACCGAAATATTCGTTAAGCCAGACAAAGGTGCGCCAGGGAGTTTCGAATGCATGATGGAACTTTTTGCTGCACCAGTGTCCAACAGAAAAGGCTCAACTACGCCCGATGTGGCAACTGCGACGTAAGGCCCTCTCTGATCAACCGGAACTGATACTACTCCCTCTCTTTGTCTATGGCTGGCCTAGTAATTGTCGTCTGCACCAATCTCATGCTCAACATAATAGTCCTCCACATGATACTGTGCAGATCTACCAGACGATGTATTTCGCTGATCAAAACAATTGTTCGCGTCTGATGAAGGAGTAGAACGCTCATTTTGATTTTGAGAGGTGCCACGACCTCTACCTCGAGATGCCTGCTGAGGACCACTACGACCTCCTCGGGCCGAAACACCATTATTTCGGTCACGTAAAACGGGACAATTAAACTTTAAATGGCCCTCACCCCTACAATATGCACACTGATTATACCCAAGCGTAGATCTGGATGCAGAGGAGTCAGAGCACGACTGCATCCTAGAAGACTGCGCTTGTGGTCGATATTGCTGTTGCAAGTCATTTTGATTCGAGCGCGGAGGATACGCTTGCTGCAACAAGACCTTAGTTTTAAGCTCTTTCGTTTTCTTGTCTGCACGATCATTCTCTTCTTTTTCCCTATTCTCATAATACTGAGCCGTCGCTAATATTTGAGCAGTGGTTGAAACAGCCCATGCACTTTCTGAATTTTTCAATTTGTTGCATAGCTCAGGTAACAGATTTAACACAAACTTATCAACAAACAACCGCTGACCTCCCTCAGTGCTCATATCCTGACCACTATGATCGATAAATGCCTCCTCAAACCTAGTAAAGAAATCGGAGACGCTCTCGTCTTTCTTTTGTTTGCAAGCAGACAATTTATCCCAGTTTACCCTCATCGCTGGCATAAGCGTTTTCATGAGCGTAATAATTCTTTGGGGCAGATCCATAATTAACTGTTCAGGCTTAGCCCCACCAACTTGCCGTCCATCAGCCGCTACAAGTGCAGCACAATCACCACCTAACTCGGCTGCATGATTCTCTTGACGAATTTTCGCCCAGACTGGTTGCGGTACGACATTGCCAAACAGCATGTCAATATCAGCAAGGTTCATAATAGAAGCATCCACGAGTTGGGATAACTCCTTGTAATAACCTCAGGCAAAGATTGTTTCACCTGCAAAACTTCTGATCGCTTCCATGGGAGATGTATCCAAACTCTCTGGAAGTGTGGCAAAATTGGAGGATTGGCAGCAGCATTACCTGGCAACCACACTGGGGGAACTTCTCGCATAGGATACTGACCAGATGTCGTTTTCGGATCATCGGAGTCGTCATCAAACGACACTTGAGAAGGCACTTTGGACCTAAAAGCTAACAATCGCTCTAATGCACGCCGTACATCTCCACCTACAATCATACCGTTCGAAAACTGACCCTGAAGTTCAGTCAAATCGGGCGGTACGATATCTAACTCATCATTATCCCACTCTTCTCTCAATGATTTGCACATCTCCTCAAACACGAATCTCTGTGTGGGCTCATTAAACTGAGAGAATGTATCGAAAACTATGCGTGAAGTGTACTTGGCAGGGTATCTAATCCACCTACGCGCCATAGTTACTAGCGTCGCACTCTCCCTTCCACCAGGGATTTGACTTCGTCTCTGGGGAGTTTCAGAGACATCGGATTCAAGTAACGATCTGAGAAGTGGAGAATAGTGAGTAGCAACAGAAGTAGGAATACGATTACGAACAGAAGGAGAAGAAGAAAGAAGAACAGGGGCAACAAGATTAGGAGTAAACGTAGGAGCAGTAGGAAGAGGAGGTGGTAAAGGAGCAGGGCCCACTTGAGGAACAAGGGGATTCGGAGGAACAAGACCACCTACGGGCTGACCAGCAGCCGCCGGAACAACAGGCGGAAGAACAGGAGGAACTATAGGAGCTATAGTACCCTGTACATAAGGGGGTGGTGATTTTAGTAAATAAGATAACAAAGGATCCTCTTTCGATTCTTCTCCCTTCTTTTCAGAACTTGACGGTAAAACCGGATAATATTTATCCACCGCCATGCGATGCAGTCTGGTAGAAACTTCCTTTTCCTTCTCTGCTTTATCTCGCTGATACTGTTCTGCACCTTGCATCATCGTAATGATACCCTCTCTCTTATTTTTCTTAATCTGCTTGATTTCTTTCTGTTTGGCCTCTTTGCGCCATAACCGAAAGGAATCAAACATTGCTGGCCTAGCTTTCCTTTTAAACAATTTTGCTTCGAGATTATCTAAAATCTCAGTTTCAAAACTACCATGGGGTGGCCAACTAAGGACACCATCGTTTTTCGTATAACGGATCCAACATTCATTATATACAATAGGGCCCACTCCGTGTCGACTATAGAGCTCATAAATTGGAGTTCCAACTGGAGGTATTGGACACGAGTCCTCCAATCGGGAATCCGTGTTGTAACACTTAAGGAAACCAAACAAAATACTACGGCCAGGCATTGTGCACACTAACCGAGTTTTAAACTTCAATGGTTATCGAATTACGATATCCTCGCAAAAATACGAGACCCTCGGTTTTTGGCAATTGCAATCGCCAAAGAAAAACCCAAAAGAGAGAACCAACAACTAAGGACCACAAATGCAATGGAACCATGCAACCAACCAAGTTTCAACAACAACAACCAAGTTTCAAAGTACAAAGCAAATGTTCCAAAAAGCAACCAAAGATTTAACCTAAGGACTGGGAGCGACCCACAAATACTTAACTGAAAGAACAATGGCGTCACCAGGAAGGCCCGTCTATCGTCTCGCCGTACAAAGGACTACGCCAGGTGCTAAAACAGGTCGACAGTCAGGGCATCAGTCCGTCGCAGCCGTCTGGAAGCGGGAATCTTCGCGGGAAAAATCTTCGGACCACTTATTTCGACAACAGGATCGATGAAGCGGGGTGCACCTTCCCTCGGAGATTTCACACGAAGTTCCTCACGATCGTCAGGCTTTGGACCGGTACCACATGATGTCGCCCCACGATGGGCGCCAACTGAAGGACTGGGCTATTTAAGGCCCAGGGGTGCCAGGGGACAACACCTGAAACCTTCGTGGGTTACCTGTTCTGGCGTACAAATCACAGAGACACGGGACACTTCCTTTGACGTCAAAGATCAGCGTTTATTTACTGCAGGGATACAGGGATGGCTAGAAGTACAACAGAGTGTATGTTCTGAGAGTCTGCTTCGAATTGCAAAAGTGGATCGCTCCTTTTATACACATTTTCGCCATTGCACAACATACAAACAAAAGGTTACAACTCAGTTCCCACAGTAAACTTCAAAAGGGTTGCATTCATGTTTTCAGAAGCCCGGAACATAATTACAGTAGCATTGCCGGTTCCCAACTGTAAAAGCACGCTATCCCACCATTAGGCACATTCCATTCTGGTTGTAAACGAGCGAAGAGAAGGGACAGAAACAGGTGCAAGGAAAACAAAGACACAGATTGAAAAGAGTGTGGGGGCAATATCGGAAGCGTGAGCACAGGATCAAAGAATTCGAGCCTAGCGCATGCAAGGCTGAAACAATAGACCGGCACTGCAAGATGAGCCTCGAGCGGAGCCATCTGCCTTTGCCGTGTCATTCCCCTAGTCATAAAGACACACTCAAAAGAATATGCATCTTCCGCAAGAGCTTGGGAGTCCCAGGGTCATCAGGCGGACATTGTTCGTTCGCCGGCTACGTGAGGGCAAGAAACAAAATGGATGCCGTATCTAAAATGGAACCCGAGGGTTCAGATGAAGAAACCCGTAAATAAGACGAACCCTTCTAAGTAGTGTAGCAAAAACACGTACACCCACTAAACTCGTCATTTGCGGTTCGTCGATACCAAACTCATCCATATTCGATCAAGCCCAAAACGTCATTACGATTCTCACGGAACCTCACTAACGGTTCTCTACTATATAGATGCTGATAAAATAGCCTAACAGTTTCTTGAATACCTAGTGTGTCTGTTATTTCCAACCTGTTAGCATCATATATTTCAGAAATCTCCCCAGCTGCCATTTTTTGCCTAACTCTTAAGGCCAACCCGCTCATTAAATTCATAGCAGTGCTGGATCAGTGTAACCAGTCACATGGCTAACACATGGCTAACACCTTAGTTAATATTTTAACCATGCATTTAAGAGCGAAATCTGCGATGAGGAGGCGCGGTCTTCAGGGGGTTTCCCTTCTTTATAAATAACCACTATGGTGGCTAGCATCTGGTCTGAAGGTAAAGTCCCCCACTGTTTACTTTATTTTTAAACATGTTTAGGAGGTGAGGGGACAGCTTGGAGGCCATAATTTTATTGAATTTGATTGGAAATCCGTTTGGTCCCATGGCCTTACCGGGGCGCAGTTCTCAGATAGCCCTTGTCAGTTCCTTCACAGTAATGTCTGACTCCAAATATTCCTGGTTTGTCCTCAATAGACATGACAGCTTTATGTCTCGTAAAAAGGCTCTGGCATCCTGGTCCATCTGATATACAGCCGGAGAGTATAGTTGCATGCAGTAGTCTGCTAATACTTCCGCTATGTAAGTTCTTTCCCTAACTAGTCCTCCATAGCCTGTTTTGACTTCCAGTACCCAGTGCCTGGATTGTTCTCTTTTGTCAAGCCATGCTAGCAGCTTGCTTGTTTTATTGCTTACCTCAGAGACGGTGCTGGGTGGCCGGGTAGACCGACCTGACGGCGTCTGTCGCCTTGTCTCTATATTGTCTCTGATTCAACGCCAAGGTGTGGCTTTCCTCAGGCCCATCTGCTATCTTGAGGAGGCACTCTTGGGGCAGGATATCTCATTCTAAATCTTCCATCTTTGCCCTCTTGTCTTTTATAAACTGAAATGAGGGAAATTGCAGGGCCTCTGATCACAGTTTTGTATGCTTCCCTGAGTGTCTGTGCTGAATCAACCAAGGACAGGTTTTCAGTAAAGAATTGTTCTGTTGTGTTCCTCAAGCCCTCCGAGATTGTGTGCTGTTTCAAGTACCATAGATTAATTGGACAGGTATCCCCTTTGCAACTGTGGCATGAGCCGAGCACTGCCCTCTGCGGGGAGTTTTCCGATATTCCCCTCCTAGGTGGTGAATCTGAGGAGTATGGCAGCTGCTGATGATGTGCAATAAGGTAGCATACGCGTGAGAGCCTCCCATGGCTGTCTGAGTGGAAAGTGTGTTGTTCCCTAAGGGTCTGGGCTTGCCAGGCGTCAACCACCTCTAGGAAGTCTGAAAGTGGCCTCTGGGTCACTCTTGTGTTTCTCAAGGGCCAGCGGTCTAGTTCCTTGTTGAAGGTTAAGTTAAGAAGCACTCCCTCCGGCAGCTGAAGCAACAGGGTGCTCAGGTCGGGGAATATGGAGACACACAGGCGTGGTGAGATGTATACTGAGCAAATATTAAGTGTCAGAATGTCTGTGAGAGGCTGGCTTGGTATATGATGCACACTTATGTAAGTGGGCCCCTGCACCAATCCAGACAATCCTTATTGTGATCTTAGACAACCTTAGAAAGTTCTGTAAGTGGTAGCTGCAGAGAGCAGCCTTCGGGTTTAGTCCAAAAGGAGTGTAAAGCAGCTTGTTTTACCAGAACATAATCTTATTGGTATAAATTAAAAGAAAAAGAAGCACACAATGTATTTATAAAAATATGCATTTATTATAAGACACTCACTAACACATACCGATATCTCCTAGCCGGAGATATACACAAAACTTTTCAATAGAAACAGGTTGGTAGTGGTCACCAGGGGGAGACCAACCATATACTAAAATAGTGGTATGCAAACCACAACTCAAGTCAAGACTATACCCAGAGGACGTAGAAGTGCTATGGACCCAAGGAACCACCCAAGGTGAGTGTCTAGGAGCCCCACAGACATTGTGTGCAGTGGCAGTGTGAGAACACGACCGCGTTCTCTGTACAAATCATCAGGCAAGTTGCTGTTGCAATTTTAAAGAAAAAGGACCCTTCCCAGTGGACCCTGAAGAAACCCAGTGGAAGATAAGAGGTTGGAGAGCCACTTCACCTGTGGATACCCTAGGAACCAGGATACCTACACCAGGGAAGCCGGGTGCATAGGTGTAAAGTGGCGTCGGAAACCGTCTGCAAACTCAATGGAAGACTTCAGGAAGATGCCGCTGCTGGAGAAATTGAAAGTGTCCGGTGGAACCCAAAGGTGGATTCGAGATGAAGAGTACCTGTATGCAGAGGGGACAGAATCTAGGTCACTCAGGATTGACCAGGAGGCGCAGTAGATGAGTGCCCACCGATGTTGGGTGCTGCAGGAGAGATGACGGTGACCTGGGAGCTGCAGCTGTGAGGACCGGGCGATGCTGTGGAAGACCAGGAGCCATCCATGAGCTGTCCCATGTCAGTTGTCGAGAGTTGAGGGGACAGTGTCCATCAGGTGCACCAACAAGCTGTGGCAACTGCAAACCACATGGAAAGCGAAGAAGGTGCAGTGTCGGGACCAGCAAGGTCCAGCAGACTCACCACAAGCAGGGGAGTCAGAGAAGGCCTGAGCAAGCAGAGGAGTCCACAGAAATCAAAGGGGAGCCTCAACAGGACCCACAGGCCAAAGGCACTGGAGTCGCAGGATGACCTTTTGTAGTCACCAAAGATTCAGGCCTGCGGTGCAAGTGATGCGGTGAGGATAAACATCTTGGTCACAGGAGATGCCTGAGGTGGGGGCTACTTGGAGCCGAAGATCTTGATTGAAGGGAGCCAACAAGCCTTTGCAATGGCAAGTCAACACAGTGCACAGGGGTTCGGTTCCTGCTGCTCCAATGAGGAACACTGGCCTCAAACTCAGTTAGAGGACATGGCAGGCCTTGAGGGATGTGAAGAACCACCACTTGTGTTGCTGAGCCTTTCAGAGTCCGTGAGAGTCCAGGATCAGGAAACCAGTCAGCTTAGTAGCAGTACCTGCAGATGCAGTGAAATGACTCCTTCACTTCAAGGGAGATTCCTTCAGGTGTCTTGGATGCCCATAGGCCTTGGAAGGTTCCTGTATGGAGCTCAGACAGGGACGTTGCAGCAGACATGCAGGACGACGAGATCAAGAGCAGCAGGAGTCTTCCCAGTTGCAGCCTTGATGCCCAGAGCGAAGTCCAGAATGCATAGACGGTCGAAGAAGTGATGCCACAAGAACCTGAGGTGTGCCCACAATTCAGGGATGCTACCATAGGCTTATGGTCGCACTTAATGGGATATATATGCTTGACGTGTTAGGACGGACAGGCCACCTGGTGGAGTGCCTAACCATCAACTAACTTCAAGGAACACTTTAAGAAATACACAAAATATCAAATAACTTAAGGCTGTGCCCCCCCGCCCCCCACTTACTGTTTTGGTCACTTAGATATAGAAAACCATATATCTTTTGTAAGTGGTGCCAGCACCAGCTTGCACAGGCTGCAATGGCAGGCCTGTAGTTACAGTTTGAGTGGTCCCTCATGGGTGTTATAATACATGCTTCAGCCCATGGGGGACCCCTGGTGTACCTATGCCCAGGGGACATTAGTACCATGTGCTAGAGACTGATAATGGTACACCAGTGTCAAATCTGGGATGTACCCAAGTACTTACCATGACAATTTAGGGGCGAAAGCACAGAGACTGGGGTCCTGATTGGCGGAATCCCAGTAAGACTAATCAGAAACAGCATAGCACCAGGCAAAAAGTGGAGGTAACCATAAAAGCAGATCCTACTTTCGTGCACCATCTCTTTTTCCCAATACTGCCACATATCTCCATTGCAGGTCTACCTAGGACCCCTGAATGGTCAGTGGGAGCGATTGTTTCAGTAAAATACCTACTCCTCTTGAGACAGATGTATAGCCTGCATGAGCCACCATCTTCAAGCCTCCTCTATCTAGAGCTCAGTGTTTTCCATCATGTGGGTCTCTTGCAATAGGACCATGTTGGATGTCTGGCATTTAAGATGATGCAGCGTGGCCCCTCTCTTGATTTTATCCCTAAGCCTGTGGACATTCTAAGACATTATCCTCACTGTGGCACCTTCCGCAATTGTATCAGTATAACCTACTGGTTGTGAGCTCCCAAAGGCCCGGAGGAAGTTCCTTTAAATCTTCGGGCTGGGTGAGTCAGTGGTGGTGGTTGTGTATCTCAGTGTGCATAGACAGTGCATTTAGATCAACAACAACAAAAACACACAAACAACCAGCTTAAAACAAAATACCCATGTTGCATACCCCCCACGCATCTCAGCCTGGCAGTCATCTGACTGACCACCCCCTCCCCAACTTTGGAAAACGCCTGTTGCCCAACAAAAATCGAAAACCACAATGAACTGTGGTCAAAAACGGAGGTCCACCTCCAGTGCCCCAACTCACCCAAAATCTTACTGTGTACTGTTACTCATGCATATTCTCAAAAGCCAACCAGGGAGTCACCAGGCAAGTATGGTAACTGTACTCAGGTGTGTTCAATGCCTGGTTTCGGCTAGAGTTTACAGTTTAGATGGTGACCCCATGTCTCATCCAGTGTCGTGTGAACCATTGCCTTGAAGTTCACTTGGTATGGTGCTCTGCAAGGTCGGTTTTGTCGGCGAACTTAGGGGCCGCCTTTCACACTCTGATCAGGTCCTGTCATGTTAGATCTCCATTGGACAGAGCGATGACAGTTCCTTGCTCCCCCCGCCAGTCTCCAACCCTCAAACCAATTCTATTCCTACTCCGGAGTTCTAAAGTACAAAGTTTTCCCTTCCGCCACCGCTCGCAGTTTGGCTGGGAACATCATTGAATACTGGAGCTCTCGGGTCCGTAATGTACTTGTCACTTCCTTGAAGTAGCAACAGGGTCTTTTTACCTTGGAAGTAAATCCGGGAAGATGCTGATAGTTGCATTGTTGTGTTTTAGCAGGTGAGCATTGCCATGTAGACTTGAGGATCCCATCTGGGTCCCTATACTTAACAAGCATCGGCCATGCCAATCAGTTTCGCCATATTTAAGTATTTTGTGAATTTTTTGTTTTATTAAAATAGTATAGTAATAATGCAGTATGTTAGGCATCAGGGGGGCAATTAATGCTAATCTCCACACAGATAGTTAGACGGGCTGAAAGGCTAAAATTACTCAGTGAGTGGGCACTAGGTTACAGAATCTTATTGCAGAAGGTAGATCCCCGATATGAGGGAATATTCATCATAAATGTGTATATACAGAAGGGAAAGGCTCATGAATATAAGGAGAATCTGGGTAAACTGAAAGAAGATCTGGAGTCAACTTGCGCTAAGTATCAGAAGGATTTAATACTAGTTGTAGATGATTTTAATCATAGATTAGATCCCAGAAAGGTTGACAGTTGGCACAAAGAATTGCTAGAAGCCCATAATATTGAAATAGCACTCTTTCCAAGGGGGGAACTCTCACAACAGGATGAGTCATTTAGTCAGCTAAGGGGGTCCTTGGGGATGGTATGTGCAAACGGAAGATTTCAGCAAGACCGGACAGCGGGAAGGACTTTTATGAGGGGCCAGCAACTCTGCCGAATTGACTACGTATTTTGCAGGCCTGGTGTTTTGATAAAATAAGTAATTTTGAGGTGAAGAAATTGACAGGTAGTGACCACTTCCCTTTGAAGTTAGAAATACACATACCGAAACGTAAAAGTAGAGATAGGGCTCAACAGGTCAATGTGGACTACCCCAAACGACTAACAACCTGCATATCAGATGAACAGATAGAAAAGCTTAAGCTAATTCAAAAGTCAATTCCAACTGAAGGAATTCATCCTAATGCAATAATTCCGTGGTTTGAACTAACCTTAGGTAAGCTGGCATATTCCCTCAAGAAGGAATTCAAGTCAAAAAAGTCAGGACTGTGTAGCTATGTTGATAATAAAAATAGGAAACCCTGGTTTGACGAAGAATGCAGGGTAGCTAAGGCCCTGATAAGACAGAAGGAGAGAAGAGTAAGGGCCATGTTCAAAGTGGATCTATACCAATCACTTCAGCAACTAAGGTTAAAGTATAAAACATTACATCGAAATAAAAAAAGAATGAAGAGAAATGCTGGGCAAATATGTTGGAGGTGATAGAATCCAAGGATGCAGGAGGGTTCTGGCAATTAGTCCAAGAGAGTGTGGGGGGGAAAATCTAGTTCCTTGGCCTGTATGGTCCCTGAAGATGACTGGGTAGGCTATCTGGAATAAATTTATGGAAGATGGCCGAAAGAATCAATACCAGGAACCTTAGTTGGGTCACAGGTGAGGGACGATATAAAGGACTACTTTACCCCAAGATATATAACGGAGATTATTGCTAGCTGCAGGACCAGATAACCTCCCGGCAATGATAATTAAAACGTGTCCAGAATGGTGGGCAGAGTTTTTTGTAAAGATGTTCCTGGTAATCCTGGACACGGGAATTGTTCCAGAAAGTTGGAAAGCCGCAATTATATGGCCTATTCATAAAAAGGCGAGCCACAAATTACCAAAAAACTATAGGCTGACAAACCTCCTTGATATAGGGGAAAAAGTCTTTGCAAAAGAAATATTAAACTTATTAAAAGATTGGGCAGAGGAAAACGAAATCATTCCCCCGGAACAGGGTGAATCAAATCCGGCCATTCTACAATTGATCATTGTTTTGCTCTTTGGGCCATAGCATGGAAGTCAATAGAATCTCGGGGTAGGTTATTCTGTTGTTTTGTTGACGTCCGTGCAGCCTTTGATCTAGTCGACCGGGAGCTGCTGTGGGAGGCCCTAATTAGTCAGGGAATTCCTAATGATATACTGCGGCTGCTACAAATGCTCCATGCTAAAAACTGGGCACAGATAATCTTAGACATTGATGGCAGTTTATCAGGGAAAATAGAAATTGGAAATGGTCTGCGTCAGGGATGCGTATTAGCTCCCTTGTTGTTCTCCCTGTTCCTAGCTGACCTACCAGCAAGCCCAAAATTAAATGGCAAGCAGGGGGCATGTTTACTCTATGCTGACGATCTGGTGATTATGGACCAGAACGAGGTTGGCTTGCAAAGAAAACTAAATGTATTTAATGACTGCTGCTTAAGGAAAAAACTTGTGATAAATATGGACAAGACCAAAACAGTGAGCTTTGGCCGGAGGAAAACTGAGTTCTCATGGTGGATTGGGTCAGAAAAAGTGGAATAGATACTTGTGGTTATGGTTCGAGCAGAATCTGAAATGTTATACCCACTTAGAGGCATCTAAATTAAGAACTTCTGCTTCAATAAGCGGACTGATATTGTTTAATAAAGCCTATGGTGCTATGGTGCTATGACCGACAATCCAGTGCTAAAAGCCTACGCTGCTATTGTAACCCCGCAATTTTTGTATGGTGCTGAATCGTTGTACCTAAGTGGTAAGGAAAACTGGGATGTGGAAGAAGGTAAAAACCTAAAAAAGTTATTTATGCTCCCCCGGTCAGCAATGGTTCAGGCAGTAAGACTGGAACTAGGCCTGACTTCATGGGGTACGCAAGTTGGTATGGCCCTTTTGCACTTTTGGCAACGCCTAGAAATAGGCGCAATTACCAAAATATCACAATGTTGCAAAAATGAAATTCAGGACTGTGAACTAAAATGGGCGAGAGAGACCAGGGGGATAATAACAAAATTATGCAAGAAGATGGGGGTTAATGTATGCTCTACTGTCTCCGTGGCTATTATTGATAAAAAGTTACTCAGGTCGACGGGGAAGGAAGTATCGCATGCACAGGACAAAATCTATCTTGCAAGTAAAACTTCGATCTGTTTTATGATCGATGCATGGAATAATGGTCAATGCTTCCCCTACACTGATAAGTTAACTGACCTCAAATTACGAAATGAGGTTCTGAGGGTAAGAATTGGGGTAAACCCTTGTTATATGAACAACTCTGTAAAGCGGGCTATGATCAATGAGTGGTGAAGCTGCATTTGCTCTTTAGGGTCCAAATGTGATATGCTGCACACCTTGTTTGATTATCTGAAGTTTTTGGATTTACGTATTACATTTTTAAAACCAATTTTTATGAAATATGAGATTAAAACTAGAACCCAGGCGGTGATACTAATGACAGAAATGGCTCACTTAGATATTGCTGTGGGGAAATATATGCAAAAAGTGAAGGCAGTTTTACATCTTTTTGAGGAGTTTTAACAAATAGCTATTTTTAGATCAGATAATTGTGGGCTTTTAGTTCAAATAAGTTTTAGAAGATTTTATGTGTGTTAAAGAAATGTTTTGTTTAACTTGTTGGATGAATTTTTTAGCGACATGTATTGTTTGTGGACCAACGGTTCGAATAAATGTGAAATAAACTTGAACTTGACATAGTAATTTTTAATAAATGACAGACAGTGCTTTAGTATTTTGAATACTTTTTAATTTTAACTGCAAGCGTTTTTTTGTGTTTTCTTTGGTAAAGTAATTAAACATTAGTGTAACATACATTTTTTTTCTACAGATAAAAACTGATAAATAGCTAAGGTTAAAAAATATGTAAACATACTCTAAAAAACAAATGCTATTTTAATATTTGGATGCAGTATTTAGGGCAGAAAACTTGGTTGTAGCAAGGAGTTAGTAGCCATATAACCCAGTAATAAAAATAACTTAGAAACAAAACCAAATAGTATTTCTAAAACCAGCAAGATGTTTATCGCTTGGACAAGGCAACATCTGTTGTTTTTGCTCTTAGAGGCATATCAGCAAGGGCTGGAGTTAAAATTATTGCTGCTTTAGCGTCCGTTTTTTGGACGAAAAGCAGCAATAATATTAACCCCGTTTTAGCAAGGACACGCTATCGCGTGAATCCATGCTTCTTCGCCTTTTCCCTTAACGCACAGCTTTGCATCTCTAATGAGATGCAAAGTGGGCGTTCCTCCCCAGGATAACAGGAGAAATGCCTCACGCACAGAAGCATAGCGACAAGAAAAGTAGCGTTAACCTCTGTTATTGATACTATCCTTACGCCTGCTTTGAAACTAAATTAACCATGATATCCTTTTGAAGGTGGATATCATGGCTAAGTATGTGTAGCCCTATCAGCAAGCTATCGCCAAACGTTGTGCGATTATTGCATGATTTCCAGCAATAATCGCACAGTTGGCAGCTTGCGCTCTGAATTTTATCGCTTTGGATTTAAACGTTGCTGATAGCACACTATCTCTGCGATGAAATTAAGAGTTGGCCGGCGATTATTATCCTAGCGCTAAGTGCGCTTAGCGATAATTATCGCCGGCCCTTGCTGATATGCCCCTTAGTTTGCTGGTAAAAAAAAAGTCAAAGTACGCTTTGAAACCTACTTTTGTATATTATTTAAATGTCTTTGCAGAAGTACCAAACATTATTTTATACTGTACGCCTCACAAACAAATCTGCCTATTTGTGAGCATTTAACTTCAGCACGTGAAATACCTTTTATAATAACATCAATTCTTTCTATACCCCCCTAACAAATAGCGGACTATTTGTAAACAGTAACCTGCCCCATTACCCATATACTATCCCTAATTAGCTGCTCTGCAACCACTATGCAAGTAAAAGTTACATTAAAATATTCCGCTATTGCAACATAGAGCACAGCCTAGCACACTCAGGCCTTAATTTGTGAACACTAAATGTCGCACCTCATATAAATGAAAAAAAAAATAATAATAAACACATTACAGTGGCGAAAGAAGCAGAGTTTTGATCCCCCGAACAAACTGCCATATTAGTGAGCATTAAACGTCTCCACATACTATCCCTGTTTATCTGCCCTGGAACAATTATTCAAGTAAGAGGTAAATGAACATACGCATATATTGCAATACAGAGCCTAGCCTTTGCCATCCATGCCTTAATTAGTACAACGTTTAACAGCAGTGTTCATGGGAAAAGTAAACAAAAAATAAATCACATTACTAGCGGATATCTAAACAATACATTAAATCCTGATTTATAATAAAAGTACTTCTTTCTATACCTCTCCTTAAAAAACGAGCTATTTGTGAACAGTACACTTCCCAATGTACAAATGTACTATCCCTGTTTAGCTGCTGTGCAACCATCTTGCAATTAAAAGCTACATTAAAAATGAACGCTATTGCAGACTAGAGCATAGGCATCCACACCCAGCACTGCACAGAAATGTATGATTAATTTAGAAACCAAGAATGCCAAACACGGTTGACTTAAAAATGTTCTTCTTCTTCACGTACTATGACTGTGTTATTACTGAGTAATAGCATTCAGTGGAACTACATTTATATAACCAGTTATTGCAAAATGAAGCCAAACCCTTCGCTCCAGCCTTTAATTTCTAAAACTTTCATTGCCAGAACTCAAATAACAAGCATTTGCAATGCAATAGGTCTTGTGTTAGAAAAGTTTGAGCTATTGGTATTGTAAATGACACATTTTTTATTTATGTGTTGGTTTTGAAGATAGCGAAATTAATAGCTTTGTCATTTACAATGCCAATAGTTATAACTTTGGAAAATGTGACACCTATAGCATTTGTAATGCAATATATGTTGTATTTACGTGACTTACATGTATTGATATTACAAATAACAATGGTTTTTAATTTTTTTAATAATTAATACTTAAAAACAAGTTATTGTAATTTATAGTGGCAATAGCTTAAACTTTTGTAAATAACTTTTGTGAAGATTATGTTCAGTGTATTTTATTGTGACGAAAATCCAAGAACAGAAGTGAAATATTAACATCTTTTTGTGACATTTGTAATAAAGCTTGAAACATTGAGAGAACATATTTGAACCAGTTGTTGTCGAATGGTTCCACGGATTGATGCTGTGGTGGTGCTGAGTGATGTTGTGGTGGCGAACGAGTGATGCTGTGGCGTTCAGTGATGCTGTGGTAGTGCATAGTGATGTTGTGGTGCCCCTGAGTGATGCTGTGGTGGTGCTGAGTGATGCTGTATGCTATGCTATGTTTTGTTTTGCTATCCTATGTTTTGTTTTGTTATGCTTTGCTATGTTTTGCTATCCGATGCTTTGATTTGCTATGCTTAGTTTTGTTATGCTATGCTATGTTGTGTTATGCTACGCTATGTTTTGCTATGCTATTGCTATGCTTTGTTGTGTTTGGTATGCTATGCTATGTTTTGCTATGCTATGATATGTTTTGTTTTGCTATGCTATGTTTTGTTGTGTTTTGTTAAGCTATGCTAAGTTTTGTTGTGTGTTGCTATATTTTGTTATGCTATGTGTTGTGTTTTGTTATGCTATGTTTTGTTTTGTTACGCTATGTTTTGCTTTGCGATCCTATGCTTTGTTTTGTTATGGTACGCAATGTTTAGTTCTGCTATCCTATGCTTTGTTTTGCTAAGCAATGCTATGTTTTGTTGTGTTTTGTTATGCAATGCTTTGTTATGCTATGCTGTTTTATTGTGTTTTGCTATGCTATGCGTTGTTATGCTATGCTATGTTTTGTTGTATTTTATTATGCTATGCTTTGTTTTGCTATGCCATGTTTTTGTATGCTATGTTTTGTTATGCTATGTTTTGTTATGCTATGCTATGTTTTGCTATGATATATGTATTGTTTTGTTATACTATGCTTTGCTATGCTATCGTTTGTTATGCTATGCTATGTTTTGTTGTGTTTTGCTATGTTTTGGTATGCTATGTTTTGTTATGCTATGCTTTGTTTTGTTACGTTATGCTATGTTTTGTTATGTTATGTTTTGTTGTGTTTTGTTATGCTATGCTATGTTTTGTCATACTATGCTATGTTTTGTTTTGCTATGCTTTGTTATGTTATGCTATGCTTTGTTATGTTATGCTATGCTTTGTTTTGTTATGCTATGTTTTGTTATGCTATGCTATATTTTGTTGTGTTTTGTTATGCAATGCTTTGTTGTGTTTTGCTATGCTATGTTTTGTTTTGTTATGCTATGTTATGTTTTGTTTTGCTATCATATGCTTTGTTTTGTTATGCTATGCTATGTTTTGCTATCCTATGCTTTGTTTTGTTATTCTATGCTGTGTTTTGTTATGTTATGCTATGTTTTGTTATGCTATGCTATGTTTTGCTGTGTTTTGCTATGCTATGCTATGCTATGTTTTGTTATGCTATGCTATGTTTTGTTGTGTTTTATTAGGCTATGTTCTGTTTTGCTCTGCTATGTTTTGCTATGCTATGCTTTCTTATGCTATGTTTTGTTATGCTATGCTATGCTATGCTATGTTTTGTTGTGTTTGGTATGCTATGCTATGTTTTGCTATCCTAAATGTTTTGTTTTTGTTATGCTATGTTTTGCTATGCTATGTTGTGTTTTGTTATACTATGCCATGCTATGCTTTGTTTTGTTATGCTAGGTTTTGTTTTGTTATGCTTTGCTATGTTTTGTTATGCTATGCTTTGTTTTGTAATGCTATGCTATGTTTTGTTGTGCTATTTTTTGTGGTGCTATGCTACTCTCGGTTTTGTTGCGATATGCCATTCCTTTTTATGCTATGCTATGTTTTGTTATGCTATGTTGTGTTTTGTTATGATATGCCATGCTATGCTTTGTTTTGTTATGCTATGCTATGTTTTGTTAAGCTATGGTATGTTTTGTGTTGCTATTATGTTTTGTTATGCTATGTTTAGTTGTATTTTGTTATTCTATGCTATGTTTTGTTGTGTTATGCTATGCTTTGCTTTATTTTGTTATGCTATGTATGTTTTGTTATGCTATGCTATGTTTTATGTTAAGCTATGTTTTGTTTTGTTATGCTGTGCTTTGTTATGGTATGCTATGTTTTGTTGTGTTATGTTTCGTTGTGTTTTGTTATGCTATGTTTTGTTATGCTATGCTAAGTTCTTTTGTGTTATGCTATGCTTTGCTTTATTTTGTTATGCTATGCTATGTTTTGTTATGCTATGCTATGCTATGTTTTGCTGT
This sequence comes from Lissotriton vulgaris, assembly GCF_964263255.1. Lineage (NCBI taxonomy): Eukaryota > Metazoa > Chordata > Amphibia > Caudata > Salamandridae > Lissotriton > Lissotriton vulgaris. Next base: position 197,746,214 of record NC_141685.1, read on the forward strand.
GTTTTGTTATCATATGTCATGCTATGCTTTGTTTTGTTATGCTAGGTTTTGTTTTGTTATGCTATGTTTCGTTGTGTTTTGTTATACTATGCTATGTTTTGTTATGCTATGCTTTGTTTTGCTATGCTATGTTATGCTATGCTATGTTTTGTTGTACTATGTTTTGTTGTGTTTTGTTATGCTATGCTATGCTCTGTTTTGTTGCAATATGCTATGCTTTGCTTTGTTATGCTATGCTATGCTTTGTTATGCTAAGCTATGTTTTGTTATGCTATGTTGTGTTGTGTTTTGTTATGAAATGCCATGCTGTGCTTTGTTTTGGTATGCTGTTTTGTTTTGTTATGCTATGTTTTGTTGTGTTTTGTTAGGCTATAATATGTGTTGTTATGCTATGCTTTGTTTTGTTAGGCTATGTTATGCTATGCTATGTTATGCTAGGCTCTGTTTTGTTGTGTTTTGCTATGCTATGCTTTATTATGCTATGCTATGTTTTGTTATGCTTTGTTTTGTTGTGTTTTATTAAGCTATGCTTTATTAGGCTAGATTTTGTTTTGTTATGCTATGCTTTGTTTTGTTATGCTATGCTATGCTATGTTTTGTTATGCTATGCTTAGTTATGCTATGTTTGTTATGCTGTGCTATGTTTTGTTATGTTTTGTTTATCTATGCTATGTTTTGTTGTGTTTTGTTATGCTATGCTATGCTATTCTATGCTATGCTATGCTATTTTTTGTTGTGTTTTGTTATGCTATGCTATGCTATGTTTTGTTATGCTTTGCTTTGTTTTGTTATGCTATGTTTTGTGATGCTATGCTATGTTTTGTTGTGTTTTGTTATGCTATGCTACGCTTTGTTATGCTATGTTTTGTTATGCTATGCTGTGTTTTGTTGTGCTATGCTATGTTTTGTTGTGTTTTGTTATGCTATGTTTTTAGTGTTGTGTTCTGCTATACTAGATTTTGTTCTGCTATACCAGGTTTTGTTATGCTATACTAGGTTTTGTTATGCTATGCTATGTTTTGTTTTGCAATGCTATGTTTTTCTATCCTGGTGTGTGGTTGTGTGTGTGTGTGGGTGTGGTTGTGCAGGTGGGGTTGTGTGTTTGGGGTTGTGTGTGTGTGGGGTTGTATGGGGTTGTGTCTGTGTGGGTTTTTGTGGGTATGTGTGTGGGGTTGTGTGTGGGGGGGTTGTGTGTGTGTGGGGTTGTGTGTGGGGGTCTGCATGTGTGTGGGGTCTTGCATGTGTGTGTTTGTGTGGGGGGTTGTGTGTGTGTGGGGGGGGTGAGTGGGCAGTGTAGAGTGGGCATTGTGTGAGTGGGCAGTGTGTGAGGGGGCAGTGTGTGAGGGGGCAGTGTGTGAGGGTGCAGAGTGTGAGGGGGCAGTGTGTGAGGTAGCAGTGTGTGAGGGGCAATGTGTGAGGGGGCAGTGTGTGAGGGCACAGTGTAATGAGTGTGTGAGGGTGTGTGAGGGTGCGGGGTGTGAGGGCGCAGTGTGTGTGGCCTAAAGTAGTGTGAGTGCACAATGTGTGAGTGCGCAGTGAGTGGGCAGTGTGTGAGTGGGCAGTGTGTGAGTGGGCAGTGTGTGAGGGCGCAGTGTGTGAGGGCACAGTGTGTGAGGGCTTCAAATATTTGCTCTCTTAGCATCACCCCGGAATTAAATACCCAATACGTTTTCTATTACTGAAACCACAAATGGCACTAGAGATTAAGGCAAACATGTTTACCCCACGTGCTTCTAAGTGATGCTGAGAATGTGCTTATCAGTGTGTGCAGTAAGGTGCACCATCTCAAAAGCTGCTGTCAGGAAGGAACATTTGCGGAACTAACACAAGAAGCATAAGCAAGGAAGGAGATTATCACAGTGAACAGAAACACACAAGAGTGTGGCCTCTAGAGTAGCAATAAATCCAAGCTAGAAAAGGGAAGTACAAATTAGACCGACTGGTGAATAAAGGAACTGACACACCGCAGTGGCAGAAAGCGGCTTAAGCAAGAGCAGAAAATATTAGCAATTTTGGAAATAATTATTACACCGTCAACCGAAAAAAAATGAAAGGGTGTAAATACTTAATAGCAGCAACAACACAGAGGATGGCAAGGGATGAGCATTTTGCGGCTGCTTTGATGTTCTCAGTGGCCGTGCGGCTCACTGAGAACATCAAAGCGGCCGCGAAATTGCTCCAGGCTGCAGGCGGACAGATGGTGTGCGCGTGCCCGGCGCACATGCACTGTGTCCGATCCGCACTTTGGGAGCATTTTTGGGAGCCCTTCTTATACTCTCGCTGAACAACGCAAGCACGTTGGTTCAGCGAGACCTAAAAACGACAAATAACAGCACGTTACAACTTCAAAGCTAGCACTGTAGACCACATTTTGCAAACTACAAGTCACACAGTTTAAGTGGCAGGTCTAAATGGTCCCTTACAATAAAATAATTTAATTATATGAGTACATAGATTAAACATGAGATGTTTCCATACCCCAAAAACAAAAACAATGTAGAAAGATTTTACTTCGCCGCATACTATCCCTATTTAGCTGCTCTGTAACAATCATGCAAACGAAACCTAAATGTATATAGCAGTTTTACCAACATAGAGCAAAGCCTTCCATCGTTAGCCCTTAATTTGTGAACATTAATGCTGGAGCTTAATTGCCTCCCCATACTCCAAAACGTTATGCCTGTAAAAGCTTGCCCAACTTTCAATCCTCCCTTGTAATAAATCGTTTGCAAACTATTAGCACTCAAATACAAAATGTCATTGTGCCATACCCAAAACAATCAAACAGGTCAAAATAAAATATTTCATTTCGCCACTTTGTATCCCTATGTAGCTGCTCTGCAACAACTATGCAACTGAAAGCTACATTGAGATAGGCCCCTATTGTACCATGGAGCACAGCTTTGTGCACCCTGCCCTTTATTTGTAATCCATTAAATGTCGGGGCTCACATAAAAAAAATGAAAGCACAAACTAGCAATGTTTTGATGCTTTCAATAATGAGGCACCTAAAATCAACGTAAAGATTTCAGTAAAAGACGTCACTTGTGCTGGCCAAAGCTACATGTACTACTAAACTTTCTGTAACACACGCTCAATATGCACCTAAGTAAACGGAGACTCAACAGTGTGAAGTGAAGTTATTTTTCGCTTGGGCAAGGCAACATTTGTTGTTCTTTCTTTTTGTTTGTTGCTGAACAAAAGCAATGTCAATCAATCAATCAATCAATCAATCAGTGACACTTATAAAGCGCGCTACATACCCGTAGGGTCTCAAGGCGCTGGGGGGGGGAGGGTGCCGCTACTGCTCGAACAGCCAGGTCTTCAGCTTCTTCCTGAAGGAGAGGTGGTCTTGGGTCAGGCGCAGGTCGGACGGGAGGGAGTTCCAGGTCTTGGCGGCCAGGTAGGAGAAGGACCTTCCTCCTGTAGTCGCTCTTCGGATGCGGGGGACGGCGGCGAGGGCGTGGTTGGCTGATCGGAGGTGGCGTTTGGGAGCGTAGAAGTTGACTCGGCTGTTGAGGTAGCTCGGGCCTTGGTCGTGTAGGGCTTTGTGTGCGTGGGTGAGGAGGCGGAAGGTGATTCTCTTGTTGATGGGGAGCCAGTGAAGGTCTCTCAGATGACCGGAGATGTGGCTGGATCGTGGGATGTCGAGGATGAGTCTGGCTGAGGCGTTTTGGATCCGCTGGAGTCTCTTCTGGAGCTTGGCGGTGGTCCCGGCGTAGAGGGCGTTGCCGTAGTCCAGTCGGCTGGTGACGAGGGCCTGGGTGACGGTCTTCCTGGTCTCTGTGGGGATCCACCAGAAGATCTTCCGTAGCATGCGTAGGATGTTGAAGCACGCCGAGGAGACGCTGTTGACTTGCCTGGTCATGGAGAGGGAGGAGTCCAGGATGAAGCCCAGGTTTCGTGCATGGTCTGTCGGTTTGGGTGCGGTGCCCAGGGCGGGAGGCCACCAGGAGTCGTCCCAGGCGGAGGGTGAGGAGCCCAGGATGAGGACCTCCGTCTTGTCTGAGTTCAGTTTCAGGCGGCTGGTCGTCATCCACTCGGCTACCTCTTTCATCCCTTCGTGCAGGTTGGCTCTGGCGGCGGCAGGGTCGTTGGTCAGGGAGAGGATCAGCTGGGTGTCGTCGGCGTAGGAGATGATGCTGAGGTGGTGTTTGCGTACGATGGCCGCGAGGGGGCTCATGTAGACGTTGAAGAGGGTGGGGCTCAGGGATGACCCTTGGGGGACGCCGCAGATGACTTCGGAGGCCTCTGACTTGTACGGTGGTAGGCGGACTCGCTGTGTTCTACCGTCGAGGAAGGAGATGATCCATTCCAGCGCCTTGTCCTGGATTCCGATGTTGCTGAGGCGCCGTGTTAGGGTGCGGTGGCAGACCGTGTCGAATGCCGCGGAGAGGTCTAGGAGGATGAGGGCCGCTGTTTCTCCATTGTCCATCAGGGCTCGGATGTCATCGGTGGCGGCAATGAGGGCGGTCTCGGTGCTGTGTTTGGCTCGGAAGCCGGACTGTGAGGGGTCGAGGGATCCGTTCGTCTCGAGGAAGGCGGCCATCTGCTTGTTGACGGTCTTCTCGATGACTTTGGCTGGAAACGGGAGAAGCGAGATGGGGCGGTAATTCTTGAGGTCGGTGGGGTCCGCTGTTGGTTTCTTGAGTAGAGCGCTGAGTTCGGCGTGTTTCCAGCTTTCAGGGAAGATGGCGGTGTCGAAGGATGTGTTGATGATGTCTCGCAGGTGGGGTGCGATGACCGCGTCGGCCTTGTTGAAGACGTGGTGAGGGCAGGGGTCGGTCGGTGATCCGGAGTGGATGGAGTTCATCGTGCGGATGGTGTCTTCGGTGCTGATCGGGGTCCAGGCGTGGAGGGTGGTGGTGGGGGGGGGTGGCTGGTCGGTCGTGGTGTGCGTTGGTTGGTTGTTGAAACTGCTGTGTATGTCCGTGATCTTGTTGTGGAAGTATGAGGCGAGGGAGTTGCAGAGGTCTTGCGATGGGGTGATGTCGTTGTTTCCTGCGCTGGGGTTGGAAAGCTCTTTCACGATGTTGAAGAGTTCCTTGCTGTTGTGTGCGTTGTTGTCCAACCGGTCCTTGAATGCTGTTCTCTTGGCGGCGCGGATCAGCTGGTGGTGTTTCCGGGTGGCAAGTTTGTAGGAGGTCCTGTTGTCCGGTGTCGGTTCCCTTTTCCAGACTTTCTCGAGGGCTCGGCAGTTCTTCTTGGAGCGCTTGAGTTCGTCGGTGAACCATGGGGCCTTCTTGCTGCCGGGTCTGCTAGGCGGGGTTCTCAGCGGGGCGAGTTCGTCCGCGCAGTTGCTGATCCACTTCGTGAAGTTATCGGCGGCCTGGCTGGGGTTCGCTGAGCTGGCCGGAGGGTGTTGGCTCAGGGAGGTGGCGAGCTGGTCTGCTGTGATCTTGTTCCAGCTTCTGCGGGCGGTGTGTTGCTGGTGTTGGTGGGTCGTCGTTCTCTTGAAGGTGAAGTGGACGCAGCTGTGGTCCGTCCATTGAAGCTCTGTGGCGTGGCTGAAGTCGATGTCTGTGCTGGATGAGAAGACGGCGTCGAGTGTGTGTCCGGCGAGGTGGGTGGGGGTGGACACCAGTTGCTTGAGTCCCAGGTTGGCGAGGTTGTCGAGCAGGGTGCTGGTGTTGTGGTCGTTGTTGTTCTCCAGATGGAAGTTGAGGTCCCCCAGGAGGATGTAGTCAGCGGAGGGGAGGGCATGCGGGCTGACGAAGTCGGCGATGTCCTCGCTGAATTGCGTGCGTGGTCCAGGGGGTCGGTAGATCAGGGTGCCTCTGAGGGTGGTGTTCGGGTTGGTGTGGATCTGAAAATGCAGGTGTTCGGCGCTGGTCAGGGTGTTGTCGGTGCTGGTCGTGAGACGGATGGTGTTCCTGTGGATGATGGCGATGCCTCCTCCCATCTGGTTGGCGTTTCGGTCCCTCTGGACGATCTTGTAGCCCTCTGGGATAGCGATGGCGATGTAAGCTTCAAATTTTCCTTGGTACTAAAATAAAAGCTGACTATTTCTGAACACTACACTTCCCCACGTAACTAGGTACTATCCTTGTTTACCTGTTCTGTAAGAAATATGTAACCAAAAGCGACATTTCAATATGCCACAATTCTGACATGGAGCAGAGCAATGAACAGGCCTTAATTTGTAAAACATGAAATGCCGGAGCGCAGATGAAAACTTGTACAAATTATATTGCGAGCACAAAAGATAGGAGGGGTATATTATCAAGCCCTTTATCGCTGCGTTATCGGCACTTTTCTGCTGATAATGCGGCGATGCCCTATTATCAAGGCAGCGTTAAGTCAATTACCATGGCTTAAAGCCACGTTAATTGACTTAACGCTGCCTTGGTAATAGGAAACCCTTTCACGATAAACTCACAGTGAAAAGGGGCCTGCAGAGGGTGTTGAAGTGGGCGTTCTACCGCAACACCCATTCACTTCGACGCTGCCACCTATTATCAAGAGAGGCGATAATAGGTGGCAGCGCCCAATTTAAGAACAGGTAAGACCTGTTCTTAAGGTGGCGAAATGAGGAGAAATGCTTAATTTCTCCTCGTTTTTGCTTTTTCCATGTGTTCTGCCTTGTGCAGCACACAAGGAAAAAGCAAAATGCCAAGGTGTCCCTTCCTGTACATAAACAAACCTCTTTTTAAATATGCCAATTTGTAACTTACAAGTGTGCTGCATAAAGCACCACCCATATGGTGCAGCCTAGCGTTTCCAAAGTGGCGAAGAGAGGCGTTAAGCCAGGATGGCTAACGCCTCTCTTCGCCACTTTGTTGGTCATATGCCAAAAAACTTTACAATACATTAACATAAATACAAGCTAACACGTGGCATGCCGATACAATAAAAGCGGACGATATAAAAAATGTAACTTTGCCACACACTTTCCCTATTCACTGCCTCAGCAAAAATGATGCAACTGAAGGTTGTATTGATATACCCCGTAACATAGAGTGCATGTTTTTTACACACAGCCGTTTTTTTATAATACATAATATCATGTGGTTCACAAGCAAACATAAAAAACAAATGCCCCATACTATCACTATTTTAAATATGCAGCTCTAATAAACATGAAGATATCGGTAAACAACGACACTTGTGCTTGCAAAAGATACATATAATATCAAACTGTTTGTAATACATTCTCGATGTGCATCGGAGTAAACGGAGATATCCCAAAATAAAAGTGTGAAGTTAAGGTAGACAGCAGACTATGATACAACGTGCTTGAAATGCGCGCTTGCTTTGCATGTAAATAGAGGGAGATGACAGTCGAAGGAATCATATAAAGTAACTGTACATAACAGACTAAAGAGAGGCCATACAACGTGTTTGAAATGCGCGCTTGCTTTGCATGTAAATAGAGGGAGATGACAGTCGAAGGAATCATATAAAGTAACTGTACATAACAGACTAAAGAGAGGCCATACAACGTGTTTGAAATGCGTGCTTGCTTTGCATCTAAGTACACAGAGACGGCAGCAAGACAAATAGTGTGAAGTGAATGTTGATAACAGTCTAAACCAGGGGTCTCCAACCAGTAGCTCGGGAGCTACTGGTAACTCACCAGCACCCTCCAAGTAGCTCTCTGAGGTGAAGCCAAACCAAGCCAATCTCAGAGATTCTGTGTGCATTAAAGAAGGCAGCACTACTCGTTTCATTACCCGCAAGACAGCCAAGCCAATGCCAGGGACTCTTGATAACACTCAAACACACACTGTGTTGGCCTACCATTCAATCAATCAGGGGTTTATAGAGCGCACTACTCACCTGTGAGGGTCTCAAGGTGCTGGCGGGTGTGAGGGTGGGGGATTTGGGCAGCTCCGGTCATTCGAAAAGCAAGGTCTTGAGGCTCTTCCTGAATGCTTGCACTGTGAGGCTTCATCTGATGCTGAGGGGGAGTTTGTTCCAGATCTTGTCCGCAATGTAGGAGAAGAATCTGCCTCCTGGTCTGCTCTGTGGATGCAGGGGATTTCGGCCAAGGCCTGGTCAGTGGAGCGGAGGTTTCTTTTGGGGGCGTAGAAGGAGATTCTTTTGTTGAGGTATTGGGGTCCGGTGTTGTGGAGGGCTTTGTAGGTGTGTGTGAGCAGCTCAAAAGTCACTCTTTTTTTGACGGGAGCCAGTGGAGGACTCATAGGTGCTGGGGGATGTGGTCTTGTCGTGGTATGCTGAGGACGAGTCTGGCTGCGGCGTTCTGGACGGTCTGGAGTTTTCGGAGTAGATATTTGTTGATTCCAGCATAGAGGTCGCTCCCATAGTCCAGCCTGCTGGTAATGAATGCATGGGTGACGGGCTTACTGGATTTGGGGGGGATCCATTTGAAGGTCTTGCTGAGGTTGTTTAAGCATGTTGATTTAGTTAGTTCGGTAATAAATGGTAACCCCAAGTCCGCATGACAAACATATGGGGAGGTGCTAATTGGCGCACTTAAAATATATCTTAAGATGGAATTTTTCACCACCTGCAATGGAAGTGTGTTTGTAAAACCCCACAACCCTGCCCCATACATGGCAGTGGTGATACATTTTGCTTTATAAATCTGAATGACCTAGATTGGTCATGAACCTAGAAAGCAGTCTAGCACCCTCTGCAATCCTAATTATTTATGTGACATCAATACTGCATACAGGAGGGCTGGTATATGGCGACCTGCTACCTGGGTGAAATCTTGGTTGCCTTTAAGCAGTGCCTCACCCAGGCCATGGAATTGAAGGTTAAAGAGAAAGGGGGCTAGGACACAACCTTCTCTAACCCCCTTCCTTATTGGGAGTGAGGCTGAGCATTCACCGGCCAGGACAAAACGTACACGCGCCCTTGCATTACTATAGAGGCGCCTGAGAAAATAAATGATTTTTAGATCAACCCCCATGACCTTGAGGATTTCCCACAGCTTGTGGTGCATCACACTAGACTAGACACTAACTTGGCATGTCTCCTACCCGGAAATATCACCTATACACAAGAAATACTTCAGAAATAGGTAAGTAGCATAGAAAAACTGGGGGGGGCAAATCATATACTAAAATAGTGGAATATAAGGTAAGTACCAAAACGGGACAGGTACCCAAAAAATGGAGCACCCCAGGGGGAACACTGAACCACTTAAGGGGAGAAGCCAGGGACCCCAAGACGCCCGGGTGCAGGGTGGGTACACCGGGTCCAAAGTCCATAGGATAACAAAGGGTAAGTCACAGTTTTAGTTTTACAGTTCTGGGACCCTCCCCGGAGAACTCGGAAGGAACCACTTTGATCAAGGAAGGTTGGAAAGCCATCCCACTGGTAGAGTCCTCAGAAACCAGAATACCTACACCAGGGAGCCCAGGTGGATAGGAATGAAGTAGTGTCAGATGCGCGCATAGACGCCAATGTAGGTTCGTGGAAGATCAGCAGATACAGCGTCTTGTGGACCAGCACAGTGGAACCAGGACATGGAATCTGGATGAGATGAAACTGAAAGCAGAAGGGAACAGAGTCTAAACCACCCGGAGATTACCAGGAGGCACAGGAGCACAATACCAGGCCTTTTTTTGGTTCTTGCTGTAGCACGGTGAGGATGAAGCAGCAGCTGTGGAGCCCAGGCCACTATGCAGAAGCACAGGAGCCCTCAATGAGCTGTCCCATGCTTTTGCATGAGTGCAGGAGCTTCAGTGGCTGGCAGGACCACCAACAAGCCTTGACAGATGCAAACAAAAGATTGCAGGTGAAGCTGTAGTATTGCAGACCAGTAAGATCTGTGAGACTAACCAATCACGTGTAAGTCAGAGCCAGCCCGCAGCACACAGGAGAGCCAGCAGGAATTGATGGAGCCCCCTCAAGGACCCTCTGGCAGCAGGCACAGGGAGCTGCAGGGAAGCCTCAGCAGGTCCCACGATGCAGAGAACGCAGGCAGGACGTTGTTCATGGAGCAGTGCAATGCAGGAGACTGGGGCTTCTTGGAGCTCTGCGATCCTGGAGGCTGGGGCTTCTTGGAGCTTAAAGATCTATCGTGAAGAGAGTCATCAAGCCTTGCCAACGGCACACAGATACAGTGCACAGGGAGGCAGTTCATGTCAGCTGGAGAGGGATTACAGGCACCCCAATTGCAGGGAAGACTGGCCAGACCTCTGAAAAAACAACAAGCCAACGCCTGTTGTAGAGACGGGCAATGTCTGTGGGACCACAGGATCAGCAAACCAGTTGTTGTCATAGGGTACCTGTGCATGCAGGGAAGGGACACCTTCACTTTAAAGGAGATTCATTCTGGCTGGGATGCAGGCTGAGTCCTTGGTGACTCAGAGGACGGCCAGGGCCATGAAGTTGCAGAACCTGAAAGCACGGGGACAAAGATGCAGCAGGAATCTTCCCACTGAAGCTGTCTTGTCTTTGGTCCTGGCTCGTAGAACAGCAGAGTTCCAGTGTCCACCAACAGAAGAGTCTTTGGACAGTCTTCATACGACAGGCAGTCAGATCTTGAAGTTGTTGTTTGGACAAATGTAGGGACCTACCCTTAGGGGAGCCCTTAAGTAACCCTAAAAAGGAAAGGGACCTCTTCTGTGGTGACCCGCCTATCAGAGGGGTCAGGGATGCTTGCCCAGCCTGTCAGATTCTCCCAGGGGCCATGATTTAAGATGGCATAATCAAGTGGCCACATGGAGGTGCTCTGGGCACCTCCCTAGGGAGGAGCTGGACAGGTGGGGTGGATACTCCCCAGTCCATTGTGTAGTTTTGCGCAAGAATGGGAGCCAAGGTCTCCTGAACTGGGAAAACTGGTCTATGCATTGAGGGCAACAAGCGCTTCAATTCAGTATGGGGGCGCTCCTCAGCGCCCCATCCTATCTACTTTTAAAGAAGAGGTGGTCACACCTCTTGTTCGCAGGAAAATATTTTGGTCAGCTTCCCCCTTCCAAGTTAAGCTCATCAGCAGGGTGGCCCAACACTGTCTAGGGTCGGCAGCAGCTCAGGCTGGCAATCAGACCCCGTAAGCTTCATAGGTAAATATTAGGGGATCCTGTAAGGAGCCGTCAGTACATGGTTTCATGCAACTAACACAGGAATCAATATAGTTGCATGATTCCGACATGTATACCACACATGACAAGGTTCAGGGCAGCCATTATGTAATTGGACATCTTGACTTGCCAGTGTCCCCTACATACCTTATAATGGCTGTCTCACACTTACAAAGCCAAGACAATGGAGTCTGGGGCATGTAGGGGTACACTTAGGGGTGGCTTTTAGGTAAAAAGTGCAGTGACCAGGATTATAAGCGGAACTTTATATCCAAAGTGAAAGCTGCTAGCACCATTTCACGCAGACGGCAATGGCAGCTCTGCAGACAGTGTTTGCATGGGCTCCCATGGGTGGCATAATACATGCTGCAGCCCATGGGAGACCACTGGTGTACCCTGTACCTCAGTACCATATACTAGGGACGCACCATGGTACCCAGTATGCCAATTGTGGGGTGTGCAAAAGTAGTTACCATAGAATTTAGAGGAGAGAGCACGGTCATGGGGGTCCTGGTTAGCAGGATCCTAGTGAACTATACTCGAAATACACTGAAACCAAGCAAAAAAGTGGATATAACTATGCCAGAAAGTTCCACTTTTCTACAGCGCCGCCCCAGCAGGCCCTTTGGCAAGAGTGTATTTTTCGTGTTTTGTTTGCTGAGAGGCTCAAGCGCCCCTAACGCCTGACATTTTCCCAGGCGCCCATCATTGACAGTCGCAGGTCCTTGTGCCTGCTCCCTCTGTGATGGTTCTCCTGCACAACTTGCCTGACGTCCATTATCCTCTGCTGGATTTGGTTTGTGCCTCCTCTGCTCACTTTCGGTTTGTTTTTCTGCCATTTCTCTGCTCGTCCCTGCCCTTTATTTTGCCTCATTCTGAACATTATTTTGCATCTTTCTGCTTGTTTCCGACCTTTATTCTACATCTTCCTGCTCGTTTGACCATTATTTAGCCTCTTTTTCCTCATTTTTTACCTTTATTTTGCGTCTTTCTGCTGTTTTCTGATATTTATTCTGCCTCCTTCTGCTCGTTTCTGACTGTCATTTTGCCTCTTCCCACCATTTACCTCCTCCAGTCGTTTCTCACCTCCTGCCAGCCAGCGCCCAGCCCTCCCCCAGGACCTTCTTTATGGAGCTCGCAGCGCAACCCCATTGAACAGGTCCTTGTGCCAGCTCCTATTGCGTAAGTCTTCCTGTCCAGCTTGCCTGCAGTCTGCTACCCTCTGCTGCCTTCAGGTTGTGCCTCCTCTGCCTGTTCTCTGCTCGCTCCTGCCCTCTATTTTGCCTCTCCAGCTCGTTTCTAACCTTCATTTCGGCTCTTTCTGATTGTCTCTGGCATTATTCGGTCTCTTTCTGCTCATCTCTGACCTTTATTTTGCCACCTTCTGCTTGTTTCCAACCTTTATTCTGGCTCTTTCTGACATTATTGTGCCTCTGGCATTATTTTGCCTCTTTCTGCTCGTTTCTGACCTTTACTCTGATGTCCCATCCACAGTGCTCAGATACCCCTAGGGGTGAAAGTGCTTCGCTATAGAAATGCAGATTGATTGATTGTGGGTTTCAGTGCAGCTCTTTAGCAGGAAGCGGTGGTACTCACCGCCTGCCTGGAAGCCCTGTATAGGAATTGTCCCTTGCAGCCTTTCAGGTTTCCCACCGTCCTCCAAGCAGGGCTGTTGCCTCAATGTAGTTTCAGTCTTGGCACCTCGTGTAGAGCAGGCCAAATTGCAGTAATATCAAAAGAGTAAGAGAGGGCGCCCACCACCTCACCACAAAAGGACAGGGCATCAAAATGACAGTAGTCAAAATAAAGCGTTTCCCTTTGAGTACAAATCAAATATGGCGATCAATCTACAGCTTCACTAATCACAAACATACCAACCAAACATATGCTAGAACCAATATCACCGAAATCACCAAACCATTGCTAAGTGATATGCAAAATAGATGTTTTTATTCTTATCCAAAAGATTTATAAAAAAACAATCGATATGTGTGATAAATACGTGAAAAATTAAATATGAACAAAGTTGTATAGTTTAAATTCTCAATACTTCTATTCGATTATACATGTACAAAAAAACAATTTCCTGCCTATTCACAATTCTTCAAGGTAAATTTGATAAAAATATTATAAAACATAAAAATATATACTGCATTTATCAACGACCTAATCACAACACGTTAAAACAACAATTTTGCTATACAGGAGAAACATTAGACATTCATAATTGTCATTTGAGATACACTAATCAAACAGAATCATTGATCCAGATGTGCTATAGCATGTCCGATTTTCTTATTTCGATCAATATTAAAGTCGATTTAATGACACAAAAAGCTGCATCAACGCGTTTCGGTGAGTTCATGTAGATCCAAACCACCTAGTTCAGGAAAATAATAAAAACATATCACATAACATATGAGTAAATATATTAACAAACAATAATAAAATGTGCACATGCTAAAACAAGTGATCTGTTAAAACCAATACTCTAATCTGCATACACATAAAAATCTTCTGTAGATATATATTGCATGGCGATGTTAGAAATTTGGTTCATTACTAGAGGTCATACATACTGATTATCATCCAAACCACTGACATACCACCCCTATGGGCTTACAAACAACCAATATTAAAAATATATAAATTAAGTTGATTCAATCGGAAGTACACACCAAGAGTTTCAGGGTGGTCCTCATCACACACTACTCCCATTAAATGGGACCCCCAGTCTTTCATCTAGGTGGCTCCACAATAATCTGTTGGGTGTGAATTCTTATATGCTATAGGAATATACATAAATGGAAGTATAAAATGAGGTATAAAAACATACAAGGGAGTTCATTTTAATTGACCTAGTTCTTGTATGGTGCTAGTGAATAGGTGTTTCAAACCCTTTCTCCCTGCTCATGACCTAAAGGTGGCAGTGCAAGCATTAGTGATCGCAAAGCTGGACTATGGCAGCGCAACCCTTTGTGGCTTGCCTAGAGCAAAAATAGCTCCTCTTTGGGTGGCCCTCCACTCTGCTGCTAGGTTCCTAATGCGGACTAAAAAATACAACCACATCTCTCCTGACCTGCTGGCCCTGAAGTGGCTCCCATATGAAGCTCGGATACAGTTGAAAATTGCATGTATGGCACACAAAGCCATACACTTCAAGACCCCGCTTTACCTCGCTCAGAAACTTGAGCTCTCTTGTGGTACATAAGCCTCCAGAAGTGCCAGCACCCTCCTACTCAAGCCACAAAAATTCAAGAAAAAAAAAACGTACAATTGTGCCTTCTCAGGCCTTCTCAGGCATGGCGCTGAGGATCTGGTACTCTCTCCACCCACCGAAGTCAGGGTGATCCCTTCCACTGTCCGCTTCACAATGGAAGTTAGAGGACTCTTGATGAAGAAATATTTGCCTCAGTCCGCCTTCCCACTTGACCTGGGGTCCTGAGCCGCGTTTTTAGCCCAGAGGTTTTGCTCACGTGACTGTATGACATTTCCAATAGTCTTTTGTACATTTCGCTCTGTTGACTATGTATGTTTGCCTATACCCTTCCTTGCTGCATTATCTGTAAAGCTCTCTGATACCCTCGACAGTCATGTTTCCGCTATATAAAACTTTATAAATAAATAAATACCTGAGATCACTTAGCTGACTTTTCTTATAATTTAATTTCAACAGTTTCACCTCAATTCACCAAGTTCAAATGAAGTCTCAATTGTGACTTCTCATGGCCCAAAAGATGCCTGAAAATCATAAAACAATGTACCAGGAAAAAGGACATATGGTCCAGCCATTGCCAAAACCCAGGTTCTCTACTTCAGACTAAGAGCATAATCTAATACTGATGGAGCAAGGACTCGTATAAAAGAGACTTGCTCGGAAGCAATCTCCTCAAATAACTTGTAATACCGTAATAAACATGTTTTGTAAATACTAATGCGCACCACAGTTATTAGATTTATGTCTAGGGGAAGCTTGCCTATGTGTCTTACTAACAAGTAACCCGAATGACACTCAAAATGGCTGCGAAACGCAGGAACTCTCATTGCGCATGCGTCTATCGCATCTATGTAATATGACTTACTAATGCTTGGAGGGAAATCTTTGCAGCTGCACAGTTGCTTCCAACATGGCCACTTGAAATGCACATGTTAATGCGTATGCTTTGCTGAAACTAATTCACGCAAATTAACTAAACTGCTAATGCGAAAGACTTTTATAAGTAAATGGGATTCGAGTTGAGATCGGTGGTATACAATGAAATCATTTTATTTTGATTCTGACATGTTTCTTTTTGACTTCTCTATTAGTTTGTATTTTGGCCTTTAACCAATGAAAACCCCACCGGTCACATGCTTGATGCACATGCAAAATCATAACCTGCCAGGAACCATGATGAAGCTCTTGAACCTCAGCCAAGGCCATGTGCGCTATATGTTCTGGGAAAGAAGAAGACATCCTGAAAAAATGAATGACAATACAATGAAATGTATTCTTTTAATTAATAAAGATGTGAAATGCGGGTGGGAAATAAAGCTTGGGAAAGTAAATTAAGGGGCGGGAATACTGAACAATAAGAGTAAAGAAAATGTATTAAACTTAGCATGGTGGTCATTCCTACTTGCTTGTCCAATCAGAAATAGGGGTTTCATAAATTTGAAACACTTGGGAGTGGTACATGCCACTAGAAGGGTATAATTGAGGTAGTTTAGTTAGTTAGTTAGATGAGCTTGTGATGCAGAGATGCTGAAAGACCGAGATGCTGTCCGAGAGCTGATCGAATTCTAAAGAAGAATAAGACTACAGAACTCAGAGTCAGAACAAAATTTAGAAGAACATCCCGGAAGAATCGAGAAGGGAAATGGGTAAAGATCTAGAAGAAGATCGCGTAAGAATCAAGGAGGAAGAGAATGTCAGAGAGGAGTGTGACACAGGCGTCGGATCTAGAAGAGGTCACCTATCCTGTCCTGAACCTGTCCTGAGGCTTTGTCTCCTGACCTGTGCCAGGGGACCCATTCCAGCTCCTTGGCCGGGGGCATGTTTTCCACACCATCCTAGGTAACTATACTTCTGTGTAGTATGTCATTGTACTGCTTTCTCTGTTTTCTCCCCTTCCAGGTACTGTCATAGCCATAACTTAGTCTAACAGTTACTTCAAACTGATTTTCCTTTCCTTGGAGAAAACAGTGCACAAGTGTATTTTGTGTTCCTGGCTCACATGAGTTTAACTAGATAAACATTTAGAACTCTCCAGAGTCTGTGGTCATTTAAAGATATTTAAATATTACATTAATGTCTTATTCACCTACAAAAGCCAACAACTAGGTCCATTTGACCAAAGGAAAGTATATACGGTCAGAAACGTTTAGTAAGAATTGATAAGATGAAATTCATTTTGTAGGTACATCTAAATTGACCCTAGTGATGTTTTTCTAGCTTACATGTGAGTGCTTATGGGCCCAGGTGAGTATGTGGATTGTGAGTATCTCTAACTAGTAACCCGCTGGATCAGTTTTTGTGGTAGCAGAGCTATGGTTAGTTTTAGATAGTTTGGTGAAAATTATGGAGATGGAATTCTGATTATGTATTAACTAACCTGTTGGTATCTTGTTTTATGTTGTCTGGAAATTCCCGGGAATATTGAATAGCCGGTGGTAAACTGAAACCACACTGCAGTGCTGTTACTTGTCTGATCAAGAAAGGCGCTTAAAGTTATGCAGGACTAGAGGTGTTGATTTAGGATTTTCTTTCTGTATGAAGCAAAAGTGATTGGTAGCAAAAGAGTTCACTAACGAAGCTTTGGTCTTATATCACCTAGCAAGGATAATACTAAAAGCAGTAGCAGGTTCATTGATGCTTGAGTGAGGAGTATGCGGAAGAGTTTTACTCGTAGTGTGTGAAGAGTAATCCGAAAGGTTTTTCTCGCAGTAAATGAAATTGACTATTCTTTGAATTTAGCAGATCAGGCAAAGTAGCGAATGTTTCTATGTTGTCATTTAATGAAATGTGCACAGACGTCACAGAGGGCCGCGCTGGGATTGGTTGAAACAATGGGCGTGTGACTGATGCAAATTTTGTAAAGGAGGGGTCAGTAGTAAGGAGCAATACTGGCATCACAGACAAGCCGCGCAAGCATTGGTTAGACGAATGGAGTGAGAAAGAAGTTGATTAGTCAAAAGAATAGAAGCTGCACTGGTATTGGTCAAATAAATTTTCAGTGTAAAGCAAACATTTAATTGGTTGTCAGAAGAAGGCATTACTAGAAATTGACAGTGCGATTTGTATGTGGAGGTGCGATCCAACACTAATAGGGACCCGTCCAGACAAAAGGTATTTGGGATTTGCCAGAGAACAGTAAATATAAAGGTCGACACCTAAAATGTATGGAGAAAAGAGAAAAATGTCATTTTTACAGAAAGTTAAGAATTTATTTAAGAAAGATAAACCTATTAAGACTAGAGAAGGGATCCTTATCCCTCCTCCAAAAATGCCTGCATCATACATGATGAATGAAAGAGGTTACCATACTTGTGTATGGTTAGAAAATTGGATAGAATATACAAAGGATGCTGGAATACTAGCTTCCCAGAACATGGCACATTTAATGGGAGAATCTTACATAATTTGTGAACAATTACCGAAAGAAGTGGCAGTGGTCTAGTGTGCCACACATCAGTCAGGAAAAGACTATGTGACAGCTGGTAATAGGTATACTGACCAGGTTGCCCAGAACTGTGCCAAATATAAAATGGCAGTGAACAAGATGGTCAAAACAAGTGGAATCAGCTGCCAATGTATGTTACTCTCAGGTTTGGACACATGGGAGGAAGTAAGGCAATTACAGGATGAAGTGGACAAGGAAGAAATAGTAGAATGGGAAAAAGTAGGGTGTCAGAGGTGATCAGAGGATGATGTGTGGGTTTACATGGATGGTAGGCCAGTAATGCCCGGCTATATGCTTTCACAATTGGCCAGAATGTATCATGGAGACACTCACATAGGCAGGGATTGTATGATTCGACTCTTTAGACAGGATTGGTTTAACCCAAAGTTCAGGAATGTCGCAGAGAGTCTATGCCAGAGATGCTTAATTTTCAACAAATGAATCCAGCTAGAAAAACAGTAGTCAGCAAGGGACAAATTGGGAAGGCAGAAGGCCCATTTGTAAGGCTCCAGACAAATTTCAACCAGCTACCTGTTTGCTGAGGATTGAAGCACGTACTGGTCATAGTTTTCTTATTCTCACAGTGGGTGGAGGCATACCCTACTAGGAAAAATAACAGCATAACAGTCGCCAAACTATTGTTGAGAGAACTGATTCCGCTGTTCGGTTTTCCAGTAACTGTGGAATCAGATAGAGGATCTCATTTTAATAATGAAATTATTTGACTTATCTGTGAAATATTTAAAATTGAAAACTGCACTGTGCATATCGCCCAGGGGCTTCTGGAGTTGTAGAACAACTGAATGGCACAATAAAATCAAGGCTGGGACAGGTGTGCGCATCTACCCCACTGGACTGGCCTGATGCTTTACCTCTTGTTTTGATGGGACTCAGAAGTATTCCTCACAAAAAATTCTGGATTGAGTCCCCATGAACTATTCATGGGAAGAGCAATGAGGCAAACGTGTATACCAGGACACGAGCTGTTGAATATATCTGATGATTTGGTACTCAAGCAGCTGGTCAACACCCCCACCCACTACGCCGGCCACACGCTCGATCCTATCTTCTCCTCCAGCAAGCACGTCTCCTTCAGTCACTCCACCGTACTCAACTGGACAGACCACAGCTGCGTCCATTTCAGCTTCGCTAAGAACACGGTCCACCACCACCCCAAGCAGGTTCCCCACAGGAACTGGAGCAAGATCACCGCCGACCAGCTCGCCACCTCCCTCAGCCAGAACCCACCCGTCAGAACAACGGACCCTAACACAGCAGCCTGCAACCTCACGCAGTGGCTGACCACAAGTGCTGACGACCTCGCCCCACTGAAGGACCCACTCACCAGACCTAGAAGCAAGAAGGCTCCCTGGTTCACAGACGAACTCAAGGACTCCAAGAAGGCCTGCCGCACCCTCGAGAAGACCTGGCTCCTCAACAAGACCACCGACAACATGACCGCCCTCAAACTCGCCACCCGCAGACATCACCAGCTCATCCGCACCACAAAGAAAAAATCTATGAAGGAACGACTGGACAAGAACGCCCATGACAGCAAGGAGCTCTTCAACATCGTCAAGGAATTCTCCAACCCCAGCACCGGCAACAACGACATAACCCCCTCACAGGACCTCTGCGACTCCCTCGCCTCGTACTTCCACCGCAAGATTTCTTACATCCACAACAGTTTCAGCGCTCAACCCCCGCACCCACCGGTCGAACCTACGCACCCAGCCGCCATCCTCCAGACATGGACCAAGGTGACCCTCGAAGACACGACAAGCATGATGAACACCATCCACTCCGGATCGCCGACTGACCCGTGCCCCCACCACATCTTCAACAAAGCGGCCCCCACCATCGCACCCCATCTCCGAGACATCATCAACGCCTCCTTCAACACAGCCACCTTCCCTGAGAGCTGGAAGCACGCCGAACTCAGCGCACTTCTGAAGAAACCAACAGCGGACCCGACCGACCTCAAGAACTTCCGCCCCATCTCGCTCCTTCCCTTCCCGGCCAACGTCATCAAAAAGGTCGTCAAAAAGCAACTGGCCGCCTTCCTCGAGACGAACGGATCCCTCGACCCATCGCAGTCCGGATTCAGAGCCAACCACAGCACCGAGACCGCCCTCATCGCAGCCACTAACGACATCCGAGCCCTGCTCGACAACGGTGAAACAGCGGCACTCATCCTCCTAGACCTCTCCGCTGCATTCGATACTGTTTGCCACCGCACCCTAGTCCAACGACTCAACGACACCGGCATCCAGGGGAAGGCCCTGGACTGGATCACCTCATTCCTCTCCGGAAGAACACAAAGAGTACGCCTCCCGCTGTTCCGCTCAGAGGCTACCGAAGTCATCTGCGGCGTCCCGCAAGGATCTTCGCTCAGCCCCACTCTCTTCAACATCTACATGAAACCACTAGCTGCCATCGCCCGCAACCACAACCTGAACATCGTTTCCTACGCCGATGACACCCAGCTGATCCTCTCCCTCACCAAAGACCCCGACACCGCCAAAGCGAACCTTCACGAAGGGATGAAAGACGTCGCCGAATGGATGAACAGCAGCCGCCTAAAGCTGAACACGGACAAGACAGAAGTCCTCATCCTGGGAACATCCCCCTCCGCATGGGATGACTCCTGGTGGCCCCCAGCCCTAGGCACCCCACCCAAGCCAACAGACCACGCACGCAACTTGGGCATCATCCTGGACTCCTCCCTATCGATGACCAGGCAAGTCAACGCCGTCTCCTCATCTTGCTTCCACACACTCAGCATGCTCCACAAGATCTTCCAATGGATTCCCACCGAGACAAGGAAGACGGTCACCCAGGCCCTCATCACCAGCAGACTGGACTATGGAAACACCCTCTACGCCGGAACAACAGCCAAGCTTCAGAAGAGACTCCAGCGCATCCAGAATGCCTCCGCCTGACTCATCCTGGACGTCCCCCGACGCAGCCACATCTCGAGCCACCTGAGAGACCTACACTGGCTCCCTGTCAACAAGAGGATCACGTTCAGACTCCTCACCCACGCACACAAATCCCTCCACGACCTGGGCCCTAGGTACCTCAACGACCGCCTGACCTTCTACACGCCCACCCGCCAGCTGTGATCGGCGAACCTCGCCCTCGCCGTCGTGCCTCGCATCCAGAGAGCCACCGCTGGAGGAAGATCCTTCTCCTACCTAGCGGCTAAGACATGGAACTCCCTGCCCGCCCTCCTGCGACTGACCCAGGACCACCTCGCCTTCAGGAAACAGCTCAAGACCTGGCTGTTCGAGCAGTAGCAGACCCCCTCCCCACGCGCCTTGAGACCCTTCCGGGTGAGTAGTGCGCAATATAAATGCCATGATTGATTGATTGATTGATTTGGTACTGGAATATTGCAAAGAATTGGCTGATCAAGTGCGTTCTATTTTTCACCAGGTTGGAGAAGATTCAGTTGCCAGGCAGCCAAATCAAGCACATGATCTGAATCCCGGTGACTGGGTGGTGGTGAAGAATCACAATTGAAAGTCGGGCCTATCACCCAGGTGGCAAAACCCACATCAGGTTATATTAGTTACGACAACAGCAGTAAAGTGTGCAGGTTTGCCTAACTGGATTAAAGCAAACCATACTAAGAGGGTTCCAGCACCTGATGAGGAGGGACCCCAACTGACTCAAGCAGTTAAGGCAGCTGAAGGTTGTGCAGCTGAAGGATCTAGAGCACCAGATCTTGAAGTAGCTGACCAAGAACAACCAAGCACAAGTCAGGATGAATGGATACCGTTGTTTGGCATACCTGAAGTTGTGTAAGAACAAGAAGCCAAACCTGATTAGAGAGTCAGGAAAATAGTCAGGACCAGGTAGGTGTAGAAGAACAAGCTTGGGAAAGTGAAAATATAACTGTTGGAGAAACTGAGCAGGTCCAGACAAGGAGAGAACAATCTACTCAGACCAAAGTGAGTGAAAACATTCACAAGTCTGAGGAGGGACAGATAGGTCTATAAGAATACGTTAAGGCCACAGGAAGTCAAAGGGCAGTAAGACCTGAACAGGATGAGTTAGGAGAAGAAGAACAAGTTCAGTTAAGAAAAGAAGAAGAACAAAGTGAAACTAAACCTGAACAGGGTCAGAGCAGGAAAAAAGAACGTGTCCAAACAGATGATGCCACAGTAATAAGCCCTGGGCAAGAACTGTCAGAGAGGGATTCCAAAGACGAAAATAACCAAGTTGTGCCACAACCTAATGAAAATAAAAGAGCACTTGAAGAAAGTGACAGTGCAGTGCAAGACAAAAGGGTCACAAAAGGTGATAACTGGCCAGGTTGTGTTAAAAGATTAAAATATGATCTTAACACAATAAGTGAAGAACCTGATCAAGTAAACGAAATCACTAGTCAATCTGGGACATCCACGATATGCCAAAACGGAGAAGTCAAAGAATAAGAATATTGAACTATAAGTTCAAGGGTCCTGAATGGACATACGTGATTCTTGAGGAATTCGAGAATCTTGATTTAAATGAAGAAACTGATGAAGAAATAAATGCAGAACGGATTGACCAAGAAGTGAGACCAACTTGAAGAGTCCTAAATGAAATCCCCATTCGATTCAAATTAAATAAGAGAAATCTTCTTAACCCAAAATGGCTGATGATAGAGTTACTGGAAGACTAAACCGAAATTGTGTAAAGAGATGTTGTAGAATATATAGTATATTTTTGGTACTTATAATTTGGTTAGTACTAACAGTGGCCATCCCTCATTTGATGGTTACAGACAAAAAGAATAACACTGACACACATGAAAGGGTAGCTAATCTTAAAGGAAATAGAGTAGTACTAGAAGCACCAGATTAGTCTAAGACTAAAAGACACAGAGTAGATTTAGGAACACCAAATGAGTTGGATTTACATCACACGGTAACAAATAATGACACTTCTTTAAATTTATTAAAAAAGTTATTAGTGCAATACGTGGACACTATGGAAGTGAGCGTTTGTTATGTGTGTATGAAACTACCAGCATCAGTAGCAGAAGGTGTGACATATCACCATTTACTTTTATCATATGTTATTTCATGTAGTGTTTTAGCAAGTTTGTTTTATAAAACTCAGGAAACTACAGTATTATTATTCTAATGTAGATGTGATTTTCTCTGAGGTTCCTATGCGGAAAAGCATAAACCCAGTTCTTAGTACTAAAGATGCACAGTTTATGGGTGACTATTTTCTAACCATGAAAACAATAGATATAGCTGAAGAATACAAGCACAATTTAACATGTAAATTACACGAAGAAGAAAATATCTTTTTGAATTTAGTTGAGCAAAGGAGAAAGGACTTCCAAAGAAGGGCTTCTGAACCAAAACCTCAGATACCTCAATGGGCTGAGAAAGAAGAAATGTATACAACTGGCAAGACTCTTGCTGCTATGTCCCTGGACTTTGAAAGGAAGGGGAAGATCCGCTTCCACAGGTTAAAGACAGAATATGACAATGCATTTATTGGTTCCAGTGAACGTGAACGTAATTTTTTAGTTATTGGGGGATGCAGACTAAAAGGTGGAACTGATCCAGTATTTCCTGGAGTCTATTATGTGTGTGGGAATAAAGTCCCATACCAGTTTGCAGGTAGTCTGAA